>NC_052629.1:125614672-126250172 GCF_016161935.1 Mauremys reevesii | reverse complement strand
CTTCTTCTTTGCCTAACCTTCTTCCTAACCTAACTGACCTGACCTGTTGACCCCGGCCCGGCCCGACCCCGACCCCCCGACCCGGCCCGGCCCCGACCCCGACCCCTTGGCCCTAACCCTTAACCCAACATGCCTTAACCCTTAACATAACCCATAACGCCAACCCTTAACCTAACCCTTAACCTTACCAACGTCCATAACCCTTAACCCTTAACCCCTCCCCCTCCTCCTCCCCTCCTCCCTCCCCTCCCTACCCCTACCCCTACCCCTACCCTACCCCTACTACTACTACCCCCCTACCCCTTTACCTAACCTTCCCCCCAACCCACAGCCTAACCTAACCTAGCCTAACCTAAGCCTAACCTCTTCTTCTTCTTTAACCTAACCAGCCCCAGCTAACCCCAGCCCCAACCCCAGCCTAACCTGCCTAACCTCTAACTTCTTCTTCTTCTTTAACCTTCTTCTTTGCCTAACCCTACCCTACTACCTACCTACCCCTACCCTGCCTGACCCTGACCTGGCCTGACCTGACCTGACCTGACCCCTACCCCTACCCCTACCCTACCCCTACCCTACCCCTCACCCTCCCCTCCCCTCCCCTCCCTCCTCCTCCCCTCCCCTCCCCTCCCTCCCCTCCCCTCCCCTCACCTCACCTCACCCTCACCTCACCTCACTTCTTCTTCTTGACCCCCACCACCCCCACCCCACCCCCACCCCACCCCACCCCACCACCCCACCCCAACCCCACCCCACCCAACCCCCAACCCTACTACCCCCACCCCTACCCTACTACCCTACCCCTACCCTACCCCTACCCCTACCCCTACCCCTGGCCCTGGCCTGGCCTGGCCTTCCTGGCCTGGCCTGGCTGACCTGACCTAACCTAACCTAACTTCTTTAACCCCAACCCCAACCCTTAACCCCAACCCCAACCTAACTTCTATTTCTTTGCCCCTGCACTTTTCTTGCCCTAACCCCTGCCCCTACTACCTGCCTACCCCTACTACCCTACTACCCTACTGCTAACCCTATTATTCACCTTCACCCTTCATATACCTTCACATGCCTTCATGCCCTCACATACCCAACCTGCCTACTACTACTACCCTACCCTGCCCTACCCTGCCCTACCCTACTTCTTCTTCTTCCTAACCTAACCTAACCTAACTTCTTCTTCTTCTTTAGCCTAGCCTAGGCCTATGGCTGGCCCTAGCCCTAGCCTAGCCTGACCCTAGCCTGACCTGACCTGGCCTAACCTAGCACCTAGCCTGGCCCCTAACCTAACCTAACCTAAGCCTAAGCCTGGCCTAAACCTAACTATTTGGCCTGACCTGGCCTGACCTGACCTAAACCTAAACCTAAGCCTAACCCTACTACCCCTACCCCTACTACCCTACCTTTAACTTCTTCTTCTTCTTTAACCTAACCTAACCTAACCTTCTTCTTCTTCTTTAAACCTAAACCTAAGCCTAAACCTAACCTAACCTAAACCTAAACCTAAGCCTAACCTAACCTAACTTCTAACTTAACATAACCCCTTAACCTAACCCTTAACCTAACTTCTTCTTTAACCTAACCTAGGCCTAAACCTAAACCTGACCTAAACCTGCCTACTGCCTACCTCCTACTGCCTACTGCCCTACTACCCTGCCCTACTACCTAACCTACTGCCCTACCTAACCTACTACCTGCTAACCTCTACCCCTCACCTCACTCCCTAAGCCTAAGCCTATTTCTTCTTCTTCTTTCTTCTTCTTCTTCCTGCTACTACTAACCTACCCTACCTAGCCCTACCCCTACCCCTACCTAACCTAACCCTTGCTTTCTTCTTCTTCTTCCCCAACCTCACCTCACCCTCACCTCACCCTCACCCTCACCTCACCTAACCCTAACTAACTTCTTCTTCCTAACCTAAGCCCTACTACTACTGCTAACCTAACCCTACTACTACCTAGCCTAACCTAAACCTAAACCCCTAAACCTAAACCTACCCTACCCTACCTAGCCTAACCTTCTTTCTTCTTCTTCTAACCTAACTTCTTCTTCTTTAACCTCTTCTTCTTTAACTTTAAGCCTACTACCCCTACTACCTGACCTGACCTGACCCTGACCTGACCTACACCCTAACCCCTTACCCTTACACACTTACCCCTGCCCCTAACACCCACTACCCCTACCCCTACTGCCCTACCCTCGCCCTACTGCCTACCCCTACTACTAACCTATTCTTTAACCTAACCCTAGACCTAAACCTTCCTAAACCTAAGCCTAAACCTAACCCTAACTACTCTTCTTCTTAACTAACCTAACCTGCCTAACCGCCTAACCCCTAACCTACCTAACTAACCTAACCTAAGCCTAACCTAACCCCTAACTAACCTTCTTTTCTTCTTCTTTTCTTCTTCTTCTTTAACCTAACCTAACCTAACTTCTAGCACAACTAACTGCTTCTTCTAACTAAACCTATTCTTCTTCTTTAACCTTCTTCTTGCCTCACTAGCACAACCCTAACTTTCTTCTTCTTCTGCCTAAACAACCTAAGCCTAACACCTATTACTGACCCTTCTACCTGACCTGACCGCCTAACCTACTTCTTCTTTACCTGCCCTTGCCCTACCTAACCTAACCTAACCCTGCCTACCTAACCTAACCTATTTCTTCTTTACCCTGCCCCTACTCGCCTGCCTACCGCCTACCCTACCTAACCTACCCTACTACCCTAACTATTTCTTAGCCCTAGCCTAGCCTGCCTCGCCTCCTCCCTAACCTAACCTAACCCCTACCTAACCTAAACCCCAACCCTTAACCTTAACTTCCTAACTAACCTAACTTCTTCTTCTTCTTTAGCCACTAACCCTACCCCTACCCTAACCCCTAACCCTAACCTAAACCTAAACCTAACCTCACCCTAACCCTCACCTAACCTCTAACCCTAAACCCTAACCCTACCTAAACCTAACCCCAACCCCTAACCTCCCCTAACCTCACCTAACCCCAACCCTACCTCCCCTGCCCCTAACCTCACCTACCCCTAACCTCCTCCCTGACCCCTAACCTCCCCGCCCCTCACCTCACCTAACTGACCCTCCTGACCCTAACCTCCCCGCCTCACCTCACTAACCCCTGACCCTAACCCTAACAACCCTAACCCTCCCCCTAAACCCTCACCCCAACCCTAACCCTCTCCTACCCCCACCCGAACCCCAACCCCAACCCCGACCCTAACGCTGACCCTAACCCACCCTCACCCCTACCTAACCCCTACCCCAAACCCTGACCCTACCCTACCCCTGACCCTGACCTAACCTGACCCCAACCTCACCTGACCCCACCCTAACCCTATCGCTACCCCACCTCACCTTAACCGGACCCTCACCCAACCCTACCCTGATCCACCCCAAGCCCTAAACCTCACCCTTACCCCAAACCCCACCCCTAAACCCCAACTCTAACCCCTAAGCCCCTCTCCCTTCACCCTCACCCCCAGCCCCGACCCCTAACCCCATCCTCCCCTGACCCCGACCTAGCCCTGACCCTCACCCCAACCCTAACCCCAGGCCCAACCCCTAAACAACCCTACCCTAACCCCAGACCTCAACCCCCTAACCCTAACCCCTACCCTCACCCCGACCCCGACCCCTCAACCCCTAACCCCAAGCATCTCAGTCACAGCAGTACATCGGAGGCAGTCTCTCTGGTATCCAGGACTCTCACACTGTAGAGCTGTATAAATCAGACATTTTGAATTGCATACAGATATCAGCAGTGCAGAAGCTGAATAAGTTTGTTCTTGGAACTAAACACCACTACACTATGGGCCAACTATAATTTCAAGTGGTCTTGAACTTCATAGGAGACTGCAGTTAAATTCAGTAATGCATTTTGAAAGTCAGACTACAGGGCAACACAGAGAGACACCACATCTTAACAAAACAATTTATTTTGACTGAGCAAAATGTACAAGGTGTTCAAATGACAGTGAATTTTCTTGACTACATGAATCTACAGATCCACTGCATAGACAAGCAACCAATGGGAGCAGACTGCTTCTTCTACCGCATGTAACTACTTTTTGCCAGACTTCTTGATGCCACCACCAGCTGCCAAAAGAAAGAAAGCCACAATACAGACATCTGAAGCCTATACAGAGGTTTAGTCCCACATGCCAGTTTCTTTTACAACTTCCTTTATTACCACCTCCACTCAATCCCCCATCTAAGAACCTTCACCTCAACCACATTGTTTGTATTATATTCCACGTGACTTTGAGTTAATGTTTTTTGCATAATTTATTTTACTACTTCCTCAACTTCCTCATCAACACATGCTTTATTTTGCATTACGTTACACACCTATTTTTGTCAACAGGACTATGTATCCAGAGACCTCTCGCATCCATTCAAGAAAATCCTCTATTTTGTCCTCTTATTACAGAAGATGTACATCACACAAATCAGTGCTAACAACACTGAAAATCTGTTCATTCATCTCTCTGGCCCTGGTAACCACTGTGGGGTCACGTGGTTGTAACAGCAAAATTTGTCCCACTAAGTCTGAAAATATACTTAAAGGCTTTGCCAACAGCTTTTCCAATAACATTTTTCTCTTCTCCTCCTCCCACACCATGTCTGGGGAGAAAAACCACACAGATTAACAGAAGTTCAGAAAGTTTGCTGATCAATTCTCAGAACAAATGAGCCCCCATCAATGGCTCCACTCCCTTGTCAAGGGCCCTAATTAGTCTTGAGAAATCTTTTGGCAGAAGAGCAAATGCTCATGTGGGTACAGCATGAGTGTCTCCTCATCCCATCTAATCAAGGTGTATTTAAGGCTGTAAGAATACAGACAACAGCAACCTTCCAATAGCAACTAGAGGCCCCAATCAGAATCAAGGCCTTGTTGTACTAAGAACTGGAAGGAGGGGGGGAGGGGGCGCAGTCGCACATGGATCAGCATTCATGTCGCACTTCCTGTCAGTACCTGGCTGGGACCAAGGAAGCTAACAATCCAACCAGCAGACCAAATTCGGTGATGAATCCTGGTCATGTGCCACCTGAGGCATGTTGCACATGCGCTAAGACTAAGTAATGTAGAAACATGAGAGATTGTAAGATCTTCAGGACAGGGGCTATGTAGGGCAGACAGACAACAGAAGGTAGGGAGAAGAGACGGTGAATTTAAAAAAAAAAGTTTTTTTTAAAAAGGTCAACAAAATCTTTTTTGTATTTAAATACTTTTAAAAAATAAACATTTAAAATTAAATTTGCAATTATCATAGATCACAGTACGTTTAGGCCTAAATATAGGCCATTAGAATCATGTACATTACATAAAAAAACAGCACGACACGTTTGCTACCCAAGTATTAAAGAAAGTCAAATCAATGAACTACTAGAAGTCAATGGTTAAGTACACAGAACCAGAGTTGGCTGAAGTGCTAAATTAGCTTTTCACAGCAGTAGCCACTTCCTGCAGATACAAGGAGAATAATTTTATCTCCATTCATTCATTCAGTTTAGTTCAACAACTAATTCATTCAAAGTTAAGAAACTGGGAGTTGAAAAAACTGGAAAGCTTGTTTCACTCTTCCAATCTGTGAGTAATAACACGGTGTGAGAGGATGAGACCTGGTAGTTCCAAAATCTTGAAGTTCAATCCTTGAGGAGGCCACTTAGGGATCTGGGGCAAAAAATTGGTCCTGCTAGTGAAGGCAGGGGGCTGGACTCGATGCCCTTTTGAGATCCCTTCCAGCTCTAGGAGATTGGTATATCTCCAATTATTACCTAAAACATGTTTGATGAACTTTTTCTTATGCATCCTGCACATTTAAGATTGTTTTATTATAAAAATAAAATTCTGTGTTGGTGAGATGAAGTAGTAATGGGATTGTCAACGGGCACAGTTATTAGAATGGACTAGTTTGTGTCTGTCTAGGCAGACCAATGAATCTATTGAGCTAATTGATTGTAATAAGTTTAGTTATATGAATATTGTAAATCACTCAGGACTGGTGCTCAAACAACTAAAACAGATGAAGTAAGAAATCTTAATTGAATCATTCTGGTCTCCATTTATTGCTCATATATTCTTGTGTGTGTTTAATAATTTGAGTAGTATGCAATTAAAAGCAGCTCCCTTTGGAATGTAAAATAACTAAGGCTGTCAAGCGCAGGCATTAACTGCAATTAATTAACTGAAAGCAAAATTAATGCATTAACTTTTTTAACACATTAACTGCATACCTGGGACAGGGTGGAAGACATCGGTGGCAGGGGGGGTTAAGCAGCCCCAACCCACAGCTTCCTGGGTGATGGGGGGACTGGAGCCCTGTACCACAAACCCCCACCGGGGGGGGGGGGAGGGGAGGGGAGAGGAGGCTGGAGCCCCCAGCCCTGACTCTATATTTGAAAATACAGAAACCCCCAAAAATATTTAAACAAATGGTATTCTTATATTGTTTAAACAGTGTGATTAATCGCTTGACAGCCCTGAAAATAACCTAAAGTATAGTCCTTGTTATGTCAGTGTAGCAAAAAACAAAAGATAACTCCTTAACTGTTCCTATCCTTAAGGCAAGCCAGTTATTGAGTGGGCCACTTACTAAGGGGGCCTTTCCCAGAAGCTTTGGTCTTCAGCTCCTCAAGTTTCTTCTGCTCTTCCTTCTGTTTTTGCTTGAAGGCCAAATCTTCCTGAAGAAAAGTCAACATTTGTTAGCATCTTCCCTCCGACCACTGCAGTGAACTGACAAGGGTTTTGTGAAAAACAGTAAACTGGAGGTAAGCAACTGGAAATCGTAAAATTCCAGAAAACAAAAGACCCCCAAAATTATAAATCTCTTCTAAACTAAAGAAGATAGCCATAGAATCATAGAAATGTAAGACTGGAAGGGACCTCAATAGGTCATCTAGTTCAGTGGTTCTCAAACTAGGGCCGCCGCTGCTTGTTCAGGGAAAGCCCCTGGCAGGCCGGCCCAGTTTGTTTACCTGCCACGTCTGCAGGTTCGGCTGATTGCGGCTCCCACTGGCCGCAGTTCGCCGCTCCAGGACAATGGGGGCTGCAGGAAGCAGTGTGGGCCTAGGGACGTGCTGGCCACCCTTCCTGCACCGGCGAACCGCGGCCAATGGGAGCCGCAATCGGCCAAACCTGCGGACACGGCAGGTACACAAACCAGCCCGGCCTGCCAGGGGCTTTCCCTGAACAAGCGGTGGCCCTAGTTTGCAAACCACTGATCTAGTCCATTCCCATCACTCAAGGCAGGACTAAGTAGTAACTAGACCATTCCTGACAGGTGTTTGTCTAACCTGTTCTTAAGAAACCTCCAATGACAGAGATTCCACAACCTCCCTAGGCCAGTGGTTCTCAAACTGTGGGTCGGGACTGACATCTGTTGTTCTTCACTCCTCACACAAGATGACTCCTGGAAATACCTGAGGAACAAAGACTGAACTGGGGGAAGTGCTGGACCAAGGCTAACGGGATTTCTAGCCCATATATCAGTGGTCACCAACCAGTCCATCCTAGAGGATCTCCCCATTGATCGTGATCTCTTAGGGTTGCCGCTAAGACAGGATCGCTGCCTGCCCCAACCCCACACTGCTCCCAGAAGTGGCCAGCGCAGCCCTGGGGGCAGGGGTCTCCCTCCATGCACTGCTCCTGGGAATTGGAAAATATTTAGAAAAGGGCAACAAAAATGATTAGGGGTATGGAGTGTCTGCCATATGAGGAGAGATTAATAAGACTGGGACTTTTCAGCTTGGAAAAAGAGATGACTAAGAGGGGATATGATAATAGTCTATAAAATCATGACTGGTGTGGAGAAAGTAAATAGGGAAGTGTTATTTACTCCTTCTCATAACACATGAAGTAGGGGTCACCAAATAAAATTAATAGGCAGTAGGTTTAAAACAAACAAAATGAACTTTTTTCACACAATGCACAACTCCTTGTCACAGGATGTTGTGAAGGCCAAGGCTATAACAGGGTTCAAAAAAGAACTAGATAAGTTCATGAAGAATAGGTCCATCAATAGCTATTAGCTGGCAAAGAGAGGCTGGAAATGGGCAACACAGGACTGATCACTTGATGATTACATGTTCTGTTCATTCCCTCTGGGGCACCTGGCATTGGCCACTGCCAGAAGATACTGGGCTAGATGGACCTTAGGCCATACTGGGTCAGACCATTCTCATGCTTGCAGGGAGCCGCTGGTGGTGAGCACACTCCCCATCTGGCACCCCAAGTTCCTCCTCCACCCCAACCCTCTGCCCCAAGCATTTCAGGAAAATTTGTCAGACCAGCTACCAATAAGAGTTGGTGGCTGCACTCTGAGGCCACCAAAATTTTTGTTGAGAACTCCTGCATCAGACCACAGCCTCACTATAACCACTTTACCAGTCAAGTTTACCTCCACAAAACCCACTTACAGGTGCCACTGCTCCCCCAACCCTATTCCAAGGTGAGCAAAGTCCCCTCCCGGTAGCCAGACCCTCAGCCCACCCACGAAGGGAAGAGCTCAGCACTGACTCCCACCTCGTCCATGTCCTTTGCCTGTTTCTTCGGTTGCTTCAGAGGTTTCTTCTTACCGCCTACACCAAAGGAAAAGGAAACAGTGAGAGGCAGAGCCGGGTGTTCGCATGAGAGCCCCTCCCCCAGCCCCGGACCCTTTACGGGGGAGGGAGAAAAGAGGAGAGGGGCGCTCGCCCCGGAGCCCTCACGGGGCGAAAGGGAAAGGGAGGAGCGCGAGCGGTGCCCACTCCAGAGCCACGCACGAAGGGACGGCGGGGACACAAAGCCAAGCAAGTCTGTTTCCTCTGGGGCTGATCCGGGAAATGGGACGGGCTCAGCCTCTAGCCGCATTAAAGCGAACCCTAGAGGCCAGCAGGAGAAAAGGGGACACTAGCTTTCTAGAGACCCCGTTACCGTCTCTGCCCGACATAGCGCGGCTCAAGTCTCAGCACCCTCACAAGCACGGCGCTGCCCCGGAAATACAAGCCCGTCGGCTTACCGCTTCCGTCTGACTTTATGCGGCCACCCTACGGGTTCAGGGGCCCGCTTCCGAGTTCACCCGAGAGTGGTCAGCGCTGCGCGTGCCCGAGATAGGGGAGACAAGGGTGTGGAACCGCGGCACGCGCAGAGAAGGGGGCAGCCGGGCGGGCAGGTACCGATAAGGGGTTGCAGGGAGATTGGAGGGAGGGGTCAGCTGGGGGGCGTACAGGGACTATTGGAGGGAGGCACAGAGGGAGTATTGGGGGAAGTGCTTATGAGGTTAATTTCAATAGTCTGCATTATGCAAGAGTTCAGACTAGTTTGTCATGAATTCCATGGAGATTTACATGTAAATCTCTTAGTTTAGAAATTGTATAAATATCAAGAATTGCCTTTCTTTGAATTATTTTTTGAGGCGAGCCCAGTCTTTTGACTCCTTCTGGCACAGTAGTTTTTAAGGTTTCAAGGGTGAAAATGGATTGAATATTAATTTATATCATGTTTTTTGTAAAATCTAAACAAGTCCTATTTGACATAACACGTGAAGATAAGCAACTGAATATTGCAACATGTGCAAGTGCTTATGTACAAGTGCTAGAAGTCTAAATACAAAGATGGGTGAAATGAGAGTAATGATAATAAAGGCATCTTGGTAGAATGAGGATAATCAGTGGGACATGGTAATACAGTAAAAGTTTTTTTAACTGGCATGCTGGGGGAACAAGGCATTCTGGTAAATTAAAAATTCTGGTTAACTCAGAGGGAGGGGTTTGGGGTGGGCTTGTGTGTGGGAGGGGCTGTGGGGCCAGGGCGTGGGAGGGAGTTTGGGGCCAGGAAGAGGCTTGGGGCATAAAAGGAGGCTTGGGGGGCCAGATGGGGGGGTGCTCACCTCTGGCGACTCCCCGTCCCTGCTGCTGCTCCTGGCGGAGGCACAGCCAGGCAGCTCTGCAAGCCGGTACAATCCTGGCCCACAGCCTCCTGAACTGTGTACTCTAACTTTGGTTAAAGAACAGCGGATTGCTAGAGTACATCCTGTAGTATGTGTACAGAATTCTGTGTACAGAATTCTTGGCCAATAGTTTGGTTATAGTTAAGGCTACGATTTAGTCATGGAGGTCATGGCAAACATGCATTCCGTGACTTAACCGGACCTTCGTGATTTCTTCAGCTTAGGCTGTCAGCAGCTGGAGCTGGGGCTATATTCCCCTGCCCCGCGGCTTGTGGCAGGGTCTGCAGCTGGGGCTGTGCGCCCCGTCACACAGCTTGTATGCTTATTTTTAGTAAAGGTCATGGACAGGTCACGGCCTCCATAAATTTTTGTTTATTGCCCGTGACCTATCCACGACTCTTACTAAAAGTAACTATGACAAAATCTTAGCCTTCGTTATAATGAATAGGTGATCAGCTTTCCACAGGCTGTCAACACTGTAGCAAGGTGTCTTCTGCATTCATTGAACTCACTACCTTCAATGGTTATGTTGGATCACAATACAGTGGATGGACAGGTGAGCTCTTGCCTCTACTTGAGCCAATTCCCCGCAGTCCAGCCCTCTGTTTTCACTTAAGCTGGAGAACACAGAGCTCGGCCTACTTGAGCAATGAAACTTGTGACCCTCTAGTTAGTGTTTGCACTGGTGTGAGGAAATATATTTGAAAAAAATCTAACTCTAAGTTAATGAACCGAGGTGTGTTTGTGTGGCAGTTTATCAACAGTCCCATGCAAAAAGCTTGTATTCATTTCCTAGAGTTTTTAAAAAAAATGCTTAACCAGGGGGCAGTCCTGTGGTGGATAGAAGTGCAGCTTCTGATAGAGAAGGTTTTATCTATATACACCCAGCCTCATCAGTCATCTAAAAAGAACCCTAAATCCTATTTAACTACCTGTTGCACCAGATCTACTTGGGACCCAACTTGCTACCAAGTTTTCTGTAGAGAGTCAATGTTTTTGTAAGATTTCTGTCAACAATGAAAACTAAAATGGCTATGGATAAATTTCAGCCAAAGTCCAATTTAAAAGATTTCCAATTAAAAATTGTAAAGTGAAGCCAAACAAAAATTCAAAAGGCATAAAAATTAATACTGAAATTTCACACTAATAGGGTATCTACTTTTGGATGGGGAGTGGGGAACAATGTATATATCTTTCTAGCCTATTTCAGAAAGCAACCCTTTCTGTGGAGCCATTACTAGCTACTTTGATCTTCGTGGTTCATGTCTAGATTTTAGTTTTCCAGATACTCACATGTGGAGAAATTATGTTGAATACTAAATTTGGTACTCCCACTGTTTTACCTCTGTCCCTTGTGTATTTGTCTTTCCCCACCCCAGTATTTAATTTCTCTTGGGGGAAGGGGGAAGGTGTCTTTTTTCCCCCCTTCACTGATCTTTTTTTGTCTTTCCCTTTTTTCCCTCTGCTTCCCCCCACCTCTCCCCAGGATCAGTAGCAGGAATGGAATAGTGCTAAGTTCAAGTGTGGAAGTGTATAGTAAACAGATCCATAGGTAAATTGCTTCTGTGCTTGAGTGTTATGCTTCTTTGTGGCAGTTGCTATTGCTTCCAATTCTGCAAAAGTCCACTACTCAAGGTCCCTTGAGTGAATTAGTAATCAGGCGGCATCATGGCAATATTTATGAATAGTAGGAAGGCAAGAATATATGGCAGAACTGCCATACATAAACATTTTGATGAAAACCATGGAAAGTATCCTAGTGCAGCCTAGGTAAGTGATGGTTGTGGAGCCATCATTAGTGTTAATTTATTGATTTTTAACAAGCACATATGTATTTTTTTACAGCCTTATGTAAGTTAGATTTAAGAGGTATGTATTCATTTCCTTTTCATTTGGTGACTCTTCTTTGCTTCTTTATCCTTGCAGTGGTTTTAATCGGTGATTGGATTCAATATTTAGATCTCATGAGGTGTAATGGTACCATATCTTCAGTGTGGTATGGCATGCAATATCGCCATTTGTTTATACCGAGGAGCCAAAGAATGAATTTACATGTAGTGAGGACTTACTGCTCACCAGTACCTAAGAGGCCTGAGACTAAGACTGCAATGGAAATGGCCATGATACTTTTTCATCGGATGACAGAAGTAGGGAAAGTTTTTGGAAGAAACTCCCTCAAAAGAATCTCTACAACAGTCAAAAGTTGGTGGGATAGATATGAAGAGTTTGTTGGTCTTAATGAAGTTAGAGATGCTCAAGGAAAAGTGACAGAGGTAATTCTTTGCATTGTTAACATACAGAGACAATGTGGAAGGCTACAAGTGATGAGTTGTCTTGTTAAAACATAAGTTCTAGCTTTGAAATATAAAGGAAAACTTGACACTTCTCTGTGGCACCCAGAGTTGGGAGGCTTCTCACCAGCACCTGCCATTAGCATGAGGAAGTCTTGTCTATGCTTGCTGTGGTTCAGTTCCCCAATATCACTAGCCTGTGGTTACATAAACACTGCCTTCCAGGTCTCCGTGGGCCCTGCTGTTTCTTTACAGGTTAATGATAGGTACACTCCAACCCCCGAGTCTTCCATGTATTCCTCTGGAGTGCCCAGCCCCTGTTCCACTGAATGCTTCCAGAATTAACAGATACCCTACTTCCAAAAGAATAGTACACACCAACTTACTAGTTTCACCTCAGGATCACCACTCTGCTCAACACACAGGCCTTAAACACATTTTTAACGACAACAAGAAGTTTATTTAATGCCGAGCAAATATTCAAGTAATAACAAGTAGATGGAAGTATTGGAAATAAAGGATTACATATAAAAGATAGCTCAGTGGTTTGAGCATTGGCCTGCTCAACCCAGGGTAAATAGATGCCAATACTCAATTTCCATGTAATCAGACATATAGATAAACATCTCTTGCCTGAAGAAACCTGTTTTCTTACCTTCTGGTGACCAGACCAAAGACATAGACCTTAAGAGCATAGTTTTCAGTATATACATGTAACTCCTTACATGTTATCAGTACTTTCACAATTATTATGAAGACAAGTGTGACACAGGCTTTCAGTAAAGACCTCACATGACCCTCTTTGGTGAACTAGTATGTAAATACCAGATCTAGGGGATCCCTGTGAGCTAGGACTCAAACGATTAACTCAAAAAAATTAATCGCAATTAAAAAAAAATAATCACAGTTTTAATCACGCTTTTAAACAATAGAATATCAATTGAAATTTATTAACTATTTTGGATGTTTTTCTACATTTTTCAAATATATTTATTTCAATTACAACACAATACAAAGTGTACATATTCACTTTATATTATTTTTATTACAAATATTTGCACTGTAAAAATTATAAACAAAATAAATAGTATTTTTCAGTTTACCTCCTACAAGTACTGTAGTGCAATCTCTTTATCAGGAAAGTGCAACTTACAAATGTAGATTTTGTTTTTGTTTGTTTGTTACATAACTGCACTCAAAAACAAAACAATGTAAAACTTTAGCGCCTACAAGTCCACTCAGTCCTACTTCTTGTGCAGCCAATTGCCAAGAGAAACAAGTTTGTTTACATTTACGGGAGAGAATGCTGCCTGCTTCTTATTGACAATGTCACCTGAAAGCGAGAACAGACATTTGCATGGGACTTTTGTAACCAGCATTGCAAGGTATTTACATGCCAGATATGCTAAACATTCGTATGGCTCTTCATGCTTTGGCTACCATTCCAGAGGACATGCTTCCATGCTGATGACTCTTGTTAAAAAATGTGTTAATTAAATTTGTGACTGAACTCCTTTGGGGAAAAATTATATGTCTCCTGCCTCTGTGTTTTACCTGCATTCTACCATATATTTCATGTTATTGCACTCTCAGATGATGACCCAGCATGTTGTTCATTTTAAGAACACTTTCACTGCAGATTTGGCAAAACACAAAGAGGGTACCAGTGTGAGATTTCTAAAGATAGCTACAGCACTTGACCCAAGAGTTATGAATTTGAAGTGCCTTCCAAAATCTGAGAGGGACGGGATGTGGCACATGCTTTCAGAAGTCTTAAAAGAGCAACATGCTGATGTGGAAACTACAGAACCCGAACCACCAAAAGAGAAAATCAGCCTTCTGCTGGTGGCATCTGACTCAGATAATGAAAATGAACGTACATCGGTCTGCACTGCTTTGGATCATTATCAAGCAGAACCCGTCATCTGTATGGACACATGTCCTCTGGAATGGTGATTGAAGCATGAAGGGCAATTTAGTATCGAGGTTCCCTGCAGAACTGGCAGCCCAGGGTCTATCCCCACTCACCCCTGGGAAGTCCCCTATGCCTCTCTGCTCCACCATCGCCAGTTCATGCTGCTGCTGCTTTTCCTGCAGCTCTTTCTCGGGCTCTTGCTGTCTCTCACGGTCCTCTCACTCCCTTGGACTCAGCTCCAATCCCATCCATCTCTGATCCCCTGATGGGGAACCCGATTGTCAAGACTCCCATCTGGTTGGGGACCAGATTCTTGGGGATGCCTGGCTACCACTCTAGCCATTCCCAGGTCCTCTTGTAGCCCAAGCTGGGTCAGGAATTTGCTCCTTAGAGTGGTCTTCGTCCTTCAGCTGAACGATTAACTGTGCCTTGGTGAACGTCCCAATGCATAACTCTCTCTTTTTGCACAAGATTACAATGTCCTCCTTGAGGAGACGGTGATAGGCCATCACTTCACTGTTCCCAAGTTGCTTTGGACTCACAGGCCTGTGTGCTCTTAGCTCCCCCATGGTTTCCAGGAAGAACCCCTAGTGTGCCAGCCCTTCTCGAGGTCACCACCTCTTTGCCAGAGTCGAGCTGGAGACTCCTCTGCCCCGGGACCGCTCGCTGCAATCTCCAGGGGAACCCTATTACTGCAAATGTCCTTCTCGCTGGTCAGACACTCCCAGTGATTAAATCGCCCCCTGAAACCATCCCTCTCTGAGCCTTCAGCACGCCTGTTCCTCGTTATCCCCCCTTCGTTTTACTGCTCCCCAGTCACTTACTGTAAGAAGCACCATCCATGCGGTGCAGTCCATCCCACCTTTACCACCAGTTGTCACGGAGTCCCCGGGTGATGCTCTGGAACTGCTCCCTACAAAGCCAGTCAGGACTCTGGTGAAGTGTCCTCTCTGTAAGCAGACTGTCTTCAGGGCAAGAAGCTCACATGGCTTCACCTACCTAGGTCTGACCTTGGAGCATTCAGCATCCTCTGCCCTTCCATGTGCTTCCCACAGCAAGTCCGCCCAGGCGGGGTCCTGGGGAAGCCAGAGGGTGCTGCACCCCAACTTCGCAGTCAGACGTGACTCTTAGGTTTATTAGATGACAGGAACATGGCCTGAAACAGAGCTTGTAGGTACAGAGAACAGGACCAATCAATATACCAATCTCCTAGAACTGGAAGGGACCTTGAAAGGTCATTGAGTCCAGCCCCCTGCCTTCACTAGCAGGACCAATTTTTTGCCCCAGATCCCTAAGTGGCTCCCTCAAGGATTGAACTCACAACCCTGGGTTTAACAGGCCAATGCTCAAATCACTGAGCTATCCCTCCCCCCTCAGCCGGTCCATTTTGGGGGGCAGTGAGCCAGACAATCACGTCTGCACTCACTCCACGTCCCCATCCAGCCCCAAACTGAAAAACTCTCCAGCCCCTCCTCCTTTGGGCTTTGTCTCTTTCCCAGGCCAGAAGGTTACCTGATCTCTTTATTCTCCAACACCTTCAGCTGGCACCTTTGTAGAGAAGGGGCCCAGGTCATTAGTTGCCAGAAGACAGAGTATTGGCCATTTTCTGTCCAGCCAGCATCACATCTGCTCTCTAGGGCTCTGCAACAATCACACCCCCTTCTCCCACCACCTAGATACTTAAGAACTGCATAGGGGAAACTGAGGCACTCACACAGTATTCAGAGAAAACATTCTGAACATTCACACAACAGTGCCATGCAAATGCCTGTTCTCACTTTCAGGTGACGTGAACAAGAAGCGGGCAGCATTATCTCCTGCAAATGTAAACAAACTTGTTTGTCTGAGCGATTGGCTGAACAAGAAGTAGAACTGAGTGGACTTGTAGACTCTAACATTTTACATTGTTTTATTTTTGAATGCGGTTTTTTTTATATATAATTCTACATTTGTAAATTCATCTTTCATGATAAAGAGATTTCACTTAATACAAGTACTGTAGTGCATTGAAAAATACTACTTTTTATTTTTACAGTGCAAATATTTATAATAAAAAGTAAAGTGATCACTGAACACTTTGTATTCGTGCAGTTAATTTTTTTAATCATGTGACAGCCCTACTGTAAACCTTATTCATCCCTGTATCCCCTGCTAGTTGACACTGATGTCCCTGGGTCACAAAGACTGCGGATACAGTACTCAGTTTGCCAGTAGAAAGGAGTGTCCTTCATTGACCTTTGGAAAAAGAGCAACTGTATATCTTCTTTGCTGGAAATGAACTGAGGAATGAATTAATATTATGAATGTGTTCAAACCTAGTAGCTCGTCTTCTGGACTTTATTAACTGAGAAATCTCCCTTCTCCAAATTCACATCCATGAAGTCAGCAATTTAGACCTACTTAGTGATAAACGGGAACTTGTTTGCATTCCCTCTTTTCAGGCTGAAAAAGTGTTTATGGTAGCTCGAGGGATCGTACGAGAAGCTCGTGAGAGCATAGAAGCCCATCAAATCAAACTGAAGGAAGTTCGCGATCGTTTGGATCGAGTATCCCGGGAAGACACCCAGTACTTAGAACTGGCTACCCTGGAACACAGATTGCTGCAGGTAAGGGATATGCCAAGAGTTGGAGCTTGGGGACAGTGGGTCCCTTGTTTTTACCTCTACTGATCATTATTGCAAATAGCCAATCCTATTTCTAAAACTGAAACCTAAATTAATCTCTAGTGCCATTGTCTTGGAATGAATTTGGTACTCTACACATTAGAGAGATGGATCATATAGGTTAGGGTTGGAATACACTAGTAAAGCTGTGGAAGAAACCCCAAGATTAAGTGAACATTGAGAATAAATTTTCTACCTAAGGAGGCAGGAGTAGTTGGGACAATGTTCCCTGTAACGCTGGAATTCAATAAGAAAGTCTAGAATTGAATAATTTTTAAAGGCAGAATTTAGTTCATGTGCAGCTAATCTGCTTGACAGGACTGGCTCTAGGTAAAATAATATCTGCATGGCCCCATACATCTTCCTCCCCACTTATGATGTTGTCCATTCCCACCTGGGTGTCCATGATAACCACACCTGCTGCCGCCTGTCTGATTGCAGAACTCCTTAACCTTATTAAAGGCTGTGCACACTCAAAAATAAGTGGCACTTCTACTTGGATCAGAATGCCACTAGGTGGAGCTGACATGCAGCTTTCCAAGCAATGATGTGAGAAGGTCTTCTACCAATTCTGGCACCAGAATTGTTCAAAAGGACAAGAGAAAGAATTAAGGATAACACTCTAGCTGATGGGTCAGGTCAGCGTGTTATGAGACCCCTGGAAGAACAGGGCCTCGTGACTGCATACATTACATAGGGCTAAAGCTCTCACCACTGTCTAGGTCAAGGCTAAGATATAGTTTGTTGTTATCCCTGTTGTACAAGTGGTAAAGTAGAGGCTCTGAGAGAGTGACTCATAGAAGGTTTCACAGGAAGTTGATATCAGAACCAGTCTCATGATTTCCAAGTTTATGTCTCATCCATTAAGACCAAAGTGTCTGCTGAATAAGTATTTTAACTTTTACGTCCCTATTTTCTGCATGTGTACTATGTGGCATCATACTGGATGCTGCTGCAGTACTGACCCTACCCTTGTCACTGTACGCATTTTCCTCCTCAGTGAATGCATTCACACACACAATCTTAATGGTCTGACAGTTAATCATCTTTTATATTGTGAGATTGTTTACTACCTACCTCCTTAATCAACACGTTAGTGGGATAGACAGTTAAGGCAAGATCTGTGAAGTAGCTAAATTCTGGGCTGCACTCAGCCTAGAGTTGGAGGCCAGGGCTGCATAGCCAGAGCCAGGGGGGTCAGTACCCGCTGCCCCACGGTCAGAGCCCGGGGCCACACGGTCAGGTTCCTTAGGTCCCACCCCTGGAGCCTGCTACTCAAACCCCCTCTCCCCGATGTGGGTCAAGAACTCAACTTGCTCCTGCAGCATTGTGCCCCATCTCTCTCCAGAGGCAGTGCAGGGCAGCGCAGCGCATCCAGAAGCAACAAGGAGGAAGTGGGAGGGGACAATGCTTTGCCCCCCGCCCATCGCCGCCCAGGAGACTGTCATGGCTGCACAAAAAGCCCCTGCTGGCCGCATTACAGAAACCTTGCTCTAGTGGAACTCCTAAGGCAGGGGTTCTCAAACTGGGGGTTGGGGCCCCTCAGCGGGTTGCCAGGTTATAACCTGGGGGGTCACGAGCTGTCAGCCTCCACCCCAAATCCCGCTTTGCCTCCAGCATTTATAGTGGTGTTAAATATATAAAAAGATGTTTTTAATTTATTAGGGGGGTTGCACTCAGAGGCTTGCTATGTGAAAGGGGTCACCAGTTCAAAAGTTTGAGAACCACTGTCCTAAGGTGTGTGAAACAGTTTTCTGGAAGTGTCTCATGTTCTGGAGTTGTCTAGATAAGTAAATGAAGATCATGGCATTTACATGCACTTGTTGGGGCCCGGATGTAGGTGGCCAGCTCTAGTGGTTGGAGCACAAGTTGGAGTTGGGCATCAGGTCAAGGATCAGAATCAGGGTCAGAGCCAGAATCAGGTTTGGGGAATCAAGCCAAGGGTTGGAGCCAGAGTTGGGGACTAGAGGTATGGAACCAGGAACAGGTCAGGAAAGCAGGAACAAAGAGCAAAGGAGGGAAACAGGATTCAGGAGTGAGGTAAGAAGGCAGGGTCCGATATAGCAGCCAGGTAGAGCCCAGTTGTGGAGTCAACTTCCTGTGCCTCTCTTTGGTCAGGGCTTCCTTTTTAAATCCAATCAGAGGTCCTGGTGTTCCTACAATCAGGACCCAGAGGAGCCTCCTGATGTAGCTTCAGGTTTCATCATCTCTTTGGTCAATCAGTTAGTAGTGAGCTGCTGGGTGGGAGCTGGGAGCTGACAGCCAACTGGGAACGCAGCAGACCTGGTTCAAGACCCATGGGGTATGACAGTACCCTCTCCCCTAGGGGTATCCTGTGGGGGGGGGGTGCTGGACCAGGTTTCTCCGTGGTTTTTGTGGAACACCTTGAGTAGAGGCATGAATGTTTTCTGCCAGTTCCCACGTACGCGCCTTTGAGCCATACCCTTCCCAGTTGAATAGATACCAGAGTTTGTCTTACTTAAACTTGGAATTGAGGACCTCATCAATGATGTACTCTTCATGGCCTTGCACGCATACCAGTGGAGGAGGTGATTGCACCCACTGAGGGAAGGGGGTTTCTGTATATGTATATGTATAGAATAACACCTGACATTTTGGATAAGGATAGAGAGTCAATGGACATTTTGGCCGTTAGAACCACCACAGCTCAGTGTATCTATACACTGAAGCCAGGGGAAGTTGTCACTGTTTATGACAACATTTGCTGAGAGGGTGGAGGTCAAGGAACTACCCTGACGGGACACCCACTTTTTCAAGCTAATGATAGCTGTGTGTATGTTACAGCCACCACATTGCAAGATATACATATTAATCTTACCACTGCTGCAGGCAATCATATCATTTACTGGCCTGCAGATAGAATGTTGCATGTAGCTCTTAGATTTCAGGTATATTTTAATTGGACTAGAGTAGTGCCTGATCGGTTTCAAAATTTGCTTTCATTGTTACCAGAGGTTCAAAGAATCTCTGAATTGCAAGGGCAAATTCACATAGTTCAGAATATATATCAAGCTGAAAAGAATGCCTTTCATACAGCTTATAGAGTGTCTACTTTATGTACTAAGTATGATGTCTTGTGCTTTGTAACTGAAATTGTACAACAGCCCCATTATGTTATTCCTATGGGAATGTTATAGTTTGTTAGTTAGCTTCGGATTGTGGTGTTGTTGTTGTTGTTTTAACCACGATGCATCTTTACCTGGTCCGGACCAATACCATGAGGCGGTATGACAACCCCTCTTGAGGCGGTAAAAACCCCTAAGCACCGGTGCATTCTAATGCATTTACCTATGCATTACCTTATGCATTTACCTATGCATTACCTTGTTGGCCAACTCAGCAGTTCCCAATACTGCTATAAACTAACCTTGTTGGGGCCTTTCCCCAATACCACTCTGCATCTGATCTTGCTGCACAGTCAATAAGTTCAGATGGCGTGAGCCCAACAGAGACAGACGTCCTCACAGACAGTCCTCCTCCGATACCCCAATAGAGATTTCAAAAGGTCTCATACTTCTCATGTGGCGCCATGGGGTTTGGAGGGGAATGATCCGTAGTAGCCGTCTGTGGGTCCGTGGGCGTTGCCATCCCGGACGAGCCCCCAAATTGTTGGAGAAAAACTCAGTTCTCGCTTTTTCGTTTGGGTGCAGCAAAATCAAATACTTTATTATTTCTCCAGTAATTACAATGGAGGGAGAGAGTGCCATAGGACACAGGGTCGCCCCAGTCCCAGACAGGTCTCTCAACTGGTAAACAATTACAGCAAGTCTTTATACTTTTGTTACAGACAATAACTAGCAATAATACAGACAATAGAGAGCAACAACTACATTTTGTTTATACATAAGCCATTCTGCTATCTTATTTGTCTCACTCCTAGGAAAAGCAAGCCTGCATATTTGGTTATCAGTTACAAGGTCGTAATAACTTTGTACACAGTTCTTTCCCTCTGCCTCACACTATCCTTGCTTCTAGAAGTCTCACGTAATTAGGGTTACAGCTGGCCTAACTCTTGCTAACTGACTGACATGCATTAAGATCCCCTTCAAATCCTTATTAATTCTTTCCCTGCTTCCACAGCTTGTACGTGTGATGCTTGTCTATGCTTGTGCTGTTCGAGGTCAACTGCCAGATCTAAAAGTATCTGTATTGCTTGGGCTGGAAATATGTCATGGCAAATTAAAGTTTGCTCTCTTTTCCTATCTGCCAGCACATAGATGGACACTGCTCATCCTATTTTCCCTCTTGTCCTCCTCTCTGCCCTGGCTGCTGGGAAGGGGCTTTCTACCCTCCTTTACACAGCCTTGGCTGCTGGGACGTGGGATTAGTGGGGTTGGGGATGGAGAAGGAGACAAAAGGAGTATCAAGGAGACTTGAGTTGCAAAGCATAGTGCATAAAAGAGGAAATATAAGAAGACAGAAGTATAGCTGTGAAGATTCTTAAAGGCCAACACAAAGAATGTGAATTGATGTGGTAAAACGTAGGGCATCAATGAAGTATCTTGACGTAGGGGAGATACTGTTGGAGGCTTTCCACTCTTTCCTCCATTTCCCTCCATCCTCCATCCTCTGACAAGGGAAGTGGGTATCTCTGTAGCTTTCTCCTTGTTCATATGTAACCCAGCTCCACTTCTCCATCTCTTTATGTGGTGTGGGAATTATAACCCTAAGAGCATCCCAGTGCCAGAGGGGAAGGAACTCACTGGTATCAGGTAAGGTGACCAATTCAATGTACCCCAACTCACTATGCTTATAATGTGTATCTAAAAGTAGTCATGTAAAATGTATCATTGGAAAATTAATAACTCAGTCATTAATATTCTTGCATGGTGCATGCCCAGGGATGTATAAACAATTATAAATATGTGCTAGAATTATATTCTTAAAATGTGTTTGGCAAGCAATGCAAAAACACAGGCTGCCTTAGACAAAGGAATATGTATTTGCTTCTCTATCCAGCCCAGTCATCAGGCAGAGACAATGAAGGTCTAATTACAAATTAGGTAAACAAAGATATCAAGCTAACAAGTGGGGGAGGAGACAGCATGGCATCTAAAACGCAGTGGGAGAGAGTTTCTTGGTCTGAGTTTTACTTTTAAAAGAATACATTGCAAAGGTTTACTGGTCTATAAAGACAGAGTGGCTGAATCCTAAGTGAAAAGCAATAGAATCAATTGCTTGTATACAATATTACTGTATTATAAAACTGTATTAAGTAAGATCTTTTCTGGAAGCTAATGACACGCTGGTGATTAATGTTGTTGTGAATTGTCTGCATTAACACTACATAAGGAGTTATGGATACCCATTAATAATATGCTTTACAGTCTTTGACCAAGCCAAGGAGGAAACGGTTCCCTCCCATATAGGAGGGAAGCACTTATCTCCCTGTCTCCAATGAGATTAAGCAAGGTGTGACCAAAAACAATGGAAGACCCATTTACATAGAAATCAGTAAGGTGATGGGAAGTCCATAGGAAGGGAAGAACAGCATGAGGTCATCCTGCTTCTTGAAACAAGGTCAATGAACTTTGGAAGATATAAGCAAGGACAGAAGCCGTCTTTGGCATCCATCACTAGACACACATAAGGGAGAAGAACTCTTGCAAGCTGAGGCCTGGTCTACACTGGGGGGGGAGGGGAGGATCGATCTAAGATACATGATTTCAGCTACGAGAATAACGTAGCTGAAGTTGACGTATCTTAGATGGACTTACCTCCCGTCCTCATGGCACGGGATCGATGGCCGCGGCTCCCATGTCAACTCTGCTTCTGCCTCTCACCCTGATGGAGTTCCAGAGTCAACGGGAAGCATGTTCCGGAATCGATTTATCGCATCTAGATGAGACGCGATAAATCGATCCCCAATGGATCGATCGCTACCTGCCAATCAGTGGGTAGTGTGGACATACCCTGAGAAAGTTGAGTCCTTCAGCCAAAGGAGGGGGCGGGAGGGGTTGAAGTCTCTGGAAACTGCATATAGGTGAGACACCTGCATAGGCAAAGATATTTCCTAGATTGACAAGGAAAATCAGTCCTTTGTGCTTCTGTGGAAGGTTCTGACTAAGAGAGTTATCAATGGCTGGGGGGGAAAAGATTGGTAAGAAATCTACTTTGAACAAAAACTGTATTTTACGTCTTAGCCACCCACTAGAAGGCATATTCTGTTTTGTTTTACTTGTAACTTTTTTTTATCTTCATTCCTTATACTTGAACTCACTTAATCCTATGTATATTTTGTTAATAAATTTGTTTTATTTTTATTTTATTATAAACAGCTCAATGCTGTGTTTGAAGGGAAGGGTGTATTTGCCACAGTTAAGATAATAAGCTGTATGTGCTTTTCATAGAATCATAGGACTGGAAGGGACCTCGAAAGGTCATCTAGTACAGTCCCCTGTGTTTTTGTTTCTTTAAAAAAGCAACACACATTATTATTTCCTCTGAAGTGCCCAGGAGAGGGCTGGACACTTCAAGGCACGTAGTTTTGTGGAAATTCAGGACTGGAAGTGTGTTGGGGTCACCTTGCTGGTTGGAAGCCAGAGTGGGGTTGTGGGTCACAGTTGGTGAATCAGGACTGGCTGCATAGCACACAGATACTTATGGTGTAAGCTGCATACTTGTTGCTTATTGTGAGCATCCCAGGCAGAGAACTATAGTAGCAAAAGATTGTGAGGCACTCAGGGTTATAGGGTGAGAGGTGATACAACCCCTCACTGGTGATCTGGATTGCATCTTGAACCCTGTGACAGGGATATATTAACAGTTCTCTATACATGCTCTCACTCTTGCACTCAGAGAGAAGGATCATGGACAAAGTGAAGAAATGGGTCTTGGCAGCTCCAGTGCTCCCAAGTCTTTGTGCTGAGTTTAGACCAGGGGTCTCAAACACACAGCGGCCTGCGCGCCCCCCCCCCCCAGCCTACCTCCAGGCCGGGGTGGGCAAACTACACCCGCGGGATTGTCCCCCGCGATCCCCACGCGTCTCCGTGAAGTGGCTGGTATCACGTCCCTGCGGCCAGCGGGGGAGAGTAGAGGGCTCCATGTGTTGCCCTGGCTTCTAGGCACACACACACCCCCGCAGCTCCCATTGGCTGGGAACGGGGAACTGCGGCCAATGGGAGCTTCGGGGGAGGAACCTGGAGGCGCAGCAAGCAGTGCGCGGAGCCCTGCGTCGTCGTCCTCCAGGGGCCTCAGGGACATGGTTCCAGCTACTTTGCGGAGCGAGGCCAGGGCCGGGGCCGGCAGCCTGCCCTGGCCCCGGTGTGCGCCGCTGCCACCCCAGAGTCCAAAGCCCCCCTGCCCCCTAACTCCCTGCCCTGAGCCCCCTGCTGCACCCCACACCCCAACCCCATGCCCTGAGCCCCCTGCTGGCACCCCAACCCCCTGCTGCACCCCAATCCCCTACCCTGAGCCCCCTGCCTGCACCCCAACCCCCTGCTGCACCTCAACTCCCTGCCCTGAGCCCCTGCCACACCCCTCATGCTCCCTCTGGGAGCAGGGAGGGGGCGGAGTTGGGGTGGGGACTTCGGGGAAGGGGTTGGAAGAGGCGGGGCCTCATGGAAGGGGTGGAGTAGGGGCAGGGCTGGGGCAGCGAGGGGCGGGTGTTAGTGATGCGGCCCTCGGGCCAATGAACTAGCCCTCATGTGGCCCTCATGGTCATTTGAGTTTGAGACCCCTGGTTTAGACCATCTATACTTTGCATGATGCTCAGGGAGAAATATAGGGAAAGAAAATGAGGAAACCAAGAACAGACCCAAGAGAGGAATATAGCGATGCCTAGAGAAGGGAGAGAAGAGGAGGAGGATACACCTGAAACCGCCATTTAAAAAAATTAGTCAGCTACATTGGAGAAGAGAACCAAGAGAGGACAGAGTCACAGAAGCCCACAGAAGCCAGAGGCTTCAGTGAGAAAGGGGAGATTCACTATGTGGAAAGGAGTCAAGGAGAATAATTAGGGAAGAGATATCCTTGGTTGTACTGAGCAAGTTGTGTGATGCTCCTCAGGGATATCTAGGTTTCTGAGGCACCCCACCACCACCTGCCCTTAGCATGAGGCAGCCATGTCTTTGCCTGCTGTGAATCAGCTCCCTGAATCCAGCAGCTTCTGGCAACACAAGCACTACTTTCCAGACCGTTGCAGGTCTCACTGTCTGTATAGATAGTGATAGGCACACACCTATGAGTCCTTGGAGCATTACCTGCTGCACCCAATCTCTTACCCATGGAATACTCACAAAATTACCAGGCCCAATGTTCTCAAAGGAACAGAACACACCAGCTTGTAAGATTCAGCTCTTGACTGCCACCTTGTGGTAACACCACATAACTTAGATATATTTATAATGAAAACAAAAATAAGTTTATTGTCAAAGATTCTAGTAATAGTGAGTAAGAATATTGGGAACACATGGTTACATATGAGACAGAATTTTAACACTTTCTAGAGACTAAATTTAAACAGGTTAACTTCCTGTTTGCAGTGTTGTTGTAGCTGTATGGGTATGAGATATGAGAGAGACAAAGTAGGGGAGCGAATATCTTTTATTGGGCTGACTTCTGTTGGTGGAAGTTACAAGCTTTTGAGCTATGCAGAGGTCGTCGGGTCTGCAGAAAGAAGCAGAGTGTCCAGAGATTAACCTCCTGGCTAAAGGAGTTTTATCTCACCCCAAGTTCTCTTCAGTGTTTTCAACCTAGGCTAGCTGAGATCCCTTATTCATTTTTATACTTCCTCAGTGAAGGGTGCTTGGGAGTCTTCTGTGCCCCCAAATATAGTTAAGAAAACTTTTGAAGTGTGCCCACCAGAAAGGGTTCTCCCCCGCTCCCCCCCGCTTTTCTCTTCCTGTTAGATTTTTTTTTTCTCTGAAGGCCTCACAATCCTTCATCTGCATTCAGCTCAGACTGGTGGTAAGAAGCCCATTCTGGATGAGGCAATACTCAGTTTACTTGTGAACATATAGATGAGTAAACATCTGTCATCTGACAGAAAACCAGTTTTCACCTTTGCTGGTGACCAGTACCTACAGACTTTTAAAGAACATATTTTCAGTATGTATACATTACTCCTTACCTTGTATTTGTATATACATTTTACAATGGTTTTGATGACCAGAGTGACACAGCCCTCACATGATACTCTCTGGTGAACTAAAATGTATACAGCAGACCCATGTGAGGCCTGTAACCCCTCTGCACCTCCTTGTCAATTGGCGTTAAGAAGTTCTTGGATCACAGGCAGTGATTACAATTACTTTATTGGGGACTGTTTTAGTGGAATGGAGGGGATCTAGGAGAAAGTTGTAAAAGCTAAGGCATCAGAAATGCATAGTATGCTCAAGTTTCAAGATGAAATCTGGTTAAATTAGTAACTTTATTTGGAGTTTATAGGATAGGCATTAGAGCTTTATTTAGACTTGGAAGGATTTTTTTGTGTGTGTGTGTGTGCGCACGCACACAAAAGCTATGATTAAAAAGTTATTTAGGTTGCAAAGTCACTGAAATACACCTCTACCTTGATATAACACTGTCCTTGAGAGCCAAAAAAATCTTACCGTGTTATAGGTGAAACTGTGTTATAGTGAACTTGCTTTGATCCATTGGCATGCACAGCCCTGCCCCCCGGAGCACTGCTTTACCGCGTTATATCCAAATTCGTGTTATATCGGGTGGCATTATATCGAGGTAGTGGTGTATTAGGAAATGCTATATTTAAGGTTGTCTTTGCCAATGTATATTTGCCCCCTTGTGCATATGCACAATGATACAGTCTTTAGTTATATGATCACATACTATTTTTCCATAGGACTCTTGCTTTATTCGATGCACATCATGGATGGTGCTCGGGGAATCTTCATTCAGTGTGTGGTCCCATACCTCACATGTAATCTTAAAAGAATCTTAAGGTTGAAAAGCCAAGCACTCAAAAGTTAGGAAATATTATAATCAAGGTTACTTCTTCCCCCGTGTGCATGTGCATTATGGTAGAGACTTCAATTATGTGATTCTGCATCTTGGCAGGGGGTTAGACCAGATGAAACTTGCGGTCCCTTCTAACTCTATGATTTGGTGCTCACATACAATTTTTTCACAAGTCCACTTCTTCATTCTATGCTCAAAGTGGACAGTGCTCAGTGAATGATTCAGGGTAGTGTACTGAATGAGACTAGCTGTTGCCTGCAGGGACCCTGCCTCATTTTCTGCCAAAGTTGGAAGGTGTGTAGTGAAAAAGGAAGGGAACTGTAAGAAGAAAGAATGATCTTGTATCTAAAGCAGTTAATTGCACGTCAGTATGTCTGGATCTGCTGCAGACTTCCTGTGACATGCTAGGCAAGTCACTTAAACCAGAATGTTTGCAGTTGTTGTTATCTCTGTTTTACAGATAGTGAAACACATGCTCCAGAAGAGCAAGTGACTCATCCAAGGTTTCATAGCAAGTTGGTGTTGGAACCAGTCCCCTGACTTCCAGATTTAACTCTAATCCACTAGCCTATAGTGTCAGCTGGGAAATGACTCATAGAAAGATTAAGGGCCAAAGTTCCATAAGTATCCACTAATTTTAGATGTATCAATGATTGGGTGCCCAGCTTCAAACTGTCAGCCTTGTTTTTAGAATTGTTGAGCATTCAGAAGTGCAACTGAAGTTAGTGGGTGCCATGGATACCCATCACTTCTGAAAAATTGGTCCAAATTGCATCAAATATGGCAGTGTGTCCTAGCGGATAGAGTACTGGACTGGGACTTAAGAGACCTGGATTCTACTCCCAGCTCTGCCATTGGCCTACTGGGCAAGTCAGTTCACCTCTCCAACTCAGTTTCACTATGTGTAAAATGGGATAATGATACTTACTTCCTTTATAAAGCACTTTGAAATCCATGGATGAAAAGCACTATATAAGAGCTAGGTACTATTATTATTTTCAAGTTCAGCATCCACTTACTGAGTGTCCATGCAAATTTGGCCTTAATCCTTTTTTGCCTAAGTTCCCCTTCTGTTACATGGTGCTAATAATACCTCCCCATGTCACAAAGATGCAAAGATAAACTCTATATTTCTCATATTCAGATATATGGTGATAACAGAGAAAGGTCTGTGAGTAAATTAATGATTCTGTATTTAGCAGAGAAAGTATTGAATTTAAAAAGAAATATTGAACGCTTTCCTTCATTTGCTGAGCTGTGTCCTTTCTGGGCACAGAATGAGGTAGAGGTCCAGTGGAAAAAATCTAGATGTGGATCTTGTCATTAAAGACAGTATGTACTATGGGGCCTGTGATAGGGTGTTCCAGGCCTTTGTGGCCCCTGCTGGAGGCACTACTGCTCTGCCACACCCCAGGAGGCAGCAAGGTTGAAGGAAAAGAGCAGCAAAGGTGAGTCCTCCAGGCCTGCTTAGAAAGACTTCACTGGAGCAGCTGTCTGAAAAGCTAGAGAGAACTGGTCCTTCAAGGGCTAGAAGGGCTAGCAACAGCCGGTCACAGCCCAGCAGGCTCAGATAAAAGGAACTACAGGGCCTTAGCAGTTCTGTTCCAGGCTGACACCAGAAGGGCAAGGAACGGTGTTCTTCTCTGGCCAAAGGAACTTGAGGGATAGCCAGAGTTTTGCTTTCTGACTGCATTTTGAAATCTGTGTTTGCAGAGAGAGAGAGAGGATGTAAGAACCTTAATCCTGAGATAAGGGTGAAGCTAAAAGGGCCAGGTAGGAAGAGGCCCTGGGAAGAAGCAGCAACAAATTGAATCAAATAGTATGTGTCAGCTGTTTGTAGGGTCTAGGGTGACCAGACAGCAAATGTGAAAAATTGGGACGGGACGGGGGGGAGGTAATAGGAGCCTATATAAGAAAAAGACCCAAAAATAGGGACTGTCCCTATAAAATCAGGACATCTGGTCACCCTAGTAGGGTCCCTGGTTTGGAACCTGGAGTAGTGGATAGGCACAGGTTCCCCTACTGGCCCCGGTGTAAACCCTAAGAAGGGGACAAACCAGGGCCGGTGCAACCTATTAGGCAACCTAGGTGGTCGCCTAGGGCGCTAGGATTTGGGGGCGGCATTTTCTTCGGCGGCAACTGGATCTTCGGCCGCCCCAGTTGCCACCGGCATTTAGGCGGAGGGAGCTGGGGCGGGGGGGCGCGGGAAGGTCCGCCTGCAGCAAGTAAGGGAGGGGCGGCACTCAGGGGAACTCCCCGCCCCAGCTCACCCCTGCTCCGCCTCCTCCCTGAGCACGCCGTCGCTGCTTCACTTCTCCCGCCTCCTAGGGTTGCAGCGCCTAAGCTGATTGGCGCCGCAAGCCTGGGAGGCAGGAGAAGTGAAGCAGCAACCGCGTGCTCAGGAAGGAGGCGGAGCAGGGGTGAGCTGGGGCAGGGAGCTGCTGCACGGCTCCCCGGGCCGGGGAGGGGAGCTACCATTGCGGGGATGCCGCAGGGCAAGGCGGGGAGCTGCCGCAGGGCTCAGGGAGGGGGTGGAGCAGAGGTGATCTGGGGTGGGGAGCCGCTGCATGGCTCCCCGGGGGGGCGGCGCCTCAGGGCGAAGGGGGGCAGGGAGCTGCCGCAGGGCTCGGGGACAATGCAAGGTGGAAGTTTCGCCTAGGGCGCAAAACATCCTTGCACCGGCCCTGGGACAATCCTTATTTGGGAGTGTAGCAGGGTGGACCCCTGCTCCTGGTTTTAAGGGGTTTAAAAGCGGCTTGGCAGGGCTTAAGAGCTGCTGCTCTCAAAGCTGGGCTGATTGGGGAAGTAGCCATAGCTGGGCCACACCCCAATCAGGCCACAGCTGGCCCCTATAAAAGGCTGTGAGCCAGGAGCCCACTCAGTCTCTCTCTGTCTTCAGAGAGAGAAGGGCCTGGCTGCAGGGAATTGAGACAAGGTACCTAGGGTGAAGCAGGGCTGGGGAAAGGCTGAGGAGCTGGGGAAGCTCCAGCCTAGAAAACCCCAGGCTGCGGCCTAGTATAGGGCAAAAGGTACTGGGGGTTGCAGGGGGCAACCTAGGGGTAGGCCAAGGCAGCAGGTCCAAACCCCCTTTGCCGATGATGAGTGCTGGCTACTGCAGTCTGCCCCAGCGAACGGGGGCTAGATAGAGACTGGGCAGTAGCCACTACTGAGGCGAAGTGGGGATAGTAGGGTGGGGGTTCCCCTGGGACGGGGAAACCCAGTTAAGAGTTAAAGGGGCACCGGGGTCCTGGGAGGGACACGGGGCCAGTAGCAAACAGGTGGATCACCGGCCTGCAGAGGGCGCTCCAGGGCTGGACAGAGCTAATTCCCCAGAGCAACCAGTAGGAGGCGCCGCAGGGGTGAGTTGGACCCGTTACACGGAGCCTGAACAAAGGGCTGATTTTAAAGGGCTCAGAGCTGGGGCTGAAGACCTCAGTGAGGGCAAATAGACTGTTTAATTATGGGACTCTTTAATACTCCAGAAGGAGTTCATTTGGCTTTTGTGACTTGCCAGAGGGCCGGGCGACTGAAGAACTGCTAAGGTTATCTGGCAGCCTACAAGGGGTTCCAAAGATGAGAAAAGGACTGTGGTATACCACCCAGACAGTATGAGGTGCTCAAGAGATGAGGTGTTTTTTAACTTCTGATTGCTTGACTTTGAAACTTTAACCATTCCTTTTTAACGTAAGGAATTTTTTTATATTTCATTTACAGATCACATTATTGTAGTACCCAGAGGCCGCAGTTAGGATCAGGGCTTCTCTGTGCTAGATGTTGTACAAATACAAAGGCTGACATGGAGCTCACAGCCTAGGAACACAAGTGATATATGTAGGCTGGGGAAGAAGGAGATAATCAAGTAGTCCAAATGTGTATATGCATTTAAAATGTTATAGTTTTTTTTAATTTCTTAAATGTTGACTCTTTAGCTTAGTCATTAAATGTTGGGTGACTTGTAGGCCACACAGCAGAAATGGGTCTTGAAAAGGAATATGAAGGAGAGGATAGTAGTTTTATGAGTGTGTTCAGGGAGGGCTTTCCATTCACTTTAATTTGAGTGACATATGCTGAAATTCTCATGCTGCCTGTACTAAAACATCCTTGGAATTTCAAAACATTATAAATGACAATTTACTAATGCCACCAGTGTTGCTGCCAACACAGGAACACTAGATTAGACCTTATCCTAACAGATAAAGAGGAACTTATCACAGAATTAGAAGTTAATGGTAGTTTCAGTACAAGTGATCATGATCACATTTATAAGGTGCAAGCAGAATAAAGTCCAGACCAGTAATATACAGTTGGTGCTTTAATAGGACCAATTTTACAATGCTGAAAACAGTTATGAACCAAGGCAACTGGGAGGAAGAATTTAATCTGAAAAATCTCAATGATAATTGGACATCATCTAAGAATACCTTACTAGATGCCAAAAAAGCCTGAATCCCACAACTGAGGAAGAAAGCAGTGCTGGTTACAAAAAGCAACCTAGTTTAGAGAGGACATGAAGGGAGCTATGTGTCTGTCAAAAGACAGAGAGAGAGAGAGAGAGAGATGTATGAAAATTAATAAGAGAAGCCAAGGGACACAAGGAGAAATCTATGGCCAGCAGAGTTAAGGACAATAAAGAAGAGTTTGTTAAATTATATTGGGAACAAAAAGAATCCTGACAATGGTAGTGGTCCATTAATAGATGAAAATGGTAGAGTTATCAATCATAATGCAGAAAAGGAAGAAGTGTTCAGTAAATATTCCTGTTCTGTATTTGGGTAAAAGCAGATGATGCAGTCTTGTCATCTGGTGATAACACTCCTTCCATTCCACTAGTATTTATGGAGGATGTAAAACAGAAGCTACTAAAGTTAGATATTTTTAAATCATCAGGTCCAGATAATTTGCATCCAGAAGTTTTAGAAGAACTGGCTGAGGAGCTTGCTGGCCCATTAATGCTGATTTTTCAATACATCTTACTGGAAGAAAGCTAATGTTATGACAATCTTTAAAAAGGGTAAATAGGATGACCTGGATAATTATAGGCCTGTCAGCACAATGTCAATCCTAGGCAAGAATGAAGCATCTGATATAGGACTCAATTAATAAAGAACCTAAAGAAGGGCAATTTAATAAATGAAAATCAACATGGATTTATGGAAAATAGATCCTATCAAGCTATCTTCATATTTGTTTTACATTATGAAATTACAAGTTTGGTTGATAAAGGTAATAGTGTTGACGTAATATACTTAGAGAAGTCAAAGACATCTGACTTGGTACTGCACAACATTTTGAATAAGGACTGGAATGATATAAAATTAACATGGCACACGTTAAATGGATTAAAAACTGACGAACTGATAGATCTCAAAATGTAACTGTAAACAGGGAATCGTCACTGAGTGAGTCTGTTTCTAGTGGGGTCCTGCAGAAACTGGTTCTTGGCCCTTCACCTACACTATTTACCATCTTTATCAATAAATTGGAATAAAACATAAAATCATCGCTGATAAAGTTTGAAGATGACATAAAAATGTGGGAGTGGCAGATAATGAAGAGGACAGGTCACTGATTGAGAATGATCTGGATCACTTGGTAAAATGGGCACAAGCAAACATTATGCATTTTAATATGACTAAATGTAAATATATACGTCTAAGAACAAAGAATGTAGGCCATACTTACAGGATGGAGGACTCTATCCTGGTAAACTGTGACTCTGAAAAAGTTTTGGGGTTCATGGTGGCTAATAAGCTGAACATGAGCTCCCAGTGCAAAGCTGTGGCCAAAAGAGCTAATGTGATCCTGGGGTGCATAATGGAGGAATCTCAAGCAGGAATAGAAAGGTTATTTTACATCTGTATGTGGCTTTGGTGTGACCACTGCTGGAATACTGTGTCCAGTTCTGGTGCCCACAATTCAAGAAGGATGTTGATAAATTGGAGAGCGTTCAGAGGAGAGTCATGAGAGAGATTAAAGAATTAGAAAACATGCCTTACATTGATAAATACATTAAGCTCCTTGAGTCTATCTTAACAAAAAAAGAGAAGGTTAAGGGGTGACTTGATTGTCTATAAGAACATACATAGGGAACAAATATTTAATCATGGGCTCTTCAGTCTAGCAGAGAAAGCTATAACATGATCCAGTGGCTGGAAATTAAAGCTGGACAAATTCAGACTAGAAATAAGGCATACATTTTGAATGGTGAGAGTAATTAAGTAATGGAACAATTTACCAAGGATCATGATGGATTCTTCATCACGGACAATTTTTAAAACAAGATTGGATTTTTTTTTAAAAGATCTGCTGTAAGAATTACTTCGTTGAAGTTCTCTGGCCTGTGCTGTACAGAATATCAGACTAGATTATCATAATGGTCTCTTCTGGGATTAAAGTTTATGAATCTATGTAAAAGAAGCAGAGTAGAAGAAAGTTTGCAGATTCTTGTTTGAGAAGCAAACACATGGGTGGTTGAAGCTAGCATTGTAAGTGGGCTACAGGGTAAAGCAGTAAGAGAACAGCAGTGGATAAATACTGAGGGACAGAGCTGTGAAGGGCTTGCTGGTGAGGAGAAAACATTGGAACGTGATATAATGGAAGAGGGGAAGCCAATGGAGTGATTCAAAAGGAGATTAAGTGATTGTAGTCAGTGAAGATCAAGGAAGATGATCAATTAGCTGTGTTTTGTTTGGGTCAGGTAATGTAGATGGGTCAGTTTGAGTCAGTGTATCATGGAAGGCCAGAGAGGAGGCAATTTTGGTAATCCAGATTTGGGAGATGAGGGCCTGGACAAGTTTTAGCAATGTAAAAAAAAAAAAAAAGAAGAGAATGGACTCTCAAAATATTCTGGTCAAGATACAGACCAAGCCTGGGTGTTTTGTGTGAGAGAGGACTCTTAGGTTATGGTACTATTTGACAGGAAAAGATGATGGTGTCAGTGTTGATAGAATGAAGGTAAGGAGAGAGAATTTTGGAGGAAAGCGCAGTGCACGCAGCCACATTAATTTCAAATTGCCTGAGACATCCACGAGGTGTCATCAGAGGAACAGACTGAGATGCAGGACTGCATGGAGGCAGACATCAAAAGTGGAAAGGTAGATTGGAGAGTCATTGGTGTAAAGATGGTAATTTAAAGCAATGGGAACACATAAGATGATCCACAGATAGATTGTAAAGGGAGAAGAGGAGGATACCAAGGACAGACCTATATGTGACAAATCTCTGCACAGCAAAGCTTAAAGTGTAATTCTTGGTCATCATTTTTAGTCTTTAATTTTCACTGGAAATTACATCTCAGATTGTTATAACTAGATTTGACTAAGGAAATCTGACACTAAAATAAGACATTTCTGAGATAGAAATGATTCCAGGACACAGCTGAGGTATATTAAATTCCACTATAGTTCTGTGCATAGAGGAAAACGTATGTATACACCAAACCAAGTATTTAATTTGTAGATGTAGACTTCAGTGTGATTTTATAATTGCACATCACATCTTCTTCAATATGTTGTGGTTTTTGCAGGAAGAGAAGAGGTACCGAACTGCCTATTTAAGTGCAGAGGAATCTGAGCGGGAAAAATTCTCTCTCTTCTCTGCAGCTGTGAGGGAAAGCCATGAAAAAGAGAGAACAAGAGCAGAAAAAACGAAGAACTGGTCCATTATTGGTTCTGTCCTGGGAGCTATTATCGGTGTCCTTGGTTCCACCTATATCAACCGAGTAAGGCTGCAAGAATTAAAAGCCTTAGTTCTTGAAGCACAGAAGGGACCGATAAGCTTACAGGAGGCCATCAAAGAACAGGCATCCAGCCACTACATACAACAGAAGGATCTCAGTGACCTCATTGTGACCCTGAGGAACATGTTGGAAGCTGGGACTGGGACAGAAGGCACGAGTGCATCATTAAAAACAGACCCTCTTTTAGTTTCTTTAAAAGAACATCTAAACTACTCTAAACAAGTCAGTTCCTGCATGGGGAGTTTACAACAGCAGCTTAGCACCCTGGAAGAAAGTTTAGGACAAATGACTGCTGAGGTACAAAATGTTAAACATGCAGTTCATTCTAGACCTGTGGAAAGAGTGGTTCTTGGCTCTTCAGCTGAGGTAAAGGGCCAGGCCTTAGCCATGCAGGATGTGATTCTAGAATTGTGTGATGCAGAGCGGAGACTGGAAACGCAAATCAAGAGAAATTCAATCTTCAGCACTGCACTAACCTGCACTGTGTTTGCTGTTACTCTTCCTGTGCTATACCTTTTATTGAAAGGAAATTAGTCTCCAGTGGCGAGAAACATAATTTACTAGGGTAATAAAATTACATTTGCACCCTAAACACTGGGAGTTAGTGCCAGTCAAAAATCTGTATTAACAGTTTCTAATCTTGCTTTCTCCATAATTCATAGAAATGGAAAATACATTTGAACATTTAGTCCTTCCCCCCTCGGCAGGCTTACTTTTTGCAGTATTTTTTTTTCCTCTAGTGATTTGTACAGTCAAGTTTAAATGTCTCAAGCAATGAGAATTCCACAACTTCATTTTGGTAGATTCTTCTGCCATCGTCTTTTCTAGTTTATTCTGCAGTCCTGTAGAGCTTACTCTGAGAGACTGTTCCTCATGTTCAGTTTTTGGGTTTTTTTTTAAACTTTTCATTATTTGTGTTTATACCCTTTGGCTTCCATATATAATTCTCCCCCATTCACGCTTATTACCTATCCTATTGATTTTTCAATTTGTCCATACCAAAACTCTGCTGGACAATTTACCAAACAAATAAAAATGTCTGCCATGAAGATTATCTAAATTTGTAAATAGGGTCCAGTGAGTGGAACTGACAAACAATAGGGATGGGATGTCTAAGGAAGGATGAAGGTTATAGCAATATGATCTTGTGATTACCCATTTAAGGTGTGTGTACAGCTTGAGGATGCAATTAAAATATTTGGTAACTTATTGACTCACTTCTATTACTAATTTATATAGTGTCTCAAAAGTGTGCTTGATGCTTTAGCTGCCTAATTATAGACTGTTCCCAGTCCGAAAGAGTTTAGAACCTAAATAGATGACAGATAACTAAATGATGAGAGGACAGGTGCAGATATACAAATGTGATTGAGATGTTTGGCATATGACTGTTGCATCCCCTTTTGCTGATTCAAGTCTATCCCATGCTTTCCCTGCAGCCCTTATCCATCACTCGCTACCCAGAACAGGTCTACACTATAAAGTTTTGCTGGCATTGCTTTGTCAGTCAGGGGTGTGGGCAAAACAAAACAAAACACACTCTTGGTAACATTGCTATGCTGGCAAATCCCCTAGTGTAGACACAGCTATGGAGACAGAATAGTGCTTCTCTCGGCATCATAGGTGCTGACTCCCCAGCCAGAGATCAGTAGCTCCTGAGCAGCCGGTCCCCACGGATCAGCTAGTAGATGGCTGCATTGATCACCTATGAGCTGTTCAACTTTTGTAGCCCCTGGGCCTTGCTTCAGCCCTGGGTGGGGGGTGGGGCCCCTCCTCCTCCTCCTCCTCCTCCAGCAGCCTCAGGGAGCTGCTCCAGCCAGGGTTAGGGTTGGGTGAGGGGGGAGCCCAGGGTTCCTTCTGCTCTGCAGAAGCCCCACCTGATCAACAGCGGTGAGCCCCTGCTCACCTGGGTCGCCCCGCCTCCTACCTAGCTCTCCTGGACAAGCTCCAGCTCCCAGCCAGCTCCAACAGAGTTTTTCAAAATGTGATTTAAAAGCTCTTCCCCTTTCCTCAATTTTCTGTCTCTTGAGTCTTGTGAGTGATATCATTTCACTTGTTCTCCTGTTAGCATAGGCTTTGTCTGGACTAGCATTTGTCCTCCTGTCACACCTTCTATGGGCCATCTTAATTATCACTTCAATAAGTTTTTTTCCTCCTGCTAACGATAGCTCATCTCAATTGATTAGACTCTGCCTGTTGGTATGCATACTTCCACCTTTTCATGTTCTCTGTATGTATAAATATCCCCTGTCTGTGTGTTCCATTCTATGCATCCGAAGAAGTGAGCTGCAGCTCACGAAAGCTCATGCTAAAATAAATTTGTTAGTCTCTAAGGTGCCACAAGTACTCCTGGTTTTTTTTGCGGATACAGACTAACACGGCTGCTACTCTGAAACCTGTCCTCCTGTTGTAATTGATTGCCAATTGCTTGTTAAGTGATTGTAAATGCTAATCTAGACTTTGCAAAGTATCAGGACATGGTGGCTCAGCCTCAGGCAAACCACAAAACTTTGTGCCTAAGAACAAACATTTGTGGAGAACTTCAGTTATCAACACAATTAGCATTTATGATCTATTAGCTCAAATTATAACAGGACCATCAACTCTAGTCTAGACAAAGCCAAAGCATGAGTCCCCCAGGCTAGGCAGGACCTGGATTTTTAATATTAAAGGAGGCAACATAAATGTGTCTTCCCTCCCCAAAACAAACAAAAACAAAACATCCAGGCCCCCAAATCTTCATGCCTTCTTTACACATCAGAAGAAAATCAAACAAAGGCACAGTCTCAGTTATTGCCCCTTTACAGATCACCTTTAAAAATGAAATTATCCTTTACATTCCTAATTCCCCAAAATCAAGGTAACTGCTGACTTTGTGGGCCTGAAAGACTGGATCTGGGTGTGAAAATTTGTCCCTTTCCACCATTGCAAGTACATAAAGAACAGAGTGCTGGGAGCACAACAGCATAGGTTAGGTTAAGAGAAAGCTGATTAGGCGAAAGAGGGCCACCAAAAAAAATCTTGTCTTGAAAATAGCCACAGGATTGGTTTAGTTGTCAAGATTTTTGAGGTCATTTAAGTGAGATACAGTCCTACTAAAATAATCATGTGATATCCAAATTTTACACTTTTTTTTTTTAAACCACATACTTGGGGCTCAAACTATGGCTGTGATCCTGATAGCACTCTCTCGGGATCCATCGTGGATAATTTCCACCACCCACTTCCCTTTTGGGGCAGCAATAATTAAAAAGCTATTTAGGGACCGGGGTAGAATTTATGGTGCAAATTTAGGTAATTTGATCAAGAGGTTCCCAATGCATGTCCTCCCCGTGCATTATGAGCATCTATTAATTTTCAGGTTTCAGAGTGGTAGCCATGTTAGTCTGTATCAGCAAAAAGAACGAGGAGTACTCATTGGAGTCTGTTTGTGAAGTTTTTTTGTTGAAGAATTGCAACTTTTAGGTCTGTAACTGGGTGTCCAGGGAGGTTGAAGTGTTCTCTGACTGGTTTTTGAATGTTATAATTCTTGACGTCTGATTTGTGTCCATTTATTATTTTGTGTAGAAACTTCAAAAACAGACGCCAAGGAGAAACTGCAGAACTGGAATTAATTTGCAAACTGGACATCATTAAATTAGGCTTTGTAGCAGGGTGAACCCCTGCTCCTTCCCTGAAGGGGTTAAAACCAGCCCTGGGAAGGGGCTGTGGCAGGAGAAAACAGCCTTTAGGCTGGGCTGATTGGGGAAGTGGCTGCAGCTGGGGCCACGCCCCAAACTGAGCCAGAGGGCCTTATAAGAAGGCCAGGGAAGCCAGAAGCCAAGTGAGTCTCTCTCTGCCTTCAGAGAGAGAAGGGTCTGGCTGCAGGGAGCTAGAGACTGGATACCTGAGGGTGAAGTAGGGCTGGGGACAGGCTGAGGAGTGGAGGAACTCCAGCCTGGAAAGCCCCAGGCTGCGGCCTAGCGAAGGGCTAACAGGTACTGGGGGTTGCAGAGGGCAGTCCAGGGGTAGGCCAAGGCAGCAGGTCCAAACCCTCCTTGCCAGTGATGAATAGGCTGATACTGCAGTCTGCTCCAGGACATGGGGCTAGATAATGACTGGCAGTAGCCATACACTGAGGCAAGGTAGGGATAGAGGGTGGGGGTTCCCTGAGAGGGGAGACCCTGAGAGAAAGGGGTTACTGCAAGGGGGCAGCACCCCCATGTAAAAGGGCACGGGGTCCAGGGAGGGACACGGGGGGGGGGCCAGAAGACAGGTGGATCACCGGCCTGCAGAGGGCGCTCCAGTGCTGGAAAATGAGCTAATTCCCGGAGTCACCAGCAGGAGGCGCCGCAGGGGTGAGTCCGACCCATCTACAGGCTTGAATAAAGACTGGAAGTGGATGGGTCATTACACAAACTAAAGACTATTTCCCCAGGCTAATTTTCCCCCTACTGTTACTCATACCTTCTTGTCAACTGTTTGAAATGGGCCATCCTGATTATCACTACAAAAGTTGTTTTTTTCCTGCTGATAATAGCCCACCTTAATTGATTTGTTCGTTAGAGTTGGTATGGCAACCCCCATCTTTTCATGTTCTCTGTGTGTGTATATATCTTCCTACTGTATTTTCCACTCCATGCATCTGATGAAGTGGGTTTTAGCCCATGAAAGCTTATGCCCAAATAAATTTGTTAGTCTCTAAAGTGCCACAAGTACTCCATTTTTTTTAATTTTCAAAGTACTCTAAAATCCACATGCAGCATACCAATATCCTAGATAATCTCATTACGCAACAGGGGCAATGGTGCAAGTTTGGAATAATTTGGTTCAGGTGTTCCTCAGATACTTGCCCCCTGTCCCCCAATCAGAAGATTTTAATATCCCAGTTGCTCTAAAACTGAGATGCATAGTGAGATTACCTTGAACAATGGTATTCCACAACTGAAATTGAGGTAGAGGGGGAACTCCCATTGAGATGAATGGGTCATTTCACACCACCTGGAGCTATTGTGTTATACTGTTCATCTCTTTGGAGCATCCTAATTCATCTGAGCATACCCCACTGAGGTAAAATGGGCCATGCCACACCTCAACAGCACTACTGTACTGCAGAGGGCTGTGCATAGCCCCTTCCTTTGCACTATCTCCCTGAAGTAGATACAAAGTCTGGGCTCTCTGCTATTCATCTTGCTGCCTCCAACTGGTAGATGTGCTCATCACAGCCCATCAGTTACCATCTTCCTTTCTTCCCATGGCCCTTCCAGCCCTACAGGGGGCATGGTGGGGCCAGGAGGCTGGCAGAGCTGGTAGCTAAAGTGGCAGATCATTCCACTCCCACAGGTGCCCTTCAATCATGCCCCCTCACTAACACTTCTTTCTCAAGAAACAAGGGAAATTAACTGCCCAAAAACATGGTTAATGCAGGTCTTGTTTACACTACAGCACCTTTGCCAGTATAGCTATGCCGGCTAGACTTTTAGTACCTTCTTCAACTCAAGTGTGTTTCAGATTCCTGCTGGCACTGCAGTCTGATGTGCCTTCTCTGGCTTGTCAGATTGGGTTTATAGCTGCTGGTGAACCACAGTGCCACTCATCAGACTGCTTCCCAGGCTGGTGAACCACCTATGGGTCATTAATTATATATCAGTGTAACTCCACTGATTTTATTAGAGTTGTTCCTGAGTTACACTGCTACAAGTGAGGAGAGAAGAGGTGTTAGTGTAGCTGGTGTTGCAAGGTATTTACATGCCTGTAAGCGTGCGGACTCACTCCTGCTGGTGTCTTGGGAATTAGCTCATTTCCAGCCTTGGAGCACCCTCTGCAGGCTGGTGTCCCACTGCCACTAGGCTCCCGCATCCCTCCCTGGACTCCGGTACCCTGTTATCTGGGGTGCTGCCCCCTGGCAGTAACCCCACAGTCTCAGGGTCTCCCCACCCTGGAGAAACCCCTCCCTCCTATCCCCACCTTGCCTCTGTGTAAGGCTACTGCCAATCACCAACTAGCCCCCATTCCCAGGAGCAGACTGCAGTGTATGCCACTCATCACTGGCAAGGGGGGTTTGGAACTGCTGCCTTCCTCTACCACCCAGTACCTGTTTGGCCTTATACTAGGCTGCAGCCTGGGGGGTTTCCAGGCCAGAGCTCCCTTGGCCTTCCCCCAGCCCTGCTCCACTCCCAGTACCTTGACTGTAGCTCCCTGCAGCCAGGCCCATCTCCCTCTACAGCTAGAGAGAGACTGGTTGGGCTCCTGGCTCGCAGCCTCTTATAGGGGCCAGCTGGGCTCTGTTTGGGGCGTGGCCGCAGCTCTGCCTGCTTCCCCCAATCAGCCCACTGGCTGCTTTCTCATGCCACAGCCCTTTCCTAGGGCTGTTTTAAGCCCCTCAGGGCAGGAGCGGGTGTCCACCCCGCTACAGTGCCAGATATGCTAAACAGTCGTATGGCCCTTCATTCTTCGGCCACCATTCCAGAGGGCGTGCGTCCATGCTGATGATGCTTGTTAAAAAAATAATGCGTTAATTAAATTTGTGACTGAACTCCTTGGGGGAGAATTGTGTGTCTCCTGTTATGTTTTACCTGCATTCTGCCATACATTTCCTGTTATAGCAGTTTTGAATGATGACCCAGCACGTTGTTTGTTTTAAGAACACTTTCACAGCAGAGCTGACAAAATGCAAATATAATAATAATAGGAGATATACCAATCTCCTAGAACTGGAAGGGACCTTGAAAGGTCATTGAGTCCAGCCCCCTGCCTTCACTAGCAGGACCAATTTTTGCCCCAGATCCCTAAGTGGCCACCTCAAGGATTGAACTCACAACCCTGGGTTTAGCAAGCCAATGCTCAAACCAATGTGAGACTTCTAAAAATAGCTACAGCACTTGACCCAAGGTTTAAGACTCTGAAGTGCTGTCCAAAATCTGAGAGGGACGAAGTGTGGAGCTTGCTCTCAGAAGTCTTAAAAGAGCAACACTTGGCTGCGGAAACTACAGAACCCGAACCACCAAAAAAGAAAATCAACCTTCTGCTGGTGGCATCTGACTCAGATGATGAAAATGAACATGTGTCAATCCGCTCTGCTTTGGAGCGTTATCAAGCAGAACCCGTCGTCAGCATGGACGCATGTCCTCTGGAATGGTGGTTGACGCATGAAGGGACATATGAATCTTTAGCGCATCTGACATGTAAATATCTTGCAGCACCGGCTTCAACAGTGCCATGTGACCACCTGTTCTCACTTTCAGGTGATATTGTAAACAAGAAGTGGGCAGCATTATCTCCTGCAAATGTAAACAAACGTGTTTGTCTGAACGATTGGCTGAAGTAGAACTGAGTGGCCTTGCAAGCTTTCAAATGTTACATTGTTTTATTTTTTAATTGTTGGGGTTTTTTTACATAATTCTACATTTGTAAGTTCAACTGTCATGATAAAGAGATTGCACTACAGAACTTGTATTGGGTGAATTGAAAAATACTATTTCTTTTGTTTTTTTTAACAGTGCAAATACTTGTAAGCAAAAATAAATATAAAGTGAGCACTGTTCACTTTGTATTCTGTGTTGTAATTGAAATCAATATATTTGAAAATGTAGAAAATATCCAAAAATATTTAAATAAATGTTATTCTGTTATTGTTTAACAGTGCGATTAATCCAATTAATTTTTTTAATTGCTTGACAGCCCTAATAATTATGCAAACAAAACCCGCAGTGTAGACTCAGCTATGCTGACAGAAGAGTGTATCTGTCACTATAGCTAACATAGTTTGGCAGGAGGTAGTGTTCCTACAGCAGCAGAGCTCCCATTTTTCTCCCAACATATGCTGTGTCTCCTCTAGGAGGCTCTGAGGGCATAACTATGCTGGCATAGGCAATATTGTGTAGACATAGCCTGAAATAAGTGGGCTCAATTTCTAAGAGGCTGTGTTGCAGGTGATCAGTACCTTTGAAAATCAGACTGCTTATGTGGGTATCTGAATATGGATATGGATTTAAATGCCTGACTTTAGGTGTCCAAGTTATATTATGGTAACATTTGTAGTAATACATTCCAGGATGGGAGTAACTGATTCTCATGTGTCACGCCATAACCTGATCATTGGGTCAGGAAAGGATTATTTCTCGTAAATACAATATTGCACAATTGGCAAGGTGCACTGTAATAATAAATGAATGTTAACTACAATGATCTATAGCTTTCCCTCTTCATGTATTGCTTATGTTTCCCTCTTTGTGGATTACTTCTAAGGTAAGTGTTAGAATAACTATTTCCATTAAGACTTATAACCCCTAATTTTTACATGCAGTTCCTCTATGTTTGACTTACTGCTACTCTTGTGTTTTGAAGTAATTCCTAGGCCGCCCAGCTAGGTCAGGTACCAATTGAGTTATGCACTGATAAAGCATACAATAAGACAATTCCTGCTCCAACCTGTTCACAGTCTTAAGACAAAAGGCAACAGGTGTGTGACACAAATAAATGGGGAATGAGGTGACAGTGAGGGAAACGTTTTTGTGTAGACTAGCTGTAGACAGAAGTTTGTTTGGAGATAAATAAGATCAGTAGTAGGAGTTGCAGTTAATTCCTTGCCTAACTATTATCAGCTGGCAGTGTTCCATAGGCCTCATGGTAAAAATACGTTTGGAGGCTAGTGATTTTATTAATTCTTTCCTGAGGGCATTTATACACGTCGGGGAGCCCAGAGCCCTTTAAATCCCAGCCGCGGCCGGGAGTCAGAGGGCTCTGGGCTGCCTGCAGCGGCGGGGAGCCCAGAGCCTCTTAAATCCCAGCCACGGCTGGGAGTCAGAGGGCTCTGGGCTGCCCGCTGCGGCGGGGAGCCCAGAGCCTCTTAAATCCCAGCCGCGGCCGGGAGTCAGAGCCCTGGACTCCCATGCCTATCCAATTGCTGCCTGTCCCCTGACTGCCCCTCCGAACCTCTGCCCCATCCAACCCCCCCCTGCTCCTTGTCTCTTGACTGCTCCCCAGAACCCCCTACCTCTTTTCCAACCCCCAAACCGCTTACTGTGCCACTCAGACCAGCGTGTCTGGCTCCGTGCAACTCCAGACAGTTGCTGCCATGCTCCCCCATGGAGCCCATAGCCCTCTCCCACCCCCAGCACCTGCCTTCCAGATTTGAACACCTCAAAATTCAGGAGTGCTCAAGCTCGGTTTGGGCAGCTTTTACTTCATTTCTCCCAAATCAGTTTCCCCTGCAAGGTGCCAACTGAAGGTGTTGGAGAACAGAGAGATCGGGTGGCCTCCTAATGCCTGGAAAAGAGACAAAGGCCGGAGGAGGGAGTGTCAGTGCCTGTGCGGACTTCTGGGAAGTGCACGGTGTGGAAGGGGATGCTGTGATGCTTTGGAACATCTCCATACAAAGCCAGTCAGGACTCTGGGGGAGCCTCCTCTCTCGGAGCATACTGTCTCCAGGGCAAGAAGCTTACACCTTCCTGGGTCTGATCTCGGAGCATTCAGCATGCCCTTCCACATCATGCACTTTCCAAAGTGAGTCTGCCCAGGCTGGTCCTGGGGCAACCAGAGGTCGCTGCACCCCAACTCTGCAGTCAGATGTGACTCTCAGCCAGACAGTAAAACAGAAGGTTTATTAGATGACGGGAACACAGTTTAAACAGAGCTTGTTGGTACAGAAAACAGAACCCCTCTGTCAGGTCCATCTTGGGGGGTGGGGAGCCCAGAACCAAGTTCTGGGTCTCTCCCAATTTCCCCAGCCAGCTCCAAACTGACACTCCCTCCTCTGGCCTCTGTGTCTCTTCCGGACAGGGAGGCCACCTGATCTCTTTGTCCCCAACACCTTCAGTTGGCATCTTGCAGGGGAAACTGAGGCACCCACACAGTATTCAGAGAAAATATTAAGAACATTCCCACTTCATCACAACAGGTGCAACAAAATATAATACTGTATATTGAAGTAGGCAAGTGCTGCTTCTGACTTTCCACTTTTAATTGACCCTTGTAATCTTGTGGCACTGACGCGTTGTAGCTTCATTTTATATCGGCTTACAGGGTGGGAGCGGGGGGGCACCACCATTTTGGGCCCCACCAAAAATTATACAAACCTGCCGCCTATGGAATTCGGATATAATGCAGTAAAGCAGCGCTCTGGGGGAGGGGGGGAGGCCTGCACACTCTGCGGATCAAAGCAAATTTGCTATAACGCAGTTTCACCTATAACGCAGTAAGATTTTTTGGCTCCCAAGGACCGCGTTATATCGGGGTAGAGGTGGACAGGGAAATCTCATAACTTTGCTGAACAAATTGTGTTTTCAAATGATACCTTACAAAACATGCCTTGTACAAAAAATATTACAACAGTGTGTATGGGGTAAACAAACCGACCTGGCCTGCCAGGGGCTTTCCCTGAACAAGCGGTGGCCCTAGTTTGAGAACCACTGATCTAGTCTGACCTGCATAATACAGGCCACAGAATTTCATTCAGTTACTCCAGTACTGTGCACAGTACCTTGTGTGTGGCAAAAGCATATCGTCCTCAAAGACATCCCAACTTGCTTTGAAGACATAAAAAGAGGAAGAATTTACCACTTCCCTAGGTAGTTTTTTTTCCAATGGTTATTCATCTTCACTATTAAATATGTGCATTATTTCTAATTTGAATTTGTCTGGCCTTAACTTCCAGGCAGTGATTATTATTTGCTATATTCAAGAGCCTTTCAGTATCTGGTATTTTCTTCCTGTGATGATACTCATACAAGCTAACCAGATGACATCTCAATCTTCTTCTTGAGAAACTAGATTGAGTGAGATCTTTAAGTCTCTCACAGTAAGGCATTTTCTCCAGCCTTCAAATAGTTTTTGTGGCTACTCTTTTCACCCTCTTCAATTTTTCAACATCCTTTAAAAAATGTAAACGCTAGAATCCTGTTCCAATAGCTGTTTCACAAAAGCCATATACAGTCACTTCTCCACTTCTACTCCCTTGTTTATACATCAAGTACTGCATTTGCTCTCTTAGGTGCAGTATTGCACTGGGAGCCTGTGGTCAGTCTACCATTACCACTAAATACTTTTCAGAGTCACTTCTTTCCAGGATACAGCCCCCCATTCTGTAGATGTATGATCTTATAGTGTATGAAACTGCATTTTCTTGTATAACTGATGCATAATTAGCCCGTAGAACTCACTGCAATAAGCTCATGGAGGTCAAGACCTTAACAGAATAAAAAGAGTTTACACATTTATATGGATGAGAACATCCACAGTTATACAGATTATAAACATTTTAAAGGACATAAACCCTCACATTTCATAGTAAAATAAATATTTTTAAAATGTATTTCTCATTCATTATTTCACTGCACAATTAGCATTGCATTTGCTATCTAACATGGCAAATAATAGAAAATTCTGTGATATGAAACCCTAACTCCTAATATACAACAAATTCAGGATCTGTTTCAAGGAACTTGCTTAATGGCCCTGTATCACAGTGTGACAATAGACCTGGACAGGCAGGCATTGCAGGCAGTAAAAGTTTGAGGTTATACTTTATTAGTATTCATGGGCTGATTTCCAACATGCTTCCTAGAGAGAAAATTGACCTCACCTCATGAGCTCTAATTATCAATTTAGCTAGTGCCTCCTTTCCAAACTTGCAGCATTTGATCTCCAAGGCAACAGCTTGAAAATAATCAGCCTTAAAACTAGTCTGCATAAAGGAGAAAATGGATTTTCTTTAGATGTTCTTTCAGGTTATGTAGCCATTTATGTAGTATCTTGCGGTCCAAGGTCATAATTTCCATGTGACTAAGACCTGTATGAACAGAACACAAAGAGAGCCTGCTTGTTAGCATTTGGCTCTAGTACTATACAAGCTTCCAATAGGTACACAGCATTGCTCTGTGCAGGGGCATCAAATTTTATCTCTTTTCTACAAAACCCAAGTGCTGGAAAGGATTCTATATCAAGCTATATAATATTTGTTGTCTGATGGCTTCTTCTTGTTTATTGTAATGTTTTGCTTTAAGTTAAATTAAATTAGGAAAATGTGTTCCCAGATGGCTATAATGAAGGAACTGACTAATTTCCTTACCTAATTTGGGGGGTTACTATACCAGGAGCTGAGGGAGGTTGTGTGGTCTCTGGAAGGTTGGGATTCCTATCATACCAAATTGTTTGCTTCTCCCTCCTAGTACTTTAGGCCTCTCTCCAATGTCACCCCTTACATGTGGAGCTTCCGCCTCAAATCAATTTATGCTCCTGCTGCACTGTCTCCCTTCAGATTCCCCTTAATGCCCACTCACATCACCAGGGCCGGCTCTGGCTTTTTTGCCGCCCCAAGCAAAAAAAAAAGGGAGGGGGTGGCGCGGAGCGTCAAAGCAGGAGGGAGAAAAAACCAACCAAACAAAAAAACCTGCAGCGCGGCGGGAGCAGCGGGGAGGAGGGACCTGCAGCGCTGCCGGAGCGGCAAAGCAGGGAAAGAAAACAAAACAAAACAAAAAACCTGGGTCATGGCCGGAGTGGCAAAGCAGGAAGAAAAAAAACCCGGTGCGGCCGGAGCGGCAAAGCTGGGGGAAAAAAACAACAAAAAAAACCCTGCCGGGCAGCCGGAGCCAGGGTGCAGGGGGACTCCCTGTGCTGCAGACGTGCAGCGGAGTGCGCACTCAGTCTAGCGGGGAGGAAGGGGAGGGAGCTGGGGAGAGAGAGAAGGGGGGCGGCCAGGGCTTCAGTGGGGCGCTTATCTCGCGGTCCCGACCACTGTGCTGCCTGCCGAGAGGGCTCCGTGCCGCTCCAGTCGGCAGAGAGGGAAGAACAGGGGCTGCCCTGACCAGTTTGCTGCAGGGCGCTCCCCTCCTCCACACTGCCACCCCCTACAGGGCGGCCGGAGCGGCAAACCAAAAAAAAAACAAAAAACCCGGCCGTGCTGCCCTAGGTTTGGGCGGAATGCCACCCCATAGAATATGCCGCCCCAAGCACCAGCTTGCTCAGCTGGTGCCTGGAGCCGGCCCTGCACACCACAACCATGAGAGGACGGATGATCCAGTGGTTACAACATTAGCTTAGGTCCTCCACTGACTTCCTGTCTGACCTTGGGCAAATCGCTTAAAGTAAAATTTTCAAAAGTTCTTGATTAAGAATTTGTCTCATTGAAAGTCAATGGAATTTAGACACCTAAGGCACTTGGGTGCTTCTGAAAATATTGCCCTTAAACTGTCTCTCAATTTCCCATCTATAAAATGGGGATAATAGCAGTGCCCTGCCTCATAGGTGTGGTGCAATGATAAATACACTAATTAAAGAATATGAGGCACTCACACAATGGGAATGGGTGCCATATATGTACGTTGGACAGCTGGCCATGGTAAACTGCCTCTTAGGGTGTTACCCACACACAATTCTCTGTTACTTGCACACTCTAGGGGTGGGGCACCCACCTTTATGCAGTTCTGGGCTCAAGGCATAACCCTCTTAATTTAGGCACCCACCCTTATCCCATTCCTAGGGCTCAGGACATAACCTTTAGGGCACACACCTTTACCCTTCTATGGGCTCAGGGCGTAACCTTTCACTATGCAGGTTTGCAGGGTCTTTTACCAGTGAAAGAGCCTTACACAATAATATCCTACTTTACCTCTATTTATTAACAGTCACCAAAACAGAACACACCCCCTAAGCATATAATGCACACCACTCCCAATAAGGCAGATTAACTTTTCTTGTTGGCCAGTCAGGATCAGGTCATCTGGGTGACTCCAGCTTCTGCTTGGTGTGGTTGGCAGGGTGTTGAGGTCTGGCAGCTCTGATCTTAAGGTATTAATTGGAGATATACCCCTGCAGGTCTGGACCATAAAAGCAAAACCATAGACGTATAGATTTTACAATCACAACGGTTGATAAGTGATTTCTTGCCAGACAGAATGTTATCAAACAAAGTTTTCTTTAACCATCTTAAGATTTGTTTCTATCTGGTGATAGCAGGTACTATTAAGACAGAATCACCTTCTTAACCGCCTGATGTTACATTGTTTTAATGTAATTTAGATGGAATGTGAAGATGTGACTTCCTGTTTCTTAGCTCAGGGCTGCACCTTTCCTAATATGACTGCAGACAAAGGCCTCAGACCTTACAATATGGCTACAGGAAAAGGCCATATCCATACAAGGGCATTTAAGGGAGTTTGGGCACAGTTCCACTCACGCCTAGGGCCAGATGAACACAGGAGCTTTAGGGGCTGCACCCAGGATGGCAGCCCATGGACCAGATCCAGTCCACAGGGGCCTTCCCTTTGATCAGCCACCTGGCATGAGCTGTTTCTTAATGCCTTCTGGGAAGCAGCTGCTCAGGAAGCATAAAGGTATTTCCCACCCCCCAGGACCCTAGCATATTCTCACAGGATGGGAGGGAGGAGGAGTGGAGGAACCATCCCTCCTCACAGGAAGGAGGGAGGGAGCAAACAGAACTCTACAGCTCCAATGCCTCCTCCCCCTCTGCGAGCAAGGCTGGCACCTCCATCCTCCTTACCTGCCTCCTTGTAACACCTGGCCTGAGGCTGGGGAAAGAGGTGAAGAACTCATGGAGCTGTTCCTCGTGCATGGAAGGGGAGGGACCCTGCTGCAGCCCTACCTAGCTCCCAGCCTTAGAGAGGGGTCTGAAGAACCTCACTAGGACCAGAGGTGAGGCTGGAGGTGAGGGGCATAGTTGATGCAGGGAGTTGGGCAGATGGGAGTGGGCCAATTCGGGGGACTAGAGGGCAGAACCAATGGGGAGAACTGAGACCGGATTGGTTTTTGGGGGGAGGGGCACAGATCAGCAAAGAGGTACTAATGCAGAGGATCGGCAAGGGCCCAAAGCATTACCATAGAGGGAGGGTTTCAGTCTATGGAGGTGTTTATAATATGTGTGTCACCATAGATTACTGAAAAGCACTTTAAATGCGGCTAGAGAGACAAGGTAGGTGAGTTGGACCAACTTCTGTTGGTGAAAGAGACAAGCTTTTGAGCTACACAGAGTTTTTCTTCAGGTCTGGGAAAGGTACTCTAAGCATCACAGTTAAATGCAAGGTGGAACAGATAGTTTAGCATAGGTAAGGGGCCAGTCAAAATATATTAGCTTGTTAACACCTCTGCAGTTACAGCACAAAAAGAGGGGTTAGTGGGGTACAGATTGTTGTAATAAGCCATAAATCCTGTGTCTCTGTTCAGTCCATGATTTTTAGTGTCTAGCAGAACTACCAAGTTAAGCTCCCAGTCTCATCTTTTGAAAATGTTGTGCAGGTTTCCCTTAAGAACAAGGTCTGATAGGTCAGACATAGTGTGGTGAAGGTGGTTTTGAGTGTGTTATGGTGTATATCCTGGACTTTCTCCTTGGAGCATATTCTGTGGTATCTGAGTGTCTGGCTGTAGATAACGGATTTCTTGGTGTGTTTGGGGTGATTACTGGGTCTATGAAAGTAGATGTGGTGAGCTGTGGGTTTCTTGTATAGGGTTCTCTGTGAAGTTCCATTGTTGAAGTTGATTGTGATGTCCAGGAAGTTGATGCTAGTGTGTGAGTGTTCCAGAGAGGGTTTAATGGACGGGTGGTGGTTGCTGAAGTTGTGATGGAAATCTATGAAGGAGTTTAAGCCATCTGTCCAGAGGATGAAAATAGCATTGACATATCTCAGTTATATCATTGGTTTCATGGTATATTTGTCCAGAAATTCTTCTTCAAGGTGGCCTATGGTGAAGAGCTTGGCATGTTGGGGATCCATCCTAGTACCCAAGGCTGCATACTCAAATGGGGCTACACATTTATACTATTATGAAGCATAATCTAATAAACACAAATACTTTGATTTGTAACAGTTAGTGGCATACAGTTCTTGTATACAGTAGATTGCAAGGCTGCTACTATCAGGTCAGGCTCCTGTACCAGATATGGACTGAATACAGAGAGAGGTCTAGAGCAGGGATACTCAGACTTAGCCTTAGCAGCCACAAGTGGCTCTTTATTCTGTCTCCTGGGGCTCTTTGCAGCACGATATTACAACACTGTGATTTAATTATTAATCAATATAAGTTATTAACCATTCAGGATGCTTTTATTCTGTTATTAACCAATTGTGGAATACTTGGTCAGTAATTTTGCTGTGAGAATTTATATATATATGAGAGAGAGAAAGAGAGAGAGTAAATGAAACAATGACTTCACACTAGTGTAGCTCTTTTGGGTAATGTTGATGGCTAATTTGACTCCTGAACCACTGAGGCCTGAGTATCACTGTACTAGATTATGTTCTCTGTGGGATACTTTATGCACTGCCTGGTATGGTTGTTACCAGCTAAGATAAGTTATGTTACATATGTAACACCTAATAGACTAACAGTATACTACAGTTTTAGCATTCCATTGCATCTCCCCCTTTAAGTTTTAAATTCATATCAATTACAAAATTTACACTTTGAAGTTCAGTACTATTAGTCTGTTGAGTATCAGAGGGGTAGCCAGGTTAGTCTGGATCTGTAAAAGCAGCAAAGGGTCCTGTGGCATCTTATAGACTAACAGATGTATTGGAGCATGAGCTTTCGTGGGTGAATACCCACTTTGTCAGATGCATGCAGTGGGAATTCACCCATGAAACTCATGCTCCAATATGTCTCTTAGTCTATAACAGGGGTAGGCAACCTATGGCACGTGTGCCGAAGGCGGCACGCGAGCTGATTTTCAGTGGCACTCACACTGCCCGGGTCCTGGCCACCAGTCCGGGGGACTCTGCATTTTAATTTAATTTTAAATGAAGCTTCTTAAACATTTTAAAAACCTTATTTACTTTACATACAACAATAGTTTAGTTATATATTACAGACTTATAGAAAGAGATCTTCAAAAATGTTAAAATGTATTACTGGCACACGAAACCTTAAATTAGAGTGAATAAATGAAGACTCGGCACACCACTTCCAAAAGGTTGCCGACGCCTGGTCTATAAAAGTGCCACAGGGCTCTTTGCTACTTTTATTAGTCTGTTAAGTGTCTCTGAATCATACCAGTGTTTTAATTACACGACCTGAACGTATAACAACTTGGTCAGCTGTCTATTATTTTCAATGACTGTCTCCAGTCGTTTTGGAATCTTTGAGTTGTCTCCTTCTTATTCTTCCATCTGTAGAGTTTGTTCTGCTGCTATTTCATTCTAAGGAGCAAACAGAAGATGTTGATGGTTTCTACTGAACAGTTCACTATCTACGTCAATCACATATGATCTGGGTGCTGAAGTCTTTTTCTTTATGACAGCTGGAGTGCTCCATCCTTTATCTCCATCCAGTTTGACACAAATATGGCCATGAGTTTATAGACCCGGTAGTTCTCTGAGTGATGTCTGTGTGTGTTCATAAGTTCCTTTTGATTTTTTTTTTAATCCAGTTTGGCTACTCTCTTCATGTCTACCACTTTGGAAATAGATTCTTTGCCAATGTGAGAAAAGTAGCTCTGAGTTGTCTTCCCATCAGGAATTGTGCTGGACGGTATCCAGTAGCAGTTATCAGTGTTAATCTATAGCTCAAAAGAGCAAGGAGTGGATTTTCCTGCTGCAGGATTTTGCTGTCTGTCTGTACAGCTCTCTCAGCCTCTTCATTCGCTTGTGGGTATGATTCAGCCACAGGGGGTTGGGGCTGCAACTGCAAGATGGGGGTAGTCAGGGCTCTGGGTAGAGCTGGGGGGCTTTAGACCTGAGAGAGTGCTGGGGCTTCAGCCCCTCAGCTCCGCTCCTGACATCACCACCTTAGAATCATAGAATATCAGGGTTGGAAGGGACCTCAGCAGGGCTGGCTCCAGGCACCAGCATTCTAAGCTGGTGCTTGGGGTGGCATTCTGCAAGGGGCGGCAGTCCCTGTGTTTTCGCCCCAAAGCAGCACACTGAATTGCCGCCGTGGACAGCGGGGGCAGTCCGTGCGCCTTTAGGACGGCGGGCGCATTTCCGCAGTGGCGGCAATTCACCAGCAGCTTCTATGTTTAGCTGTCTGCGGCGGCTTCAGCTAAACATAGAAGCTGCCGCCTAATTGCCGCCGCCGTGGAAACGCGCCTGCCGCCCTAAGGGCACAGGAACTGCCCCCGCTGTCCGGTGGCAATTTGGCCGCTGCTTGGGGCGGCGAAAACTGTAGAGCCAGCCCTGGACCTCAGGAGGTATCTAGTCCAACCCCCTGCTCAAAGCAGGACCAATTCCCAACTAAATCATCCCAGCCAAGGCTTTGTCAAGCCTGACCTTAAAAACCTCTAAGGAAGGAGATTCCACTACCTCCCTAGGTAACCCATTCCAGTGCTTCACCACTCTCTGAGTGAAAAAGGTTTTCCTAATATCCAACCTAAACCTCCCCCACTGCAACTTGAGACCATTACTCCTTGTTCTGTCATTGGGTACCACTGAGAACAGTCTAGATCCATCTTCTTTGGAACCCCCTTTCAGGTAGTTGAAAGCAGCTATCAAATTCCCCCTCATTCTTCTCTTCTGCAGACTAAACAATCCCAGTTCTCTCAGCCTCTCCTCATAAGTCATGTGCTCCAGCCCCCTAATCATTTTTGTTGCCCTCCGCTGGACTCTTTCCAATTTTTCCACATCCTTCTTGTAGTGTGGGGCCCAAAACTGGACACAGTACTCCAGATGAGGCCTCACCAATGTCGATTAGAGGGGAATGATCACATCCCTCGATCCGCTGGCAATGCCCCTACTTATACTGCCCAAAATGCCATTAGCCTTCTTGGCAACAAGGGCACACTGTTGACTCATATCCAGCTTCTCGTCCACTGTAATCCCTAGGTCCTTTTCTGCAGAACTGCTTCCTAGACATTCGGTCCCTAGTCTGTAACAGTGAATGGGATTCTTCCGTCTTAAGTGCAGGACTCTGCACTTGTCCTTGTTGAACCTCATCAGGTTTCTTTTGGCCCAGTCCTCTAATTTGTCTAGGTCCCTCTGTATCCTATCCCTACCCTCCAGCGTATCTACCACTCCTCCAAGTTTAGTGTCATCTGCAAACTTGCTGAGAGTGCAGTCCACGCCATCCTCCAGATCGTTAATGAAGATATTAAACAAAACAAGCCCCAGGACCAACCCTTGGGGCACGCCACTTGAAACTGGCTGCCAACTAGACATGGAGCCATTGATCACTACCCGTTGAGCCCGACAATCTATCCAGCTTTCTATCCACCTTTATAGTCCAATCATCCAGACCATACTTCTTTAACTTGCTGGCAAGAATACTGTGGGAGACTGTATCAAAAGCTTTGCTAAAGTCAAGGAATAACACATCCACTGCTTTCCCCTCATCCACAGACCCAGTTATCTCCTCATAGAAGGCAATTAGGTTAGTCAGGCATGACTTGCCCTTGGTGAATCCATGCTGATGGTTCCTGATCACTTTCCTCTCCTCTAAGTGCTTCAGAATTGATTCCTTGAGGACCTGCTCCATGATTTTTCCAGGGACTGAGGTGAGGCTGACTGGCCTGTAGTTCCCCGGATCCTCCTTCTTCCCTTTTTTAAAGATGGGCACTACAGTAGCCTTTTTCCAGTCATCCGGGACCTCCCCCATTCGCCATGAGTTTTCAAAGATAATGGCCAATGGCTCTGCAATCACATCCGCCAACTCCTTTAGCACCCTCGGATGCAGCGCATCCAGCCCCATGGACTTGTGCTCGTCCAGTTTTTTTAAATAGTCCCGAACCACTTCTTTCTCCACAGAGGGCTGGTCACCTTCTCCCCATACTGTGCTGCCCAGTGCAGCAGTCTGGGAGCTGACCTTGTTTGTGAAGACAGAGGCAAAAAAAACATTGAGTACATTAGCTTTTTCCACATCCTCTGTCACTAGGTTGCCTCCCTCATTCAGTAAGGGGCCCACACTTTCCTTGACTTTCTTCTTGTTGCTAACATACCTGAAGAAACCCTTCTTGTTACTCTTAACATCTCTTGCTAGTTGCAACTCTAAGTGTGATTTGGCCTTCCTGATTTCACTCCTGCATGCTTAAGCAATATTTTTATACCCCTCTCTGGTCATTTGTCCAATCTTCCACTTCTTGTAAGCTTCTTTACCAGCTCCGGCTAAATCCCAAACACCACCTGGGGTGAAACAGGATTGGAATTTAACAACAGTTCCAGCCCATCTCAATGAATGTCTCATTTCCCCAACAGGAGAGTTATTGGCATCTACTTGTCAATCAAGGATTTTTTCCTACTAAAAATCCTCTGCAGCTAAAGGGAAGGGGAACAAGGGATGTTAATATTAACGCCTTGCTTTATACTTTAAAATTAAATTGTGTTAACTGTTTTTCTCCCTCTTTTCTTCATTGTTAATAAAAGGTTACAAAGATTTTTTATGTTATGTTTGCTGTGGTGCTAAAAAGGCTGTGGTCTCTGTATATCAGACCCTGAACCTTTTTTAGCATTGTTTAATATTGGACAGTGACTGGATTATGTTAGCACCCTTGGCCCATATATGCCCTCTAAATTAATACAACAGTTCCCATAGCCAAGAAGTGTTGGACTTTAAAGGTTAATTCAGTGATTTTGTCACTGTAGAAAGGTCTTGTTGTAGCTATCAACCAAGGTAATTTACCATCCCCAATACATGCCTCAGTTCTGGTGTATTCGCTCGTGGATTTGTAACTCTTCCACCAGGTAGAGTCGACAGCAACAAGGGCTGGGTTCAGTATCTAGGGGTTCCTCTTAAAAATACAAAACAGAACTGGCTTGAGCCCTCACCCAGTAAACTGGGAAAGCTTAGCATCACCCTTGGGCAGCTTTAAGAGTCAATATTTCCCCTCTCGCATGCACTGAGTCTGTGTACAACAAAAGAAAACTTTTAATAAAAAAGAAAGGGCACCAAGCATTAGTTTGAGAAAATACCACAACCACATTCAAAAGCATGCAGCCATAAGCAAAAACCCACCCCCCCCACCTTAAGGGCATGTCTACACTACAAAGTTGTCGATTTTATGTAAGTCAACATTGAGCCTCCGATTTAAGCAAGTCGATTTTGCATGTCCCCACTATGCTCATTGTGTCGGTGGAGCGCATCCTCACTAGCAGGGCTTGCATTGAAGCACAGAACGCTACACTGTGGGTAGTTATCCCATAGTACATGGAGCCGAGTGGAATTTTGGGTTGGGCTTGCAAAGCCTTATGGACCAAAACGTTTGTGCAAGTGGTTATGGGAACATGGCATAAGCCTCCCATGATGCACTTACCTACCTACCTCCCGTCCTGAAATCAATGGCAAAGAAATCAAGCCTTTTTCACCGCTTTTTTCCTAAGCCTGGGTTACCCGCACTGTAGACGTGTGGACTCACCCCTGCAGTGCCTCCTGCTGGTGACTTCTGGGAATTAGCTTGATTCAGCTCTGGAGCGCCCTCTGCAGGCCAGTGATCCACCTGTCCTCTGACCCCCGTGTCCCTCCCAGTACCCGGTGCCCTTTTACCTGGGGTGCTGCCCCCTGGCAGTAACCCCTTTCTCTCAGGGTCTCCCCTCCCCGGGGAACCCCCACCCTCTATCCCCACCTTGCCTCAGTATATGGCTACTGTCAGTCATCGTCTAGCCCCGCGCCCTGGGGCAGACTGCAGTATCAGCCTACTCATCACTGGCAAGTAGAGTTTAGACCTGCTGCCTTGGCCTACCCCTGGGCTGCCCTCTGCAACCCCCAGTACCCCTTGGCCTTCTGCTAGGCCACAGCCTGGGGCTTTCCAGGATGGAGCTCCCCAGCTCCTCTGCCTTTCCCCAGCCCTGCTTCACTCAGGTACCCTGTCTCTAGCTCCCTGCAGCCAGGCCCTTCTCCCTTTACAGACAGAGGGAGACTGTTTGGGCTTCTGGCTCACAGCCTCTTATAGGGGCCAGCTGGGCCTGATTGGTTCATGGCCACAGCTGAGCCTACTTTCCCCAATCAGCCCAGGCTTCTTGCCCCAGCCACAGCCCTCTCCTGGGCTGTTTAAAGCCCTTCGGGGCAGGAGTAGGGGACCACCCTGCTACATGCACAGATGCCATAGTACGGCAAGCATGGACCCTGCTCAGCTGTACGCTGTTGTTGTGAGCATTACAAACACCTCACACCTTATCCTGCAGTATTTATTTAGCCAAAGCAGGAGCTGCCATGTGGAATAATGTGATACCACCAAGCAGCCCTGCTGGAATCCATGGATTGGAGCAATTCAGAGTTGCTGGCGACAGTCGCACATCACCTTGACACAGTGGAGCGCCACTTCTGGGCACAGTAAACAAGCACTGACTAGTGGGACTGCATCGTTATGCAGCTATGGGATGACGAGCAGTGTTTTTGAATGTGTGAGACCATTATCATGGAACTGTGCGAAGAGCTTTCCCCAGTCCTGAAGCACAGCAGTACTAAAACGAGAGCTTCTCTGACAGTTGAGAAGCAAGTGGCAACAGAGCTGTGGAAGCTTGCAATGTCAGCTTCCATCATAAGGAAAGCAGCAAAGAATCCTGTGGCACCTTATAGACTAACAGACGTTTTGGAGCATGAGCTTTCGTGGGTGAATACCCACTTCGTCGGATGCAAGTAGTGGAAATTTCCAGGGGCAGGTATATATATGCAAGCAAGAAGCAAGCTAGAGATAACGAGGTTAGTTCAATCAGGGAGGATAAGGCCCTGTTCTAGCCTGCCCCTGCCCAGACTAACACGGCTACCCCTCTGATACTTGACATCATAAGGAAAGGTGTTGTGTATTTGGTTGTCATGGTTTTTGTTGCTATGGCAACTGAGTTAGATTATTATTGGCTGGGTGAGCTCTCTGTATATCTGTAAATAAAATGGAGGTTTTGGTTAGCTGCCTGCTCTCTGGCCTCAAGTGATTGCTTCCTACACCGGCTGCCCCAAGGATATAACAAAAGGTACTAGAGATGTGTTCTCTGTGAGATACTTTATGCACTGCCAGGGATGGCTGTTATAGCTAAGGCAAGGTACATTACACATGGGATCACCTCATGGCTAGCCATTACAATACAGTTTTAGCATTCCATTACAGTTTGGGTGTGTTCCTGATGCCAGCCTATCAACTCAAAACCTGAAAACTATGAAAATAAGTTAAGGGGAAAGTCTCCTGCATTCCCTGCTGCTTTCATATTGCCTACAACTTTGTCAATAACACATTCCATAAGGCTTCTGCTTCCACTTCCAACAAGTACCAAAAAAACAACACATACCTCTGTTTCATCAAGCTTGCCCTCAGGCACAAAACATCAATGGTAGTCTCAGATTCTCTTGCATCAACAGATGGGTACATGCGACTTTCAGATGTTCCATACATCTTGGAAGTTACTCTACCTTAACATTGGTGAGGTCACTGTTAAGGTTTTGCACTAGAGTGCTAGTCACTGGAGGTCTAGTAGATTACTTGATATTGGCTGCTTTTTGGTCCAGCTCTTTCAATGCCTGTAGAAAGAGCTGGAAACAAGAAGGAATTAACAAAGTTGTCTTCACTGGAGATTGATGCTATGTGAAGGAAAACAGGAGCCACCCTTGGTGAATGAGTTCTTTGGCAGGACTGGAGCTGCCATCCACTATCATGAGTTACTAGAGGGAGAGAAATGTCCAGTGGAGAAGGCAACCAACTGTCTGGGCAGTACGTTCAGGGGGTTAGACAGCCAGACAGCACGTGCTGGATAATAGAAGAATCAAACAGCTGGGCAATATACACAAAGGAGCGGGGAGTCAGGTCTCTGGGATGCCTGGGCAAGGGAACAGGCAGAAAGTAACCAGGGGGCTGGGCAGCAGGGCAGGTAAGGGAAAAGAACTGAACAGCTATGTGGATGGATGAAATGAAGAGCAAAGGTCAGTGTAGTGTGGTTTTGGTTTCTTTTTTTTCCCTCCCATCCGTCTATGTATTCTTATGCCATGGCCAGCACACTGGTATGTGAGCTGCCCAGATTATTAAGGATAACATGAGAATCTCTCCTTCCCTTTCTGCAGGGACTCTGTTTTTGGAATATGGGGTCTTGGTGAGTATGGAGGAAACAGTGAGTGGAGTTAGTTTTATATTTAATGCTGAAGATGCTGGTGTTTGTAAGCATTGTGGCCTGGAAGGACAAAATGTATCTAATTAAAGTCAGTTAAAAATAAAGTTTCCTGACATGATTTCTTCCATGTAAACAGTTTCTGTAGCTGTCACAAGGATGTTGGGTGCCCACTAATGGGCTGTGAATGAGGATGGGGGAGTGGAAGTGTCCACCTCATTGCTTTACCATGATAAAACCGCGTAAGACCCCCTGTGCAATCCTCCCCTGCTTTGTGTATTCTTAGCTCTCTGATTTCCCCCTCTTGTCCCTTTTCTCTTCTCCCACTTCCTCTCCTCTCACTTCTTGTCTGTCTTCTCCTCTCTTCTTATAAAGTAACCTCTCTCGTGTCTGTTCTGTTCACAATTCTTAGCCCCCCTTCTTCTCCCCTCTGTCTCCTTTCACACCCTCCCCCCACCTCAGTTCCCGCCTCAGCCTCTCACAGTTTCTCTGGTTCAGTCTGCACCCAAGCCTGGCAGCCTCTGAATGGAGAGCAGTGTTTGCAGATGAATGCTCTGGGCTGTGACAGACAGGCAGTCCCTCTTACTGAAAGCCCTGTCTCTACACTGCTCCAAAGATACAGAACATACAAACACAGTTCTCCACTCCAGACCGAGCTTGGGACAGGAAGAAAGGCTACTCTTTTCCAATCCTCTTTCATGTTTTTCTTCTCTGCTCTTTAAATGAAGCTTGCAGAAGCTCTGTACCAGACTGAAGGGGCTGCAGGTTTGGACTGGCTCTGGAGGAGAGGTACAAAGGGGATTAGTGTTTAAAGTCATGAATGGATTGGAGAAAAGTGAAAATGTTTCTTGCTCTGTTTCCTAGTTACCAGTTTGGATTTTTGTGAAAGTAACTTGCGTTTAGATACAATGCCTCTCTGATTAGAGAAAAATGTCTTTGTGACAGGGTCCCTGTAAAACAGATACAGTCCTAGTCAGAGCAGCATTTTCTGTGAGAATGACCGTAGAAGTAGAATGTATGTCTGCGTGGGTGGGGTTGAAAGGCAGATGTAGAGGAGCAGCTAGAGTGTCGTGAATCTTGTTTGAAGGGCTTTGCTGGGCTCAGGCTATGTGGGCATAAGCGACTCTTCAGCACTAACAAAACTCTAGGAAACTTGACCCAAAGATTGTTACCAGCCCTCCCCTCTTAACACTCATACTTTGTAAGGGCCACTGAGAGACTGTCAGATGCTAAATCAAATAACAGGCACTAAACTGTTTTTCCCTTCACATCCCTATGGCTGTTGAGAGAGGAGGCACAGGCAGAGTAGTGAACGGGGAGGAGAATAGATATTTGGTGACACTTCAAGAAATGGGACTTCTACAAGCTATAGTCCTCTGAAATATCAGAAATATGTGTAAGAGGCCTCACAAACCTATAGAAGGGCCCATGTCTCTAACATAGTGGAAAGCAAGCCAGACATTCAGCTGCATCAGAGGAAGGAAAGTTGATGGGCATTCTGGGCAGAAGGCTAATTCTGTATTTTACTAGAATTCAGTCCAGCCTTTTTTTGATTTCCTAATAGCTCATTCTAATCTTGTTACTGCTGCTTTTAATGATTGCTGTATAGACTTAGGCTAAATTAACAGGAAAGATCAAGAGTCAACTTACATTAGATACTTCTACCTCTGAAAACCCAGTCGTACAACATGGTTGTCCCCTGCCATGGTTCCAGTTTGAAGCATACATAGGCCCTTAATACTGTTCTGTAACCAGGCTAAGGCATAGCCATGACCAAAGCTTTAGTCATGTTATAGAACCACAGTTAAGGTCAGCCTATCTTATAACTCAGAAGTGTGTTGTACCTGAGTCCCTTAATATGACTATATTTGTAGGATAGCTGTGGCCCAAGTAAGCATATAGCTTACACGTTCCAGTCCCCTTAGCATGTATGTTACACCAATTTAGACTCACTCACTTACTAATCTATAAGAGATGCCACCGCCTTACAGCACCTCTGAATTTGGCCCATTAGATGAATTTATCACACTCAGGGTACGTCTACACTACAGGATTATTCCGATTTTACAGAAACCGGTTTTTTAAAACAGATTGTATAAAGTTGAGTGCACGCGGCCACACTAAGCACATGAATTTGGCGGTGTGCGTCCATGTACCAAGGCTAGTGTCGATTTCCGGAGTGTTGCACTGTGGGTAGCTATCCCATAGCTATCCCATAGTTCCCGCAGTCTCCCCCGCCCATTGGAATTCTGGGTTGAGATCCCAGTGCCTGATGGGGCAAAAAACATTGTCGCGGGTGGTTCTGGGTACAGCCTCACCCCTCCTTCCGTGAAAGCAGCAGCAGCCAACCGTTTTGCGCCTTTTTTCCTGGGTGAACTGTGCAGATGCCATAGCACAGCAAGCATGGACCCTGCTCAGCTCAAGACAGCAATCATGGACATTTTAAAAACCTCGCGCATTCTCGTGCACTCAATGCTGAACCGGGACCTGCAAAGCCAGGCGAGGAGGCGGCGGCTATGGCAGCGCGGCGACGAGAGTGATGAGGACATGGACACAGAATTCTGTCAAATTGCGGGCCCCTGCGCTTTGGAGATCCTGCTGGTAATGGGGCAGGTTCTAGCCATTGAATGCCGATTTTGGGCCTGGGAAACAAGCACAAACTGGTGGGACCGCATAGTTTTGCAGGTGTGGGACGATTCCCAGTGGCTGCGAAACTTTCGCATGCATAAGGGCACTTTCATGGAACTTTGTGACTTGTTTTCCCCTGCCCTGAAGCGCCAGAATACCAAGATGAGAGCAGCCCTCACAGTTGAGAAGTGAGTGGTGATAGCCCTCTGGAAGCTTGCAACACCAGACAGCTACCGGTCAGTCGGGAATCAATTTGGAGTGGGCAAATCTACTGTGGGGGCTGCTGTGATGCAAGTAGCCAAAGCAATCACTAAGCTGCGGCTACGAAAGGTAGTGACTCTGGGAAATGTGCAGGTCATAGTGGATTGCTTTGCTGCAATGGGATTCCCTAACTGTGGTGGGGCGATAGATGGAATCCATATCCCTAGCTTGGCATCGGAGCACCAGGGCACCCAGTACATAAACCGCAAGGGGTACTTCTCAATGGTGCTGCAAGCACTGGTGGATCACAAGGGACGTTTCACCAACATCCACGTGGGATGGCCAAGAAGGGTTCATGACGCTCGCGTCTTCAGGAACACTATTCTGTTTAAACGGCTGCAGCAAGGGAATTACTTCCCAGACCAGAAAATAACAGTTGGGGATGTTGAAATACCTGTCGTTATCCTGGGGGCCCCAGCCTACCCCTTGATGCCATGGCTCATGAAGCCATACACAGGCAGCCTAGACAGTAGTCAGGAGCTGTTCAACTACAGGCTGAGCAAGTGCAGAATGGTGGTAGAATGTGCATTTGGCTGTTTAAAGGCGCGCTGGCGCACATTACTGACTCACTCAGACCTCAGCCAAACCAGTGTCCCCATTGTTATTGCTGCTTGCTGTGTGCTCCATAATCTCTGTGAGAGTAAGGAGGAGACCTTTATGGCAGGGTGGGAGGCTGAGGCAAATCACCTGGCCGCTGATTACGCACAGCCAGACACCAGGGAGATTAGAAGAGCACACCAGGAAGCGGTGCACATTAGAGAAGCTTTGAAAACCAGTTTCATCACTGGCCAGGGTACAGTGTGACTGCTGTGTTTCTTTCTCCTTGATGAAACCCTCCCGCCCTTGATTGACTCATTCACTGTAAGCCACGCCCCCCCCTTCGATCACAGCTTGCTTTCTAAGGAAATAAAGTCACTCTCGTTTAAAAATCATGTATTCTTTATTACTTAATTATAAAAAGAGGGAGAGAACTGACAAGGTAGCCTGGGTGGGGTTTCGGAGAAGAATAGTAGGGAAGTAAAAGGCCACCATAAAAATTTCATAATTTCATAATAATGAGAGCCTTTTGGTTGGGCTGTCCACTGGGGTGGAGTGGGCGGGTGCACGGAGCCTACCCCCACGAGTTCTTACTCGTCTGGCGAGTGAGGAGGCTAAGGAACATGGTGAGGTGGGAGGGTGGTTATACAGGGGCTGCAGCGGCACTCTGTGATCCTGCTGCCGTTCCTGAAGCTCCACCATACGCCGGAGCATGTCAGTTTGATCACGCTGCAGCCCCAGAGTTGCATCCCGCCACCGCTGATCTTCCTGCCGCCACCTCTCATCTCGAGCATCTCTCCTCTCATCTCGAGCGTCTCTCCTGTCCTCACGTTCGTCCCTCCTATCCTCATGTTGGTCCCTCCTGTCCTCACGGTCACTGGCATCTTTCCTTTACTTTGCTACCACATCCTTCCACTTATTCAGATGTGCTCTTTCATTGCGGGTCACTTCCATGATTTCCGAAAACATTTCTTCTTGCGTCTTTTTTTTCTGCCACCTTATCTGAGATAGCCTTCGGGACGGAGTAGGGATGCTTGAAAAATTTGCAGCTGCATGAGGGAGGGAAAAAAGGGAGAGAAGTATTTAAAAAGATACATTTTAGAGAACAATGGTCATACTCTTTCACGGTGAACAACACTATTCACCTTACATAGCACATGTGTTTTCACTACAAGGTCGCATTTTGCTTCTTAATATTGAGTGCCTGCAGCTTTGGTGTTACAGATCACAGACGCAGGTCCGGGCATCAGAATTCTGCTTGCATGTGGCCATGGTAAGCCATTGTCTTTCATCTTCTGCAGCCTTCATCTATCCAGCGCCCTCCTTTCCCAAATAGCAAGCAAAGCCCACTGAGTGCTGCTTCTTTCCTGTTAACGTGCAGCAGCAGAAACCACCCCGTGACTGGTATCATGGAAGATCACTGCTAAACACCCCCCTTTCCACCACCACCCCCCAACCGCGTGGCTGGTAGCAGGAAAGATCCCTGCTAGCCAAACGCGGAAAAAAGCAGCGCCAATCGCACCCCCCGTTTCCCCCCGCTTGGCTACCTGCAGGGAAGGATTTCTTTTAAGCAACAGGCAAACAGCCCAGTAGGAATGGCCCTCTCTGTCCCCTTACTTAAATTCCAGAATTTCAACCAGGTTACCATAAACGATATCACTCTCCTGAGAATAACACAGCGAGATAAAAAACGGATGTTGCTTGAATGCCAGCAATCACCGGGACCATACGCAGCTAGGCTTTGTCATGCAATGATACCAGATTACTTGCTACATGCATGGCGTGGTCAAGTGTCCTACCATGGAGGACGGAATAAAGCAGCGCTGCCCAGAAACCTTCTGCAAAGGCTTTTGGAGTACCTCCAGGAGAGCTTTATGGAGATATCCCTGGAGGATTTCCGCTCCATCCCCAGACATGTTAACAGACTTTTCCAGTAACTGTACTGGCCGCGAATGCATCCCAAGTACTCAGGCCAAATTAATCATTAAAAAACGCTAGCTTTTAAACCATGTCTTATATTTACAAGGTACACTCACCAGAGGTCCCTTCCATGGCTTCATTGTCTGGGATAGTTGCTTGGGAGGTCTGGGAGGGTAATTCCGTCAGGGTGAGAAAAAGCTCCTGGCTGTTGGGGAGAACGGAGTGCTGTGTGCTCTCTACAAGCTCGTCCTCCTCTTCCTCCTCATCTTCCCTGTCCGCAGAATCCTCAGCCATGGCTGAGATTACCACCCCCACCTTGGAATCCACGGACAGGGGTGGGGTAGTGGTGGCGGACCCCCCTAGAATTGCATGCAGCTCAGCGTAGAAGCGGCATGTTTTCGGCCCTTCCCTGGACCTTCCGTTTGCTTCTTTGGTTTTCTGGTAGGCTTGTCTGAGCTCTTTAACTTTCACGCGGCACTATACTGAGTCCCTGGTGTGGCCTCTCTGCATCATGGCCTTGGAAATTTTTTCAAATGTTTTTTCATTTCGTATTTTGGAACGGAGTTCTGTTAGCACGGAATCCTCTCCTCATACAGCAATCAGATCCAGTACCTCCCGTGCGGTCCATGCTGGAGCTCTTTTTCAATTCTCAGGAGACTGCATTGTTACCTGTGCTGATGAGCTCTGCGTGGTCACCTGTGCTGATGAGCTCTCCACGCTGGCCAAACAGGACATGAAATTCAAAAGTTCGCGGGGCTTTTCCTGTCTACCTGGCCAGTGCATCCGAGTTCAGATTGCTGTCCAGAGCAGTCACAATGGTTCACTGTGGGATACCGCCCAGAGGCCAATACCATCGATTTGCGGCCACACTAACCCTAATCCGATATGGTAATACCGATTTCAGCGCTACTCCTCTCGTCGGGGAGGAGTACAGAAACCGGTTTAAAGAGCCCTTTATATCAATATAAAGGGTCTCGTTGTGTGGACGGGTGCAGCGTTAAATCGGTTTAACGCTGCTAAAATCGGTTTAAACGCATAGTGTAGACCAGGCATAAGTTGCCATTAACACAGATAAGAGAAACTATATGATTATCTCCAGAGGAGACTTCTAAGTTTAAATCTTAAGTCAGGTCTGAAGTCAGCTAAAATGTGACAATTTTTTTTAAGTGCTTACATACAAATACTAGAAGTCTAAATAATCATAGAATCATAGAATATTAGGGCTGGAAGAGACCTCAGGAGGTCATCTTGTCCAATCTCCTGCTCAAAGCAGGACCAACACCAACTAAATCATCCCAGCCAGGGCTTTGTCAAGCCAGGTCTTAAAAAACCTCTAAGGATGGAGATTCCACCGCCTCCCTAGGTAACCCATTCCAGTGCTTCACCCCTCCCAGTGAAATAGTATTTCCTAATATCCAGCCTAGACCTCCCCCACTGCAACTTGAGACCACTGCTTCTTGTTCTATCATCTGCCACCACTGAGAACAGCTTAGCTCCATCCTCTTTAGACCCCCCGTTCAGGTAGTTGAAGGCTGCTATCAAAACCCCCCTCACTCTTCTCTTCTGCTGACTAAATAACCCCAGTTCTCTCAGCCATCCACCAGAGCTTCAAATTAAATCCGTATAATGCCCTGGCCTGAAGACTGACAGAGAGCTCAGGATACTGGTAACTGACAAGTAGTTTTGGAGACTAGTTTTTGCAATCTTTTTGATTAATTTGTTGAAATAAGGGAGGTTAGACATGAGGTGACAGTTTGTGAGGTTTCTAGTCCCTTACATTCTCCTGCAAACTTAGTTTCCATCCTGCTCTCCATATTTCTCTTCAAACCATTGTTCCCTAACACAACACTTTTTCTGTCCGTTCCAAACCACGTAACCCAGGGGTGGTCATTTTATGAGAGCAGCCTTTCTTCAGTCTCATTGAATGCAATGGCTGATAGTGGCCTTTCTCTACTAGACGCAGAATCATTGCCACTTGCAAAGGCTGTAGGGAAATGGTGGCCATCTTAACTGAGAGCAACCTGTGGGCTCATACCGGCTGGAAGTAATAGGAGAGTAGGGCCAGGGCAGATAAGGGCAATCTTCTCAAGGATGCTGCCCGATATCAGATCTTGAGAAACTATTTGAAAAACAACCTGCAAATCATGAGACTTCCAGTACTGTTGACAAGCTGATGACAAATAAGGAAATATTCATATCTGCAGGGGGCAAAATTGTCACAAGAACTAGTGAAAGACACTTGAATTCACTGCCAATGAAATAAGAACATCCACCTCCCTCACAATGTTCAGAACTAAATGCAGGCTCCCTCCCCCTTCTTTGACATAACTTTCCTGCAATATCATTCTCAAGTCCATCAGCATCTTCATACTGGATACTTTTTAAAAAAAACCCAACAATAATAATTGGAAGCTTGCTCCTGCCAGAAGAGTTGAAGGTGAGTGAGTTTTTTGGTTAACTTTTTGTGGCATGCATGCATATGGTGATGCATAACCTTATAAATATTTAGATAGATACAACATTGTGAGAATTGATATCTGGCACATTGGTTGTTTTGACTGAATGTTCCTACACTACACTGTACTGCCCGGCATGCCACAACAGCACCAACTATAGACTTCCCACCCTCCATCTGATACTCAAATGGCCAGTAATTATCTGGGGTAGTCTGGTTCCATAGGGCAATTGTTGCTCGCTTTCATGGTGAAGTAGGCTCTTAGATGTGATCTGGAGCTAAGTGTCAGGTTTAGCTTGCCACACAAGTATAGAGATGTCTCCTTCCTCCTCCTGAAGTTCTGTGGACACTGATGGTTATTTCATGTCTTGAACAACTCAGTTCACTGATATGTGCTTATAAGGCACCACACAGTGGACATCATTCCCAAATACTGGGTAGTGCTGGGCAGCATGTGCATGCCTTTTGCAGCAAAAACTCCATGGACTACTGGTCTTGGCCTCTGGTTTTCTACAGGTTCTGCCAGAATATCTTTTACCACTTTTCCTCTAGATACCTTGTGGCTGCTTTTCAAAAACTCCAGCAGAAACATTTATTATATAATAGCATTTCTTTGCTGCACATGCTATAGTTAAGGTTATTTTGGGAGTCTCCTTAATTCCGCCCTCCTGCCCCCTCCCCCTTCTAATTTGTTCACAATTTTCTGACAGTAGCACCTGTTGGTCTGGAATTCCTCAGGATTGGTGTCAACTGAAAAGTGACTTCTTTTTAATTGAAAGCTTCAGCAAAATTACTTTGTCCATTTCTGAGGTGTGTGGGTAAAAAACCTAATGCACACACAGTGCAGGATAATCTGTGTACAATTAATAAATTTGAAGGCCAGAAGGGAACATTATGATCATCTAGTCTGACCTCCTGCATAACAGGGACCATAGAACCTCACGCAATAATTTCTGCACTAAACCCATGCAACTGAATTCAATCAACTGAACCCAATGAGTCCTTTGTGGGGTGTACCCCTGCCTCCCTGTTCTCCCTCCTCAATATAGGGCATAGCTTTCCTGTCCAGGGGTATATTTTTATGTAGGGTATGCAAGTCCCTGTATTTAACTGGCCAATGCAAGATCATGCATAGAGGACCAAAGAATGTAGTCTGTACTTAAAGGAAGGGGGAGTGTAACCTGGAAAGCAGTGCTTTGTAAAGGACTTGTGGTCATGATAATCAACTGAACAGTAGCTCCCAGTGCAATGCTGTGATTGAAAAGTGTAATGCAACATATATTTATATGACACACACATAAATATAAAAATCAGGAATAGAGAAGTGATATTACCTCTGCATACAGTATTGGTGAACCTACTACTGGAATACTGTGTCTAGTTCTAGTGATTGCACTAAAAAAAAAGTTGAAAAATTGGAAAGAGTTTAGAGTGGAGTCAGAAGAATAATTTGAGGATTAGAGAACATGATACATAGTAAGAGACAATTTAAAGAACTTGTTCTGGTTAGTTTGTCAAAGATAAAGTTAAGAGATGAGTTGATCACAGTTATAAGAATCCAGATGGAGTGATTTCTGACAGCTCTTTAATTTAGCGGACAAAGGTAAAAACAGCTTCCAGTCATTGGCTCTTGAACTGGACAAATCTAAACTGGAAATAAGGTGCAAATTTTTAACAGAGAGTTTAATCAACCATTGGAAAAACGTATGTAAATATAAGGTTGATTCTTTATCACTTGAAAGGTGTAAATCAGGACTAGATGTTTATGACTGTAACTTAACTACAAGTTATTGTGCTTGATGCAGAAATTACGGGCGAATTCTCTAGCTTGTATTATGGCGATCAGACTAGATCAGTGGTTCCCAAACTTTAACAACCTGTGAACCCCTTTCACTAAAATGTCAAGTATCACGAACCCCCTCCTAAAAATGAATATTTCCAGGGATTTTCTCCTTTACCTGAGTATAAATTATAAAAGCAGTGATCTTGGAAATATTTTTATGACATGCTTATTACACATTATTTATCATTACAGTATTTTGATCCATATCCCAACTGCCCCCATGGCCTCTTTCCCTCCCCCGTATCCCTCTGTCCCCCATAGCCTCCTTCCCATTCCTCTACCCCCCCGGCCTCCTTCCCTCCCCCATATCTCTGCTGCCCCCCATATCTGCCTTCCCCCCGGCTTCCTTCCCTCCCCCATATCCATCTGCCCCCAGGGTCTCCCTCCTGTCTATCTCTGCTGCCACTCATGGGCTGCCTCTTGTCCCCCATGACCTCCTTCCCTCCCCCATATTCCTCCCCGAATCCCTCTGTCCTCCCATGACTTCTCTCCGTCCTGCCTGGCCTTGCTAGGTTTTTTATGAATTTGCCAGTTGCCAGAAAAATAATTTAATCTGCTGGGTGTTTTTACATGGGTCTAAATATTTGCATTATTTTCACAATACATTGTGATATCTAATGTTAAAGTTTCTGTGTCCAGCTAAAGATGCTGCAGTGTTTCCACCTCAGCAGTTTAAGTAAGAAAGTGATGTTATCAATCTTAGCTATATGTGTTACTTCTCTAGATGCTGTAAGTGTCTGTTAAAGGGGGGGTTCTGGAATTGCCTTGCAGCTGGGGTTGCCGTGGGTTTGCATGGTGGTGGTAGTGTGCTATTTTTTTCTTTGGCCTCCTCCTCCTCCATCCCCATGGCCTCCCTCTCCCCCCATCCCTGCTGGCCCCACGGCCTCCCTCCCCCCCCCATCCCTGCTGGCCCCACGGCCTCCCTCCCCCCATCCCTGCTGGCCCCATGGCCTCCCCCCATCCATCTGCCCGCCAAGGCCTCCCTCTCCCTCCATCCCTGCTGGCCTCCCTCTCCCCCCATCCATCCGCCCGCCATGGCCTCCCTCTCCCCCCATCCCTGCTGGCCCCCGTAGCCTCCTCGCCCCATATCTCTCCTGGCCTCCCCTGTGGCTTCACTCCTCCCATCCGTATCCCTTCCATTGGACACTCAGGAGCCAATCAGATCTTCTCTCTGTTCTGTAATACGTGAACGAGTTACTCAACGCTGGAGCCACGTGGGAATCCGGGGGCGGGGCCAGGCTTGTAGGAGGAGTCGTCTGTCCCAGTGAGCAGGCTACTGGTAGAGTGCGACGCTCGGAGGCGGGTCTCAGAGGAAGGGGCGGGGTCGAAGTGGGGCTCGTACTGTGGTTGGCTGGAATAGGTGGGGATGCGGCGTTAGGCTCCTGGGGGCGGGGCTTAGAGTCCACTGCCCGCGGAGCGGTTCGGTTCGGGGGCGCGAGCCGCCGGGGGGAGCTGGGTCGAGTTCCGCTGTTCGTCACAGCGGGTGGCCAGGTAAGGAGCGGCTGCTTGCGCGTGGTCCCCGCCTGGGCGCCGCTGGCTGCTGCCCCGCGTCCCTCCCCCGCGGGGGTCTCGGCGTCGTGCCCAGGCGGCCGGCGCATTCGGGCCGGTGAGCGCGCGACACACGCCCCTGCGCCCTATGGACGAAGGTTCGTTACCCGCTGGCGCGCGCTGTGCCCAGCCCGGTGGGACGGACGGGCCCTGGCACCTGCCTCGCGTGGCTCACGAGCTGCGGAACGGCGCCAGGGCCCCCGAGGGGAGTCGGCCGGAGCTGCCTGGCCTGGGGAAGGGCTGAGGCGGATGCATCTCCCGGCAGGACTCTCACCCGCCGGTCTTCTGGGCCTTGAATGTGGGAGATGCTCGGATACATGGCCCCGTTACCTAGCAAGTAACTGGAGAGAGAGGTGCCGACAGTCAGCCCCCGCCCGGATCACAGCACCTCTTATTTGGCTGCCCCCACCTGCTGCCCTCGACATTGCAGCCGAAGTACTATTCCCTTGTGCATCTCCCCAGCCCCCCAGGTATCTATGCCTTGGATAGATTTGGGGGTTGAAGGGAGCTCTCCCAGCTCCTGGATGACTCTGCCTTGGATTGCAGATGGTGAGGGAAACTTCTGGGTCTGGAGCTGAATGTCTAAGATCTTGCATGGCACAAGGAGCTGGATGCCGATGCAGTGCTTAATTTGTAATGAAAGAGGTGCCCTGGGCTCAAGCAATTTTTTTACTTTCATAATTGACGTAGCAAGCCCAGAGGTGCCAGGGCTATGAACTGCCAAGCCTAGAGGTGCAGGGCTCAGCCCTGGCAAGCCCTGGCACTAATTAACCACGGGTGAGATGGTGAGGGTTTGGCAAGGAGGCATACAGTGTAATAACTAAAATGATATTTTAAAATGAAGAGGAAATGTGTTATCTTAATTCTAGCAGAAAAGAGAAGGGTTTGAATCTAGTTACCAGGATTTGACTCAACTCCGGTTTATGCTGCAATTGGTCCTAGAGAGAGGTGTGGTGGAGGGTATCTTATACCCTTATTGTGTGGATGGGGTCTCTCATAAACTATCTCAGATCATCTTGGAGGGGGCTGGAGTTCGCCACACAGGTTTTAAGGGAGCTCATTTTAGTCTTATCTCAGGGTATGTCTACACTACGGGATTATTCTGATTTTACAGAAACCGTTTTTTTAAAACAGATTGTATAAAGTCGAGTGCACGCGGCCACACTAAGCACATTAATTCGGCGGTGTGCGTCCATGTACCGAGGCTAGCATTGATTTCCGGAGCGTTGCACTGTGGGTAGCTATCCCGTAGCTATCCCATAGTTCCCGCAGTCTCCCCTGCCCATTGGAATTCTGGGTTGAGATCCCAATGCATGATGGGGCAAAAACAGTGTTGCGGGTGATTCTGAGTAAATGTCATCACTCAATCGTTCCTCCGTGAAAGCAATGGCAGACAATGATTGTGCACCCTTTTTCACCTGGATTGCCCTGGCAGACGCCATAGCATGGCAACCATGGAGCCTGTTTTGCCTTTTGTCACTGTCACCGTATGTGTACTGGATGCTGCTGACAGAGGCGGTAACTGCAGTGCTACACAGCAGCATTCATTTGCCTTTGCAAGGTAGCAGAGACGATTACCATCCCTTTTGCACCGTCTGCCATTGTAAATTGGCAATGAGATGATGGTTATCAGTCATTTTGCACCGTTTGCATTTGGAAATTGGCGATGACGGTTATCAATCCTTTTGTACCGTCTGCTGCTGTCATGGGTGCTCCTGTCTGGCCTCACTGAGGTCGGCTGGGGGCGCATGGAAAAAAATGGGAATGACTCCCTGGGTCATTCCCTTCTTTCTGTTTTGTCTAAAAATAGTCAGTCCTGCCTAGAATATGGGGCAAATGTACTAGAGAACCAGAGAGCACAGCCGCTCCGTGTCAGAGCCCCAGAGATCCCGCAGAAATGATGATGAGCTGCATGCCATTCTAGGGGGTGCCCCTGCAACAACCCCACCTGTTGCTTCCCTCCTCCCCAACCCTCCTGGGCTACCATGGCAGTGTCCCCCCATTTGTGTGATGAAGTAATAAAGAATGCAGAAATAAGAAACACTGACTTTTAGTGAGATAAAATGAGGGGGAGGCAGCCTCCAGCTGCTATGATAGTCCAGGCAGTACAGAATCTTTTCTTTAAACATGAAATGGGGGGGCTGATGGAGCTCAGCCCCCAGTTGCTAGGATGAGGACGGTTACCAATCCTTTTGTACCATCTGCCGGGAATGACCGGGAGTCATTCCTATTTTTACCCAGGCGCCCCCGGCCGACCTCACCAAGGCCAGCCAGGAGCACTCACGGGCTGCTGCTGATGATGGATAGCAGTCATATTGTACCGTCTGCCACCGGGAAGGGGATGCTGGTGTTCAGTGCTGCAGCACCCCGTCTACCAGCAGCATGCAGTAGACATAGGGTGACGTTGAAAAAAGGCAAGAAACGATTTTTTTCCCCCTTTTCCTTGGGTGGGGAGGGTGTAAATTGACGACATACACCCTGAAACACCCGGGAAAATGTTTTTAACCCTTCAGGCATTTGGAGCTCAGCCAAGAATGCAAATGCTTTTCGGAGACTGCAGGGACTGTGGGATAGCTGGAGTCCTCAGTACCCCTCCCTCCCTCCATGAGCGTCCATTTGATTCTTTGACTTTCCGTTATGCTTCTCACGCAGCACTGTGCTGAGTCCCTGCTGTGGCCTCTGTCTATCATAGCCTGGAGATTTTTTCAAATGCTTTGTCATTTCGTCTTCTGTAACGGAGCTCTGATAGAACAGATTTGTCTCCCCATACAGCGATCAGATCCAGTATCTCTCGTACGGTCCATGCTGGAGCTCTTCTTGGATTTGGGACTGCATCGCCACCCATGCTGATCAGAGCTCCACGCTGGGCAAGCAGGAAATGAAATTCAAAAGTTCGCGGGGCTTTTCCTGTCTACCTGGCCAGTGCATCCAAGTTCAGATTGTTTTCCAGAGCGGTCACAATGGTGCACTGTGGGATACCTCCCGGAGGCCAATACTGTCGATTTGTGGCCACACTAACCCTAATCCGACATGGCAATACTGATTTCAGCGCTACTCCTCTCGTCGGGGAGGAGTACAGAAATTGGTTTAAAGAGCCCTTTATATCGATATAAAGGGCCTCATTGTGTGGACGGGTGCAGGGTTAAATCGGTTTAATGCTGCTAAATTCGGTTTAAACGTGTAGTGTAGACCAGGCCTCAGAGTTTATGGCTACCTGCCTTTGATGTACTGCAAAATATCAATTATGGAGCGAGGCCGATCTGGGCTGGAAACTAGTGTCTTTATTCACTGGAAGTCAGAAGTAACTAATTCCTTAGCTAAATAACAAAGTTCTAGAACTCTCAGGTGTGTTGGTGGTGAAGTTGGTTTACTACACTGGGCACCTAAATATATACCTACCTAGTAAACTGTTGTTGTTCTCCCTATGACACCCTTCCCCCATGTTTCAGAACAGGAGACAGAAAAATATTTGTGGTTTGAAAGCTGGAACAGAGAGAAGGCTGTTAATAGAATCTCTGAACTCCATTTATGTTGTGCTGAGCTGGTCTTTCACTTTCATTCACAGCCAAGTATTTGTCAGAAATGAAGCTAATTTTTATTAAGGAATTGAGATCCATAAAAATCCAAACAAAGTGGAAATTTGGCAGTTTTTTAGTGCTCTCTTCTTAGATTGTTGTGAGATTTGCCTTTTTTTTAACTTGGGAGTCATTCAGCAGTCAGAACCTGCTGAAGTGTTAAGAAGCCTAGAAACTACCTTTTTTTTTTTTTTTTTGGTGGGGATAGGGAATGGTATTTTTTGTCTAAATGACTTAAACCGGTGGTGGTAATTTTGCAGAGTCAGATGTGGCACAGTAGGCCTAGCAATCGGATCTTCAGGAAGGGTCTGTGCCATTTAAAGGGTGCCGAGCTGCTTGGTGGTGTGGAGGAGGAGCTCCTGAATAAAGAGAAGAGAATCAAAGACTGCATTCCAGTTCCCTTCCCACGACTTTAACTCTATCTGCAAGCAGGGAACCACAGTGTAATTGGGTCCCTGGCTCATTTTTGTTTGTTGTGTAGATGGGCCCCTTGTGTTGTTATGTGGAGTTTGTGTTGTAGTAGCTGGAAGCTGATTATGGTGTCTGCTTGTTACTTTCCCAGGAGATGACTGTTGAGCTACCCGGCTGGCTAATGGAGGGAAAGCAAAAGAAGAAAAGAATCTGGCTTTGTTTTTGTTGTCGGGCTGGAGGTGAATGAGCAGTGAAGTGGGGGATGGGCATAGATTTATCCTCTAGGTCTCATGGTAACAGCTGCGGCTTAAATACTTCATCTGACCCAGCCCCTAGGGTGGAGAGTGAAGAGGGGGGCTTATGCTTGTCGCCTGGATCAGTTCTGCACAGGTCACTATACAGATGGAAACACTATTTTCAGTTCAGACTGTTTTCCTTCCAGATAGCCAGTGGGTCCTGGGTGATGTGTAGTTGTGATAATGATTTTGTGTTAAGTGCCTTCTAGCTGCAGTCAAGAGGAGTGCTTTATAGAGTCCTAGAAGCTGGAACACACTTGTAGTAATATTTCTGCTGGTTTTAGTTGTACCTGGTGTGAGTGTTGCAGGGTGCCTCAGGGAAGGTTGTGCCTCCTGTTCTAAAGCAGTGGTTTTCTACCTTTTTTAATTTGCGGACCCCTAAAAAATTTCAAATGGAGGTGTTCGACCACTTTGGAAATCCTAGACGTGGTCTGTGGACCCCCAGGGGTCTGTTGACCACAGGGGTCCGTTGAAAAACACTGTTCTAAAGGATTTCTGTCTGCCTTGACTCCCCTTGATTGGGGAGCAAAGAGTCTCAGATTTAAAAAAAATGACATCTGAGATGGGACTTCCTAAACAGATCCATTTCCCTTCAGTTAACTCTTTAGCACCTGGAAACCAGTCTGTTCTCTTGTAGCTGGAAACTGCCTCTTCTGGTTTTAGTTTTCTGGTTCTAAACATGGTTCAGATCCATTTCCCTTCAGTTAACTCTTTAGCACCTGGAAACCAGTCTGTTCTCTTGTAGCTGGAAACTGCCTCTTCTGGTTTTAGTTTTCTTCCCCAGGAGCCATGAAGAATTCACTAATATTGGATTTCACTTTGTGTTCTCCTGGCCTGTGCTTTTTGCACCACACTCCTCTTTGTTACTGGTTCTCAACTTTGCAAGCAGTCCAGGAGCCAGGTGAATTGGGTAGGAACATATTTGTGGGCAGAGTGGGAACTAGCTGATGGTCTGGGCATATAAGGAGTAGGTCAGTAGTGGAAAATCTGACTCAGGATGGGTTAGTTAGAGGTCATTATTCACTTATATTATTGCTCGGAGACTTCAATCATGCTGAAGGTTTTTGTGCTGGGTGCTGTACAAAGCCGTAAGAAGACAGTCCCAGCCTTATGTTTTGAAAACCACTCAGCAGTGGGAAGTAGGAAACTTTCCCAGGGAAGGAGGAGTCATCATTTTCTCTTTGGACGTGCATTGTTAAACTTATCTGTCTGCTGTGACTGTAATCTTCCTCCCCTTAGGCTCTTCATTCTCCTAATCTCAATCCCTTATATTTCTAGAAAAAAATATAGTGGATGAATCATTGGTAGTATGTCTGGTGTGAAGTTGAAGGATCTGGTTTTGTGGAACATTGGACCAAATCCCAATGTATTACTGGGATGGCCTATATCTTCCAGATAGTGGGGGCTATTCTTCTTCATTGAAGACAAGCTAGAGCAGCCAGAAGGGTTTTAAACTAACAACACAAAGGGGAGGGTGCTAAGGAGGCCTAATATGGTATAAACTTCGACTCAATCAAAGAATGTGAAGAGAAGAAATGTTTGTTGTTTATATACCACTGCTAGGAATCTGGACATCTAGCAAGAGGAGCTGGACGTTCTTATTGATGAGAAAAAACTTCATATAATTGGCATTGCAGAAACCTGGTGGGAGGATTTACATGACTGGAATGTAAAATCCTGAGAAGGTCAGAATGAGTGAGAGGTGTGTGGTGGCGGTGGCATCATACACAAAAGACATCATTACCTGATTTTAAATTATTGATAACTCAGAACCACAAAGTTTTTTGAATGCATATGGATGTGCTGACTGACAAAGTACAGGCTAGTGAGGGTCTGTTACACACCACAAAATCAAATCAGAGAACAGGATGAGTTTGTAATTAAACACCTGTATGTAATGTGTAGAAAGAAATTGGTATTATGGGAAACTTCAATTTGGGAGACATATGCTGGAAGTTTCATACAGCCAGTAGTAAAACATGATAAGTTTTTGAAACTTTTAAGTAACTTTCTAATTCAAAAGGTATTGAATCTAACATGAGGTAATCCTATTTCGTACCTCACTGTGGCTGATAAAGATGAATGAGTCACTGGACTGGAAGTTGGTGTCTGCCTAGGGACAAGATCATGGCGTAGTTACATTCAAAGTGCCAAACAGAGGAAGAGCCAAACCAATAATCTGTATACTTGGTTTTTCAAAAGGGTTACTTTCCCAAAGCTGAAGGAAAAATTTAGACAGAAAAATGTGAAAGATTGGGAGTTCTTAAAGAAGATTTTATTAGATGGACAAAAAGCTACAATTCCACAATCAAGAGAGAGGACAACTTTGGCTAAAAGCCCATCCCGGTTGAGTGGTAGTAATTAGAACATCCTGGTAGTAATTAGGGGGGGGAAAAAAGGAGCAAATAGGAAAAAGGAGAACAGATATCAGTTGATATAAATTAGAAGTTTTGAAGTGTAGAAAACTGATAAGGGAAGCTAAAAATATCAGGGAAAAATTATGGCTGGTAAGGCAAAGAACAACAAAGAGTTTAAGTGTATTAAGAAGACAATAAATTCTAGCAATGGTATAGGACCTTTACTAAATGAGGATGGTGAAATTGATGATAATGATGAAGAAAATGCAGAAATGTTTATTGAATATTTGTTCTGTGTTTGGAAAGATGCAGGATGATGTACGTACTTCACTTGTGGATGAGCAAGTACTTTCTGGTCTCTTAATAATAAAGGATGATGTTAAACAATATCTACAAGGGATAAATGTTATCCAGGCCTGCTTATTTAAATTGACCCAAGAATCCTAAAAGAAGTATCTGTACCAGTGATAACTTTTAATAAATCTTGGAATGGCAGGAAAATTCCAGAAGACTGAAAGAGTACCAATGTTGTGCAAGTATTCAAAAAGGAAGTGGGATGACCCAGGTAACTATAGGCTGCTTAGCCTGTCATTAAATCTGGGCAAAATAACGGAAAAGCTGATGCAGCATTCAGCTGATAAAGAATTAAAGGATGGGAAGGTAATGAATGTTAGTCTACATAGTTTTCTGGAAAACTGGTTTTTTTAAACCTGATTTACTTCTTTGAGATTACAAGTTTGAAAAGGTAACTGCATGGATGTAACAGACTTTTGTAAGGTGTTTGACTCTGTGACATTCCAAATCAGTAGTATACTGTATAAATAATGCACATGTTAAATGGATTAAAAACTGTCTAATCTCAAATGTAGTTGTTGACAAGCATAAGCGCCGAGTTGCTGGGTGGTGCTTGACCCACACTCTGTCCTAGGCCCTGCCCTCAGTCCCCCCTTCCTCCAAATCCCCACCCCTGCCCCACGTCTTCCCGCCCACAGTTCACCTCAGACCCTGCCCCCACTCTGCCTCCCTCCAACCGACCCTTACCGCTCAGCAGGCACCCGAAGATGAGGCTGCCCGGGGCACACAAGCTGCAGAGCGTGCCCATGGGGCGAAGGGGAGCGCCACCTGGTCTTGAGCACCGCCCACCCCTCCCAACCCCAGCTTGGCGACGGGCTGCATCCCTCTCGTGACAGCGTTACATGTTGCTGCCCTGGTCTCCGGCTCCAGCTCTAGCTCTGCCCAGACCTGCCCCCATGAGGCACACTCCAGGCACGGGGCTGGAGACAGGGTAGCAGCATGTGGTGCCGGCAGGAGATCGACGCGGATGGGCAGACAGACACAAAGCCAGGGTTGGGAGTCCCAGCCTGCAGATTTGGGGGGCTCTGGTCCTGAGGGTGGGCTGTGGTCAACCCAGGCCCACCAGTGGCTATGCTTCCCCAGGTCCCTGCCCCATCCCGCCGCCTCCGCTTCTCCCTCCACCAGCGTCGTGGAACAGCTGATCATCGGCGGGCAGGAGGCACTGATCACCGGAGGCACTAGGGAGCGGGGGAGGCGCTGTCCCACCCACTGTTTTTTTTTTCCGTGGGTGCTCCAGCCCCAGAGCACCCACAGAGTCGGCGCCTGTGTCAACAAGGAATCGTCATTGAATGGTGGTGCTTCTAGTGGGGTTTTGCAGGGCTCAGTGCTAGGCCTGCTGCTATTCAAAATTTTCATCAGTGGATCTCATGTTCTATGGGCCTGTGTTAGACAGGGTGTCAGACAAGATGATCACAGTGGTCCCTTCTGGCCTTAAAATATGAATCTAGAAGTAAATATAAGATCACTGCTGATGAAAATTTGTGGATGACACAAAGATTGGTGGAGTGGTAAGTAATAACATAGGGCAGTCATGCAGAGTAATCTTGCTCACTTGTTAAACTAGGCCTATTCAAACAAAATAAATTTGAATACTGTCAAGTTCTAGGTTAGACATCTAGGAACAAACAGTGCATGCCATACCTACAGAATGGAGTACTGTGTCATGGAAAGCAGTGACTCTGAAAAGTCTTGTAGGGATCATAGAGTACAAGGAACTGAACATGAGCACCTGTGGCAAAAGTGGCTAATGCAATCCTTGGATGTGTAAAAAGGGGAGTAGTAAGTAGAGAGATGATTTTGCCTCTGTATACAGCATTGGCGAGACTTATGCTGGAATACAGCATCCAGTTCTGGTGTCCACATTCTTAAAGGATGTTGAAAGATGTAATTGTGTACAGAAAAGAGCCACAAAAAAGATGAAAGGGCTGAAGACAATGCCTTAGGCGTAGTCAATCCTAGAAACTTACGTTGGTATGGCTACGTCTCTCAGGGGTTAAGTTCCCTGTAAGCTGCACAGCGGCCTATTAAGCCCCGCTCAGGACTGTGGCTGGGAGCGATGCCTCTCCCCACTGGCCCCAGCATGAAGCTGCTGCGTCTGGGGGAGAGGCGCCTCTTCCCCTGCCCTTAGCTGCAGCAACAAGAGAGGGCTGGGGGGAAGTCCTCTCTCCCCACTGCAGCCCTTGGGTAGCCTGCAGCCCTGGGGCAGCCTACACCCCCCAAACCTCTCATCCCCAGCCCCACCCCAGGGCCTTCACCCCTAGCTGGAGCCCTCATTCTCCCCCACCCAACCCTCTGCCCCAGGCCTGAGCCCCCTCCTGCACCCCAAACTCCCCATCCCCATCCCAGAGCTCGCAACCCCAGCTAGAGCCCTCACCCTCCTTCCCCCCACACCCCAACTCTGTGCCCCAGCCCTGAGCCCCCTCCCACACTCCAAACCCCTAAGCCCCACCCACACCACATGAGTTTTGTTATGTGAACCAATATGAAGGTGGTGTGTCGCACATCACCTCTATATTGGTGCACATAACAAAATTCATTCCACAGATGGACATAAAAAATAAGAGGGATTACGGCTCAGGGGTGTGAAGAATCCACATCGTTGAGAGACATAGCTATATCAGCCTAACCCTCAAATGTGGACAGCACTAGGTTAATGTAAGAATTCTTCCCTCAACTTAGCTACTGCCTCTCTGGGAGGCGGATTACTTACATCAATGGGAGAAAAAAAACAGGAGTACTTGTGGCACCTTAAAGACGAACAAATTTATTTAAGCATGAGCTTTCGTGAGCTACAGCTCACTTCTTCGGATGCATAGAATGGAACACACAGACGGAGGTTATTTCTACATACAGAGAACATGAAAAGGTGGAAGTATGCATACCAACAGGCAGAGTCTAATCAATTGAGATGAGCTATCGTTAGCAGGATGAAAAAAAACTTTTTGAAGTGATAATTAAGATGGCCCATAGAAGGTGTGAGGAGAACTTAACATAGGGAAATAGATTCAATTGGTGTAATGACCCAACCATTCCCAGTCTTTGTTTAACCCACAGTTAATAGTATCTAGTTTGCATATTAATTCAAGTTCAGCAGTTTCTCTATGGAGTCTGTTTTTGAAGTTTTTTTGTTGCAAAATTGCCACCTTCAAGTCTGTCACTGAGTGGCTGTAGCATTTTAAGTGGAGACATACCCTCAGAGTGAGAGACTTAGGGTGATCAATCTGTTTAGCTTATCAAAAGGGAGATTTAGAGGTCACTTGATTACAGTATATAGGGGCAACTCTTAAAAAGTTGCAGCAGTGCAGCTGAACTGCTTCAGTGAAGACACTACTAGGTCGATGGGAGAAGCTCGTTGATATACCCCACCTTCCCCACTCCATTCATTTCTCCTGTTTTCTCTCCTTCCTCATTCTCTGATCTCCACAATCCTTTTCAATTCTTAACTTTTGGAGGCAAGGAGAGGAAGTTATTTCTGTGACCCCAATTTACCAACATCTGTCCTATGTCTTAGAACTGCTACACCTGCTCTAGGGAGAGCACGTTAAAACAGGAATTAAACATACTATTAACAGGTGGCTCAGTTTAAGGCTCCTACAGCCATGTTACCCAGCTTTGACATTGGCTGACTTCTGTGTGTTTAAATTCTCATCCTAAAGTAGCTTTGCATGAATAGCTTTGATTTTGTTGCTTCTTAGGCCATTTTCTGCCCCCCCCCTCCCCCCCCGGGGAGGGACTCTTCGCTAAAAGTAGATAAATAAAGGTTATCTTGGGTTTAAAACATTGCCTGCACATGGTGTTTGTTATAGTTTTTATGACTTGCCATTTTTGCCACTATTTCCTGGTGCATTTTTCTAAAATTTTCAATGATAAAATTAACCCTAGCAGCCAGCTCCTTGTGCTCTGATACGCTGCTGTCTAGCTAAAAAGAAAAAGTTGTCCTAATAAAATTGCCTTCTGCAGAATCCAAATTTCATGATTGACCGAGTAAACCGCTGATTACGCGCAGCCAGACACCAGGGCCATTAGAAGAGCACAGCAGGGCGCGCTGTGCATCAGAGAAGCTTTGAAAACCAGTTTCATGACTGGCCATGCTGTGGTGTGAAAGTTCTGTTTGTTTCTCCTTGCTGAACACCCACCCGCTTGGTTCACTCTACTTCCCAGTAAGCAAGCCAACCTCCCTCCCCTCCTTTGATCTCCGCTTGCAGAGGCAATAAAGTCATTGCTGTTTCAAATTCATACATTCTTTATTAATTCGTCACACAAATGGGGGGATAATTGCCAGCGTATCCCAGGAGGGGTGTGGGAGGAGGGAAGCACAGGTAGTTGTAGGGGTATCCCCTAGAATGTCCTGCAGCTCATCATAGAAGTGGCATGTCTGGGGCCGTGACCAGGAGCGGCCATTTGCCTCTCTGGTTCTTTGGTAAGCTTCACGCGGCACTGCTGTGGGTCCCTGTTATAACCTCTGTCCTTCATGCCCTTGGAGATTTTTTCAAATATTCTGTCATTTTGTCTTTTGGAACGGAGTTTGGATAACACGGATTCGTCTCCCCATACAGCGATCAGATGCAGTACCTCCAGTTTGGTCCATGCTAGAGCTCTTTTGCGATTCTGGGACTCCATGGTCACCTGTGCTGATGAGCTCTGCATGGTCACCTGTGCTGATCAGCTCGCTACGCTGGCCAAACAGGAAATGAAATTCAAAAGTTTGCAGGGCTTTTCCTGTTTACCTGGCCAGTGCATCTGAGTTGAGAGTGCTGTCCAGAGCAGTCACAATGGAGCACTCTGGGATAGCTCCCGGAGGCCAGTACCGTCGAATTGCGTCCACACTACCCCGAAGTTGAACCAGCAGGGTCGATTTCAGCACTAATTCCCTCATCGGGGAGGAGTACAGAAATTGATTTTAAGAACCCTTTAAGTTGACACAAATGGCTTCGTCATGTGGACGGGTGCAGGTTAAATCGATCTAACACTGCTAAATTCGACCTAAACTCGTAGTGTAGACCAGGGCTAAGTGCTTGTATCCTTTCTTCAGTTCTACTCTGAATGCATTTTTCTCATTCAAGACACAGCAAATGCTTTGGAGCCCCCCTGAATAGGTGTTACATGTGTTACATCCATGCAATTTGAGATATTCCTTGAATCTCTAATTGTAAACTAGCTGTTGTCACTACTTTACCTCACAGGGGGAGTGGGCCTGGTGTAGAATTGGTGCCGGGAGCAGAATCTAAAGTGTAGCAATAATAGAGAGTGGAATCATTATCCAGAATGTGTGAGAACATTTGATGCCATCACTACAGCTAATGTGAGCATTCTATTCTGTAAAGTTGGCTTGTCTGCTGTGCACATTTGTGTTCTGAGTTTTTGAACAGAGCTGAAATCACAGGTATCCTGTGTCCTGTCTCACATGTTAGACTCAAATCAGTGGGCCTTAAATTAATGATGCATTTTTTACATTGCCAGATGATGGTGGGGTCCTCTGACACTAACACTGATCCAGGAAGAATCTAGGAACTCAACGTGAGCTGCTGTTAGGCTGTCTTGCATTCTAAGGCTGACGGGGGTGGAGCGGAATTAAGATCACTGTCCTCAAGGTATTCAAAGCTTCAAATTAAGCATGGGATTGTGTGCATAGGTGCCGACTTCCTCTCTACCCTGGAGGTGCTTGGCCCACCCCCATTCCATCTCTTCATCCAAGCCCCCACCCCTGCCCTGCCACTTCCTGCCCCTGCTCCTTTCAGGCCCCGCCCCCACTCCACCCCTTCACCCAAGGCCCTACCCCTGCCCCGCGTTTTCCACTAGGTAGAAGAGAGGGAGGGAGCTTGGCTGCCGGCAGGTGCTAAGCCCTGGAGCACCCACGGAGTCAGCACTTATGATTGTTTGGCTTTGCAGACGCCACCCTGAGGGATTAGAAGTGATTTGAAGAATCCCTGAGTGGGGAATTGGGCTTTAGGTAGAGTAGGTATCTTGGTGAATGTGCTGTGGCCTGATTATACATTACACTGGCTGGTGCAATGTATAATCAGACTATGTTCAGCTGTGAGTGGGGGGCTGAATTGGAGTGGGGACTTGTTCAGAATTGGAATTTGATCAGAAAGCATGTAACATAGTGATGTTCATATATGAACATTCTCTTAATTCTTTTCACACGTTAGAGGAAATGTTATGTTAATACGATTAACTTAAAAATAACAGTAAGATTAAAATTACTGGCATAACTCTCTCAAGTGAGGTGGGTTCAAACTGTCAGCAGTTAACCCTTCAATCAGTTTTCCACATAATTGGCTATAAAGGGAGTTTGGCTCCTGGATTCCATCCACTTTTCTGGCTTTGCTGCTTTCCTGTTTCATGACTTCAAAAGGCAAATTCTGTTCCTAGCTGGCTTGCTATCCAGGTATTACCTTGTCATTCGCATTGGGTAGCACAATGTGGCCTTCTATGTGATGCCTGAAATTAAATCCTCATAAATCCAGATGGACTATGTGGCTCAGAGGATTGCTGAAATTGCCTTTTCCTTCACTTATTAGTCCAAATAGTCTGGCTTGCACAAAATGAGTTCGGGTGAAGTATTGAACCATTTCCTAGTCAACCCATTATCTGCTTGATGAAACGTCACAGCTGGCACTTGCTGGCATCTTGGTAGTGTCATGAGATGGGGTAAGCACTAAGTGGGCATGGAAATCAAACTACCCTGTTGTTTTTAGAGATGGTCCTTGTGGGTAAAGTCAGTGTGGTGGTGGGGAGGGGTGGCTAAGTGAGCACTTCTGCTCCTGTGCTGGACTTGTTCTGTGTATAATCTGCATCTGAGGTACCAGTCATGTGAACAATGTTAGTCAGTCAGGTGATGACTAGTCCCAGCAAGGAATTTTTTGTACCCAGACCCCCTCCTTACAGGCTTTCTCTGCAGCTTTCCTTCAGGTACTGTCACTACCTCTCAGAGCTGGCTCAGCTGGCAGCAGGATTGGTCCATTCCCAAATAAAGCTGCAGCATCAGCTATAGAGGACAAACCCAGATGAGGAAAGCTTGGAGGAAGATGAAGAAGCAGCTCCCAACCAGTGCTTGTTGTTCCCAGTAGGGAAGGTCCTAGGCTGGAATCAGTAAGCCTCTACAATCTGTCTTCTCTTCTGTCTCTCCCCTTCCAACCACTCAAATCCCTTCAAAGGAAGCTCCTGATGAAGCCCTATCCTCTCAACCACTCCCTCTGTTCTTTTGGGGGGGGGGTCTGTCTATTGGCTTTTCCAGTGAACTTCTGCAGTTTCCAACTGCCTAATTAGGTACCAAAGGCTTGTGGCGGAAGGTGAACTGGACTTAGACCTTGATCCCATCCCATTTCTCCTCTGTCTCAACTTGTAGATGCTGCCAGATGGCAAATATCTTTGGACAAATAGGCCTATCAGCTCTCTCATATGGCTTGTCTCTTTAAATATCTCTGAGAGCCAGAGCTAGGAAGAGGATGATGGACAAGCTATTTTCTTTCTTAAGTTCTTCAGAGAGCCATATTCTCCTATGTGAATGTTGGAGATCTGGTGTGCTGCTCTGACCTCTCCTCACTGTTCCCAGTAAACTGGTAAAGCCCTCCTGATTAGATTGATATATTCCATGGCTCTTCATTTGTCTCCTATGAATCCTGCAATCAGATACCATTTCTTCTGAGGAACACTTCTCCCCTGCTATCCAGCAAGTCCAGGATGGGGCAACTTCTGCTCTATTGGCTTCAAGACAGCATGCCTCCAGTTGTGGGTGAAGAGCTTGTCTTAATATCAGTCTTCTGTTTAACCTGTCATCTGAGTTTCCTGAGAGGCCCTGGCAGTGTTGATAACTTCCTCAGAGAAGAAGGAATCCATATCTTTCTTTACTTGGATGATCTGGTTTGGTCCCAGTGCTGGCAGACTACCCTGGGGAGTCTGAGTTATCAGGTTATTCAGGAACAAGGATTTGTGATCAGTTGAGACAAATGGCTTGTCTGCATTTGAAAGCTGATGTGGACTAAGGCAGGGTGTGAATTTAAAGTTCAATAGCTGTTCCTTATCAATGCTTATGTGTAGACAAATCCAAAAGCTACTTATTATTTCTTTCAGGGGGGCTAATTTGTCTGTGGGCCAGATTGTGCAGTCTTTTCAGCAGTGGTACAAAGGTTAGAAATCTTGTGCAGACATTGCTCCAGCACCTCACTGTGGTGATCAGGAAAGGCCTTCAGCTTCAGCATCTGAAGGTGTTGTGTTCAGGTACAATCCAGAGGGTCCTCCCAGAGGCCTCTGCAAGCATTTCTGCTATCTGTGTGGGATCACAGCCTAGAAACCCCTATACAATCAATCTTGTAGAAGGAGAATATAATATGGTTCCTTCAATCTCTGGGATAGTGGACACATCTGAAATCTGTCCAGGAGGAGCCTTTGGCATAAATGCTGATAGTCAGGTTTGGTTTTGTGTGGAGTAGCACCTTAACAGAACACATCCTGTTGTTTTTTCCTAATGTTTGATTTGGTGGTTTTGAAATCCCACATCTTAGGGCACATGTAGTAGAATGCTCTGTTGTGCAGCAACAACTTTAACTCCATCTTAATGAAGGTTTTGTAAATTAATTTGACTTTATTATTGTTCCGAGAAATGGCTGAACTCGTTTGCTGAAATAAAAAAAAAAAATCAACCTGAGCCAGAAATGAAGCATGGAAAAACTTCAGCCTGAATGGATAGTTTGTTAGTTATAAGCAACTGAAAACAGGAGCTCTGTAATGGGGAGTGTTAGACAACCTTAACTTTAGGCATTGGTCTGCCTATAATAATGAGCAGGGAGGCGGATTGGGTAATCTAATGGGACGCTGTCTCTTAATTTTTGATTTTGCCACACTTGGTAAGGATGTCCATTGAAGAGATTTGTGCAGTTTTCATTTTGATTTTTTTCAATGTTTGTGCTGTGTCCTTCAATTGTATTTGTTCTTTGTGCAATTACTGCAGTGCACAAATGGCTCATAAATTGTACAGGAGTGTAGCACTGAATGGATGGCCCTGTCAGAATTTGACAAAGTTTCTTTCCTTTGGGAAACTATAAGCAAAATGCACTGACCCGTGGTGACATGCATCCATGATTAATGGATGAGTCTCATAATGCGTTGAGGTGCTTTGTGTTTCCCCTTTGCTTAAATAATGGAATCTAAGGCCTTGGCTTCACTGCTGAAAATGTATTTTTGATGAGTGAGCTATCCCCATAGTAAAAACACATGGGCATAAGTCACTTTAGTGTTTACCACAGGGTAAACTAGGTGAGACCAACCTAGGTGGAGGGTTTCGTGCTGACCTCATCTAGTTTACCTCATGGTAAAACTAAAGGAACTTGTCTTCACTGTGTGTGTGTGTTTTAAAAACAACCTTGGGATAGCTCATGTATGTTAGTTACCCAAAGGTGAAAAATGCACCTTTTTTAGCAGTGATGAAAAAGCCTGATCTTTTGATATGAAGAGGGGAAAACCATTGCATAGATCAGACTTGGTACATTTTGGAAATAGTAAGCATGGTGAGGAATGAGGGTATGTCTACGCTACGAAATTAGGTCGAATTTATAGAAGTCGAGTTTTTAGAAATCGATTTTATACAGTCGATTGTGTGTGTCCCCACTCAAGACCATTAAGACCATTAACTCGGCGGAGTGCATTCACAGTACGGAGGCTAGCGTAGACTTCCAGAGCGTTGCACTGTGGTAGCAATCCCACAGTTCTTGCAGTTTCTGCCGCTCATTGGAATTCTGGGTTGAGCTCCCAATGCTTGATGGGTCAAAAACATTGTCACGGGTGGTTCTGGGTACATGTCGTCAGGCCCCCTGTCCGTCCCTCCCTCCCTCCGTGAAAACAACTGCAGACAATCATTTCGAGCCTTATTTCCTGGGTTACCCATGCAGACGCCATACCACGGCAAGCATGGAGCCTGCTCAGCTCACCGTCACCATACGTCTTCTGGGTGCTGGCAGACATGGCACTGCATTGCTACACAGCAGCAGCTCATTGCCTTTTGGTGCATTATGACTGGTAGCCATCGTCGTGGTCTCCTGGGTGCTCTTTTAGCCGACCTTGGTGAGGTCGGTCGGGGCGCCTGGACGTAAATGAGAGTGACGAAGACAGCAGTGGGACTTCGGCGGCAGCTTAATTGGCTGCTGGTGCCTTTGGCGGCATGTCGGCGGAGAGTCCTTAGGGATGTTGTGGGGCCCTCTTAGGGGCGCGGGGCCCGATTCGGGGGAATTGGGTGAATCGCTCTAAAGCCGGCCCTGCGCCAGGTCATTCTCTTTTTAAGTTTCGTCTCATGGAGATTCAGTCCTGCCTGCAGTTGTACTGCACCGTCTTCTGGCGAGCAGCCAGGAGACGAGGATGGCTAGCAGTCATACTGCACTGTCTGCTGCTAGCCTGAGATGTATAAGAGAGATGGAGTGGATCAAAACGAGAGAGACCAGATTTGTTTAGTATTCATTTGCCCCTTCCCCCCGAATAGTGAGGGGGGGAGGGATAGCTCAGTGGTTTGAGCATTGGCCTGCTAAACCCAGGGTTTTGAGTTCAGTCTTTGAGGGGGCCATTCTGTGTGACAGTTGTGTGTGTTTCTCCTTGATGCAAACCCACCCCCTTTGTTGATTTTAATTCCCTGTAAGACAAGTCGCCCCTCCCTCCGTCAGACCAATGGCAGACAATCGTTTCGCGCCTTTTTTCAGCGCAGACGCCATAGCACAGCAAGCATGGAGCCTGCTCAGATCACCACCGCAGTTATGAGCACTGTAAACACCACGCACATTATCCTGCAGTATATGCAGAACCAGAACCTGCAAAAGCAAAACCAGGCAAGGAGGTGACAGCAGTGTGGTGACGAGAGTGATGAGGACATGGACACAGACTTCTCTCAAAGTACAGGCCCCGGCAATGTGGACATCATGGTGTTAATGGGGCAGGTTCATGCCGTGGAACGCCGATTCTGGGCCTGGGAAACAAGCACAGACTGGTGGGACTGCATAGTGTTGCATGTCTGGGATGATTCCCAGTGGCTGCGAAACTTTTTCATGAGTAAGGGCACTTTCATGGAACTTTGTGACTTGCTTTCCCCTGCCCTGAAGTGCAAGAATACCAAGATGAGAGCAGCCCTCACAGTTCACAAGCAAGTGGCGATAGCCGTGTGGAAGCTTGCAATGCCAGACAGCTACCGGTCAGTCGGGAATCAATTTGGAGTGGGCAAATATATTGTGGGGACTGCTGTGATCCAAGTAGCCAACGCAATCAAAGAGCTGCTGATATCAAGGGTAGTGACTCTGGGAAATGTGCAGGTCATAGTGGATGGCTTTGCTGCAATGGGATTCTCTAACTGGTGGGGCAATAGACGGAACCCATATCCTTATATTGGCACCGGAGCACCAAGGCAGCGAGTACATAAACCGAAAGGGGTACTTTTCAATGGTGCTGCAAGCACTGGTGGATCACAAGGGACGTTTCACCAACATCAACGTGGGATGGCCGGGAAAGGTACATGATGCTCGCGTCTTCAGGAACTCTGATCTGTTTCAAAAGCTGCAGCACGGGACTTTCTTCCCAGACCAGAAAATAACCGTTGGGGATGTTGAAATGCCTATAGTTATCCTTGGGGACCCAGCCTACCCCTTAATGCCATGGCTCATGAAGCTGTACACAGGCAGCATGGACAGTAGTCAGGAGCTGTTCAACTATAGGCTGAGCAAGTGCAGAATGGTGGTAGAATGTGCATTTGGACGTTTAAAAGCGCGCTGGCACAGTTTACTGACTCAGATAGACCTCAGCGAAACCAATATTCCCATTGTTATTACTGCTTGCTGTGCGCTCCACAATATCTGAGAGAGTAAGAGGGAGATGTTTATGGTGGGGTAGGAGGTTGAGGCAAATTGCCTGGCCCCTGATTACGCGCAGCCAGACACCAGGGCAGTTAGCAGAATACAGGCAGGCATGGTGTGCATCAGAGAAGCTTTGAAAACCAGTTTCATGACTGGCCAGGCTACAGTGTGAAAGTTCTGTTTGTTTCTCCTTGATGAAACTGGCCCCTGCCCCTTGGTTCACTCTACTTCCCTGTAAGCTAACCACCTTCCCCTCCCCCCTTCGATCAGCGCTTGCAGAGGCAATAAGGTCATTGTTGCTTCACATTCATGCATTCTTTATTAATTCATCACACAAATAGGGGGATAACTACCAAGGTAGCCTGGGTCAGGTGGGGGAGGAGGGAAGGACAAGGCCACACTGCACTTTAAAACTTATTGAACGCCAGCTTTCTGTTGCTTGGGCAGTCCTCTGGGGTGGAGTGGTTGGGAGCCCGGAGGTGCCCCCCCACTGCGTTCTTGGGTATATGGGTGAGGAGGCTATTGAACTTGGGGAGGAGGGCGGTTGGTTACACAGGGGCTGTGGCTGCAGTCTGTGTTCATGCTGCCTTTCCTGAACCTCAACCATATGCCGGAGCATATCAGTTTGTTCCTCCAGTAGCCTCAGCATTGCCTCTTGCCTTCTGTCACCAAGCTGACTCCACCTATCATATTCAGTCCACCACTTATTATCTTCAGCCCACCTGTCCTCGCATTCATATTGTGCTTTCCTGGACTCTGACCTGTCTGCCTCCATGCATTCTGCTGGGCTCTTTTCAATGTGGGAGGACTGCATGAGCTCAGAGAACATTTCATCACGAGTGCGCGTTTTTCACCTTCTAATCTCCGCTAGCCTCTGGGAAAGAGAAGATAGTGTGAGCGTTGAAACATTTGCAGCTGGTGGAGGGGAAAAAAAAGGAGAGTGGTAGTTAAAAAGACACATTTTAGAGAACAATGGGTAGACTATTTAAAACGGGTTGGCAATTTAAAAGGAGGGGCTGCGGTTTTCAGGTTAATGTGCAGCACAAACCCAACTACCCCCCTCCCCCAATTCTCTGGGATGATCGCTTCACCCCTCCCCACACCTTGTGGCTAACAGTGGGGAACATTTCTGTTCAGCCACAGGCAAACAGCCCAGCAGGAACAGACACCTCTGAATGTCCCCTTAATAAAATCACCCTATTTCAACAAGGTGACCAAGAATGATATCACTCTCATGAGGATAACACAGAGAGATAAAGAACGGATGTTGTTTGAATGTTATGCAATGATTCCAGACTATGTGCTACTGGCCTGGCATGGTAAAGTGTCCTACCATTGAGGACAGAATAAGGCTGCCCTCCCCAGAAACCTCTTGCAAAGGCTTTGGGAGTATATCCAGGAGAGCTTTATGGAGATGTCCCTGGAGGATTTCCGCTCCATCCCCAGACAAGTTAACAGACTTTTCCAGTAGCTGTACTGGCCGCGAATACCAGGGCAAATAAATCATTAAACATGCTTGCTTTTAAATCATGTACAATATTTACAAAGGTACACTCACCAGAGGTCCCTTCTCCGCCTGGCGGCCCGGGAGGCAGCCTTGGGTGGTTTCGGGGGGTACTGACTCCAGGTCCAGGGTGAGAAACAGTTTCTGACTGTTGGGGAAAACGGTTTCTCCGCTTGCTTGCTGTGAGCTTTCTTCCTCGTCCCCAAAACCCGCATCTCTGTTGTGTGCTACTCCATTGACGGAGTCAAAGCACAGGGGTTGGGGTAGTTGTAGAGGCACCTCCTAGAATGGCATGCAGCTCCTAATAGAAGCGGCATGTCTGGGGCTCTGACTTGGAGCAGCCATTTGTCTCTCAGTTTTTTTGGTAGGCTTGCCTCAGCTCCTTAAGTTTCATGCGGCACTGCTGCAGGTCCCTGTTATAGCCTCTGTCCTTCATGCCCTTGGAGATTTTTTCAAAACATTTTTTCAAATGTTTGGGCATTTTGTCTTTTGGAGCGGACTTCTGATAGCACGGATTTATCTCCCCATACAGCGATCCGATCTTATACCTCCCGTTCGGTCCATGCTGGGGCTCTTTTGCAATTCTGGGACTCCATCATGGTCACCTTTGCTGATGAGATCTGTACTCACCTGCGGATTGCCACGCTGGCCAAACAGGAAATGAGATTCAAAAGTTCGTGGGCCTTTTCCTGTCTACCTGGCCAGTGCATCTGAGTTGAGAGCGCTGTCCAGAGCGGTCACAATGGAGCACTCTGGGATAGCTCCCGGAGGCCAATACCATTGAATTGCGTCCACACTACCCCAAATTTGACCCAGCAAGGTCGATTTCAGCGTTAATCCCCTTGGCGGGGGAGGAGTACAGAAATTGATTTTTAAGAGCCCTTTAAGTCGAAAAAAAGGCTTCATCATGTGGACGGGTGCAGGATTAAATCGATGTAACGCTGTGAAATTCAACCTAAACTCGTAGTGTAGACCAGGGCTGAGACATGTTCAGATGTAGAGGGACTTAATATTTTTGATCCAGGAGCAGTCAGATGTTCATGGATCCTGCAGTGAAGTCATAAAGAAAGCTCCTGATGCCCTAAATTCAGAATTATTACTTGACTGTGAGATCCAACAGAAAGCTGTGAAGTGAAAAAAGAGCTTTATGTTAGTGAGGGTTCTGGTTGGGACTTTATGAAGTCAATGGAGATGTTTTAGGGCAAATCTTCAAATCACTTTTTAAAATCCTAAGGAAATTCCCTGATGCAAAAGTTTCTGAAGTAGAATTGTGGGTGTAAATGTGAAAAATTACTTGTGTTTTTAAATTACAGTATTTTAAGTGTCTGCACAAGTCTTTCCCCCATAAACATGGAAACCTGACTTTTAAGTGGAAGTTTAACTTTTTAAAACACCAGAAGTCGCCTACTACAGGACAGGCCCAACAAAGAAAATAGCAGAACGCCACTAGCCATCACCTTCAGCCCCCAACTAAAACCTCTCCAGCGCATCATCAAAGATCTACAACCTATCCTGAAAGATGATCCCTCACTCTCACAGATCTTGGGAGACAGACCAGTCCTCGCTTACAGACAGCCCCTAAACCTGAAGCAAATAGTCACCAGCAACTGCACACCATACAACATAAACACTAACCCAGGAACCTATCCTTGCAACAAAGCCCGATGCCAACTCTGTCCACATATCTATTCAAGTGACACCATCATAGAACCTAATCACATCAGCCACGCCATCAGGGGCTCGTTCATCTGCACATCTACCAACGTGATATATGCCATCATGTGCCAGCAATGCCCCTCTGCCGTATACATTGGCCAAACCGGACAGTCTCTATGCAAAAGAATAAATGGACACAAATCTGACATCAGGAATCATAACATTCAAAAACCAGCCGGAGAACACTTCAACCTCTCTAACCACTCAGTGACAGACTTGAAGGTGGCAATTTTACAGCAAAAGAACTTCAAAAACAGACTCCAAAGAGAGACTGCTGAACTTGAATTAATATACAAATTAGATACAATTAACTTAGGTTTGAACAGAGACTGGGAATGGTTGGGCCTTTACACTAATTGAATCTATTTCCCCATGTTAAGTATCCTCACACCTTCTATGGGTCATCTCGATTATCACTTCAAATTTTTTTTCTCCTGCTGATAATAGCTCATCTCAATTGATTGGCCTCTTACAGTTGGTATGGCTACTTCCACCTTTTCATGTTCTCTGTATGTATAAATATCTTCTTGCTGTATGTTCCAGTCTATGCATCTGATGAAGTGGGCTGTAGCCCACAAAAGCTTATGCTCAAATATATTTGTTAGTCTCTAAGGTGCCACAAGTACTCCTGTTCTTTTTGCGGATACAGACTAACACAGCTGCTATTCTGAAATTTTTTAAAGAAAACAAACATATGATGAAGTGATTAATTAAGGTCCCCAACACTGCCATTATGACCCATCACCCATAATCACAACTTTACAGCTGCTCACTTTCTATCGTTTACTCCGACAATATGAACTCTGTGTCCAGTATGCTGTACCAAATTCTGCATGATCACAGACTTTCTTCTAATTAACCTTCCACCATCTCTGATAGAAAAGCTATCCTAGCATTTTGTTTTACACCTAATATCTACAACAGAAATTGGTCCAGTAAAAGATATTACCTCATATTGTCTCTCTGATATCCTGGGACCAACACAGCTACAACAACTCTGCATATCCAATATCTACAAACATATCTGTTCCCATCCCACCTTCGTGGAGTTCTCTCATCCTTGTGGCTTTGGGGGAATTTTAACATAATTGAATTGGTTCTACTTTGGGCAGGCTTCTTGTGGCAATGAGCATTAATCCCCATATGCCCTTACAGTTCTTCTATGTATATGTTCAATATCACAGTGAAGGGGAGCCAAATAAGTATCTAGATACTATGCTGCAACTGTCCTTTTAAAATCTGTAGGTCAACACCAGATTATATAGGATGTGAGAGATGAAATTATCTGGGATGTCTATAACAAGTACACCTACACAGGATGATAGGGATGTGGAGGTGAAGTTGGGGGATGTACTTGTCATCTTAATTCTGAATTTCAGGACTTTTTTCAGCATTTGAGAGTCTCAAGTTTTGGAGATGGATTTACTACCTTAACTCAGTATAACTGCTCGGGAATTCAGTTAATAACAATGGGAGCCTGATGAAGTATGTTTCTTTGTCAAACTTGTTCCAGTGAAAACTGCCCTCTAATGCCCTCAGCCCTTTGCCTCTGGGCACTACAGGCAGGAGTACAGCTATCCTCCTGCTGTATGGTAAGGCAATGGGGTATGGGTTGCTTGTTCAGAATCTGGGGGAGAGCTGACTACACTTTTAGTTCTTGTCTACCTGGAAACGTCATTTTTGAAAGGTCATTTGGGCCACTTGGTATTGGCCCCTGTTGGAAGACAGGATACTGGGCTAGATGGACCTTTGGTCTGAACCAGTATGGCCATTCTTGTTTTTATATTTTTAATAACTAGCTTTTTGGAGCCTTCTGTTCACATACAAATTATATTTTTGTATTTGGTGTCTTATCCCACACTAGTTAATCTGCTTTGGAAGTGAAATAACGCTGTTTGAGAATGAGTTTTCAGTGTAAGATTTGTGTGGACACATCTGTGTTTTGGATTAGCTATTCTGCTTCTGTCAGTCCTTTCTGCTGCTGTTCCACACTGCTTAGGCTGATCCAGAGGTAAACAGTCTACCTCTGTGCCCTCTATTGTTCTCTGGTCATCTTGATCGGATGTCACCACTTCCATTTAAATGCTGGCATGTAGGCAGATGCACCCCTTTGTGGTTCCAGCTTATGGCAGGTTCACACACATGGAATCAGATACCCATGATAGCAGCTATGCTCCATGTTTCTTTCTGGTCCCATCAGTATTTCCTGGACTTCCTTGCCTTCTACAGAGAGAGACATGTCCAGTCTCATCTGAATAGAAGTCACTGGAATTCCAAGCTGTATAAGCAGTTGGCACAGCAAATGGAGGAGGAGGAGTACTCCCAGGACATGGCCCAGTACAGCTTCAGAGCAAAGGAGTTCTGGCAGAACTGTAAGAATGCAAGGGACAAGAACAGGACTTCCAACAGTGCTCCAAGTACTTGCCCATACTATGAGGACGTGGATTGGATTTTTGGAAGGGCGGCCACCGCTGAAACCCAGAATGGAGTTCTGGACAGTTTGGAGTCAACCAAGGAAGGCACCCAAGCAGTTACAAACCTCAACCAGGAGAAGATTCCCCTGGACAGCCAAAATCTCTTTTGTATGCTCAACCTACAGCCAGAGAGACCCAGGTGTTGGAAATGCCCTCGGAAATTCAGGCAGACACCAGCCTGAGACTGAGGGGAGCTCTACTAGTAAGTATTGTGTGCTTTATTACAGTACATATGTACAGGGGGATTTAAACAACTTTGTTCTGCTACCAGGTGGGCACCACCATGTTGAGCAGATGTGAGCTGTGAGCCTCTCTGCATGCTCAGCCCCCATTCCCTGCGAGCATGCTCTAAGTGACCTCTGTGATAGAGAACTTAAGCTCCAAAATGTTTATTTCCCTGAATTATCAGATTTCCCCCTTGCCATGCTGCTTCAGCCCCTCCCTCCCCCCTTATGTTGCCTTATGTTAATTCTATAGCTAAAGTACTGGTGATGGACCTCCTTCAAAGTCATCCTAAATTACCTTTTGTTCCCTGAGGAACTACAACTTGTCAAAAGACATGAAATTGTATAAAAGATCCTTGGGTCCTGATTCTGTCATCTCAGATCTTCTTAAGCTTCATTGGGGGAAGTTTGAGTCTCAATACTGAGGTCCCAGTTATGCTGCTATGCCCTGAATATGGTATTTGGACATTGGATTATAACATATGAACTATTTCTGAAAGAACTCATTGCTACTACAGAGCTCACCATCTCTGCTATTAATCGGAATCTTAAGAATTGAACTCATGTCTGTATGTATATTGATCTTTTAACTATACTTTCTCTCATTTGTTTTTAACTAAACTAAAATGTATTAAATAAGAATTGGCTGTAGTGTGTGTTTGAGTAAGATCTGGAATATTCATTAACCTGGGAGCTAATGTGTCTGATCCTTTGGGATTGGTAGAACCTTTTATTTTATGTGATGAAATAAGATTTTCAGAAATCCTCATATTTGACTTAGGTACCTGGATGAAGGCGTGAGGCTGGATCACTTTAAGGGAACTGTGTTGTTTGAACTTCTGAGTAACCAGTAAGGTAATAAAGAAGCTGTTTATACTGGGCTTGGTAAATCTAAGTACTGGAATATCCACCAGATTTTTGAGGATTGTCTGCCCCATTCTTTGCAGTTCACCCTAATTGAGTGACCACAGCTGGCTCCCTATTAGGACCCTGGTCACACCTGGACAGTTGGGGAATCTTGCAGATGCACCTTCTCTGACTGTTCATAACATATAGAAAGGCTCTCCACCTCTGCCTCCCACTTATTGGTGAGGCTCTCTCCCTTACTGTCACAAATATTGTGCAAAACAGTAAGCACATATCACATAAGGCAGATATTGCTCATAAGTAAGGATAAGATTTTATCATGGAGGTCATGGATTCCATGACTTTCAGAGACCTCTGTGACAGCTTCAGCCCCGGGACAGCGGAGCTGGAGGCTGGGGAGGCCGAGCGGCAGGGGGCCCCAGAGCTGTCAGCCGCCCCTATGACTGGCTTGCATTAATTTTTGTTTTTGCCCATGACCTGTCCATAACTTTTTTACTTAAAATAACCGTGACAAAATCTTAACCTTACTCATAAGCAGCCAGCCTTGTCATGAGGCAGCTCCACCTTCCCTTCACTCTTCCAAATATGTGTTCTGTTGTCATTCTGCTGCTTTGGTTAAACAACTCCTTTCTCCTGTCCAAGTGTTCAGTAAAAGGTTTCATAAACCAGGATAGCAATGGATATAAACTGCGTCCCCCCGAATGACAGTATTAGTTGGAACACCATTAATGTCCATAGTGATCCTGGAAGCAAATGTTCAATTTAAGGAAACAGGCTAGCGTTTCTGACGATCCTAGGATTGTTGACCTTTGCAGACCATCCTACGTATATATTGGTGGACCTTCTATGGTGAAGAACCAGGCCTTGTAGCATCATGGAGAAATGGAATTTCTGTAGCTGGGACTCTAGGCCTCATGTGGGGGGCAAAGAATAGGCAGGTGGGTCCCATCAATGGTCCCAGTATAATTCAGGAATCCCGACCATGTAAATCCATCAGTAACCTCCTGTGGATTGCTAAACTTTATGATCTAGGCTTCTATCTCTGGATAGCAGTGTACACCTTGATGACAACAGCCCAGGCAGCTAATTTACCACAGCAAATTGGGTTGCTGCTGACCTGTAGCAACTGAGAGGGGTGAGCAGATGGTGATGGGCATGTGCTTCTCCATGCTGAGGGGAGCTCACATTGCTGCAGCTCCAAGATGACTGCACAGATTTCTAGGAAAGTAGCTGCCTGCATCCTGAAGTTATGTTGCCGTTGCTGGTCATCTCAGGTCTGTGTCACTATTCTGTCTCACCACAGAGTGTCAGTTGGCTGAGCCCCGAAGCAGCAGTCCAAGAGAGCTGCTCCTGGAACACATCTTGCAGAAGTAACCTTTGCATCCTCCTTTACCTATGTCACTGAGGCATGCAATGGTTATCTCACAACCCCTCCAAAACCATCTTACTGCATGACACCCACTTCCCACATACATATGGAGCAGCCTGTTTGCATTAATGTCAGTCAGGATTGCACCACTTTGCCATGTTCCCTGTGTGCTGCCTGACAGCAGTTTGAAAATGGTACTGGCTTGCAAAAAACAGATGAATTATGAGGTGTCCGAAGAGGAATTATAAAAGTTTGTTTAGTTTGAGCCTGAGTCCCCAAATTCAAGTGGGTTCCAGAAGGCATCCTACAATTAAATCAAAGAGCCTTGTCTCAGAATGCTGTACTATCAGGTATCTCCCCAAGTGATGTATAGTTATTTCATAAAAGCACAGAACTGTATGGATGTAGTGATTCACCAGGGAAAGTTTAAGCTGGCATAAACAAAGCAGAGTTATTCCACTTTAATTTTGGTGGGAAAATTTTATGAAAAACTCTCCCATGTAGACAAGTCTTAGGCATCATGTGCTTAGTCAATGTCTGTCTAGCGCCACTTTAACAATCTTGCCCTGTCATGCTACCTTACTTGCTGTGAAGCTGATGTAACCATTAATGTGCAAGATCATGCACCTTGGGTCTAATAATAAGAATTTGTGCTATAAACTCTTCAGTTAAAAGTGATTGAGAAGGAAAGAGACCTAGGTGTGTTGGTTGGTCACAGAATGACTATGAGCTACCAAGATGATGCATCTGTGAAGAAGACAATGCAATTCTAGGAGTATCAGGTGAGGCATTTCTCATAGAGAAAGAGAAGTATTAATACCATTGTCCAAGGCACTAGTGAGACCTCATCTGGAATGCTGTGTACAGTTCTGGTAACTGCATGTTCAAGAAAGATGAATTTGACTGGAACGGGTGCAGAGAAGAGCTACTAAGATGATCAGGGAGAAGGAGAGCTTGTCTTATGAAAGGAGACTAAAAGAGCTTGGTTTGTTTAGCCTAACTAAACTATGACTGAAAGGGGATATGATTGCTTTGTAAATACATTAGGGGAGTATAAACACTAGGGAGGGAGAAGAGCTCTTTAAATTGAAGGACAGTGTTGACACCTGAACAAACAGGTATAAATTGGATACATTTAGTCTGGAAATTAGAAGAAGGTTTGTAACAGCAGTCAAGGGAGGTTCTGGAATGGGATCCCTATTGGAGTTATGGGTACAAACAATTTGAGAGACCGTGACAAATTAATGAGTGGGATTGTATGATGGGGTTCTTTGTGCTGGTGGGAGACAGGGCTATTGCAGCCATCAGAGCTCCTTTTGGATTGTCTTGTATTCCTAAAGTCACATGCTTCAGTCAAGTATCAGAGGGGTAGCCCTGTTTGTTTTTGTGGATACAGACTATGAGGAGTCCGGTGGCACCTTGAAGATTAACAGATTTATTTGGGCATAAGCTTTTGTGGATAAAAAACTCCACTTCTTCAGATGCATGGAGTGAAAATTACAGATACAGGCATAAATATACTGGCACATGAAGAGAAGGGAGTTACCTTACAAGTGGAGAACCAGTGTTGATAAGGCCAATTCAGTCAGGGTGGATGTGGTCCACTCCCAATAATTGATGAGGAGGTGTCAATACCAAGAGAGGGAAAATTGCTTTTGTAGTGAGCCAGCCACTCCTAGTCCCTATTCAAGCCCCAATTAATGGTGTTAAGTTTGCAAATGAATTGTAGCTCTGCAGTTTCTCTTTGAAGTCTGTTTTTGAAGTTTTTTTGTTGAAAGATGGCTACTCAGAGCTCTTGTCTCAGCCCTTCCTTGGGATGTGGGACGCTGCTGTCCAAGGAAGGGCTGAAAACATGTGCCTCAGACCTCCCAAGACCTGGAAACATGTGCCTCAGACCTCCCATGCCTCCATTGCTGTTTACACATGCTCCCCCGGTGAGTTCCACCTAGCTGTGGACACCCTGACTTGTAGTTTAAGCCCTTAAGGGACAACCTGACAGGAAAGCGAGGAACACAGGCTTAGCAGAAATATTTCTTAGGGATGGTCTACACTATGCAGGTTGACATAAAGCAGCTTATGTTGACCTAATTATAAGTGTCTACACCATAGTCTTCCTCCCATCGATGTAAGTGGTCTACTACATTGACATAATAATGCCACCTCCACGAGAGGTGTAAGGCTTATGTCAGTGTAGTTAGTGACAGTGTCTGTATAGACACTGCATCCCTTAAATCAGCTGTCTTATCAATTTCATGCTGTGAAATTGACAAGAAACCTCCGGCTCCCATGGAGAGCTGGTCAGTTGGATCTTGCTCCCAGCTGGGAGTTGGGGTGAGCCGTGAAATTGACAGGGCTGCCCTGCTTCTGGGGGTTGGGGGGGAGCAGGTGGCAGGGGCTGAGAAGCTAGTGCAGCTAGTCCCTGCTCCCTGGGAGAGACACCCCACGCAGCTTTCCCTGGCTCCTGGGGTGGGGGAAGAAGAAGGGAGACAAGAAGCCCTGGGCGGCTTCCACCTGCTCCCAGCAGGGAAGGGGGAGAAGCCCCGGATGGCTTTCCCTGCTCCCGGCAGGGAATAAGGAGCGGGGGCAGCCCGCTGGGAGCCTGTCGGGCAGCCAGGCTACTGTTAGAGAGCTGCCAGTGGAGCTGAGACCAGACTTTCAATGCCCCGTGCTGCCCCTTTTAGGTCATTGGAAGTACTGCTGTTGAGGCCACGCACCACCGACCAAGGAGAGTAGTGTGGACATGCACCACTGCATTGCGGTGCCTATAAGTCGACCTAATGTAGGTCGACTTAAGTTTGTAGTGTAGACATACCCTTAGTGATGGTCACTTTACTCTTGAAAAGCCCTAAAGAGTTACATATCTTTGAAAAATAACATGCCACTCTCAGGTTTGATCTCACTCCTTCTGAGAGTCCAATGTCTGTTAGCATTTCAGGCTGGGCAGAGTCCCTCCTACTTTCTTTCTCTTTAGCCACTCCTGCTTATGGGTGATAGTAATCTGCTCCCCTGCTCAGAGAAGCACCCCCCCTTTTAAATATAGTGTCTCCATTTGCCATATAACCACACTGAGAAGCTGCAGAACCAACAGTTTTGCTGGTGCCCCTATGTAGAAAATCCAGTGTTGCATGGGTTTGGGGCCAGCAAACTTGAGACAGTTGAAGTTGATGGCTCCAAATTGCTCTGTGGCGGTTTCTCACTGATGGTCCTTCCTGGGCAGGGCGGCTATCTGGAATGCAATTCAATAACCTTACCTTGGAAAATGTTAGAAGTGTTCAGCACACAATACAAAATGGAGATCACAACTTGATACAGACACATCAGTGAGTACAGACTGACTTCTTGATGGGAATGGGAAAATTATTTATGATGCAGGAAAAAAAAGTGTTCAATACATATATCTATTTTCTGTATTTGGAAAGAAGCATCATATGATGTACCTGTTTCATATAAGCATGTTTCCAGTACACTAGTAACTGAGAATGTTAAACAACATTTATTAGGAATAAACTTTTTAAATCAACAGGCCTGGATAACTTGCACCCACAAGTTTTAAAAGAGTTGTCCAAGGAAATCTTTGGTCTGTTGATATTCATTTTAGTAAATCTTGGAATAGTGGGGAAATTCCAGAAGACTGGAAGAATGCTAATGTGCTAATATTCAAACAGGGTAAGCAACTTGACCCCAGTTACTGTAGGTCAGTTAGCCTGACATCAGTCCCAGGCAAAATAATGGAAAAGCTGTTACAGAATTCAGTTGATTAAATAATCAAAGGATAGAAATATAATTACTGCCAGTCAATACAGTTTTATGGAAAATGGCTCTAGTCAAACCTGATTTCCTTCTTTGTTATTATGAATTCCTTTGATAAAGGTAACTGCATAGATGTAATAGACACAAACTTTTGTAAGGTACTTGACTTCGTACTGCACAATGTCTGACTAAAATATTAGCACTATACATATCGCTAAAGCACATGTTAAATGGATTAATAACTGACTAACTCATCTGAAAAAATAGTTGAGAATACAGAATCATCATTGAATAAGTGTGTCCACTGCAGTTCTGTAGGGATTGGTACTGGACCTGACACTATTCAACATTTTCATCAATGGTCTGGAAGGAAATAATAAAATCACTGCTGATAAAATATGTGAATAATGCTAATATTGGTGGAGTGGTGATAGGGCAGACATACAGAGCCATCTGGATCACTTAGTAAACTGGGCCCATTCAAACAAAATACATTTTAGTATAGCTAAATGCAAGGTCACACATCTAGGAACAAAGAATGTAGAACATACCTACAGAATGGAAAGCAGTGACTGAAAAATATCCTAATGATCATAGTGGACAAGCAACTGAACATGAACTCCCAGATATCCTTGGATATATGCATTGGGGGAGTAGGAAGGTGATTTTTACCTTTTTATACAGCATTGGTGAGACTGGTAGTGAAATACTGCATCTAGTTTGTGTTCACATTTTAAAAATGATATTGAAATGTTGGAGTGTGTTGTGAAAAGAGCCACAAATAAGGATTGGAGGACTGGCGATATCTGCTAGTGAGAGACTTGGAGCTCAATCTGCTTATTTTATCAAAAAGAAGATTCGAGAGGTGATTACAATGTGTAGGTATCTTCACAGGGAAAAAAATAAAGGGCTCTAATCTAGTGAAATAAGGCATGACAAGAACCAATGACTCAATGCTGAAGCCAGACAAATTTAAATTAGAAATTAGGCAGAATTTTTTAAACAGTGGGGGTGATTAACCATTGGAACAAACTACCAAGGAAAGTGTTGGATTCTCTGTCTCTTGATGTCTTCAGATCAAGACTGGATGCCTTTCTGGAAGATATGCTTTAGCCAAACACAAGTTATGGGGCACAAGTACAAGGGTAACTGCATGATATTTAATGGCCAGTGCTACATAGGAGGTCAGACTAGATGATCTATTTTAGTGGCTCCTTCTGGCCTTAAACTGTATGAATCTATGAATATCCCATGCCGTCATAGTAAATTCTTTACTATGTTGCATCCTAGTACATTACTCAAGGGCCAGTGCAGGATTGTTTAAGGTACAGCTTCTAGGGTTTTGTCCATTTCTAAATATTCCATGCTGTGAGGCTACTGGCCCCTCCTGCCAGGAAGCTTCTCCTGATATTCATCCTAAACTTCCTCCTCCCACCACCCAGTGCCTTTAAATCTCACTCCTGTTGCTGTTTCTTACAGTGCTTATTGGTCTCACTGATGCCATTCTTGTACCTGAATTTGATTTGTTGGTGCTGTAGCAGTGTGATTTTTTTTGCCTGTAAACTCTCTGGGAAGTAGGAATATTCTTAGGAATGTGTTTGTAAAGCACTGTGTATGTCAAGGAGTTATTATTTAAAATTGCAATTTCGGCCCATTACTTAAGTTACTCTCCTTTGTACCTCTCTAAATAACTGTCTGCAAGGAGGTAGAGTAATCTGAATGCAGAACTCCATGTCGGATTCATCACTAGAACCTTGTAAGCAAGACTCTCCCACCCTAATTGATGGCCTTGCAAATACAGTCCAAAATCACATTTCCTTTTAATCCTATCCATTTTGTTGTCAACTGTCCACAAGCAAACTGAAAACTGGTGAATTATTGAATAAATTCAAAATGTTCTGTGAATTTCTTCAACAAATAAGTGTTGGTCTGCGGATAGTCAGAATGAACTGCTTGAAATTATTAACTTGTGCTGGGTTGGGTACTTAATAAGTAATGTGGTATTGGTTCTTTTTGGTCCTTGATTGAATGGCCATGATGCAGCTGACATCAGAGTGAGTTTTAATTTGCATATTTGAATGTAAAATCTGTTAGTTAATGAATTTCAAATTGCATTTCCTCAAACATTTGAGCTTAAAATTTTTGCTTTTTTGTATTCGCACTAGTAATGTTAGAATATTCATGGAAAGTGAACATAAGAGACTTCAGGGGAAGACTACCTTGTACAGAGAAGTGAAACCACATAAAGGGGAGAAATGGCAGACTGTAACCTTGCACCTCATGCGATGGTGTGATGTCCCTGATAGGTGGGTATAGCCTCAGGGAAGCCTGTATCCCCAATAGATGCTCCATTTGCCTCTCCTACTCTTGTGCCCAGAAGTCGAGAGGTGTAAGGCTCAAACTGCACCTCTTGGAGCAATCCATGTGGGTTGCCTCAGACTCCGGTGGTGAAATCTTGTCAAGATTGTTTTCTGTGAGTGCCCTGGCTATGAGGTGCACCTCTGGTTCCAGTGGGGAGAAGGGACCCAAGGGAGTGGCTAAGCTATAATCGGATCATCTGGCACCAATGGGCTCATTCTGTGTGCCAGTGTTGTCGGTTTTGACATCTTCAGTACGGAGTTCAGGCCAGAGGGACACAGAGTCCTCAACCTTAGGCACTAAACCCTGACAAAGTAGGCACATCTCAGAGCACATATCACACCAATGTAGGACATAGGACTCAAATTTAGAGACTAACTACCAAAGTCCTCACATTCAAGGGATGGTGGCAAGGGACCTCTTATATTCAGGATGACAATGCTTGCTTTCATCATTCTCGCTCAGGACTGGTTTGTAGATCTTTATTTACAGGATGCATACTTCCACACTGCCATCCATTCGGCTCACAAGAAACATCTAAGATTTGTGGTGGGGCTGAACCACCAAGAGTACAAGGTGCTATCTTTTGCACCAAGGGTCCAAGTGTATTGCTATCATCATAGCACGCCTACAGAGAAGGGGGTTGATGAGAATACCCTTACTTAGACTACTGGTTAATCAGGGGATGCCCTTATCAGGAAACACTTGCAAACTTGGACTGAGCACTAGCCCTCTTTGTTCAGCTAAACCTCTAGATCATTCCAGAGAAATTGTCCCTGACTCCAGGGCAAATGTTAGAATTCACAGGAGCCAGAATAGGCTCTAAAGCATTCCAGTTGTGTGAATCATCCCACCACATTTCAATAATATCAATTTGATCAAATTTTGTCAAAGATGAAATGTATGCTCTTGTTTAATACTAATATTAGGAGCCTGGGTATCAGCAGTTCAGGAATTTTCTCTCTTCATGTCCTTTAGTTCCTTGATTAATTTTTCTTCTCAACATCTCAATTTTGTGCTAACTGAGCAATCGTATCTTTCATCTTTTTCCCTCTTCATATGCTGTTAGTTTAACCCCTCCTGACTAGTCTAGCCAGTCTGTCCCCAAGGAGATTGGTCATCCTCCTACTGAGGTGGAGCCCATTCTAACTGTACAGGCCCCTCTCCCCGCAGAAGGTGGACCAATGTTCCACAAAACCAAAGCACTCTACTCTACACCACTTACTTAGCCAATTATTCACTTCCAGAATCATTTGACTTCAGTCTGTCGTTGCTAGAGGGAAGGAGATGAGGCAAATGGTGAGGGACTGAATTCCTGTCTTTATATCAGAGTGAACTTACCTCTTTCAAGCAATGCTTAAGGCTGATTTTTATCCTGGCTTTAGGTTTCTAAGGCTTCATACCCAGAACTTCTGATTCATGGCACTAGGAGGGGTAATGTACAATCTTGCCATTATAGGTGCAAGAGCTTTTCCTATCCATCTGGAACATCCTCCTTTATGTGTTTGACTCAGAGACTTGAGTATCTCCACCATCCTTGGTTTTGGGATCTGAATGTGTCTCCCCTCTCCTGCTCTATTTAAAAAAAAAATAGAATTCACTTTGAGGGGACAGTGTGTATAAAAGAAGCTATTGGAAAAACAAACAAATAAAATTAGGGTTGAGAAACTTGTATTGATAGGGAGCAACTATAAATATTGGATGGGTGGGTGGAGTTGCAGCAGGGGACTAGGATGAAATTGCTGCGGGTCTGGAATGGGTGTTGGAGAAGTGTGATTTACAGTAATAAATGTAATAACTTCCAAATCCCGTTGCCTCCAAATCAGATTCTGTTCTTGCTTCTGTCTCCAACCTTCCTTGCAATTTATATAAATAGCTAACACCCATCCTATTAGCGGCCCTTGTGGTGAGCTATTCCAGGGGTAAGTTCCTGTGCTACTGCTAAGAACAAATTCCTGAGCTCTAGCCTTGATAAGAGCTGCTCTGAGCATTTCTGTGATAGGAACCTTCCAAGCTCAAGTGCTTTTGCCAAGTATGGGAGAGGGCAGTTCTCTTGTGGAGGGGACCACCACAGCCATACAGGCATTATCCCCTTGCTGGAAGAAGGAATCCGGACTCCCTGGAAGGGAGGGTGGGGGGGATGGGGAGATTCAGTGCAATTGGCTAATAGCTTGGCCTTAATTCCATGACATTCTCTCCATTTGCCCTGGGTGCCAGGCGGTGACAGCTTGTGGGCAACTGGCCAAGCTATGAAAGGAGGAACGTGTGAGGCCTTCAGTTTTCACATGCTTTATCAAACTGCAAAGAATAGTGTTAGATTTAACCAGCATCATACAGGCCAGGAGAATCGGGATGCTAACCTTAACTCCTGAAGTGCTGGATTTGTGAGGAGGAATTGGTCTGGCAGGACCATATGAATGAGGTTCTGAGCAGGAGGAGCAGGTCTGATGAGAGAGTTGCAAACAGAGGAGGTGAAGGGTATTCAGGTCTCTGGCCAATGAACTGAACGGTTTCCACTGTACCTCTCTTGTGAGGAAAGGTGACAGTCCCTGGGATGGACATTACTGGACAGCTTTGTGTGAAGATGCAGGAGTGGTGAGATGAAAAGAACCCTTTTGCTTCCCCACTTGTCTCCTCAGTGTCACTCTGGTCAGTAGGAAGCGCTATACTCTAATGGGACTGTTACAGGAGAGTCCCTTAGCAGGGAATGAATGGGTGGTTGATAAGAGTAATCACAAGGCAGTGGGTCTAACCACCCCACTCTCCTAGCATTTGCTTGTGGTGAAGGGAAGAGAGTGACCTTGACCCCATGTGTGGTGTTTGTAAGATATGAGGAAGTGCCAGCCCTGTGAATCTGTACCTTTGTAAGAGCTATCGACCCCTTGGTGAAGGAACGTGTTAGTGATACAGCCACTGCACTGCCTTGGAGCAGTATGCATCTCTATGGAGTGCTTCCAGACAGCATAGAGAGAGTTAAGTACTTGTCAGCTGTTTCTGGGTGAGCCTACCTCACTGGTAGTGAGCTCCATTCCCACGGCTTTTCCTTTTTGACTAGGGCTGGGGAAGGGAAATAATTCCTGGAATGATGCTAAATTGTCCTGAAGTCAGAGAACAGCACATCAGCCCCCTCTAGCTTTGCTCACTGGACTGGGAGAAATCTGAGCTAATGAATGCTGTATAGAGATTGCCAGCCAAGGTTGGTTTATATCATTGTTCAGTCAACAGCCTTCAGTGAAGTGCTTTGTTGTGAAATAAGCAAAGGTTAGAAATACTTCCTTTCCTAAGGCAGAGAGTGAGAGGGTTTTCAGGGTGTCAGGTCCCTGCGTAGACAGATTGGAATTAACCTACTTTTCAGCTGGAAACATGCTACCAGTGCATGGTGGGAAGTTCTATTCCAGCACTTCTATACACAGTTTACACCTCAGAATAATATAAGGCTCATCTGGCTGAGTCAGTGCAGCATTTGAAGAAGCATTGTTTACCAGAGAATTTACAAGTCCCTCAACTGCGTGAGTCACATTCCTAACTGCAAAATAGAGTATCCTTCATTCCCTAATATAGACCCTGCCATATTCCTTCACCCTCTTTCAAACCGTTTTCTGGGGTGGTGATCAAGAATTTTGAAATCACTTGGAGATGGGGAAGTCTGACAGAAGTTTAGTTGGGGAGGAAAGATAGGTGGGAGGGAGTTAAAGTACAGCAGGCATCAGAATTGCAGGCTTAGTTTAGGTGGACAGTTTTCAGGGTGGATAAAAATCAATGATTAAAAAAAAATCTGAGTTTTATTTAAAAAGGGTTTTTTGGATAGTTTTTTTCCTCAAAAAGCATTTTATCTAAAGATTAAAGCTCAAAGATATCTCATCATGGAATGGGATTATAAATTCAAATTCTATAGTATGAGACAATATATTCATGTAATGTTTAAGAAAAGTTTTGTAAATGAGTTCCAATAGTTCATGGATTAGGGACCCAATTTTATGGGGTTCCAGAGGCTTCTGTATAGATTTAGGTTAATCTTTCTATCTATCCAATGGGACTCAGTCCTCAGTCTAGAGGATACCATCAGAGATGCTTAGTTTTGCAGTTCTCAATCTGTGGATTTGTGTCTCCAGAGATAACGTGCTTGTTAACAGCAAAAATGTTTTTAAATAAATAAATATATAGAGTTGAGAAATAACAGACCTCAACCCTATTGTCCCTCTGCAAAGTGTGTACACAGAGTCAATACCTTACCTCTCTCTAAAGTACAAAGTTTCAAAAAGTTCAATGAATAGAAGATTGTTGGGGCCGGAATAGGTCTGGACAAGGAGAAGAAGTCTGGAGATAAATGTGAGAAGAGAGGGACAGGCAGTAGAAACAAAAGTGAAACTGTTTGAGCAGCATATTCCAGAAGTCTTGAGGTCTTTCTGAGTGTAGCCTTAATTGATTTGACATCTTCCATACCATTCTCTCACTAGAAGGGAAAACCTATAATGGCAGCAGGCTGTAAAAGAAACCCAGTTTGGGAATATTTTAATGAAGTTTCTCTACCTGTGCCTAAGACAGGCATGTATGCAAAATGCAAACAGTGCAACAAAGAAACGCAAGGCCTGGTTGCCTGAATGAAACAACATCATGAGAAGTGTTTCTTCTCAGGCGGAAGCTGTGTTCAGATGATGAAAGGAACATGTCTGAACATGCAGGATCTTCAGGTTGGTAAACTTTTTTATTTCTTACTTCTTTCTTAAGGACTCCCTGTCTTTCTTCTGGACTATTCTAGAATTCTCATGTTTGAGACAAAAATATAGTTGTTACTCTATGGTACTATCATTTTAGATCAGGGGCGGGCAAACTTTTTTGCTGAGGGGCCGATCGTCGGTTAGAATTGTTTGGAGGGGGGGTTAGGGGGGGGAGGGCCCCTCCTCACCTCTCCTCTACCCCCCCCCCAGCCAGGACTCTGCCCCATCCAACTGCCCCCCCCCCTCCTGTGGTCCCCTCCTCCCCCCCCCCCCCCACACACACACCTGCTCCCTGTCCCCCCCACCCCCCCCCCCCCCCACCCCACCCCCCCCCCCCCCTCCCCCCCCCACCCCCCCCCCCCCCCCCCCCCCCCCCCCCCCCCCCCCCCCCCCCCCCCCCCCCCCCCCCCCCCCCCCCCCCCCCACCCCCCCCCCCCCCCCCCCCCCCCCCCCCCCCCCCCCCCCCCCCCCCCCACCCCCCCCCCCCCCCCCCCCCGCCCCCCCCCCCCCCCCACCCCCCCCCCCCCAGCCCCGGCCCCACCCCCCCCCCCTCCCCGCCCCTACGGGCTCCCGTCCCCCCACCCCCCCCCCCCCCCCCCCCCCCCCCCCCCCCCCCCCCCCCACCCCCCCCCCCCACCCCCACCCCCCCCCCCGACTCTCCTGCCCTCTATCCAACCCACCCTGCTCCCTGCCTCCTTACCGTGCTGCCTGGAGCACCAGTGGCTGGCAGTGTTACAGCCGCGCCACCCGGCTGGAGCCGGGACATGCCACCACCGCCACCGCGCAGCTCAGAGCACTGGGTCAGGCCGGGCTCTGCAGCTGCACTGCCCAAGGAGCTCACAGCAGAGCCTTGTGCCGCCCGGCAGTGGAGCGAGCGAGCGAGCTGAGGCTGTGGGCGGGGGAACAGTGTGGGGGGGGGGGCGGCGAGCTCGGCTAGAAGCTCGGGGGCTCAGCAGGACGGTCCCGCGGGTCGGATGTGGCCTGCAGGCCATAGTTTGCCCACCCCTGTTCTACACTCACTTGCTATCTTGCGTTTCTTCGGTGCTGCCATTTCTGGTGACTCGTGGTAACTATTTTTCTTTGCTTAATTTTGTTTAGTGGAGAAGCACCTTTTCTGTGACTGGCTCCATCTAGTGTTGAAACTGAGAAGTGCAACAGAGTTGAGCTCAAGCGCCATGTGCGGGCCATATTCAATTATATTTTCAGAATTTGCTGCGGGCCAATAAAAACTGACCCGCGGGCCGCAGTTGGCCCGCGGGCCGTAGTTTGGACACCCCTGGTCTAGAGGGTGAAATTGTTAACCTGAGTCTTGATGGGTGGAGCAATGTCCACAATGATCCTGTTGTATGTGCTTGTGTGACAACAGAAGAAGGGAATGTCTTCCTTACAGAAACAATTGATACATCAGAAAATGCACACACAGCAGAATACTTAAAAGAAGTAGCAGTAAAAGCTATAACAAACTGAAAAAAATTCAAATGTCTTGTACGCAGCTTGGTCACAGACAATGCTGCAAATGTATCCAAGATGAGGTGAAATTTAGAAGAGTGAAGAGAGTCCCAAGCTAATAACTTACGGTTGCAGTGCTCATTTGATGCACCTCCTAGCCAAAGACTTCAGTGTTTCAGAAATAAAGGCTAATGTTGAAATTGCAAAATACTTCCATAACAACCACTTTGCAGCAGCTACTCTGGAAAAAAAAATGGAAGGAATCAAGCTAACGCTCCCACAAGATGTGCGATGGAACTCAGTAGTGGGCTGTTTTGAGCACTATATCAAGAACTGGCCTAATCTGATGACAATTTGTGAACAAAATTGTGGAAAAAAAGATGGCACTGTCAGAGCCAAAGTTCTCAACATGGGGCTTAAGAGAAATGTTGAATTCATGCTGAGTACCCTGAAGCCTATTTCTGTAGCCTTGAACAAAATGCAGGGAAATAGCTGTTTTATTGCTGATGCTGTTGAAATTTGGAAGGAACTGAGTGAAATCTTAAAAAGAGAACTATTCAATGACAGAGATAAATTACAAGCATTAAAAAAACAAATGGGACAAGCACTATCTCCAGCTCATTTTCTTGCAGGTATTCTCAATACTTGGTACCAGGGTCAAACCTTAACTACTGAAGAAGAAGAGTTGGCTCTGACATGGACATCCAGCAGTAATCCCTCCATAATGCCAGCTATAATAAACTTCAGAGCTAAGGGTAAACCATTCAAGAAATATACGTTTGCTGATGATGTTTTAAAGAAAGCACACCAATGAACTGGTGGAAGTCACTTAAGCATCTGGATTCAGAGACGGTTGAAGTGATAATCTCACTTTTAACAGCAGTAGCTTCTTCTGCCGGTGTAGAAAGAATATTTTCTTCCTTTGGACTAATTCATTCCAAATTGAGAAATCGTTTGGGACCTGAAAAAGCAGGAAAGCTTGTTTTTCTTTTCCAGATTATGAACAAACAGAAAAATGAAGGTGAAGATGACTGTGTTAGCTGCAGAAGCCAATATTTTAAGTTTCTCATGTTGACCTGGCTGATGTAGTTGCTTTAATTTTTGTTTTTGTTTTTTTAAAATATTTCATGTAACTATTTTAGGTAAAAACAATTTTAACAAAAACCTGATTTTAAAAAACGTGAATGTTTAACTAAATTCAAAAATTCATATGCTTGTTTTGTTAAAATATTGTATGTTTGCAGTTGAAGAAAAAAAATCCAGAATACATAACATTGTTGTTTTAGTTAAATAAAACAATTTAAATGTCTGTCTGGTGATGTTCTCTTCCTAATACAGCATGGCAAGAAAATCCTCCAAATATTAATGATTAACCTGTTGAATTGGAGATCGTTCACCTCCCAATGGTTTCATAAATATCTGCTTCAATGAAATAACTAATCATTCATTTTCTGATATAGATGTAAAACTACTCTGAAAAGTTTTCAAAATAGATAACTTTAAAAATGTATAGTGTGTGCTGTCTAAAAATGAAACCTATATCTATCTCTGAGTTGTGAAGAATATGTATTAAGTTTATAACAACCATCAAGAATGCATTTTTATGTAGAAATCCATGATTAAATCGAGTCTTCCTAACTAGTGATTTAAATCATGTTTTTAATCAATTTGTTTTAAATCAAATCCATCCTGGCAGTTTTGGAATCTTAAATAAGGAAAGGTATGATGCAAACTAGAAGGGAACTTGCTCATACATTACAGGGCTCTTCATTTTCCTCTTAAGCATCCAGCATTGTACAGTGTGGCTGGAGCAAGAGATTGAACTCTTGGGCTGTTATGGTCTGGTTTTTCATAGGGTGGAATCTATGAGGGAAGCACAGAACAGAGGCCACCTCCTGTAGCAGATGTAGGTGGGACCTCACTGTATTAGGAGCTGCCCCATGGGGGTTGGATTTCATAGATTCTAAGGCCATAAAGGACCATTGTATTCATCTAGTTTGACCCCTTGTATAACATAGGACATAGAACTTCTCCAAAATAATTCCTAGAGGATATCTTTTTTTTTTTTTTTTTTAAAAGACATCCAATCTTGATTTAAAGATGGTCAGTGATGGAGAATCCACCACAACCCTTGTTCAGTTGTTCCAGTGGTTAATTACGCTCACCATTAAAAACTTCCACCTTATGTACAGTCTGAATTTGTCTAGCTTCAACTTCCAGACACTGGATCACATTATACTGTTCTCTGCTAGATTGAAATGCCCATTATAAAATATTTGTTCCCCCATAAGTACTTAAACTGTAATCAAGTCACCCCTTAACCTTATCTTTGTTAAATTAAATAGGTTGATTTCCTTTAATCTATCACTATAAAGGCAGGGGTTGGCAACCTTTCAGAAGTGGTGTGCCGAGTCTTCATTTATTCACACTAATTTAAGGTTTTGTGTGCCAGTAATACATTTTAACGTTTTTAGAAGGTCTCTTTCTATAAGTCTATAATGTATAACTAAACTATTGTTGTATGTAAAGTAAATAAGGTTTTTTAAATGTTTAAGAAGCTTCATTTAAAATGCAGAGCCCCCTGGATCGGTGGCCGGGACCCAGGCACTGTGAGTGCCATTGAAAATCAGCTTGCGTGCTATAGGTTGCCTACCCCTGCTAATAAGGCATATTTTTCTAATTCTTTAATCATTCTCGTGCCTCTTTTCTGAACCCTCTCCAATTTATCAACAACCTTCTTTAATTGTGGACACCAGAACTGAACACAGTATTCAAGCAGCAGTCGCACCAGTGCCAAACACAGAGGTAAAATTACCTTCATACACCTATTTGAGATTCCACGGTTTATGCATCCAAGGATTGCATTAGCCCTTTTGGCCACAGCATCACTGTGGGAGCTCATGTTCAGCTTATTATCCACCACGATCCCCAAATCTTTCTTAGAGTTACTGCATCCCAGGATAGAGTCCCCCATCCAGTAAGTATGGCCTATGTTCTTTGTTCCTAGATGTACAGATCTTTGTTTAACCTAATTAAAAAACACATTGTTTACTTGTGACCAGTTTACCAAGTGATCCGGATCTCTAGGAATCAGTAACCTGTCGTCTTCATTATTTATCACTCCCCAATTTTTGTGTCATCTGAAAACTTTTAGTGATGATTTTATGTTTTCTTCCAGGTCATTAATAAAAATGGTATAGTGTAAGTCAAAGAATTTATCCCAGCAGGACCCCAATGGAAACATACGCACTCGATGACAATTCCCTGTTTATAGTAACATTTTGAGACCTCTCAGCCAGCTTTTAATCCACCTAATATTTGCCATGTTAATTTTATATCGTTCTAGTCATGCCGCACCAAGTCAAATGCCTTAGAGAAGTCTAATATGCTGTCAACACTATTACCTCGATCAACCAAATTTATAATCTCATTTAAAAAAACTCAGATTAGTTTGACAGAATCTATTTTCCATAAACCCATATTGATTTGAATTAATTACATTACCCTCCTTTACTTCATTATTAATCGAGTCCTGTATCAGCTGCTCCATAAGCTTGACGGGGATCAATATCAGCCTATAATTACCCAGGTCCTCCTGTTTAACCTTTTTAAACATTGGTACATTAGCTTTCTTCCAGTCTTCTGGAGCTTTCCCAGTATTCCAAGACTTATTGAAATGGTAATGGTCTAGCAAGCTCCTCAGCCAGCTCTTTTAAAACTCTTGGATGCAAGTTATCTGGACCTGCTGATTGTAAAATGTCTAACTTTTTTAGTAGCTTCTGTTTAACATTCCCCATAGATACAAGTGGAATAGAAAGTGTTTTCATCACCATATGGTGAGACTATATCATCTGTTCCTCTTCAGAAATATATATTGAACACTTCTGCTTTTTCTGCATTATTATTATTAATAATTCTACTATTTCCATCTAGTAATGGACCAACCCCATTGTCAGGATTCTTTTAGCTCCCAATATAGTTAAAAAAATTCCTTATGATCCTTAATTCTGCTGTCTTAGACTTCTCCTTGTGTCCTTTTGCTTCCATTATCAATTTTCTACAGTTCCTAGCTTCCGATTTATGTTCATTACTGTCAACTTCTTCTTTCTTCCATTTGTTACATATTTTTTATTTTTTTTATAGCTGCCTTCACTTTGCCTCAAAACCAGGTTGTTATTTTAAGCCGCACGACCCTCCTTCCTCAATTGTGGGATTGTGGCTTTTGGGGCATCTGGTAATATGTTCTTAAATGATTCCCAATTATCATTCACGTTTTTCTGATTAAATGCTTCTTCCTAACTGATTTGGCTCATAATTGTTTTCAGCTTTGAAACTGGTCCTATTAAAGCACCAAGTGTGTGTGTATATATTACTGGTCAGGACTTTATTCTGCTTGCACATTAGAAATGTGATCAAGTCATGATTGTTTGTAACTAAGTTACCATTAATTTCTAATTCTGTGATCAGTTCCTCTTTATCTGCTAGGACACGGTCTAATAAAGAATTCCTCTGTTTTGGCAAAAACACTTTTTGAGTTTGGAAATTGTCATCTGTAATGTTTAGCAATGCCAAGAATGTTGTAGTACTGGCAGCATGAGCCCTCTAGCGTATGTCACTCAAATTGAAGTCCCCCATGATTATGCAGGTTTTTTTCTACATGTTGTAGATAGGTGCATAATGAAGTAGCCATCCTGTTCCCTACTGTGATTTGGTGGTCTGTAACAGACACCAATAAGTACCCCATCTCGTGTATAATGTTAGGACATTGGTCCATAAACATTCAGGATAATTTTTTTCTGAGTTATCAGCGATTCAGAAAGAAGGTATTGTTATGTTTGACATAGAAAGCCACTCCCCCTTCCTTTTTGCCTACTCGATCCTTTCTAAATAGGTTGTAACCATTGATTTTAACATTTCAGTTGTCATCCCACCATGTTTCTGTAATATCAACTAGATCAAATTTATGCTTATAAAGGAGCAATTTCAATTCTTGTTTGCTACCCAGTCTCCTAGTGTTGTATATAAAAGAATTTATTTTCTTCACTTCCTTTGGGTCCTTGATTAATTTTGTTCTAAACATCTCGGTTTTATGCAGAGTTCTCCTCTTTCCTTTTTACCCTCCCCATTTGTTTGTAGTTTAACCCCCTTCTGACTAGTATTTTGTGTTCACATTTCACATGCTTGCTTTTGTTTAGTGAGTGGAGCATAGCACTTAGTAGAAGAGGATGGGACCCAATTGTGCATGTTCCAGTTTTGAATATTAGTGCTTGCCAGTGTCCTCACCTTATTGTGCTTTCTCCCTGAGCTATTTCATAATCCTGGGGGTAAGTGTTGTGAGAGAGATTGTGGGCCTGACCTGTAATCCTTGGGGAATAGCTGTTCAAGGGAACAACTAGAATAGATTGAATTGAACAAGTTCCAGGCTGCACAACTCTGAGCTAATCTCCCAGAAGCAGAGACATTACTCACTAATCAGGAATGTGTGTGTACTTTTCCTAATGAGAACAAAACATTTTATCCGTGTTCATTAGAAGAAAGTTAGGGTGTACTGTTACTATGACTTTCCTGAGGACCCAGTTGGGGATGTCTTCTGTACCCTTGCTTGGAAAGGTGAATTGGACTGCTAGCCAAAATCTTGCCCTGGCAAGAAATAGACTCCATTGTTTCCCTGGATTTCCTGGACTTTGTGCAGCTTGGCCCAACCTTGTCTTTTGTAGGGGAAAGAGCCCACAGCAGGGCCCAAGGGCAAAGAAGGTTTCATTTACTGAAGAAAATAGTCTTCAAATTTTATGTTGTCTGTTTTTTCCAGCTTGAGGTACGTTGATCAATAAGAGAAATGAAGGTGTCTCAAGGCCGCCCAGAGTCCAAATGGTAAGTGGAAAGCATCGGGATTCTGTACTGTGCAACTCTATAGACTAATGCTACAACTCAGGTTCTAGGGGATGGGCTCTCCTTTTCCATTCATGTTTCTGATTATCTTAGTCAGTGTGATGAGTGGAATGGCCATCAGGTCTGTCAGCTCCTTTGTAGTGTCTGTTTCATGCCAAACACATCAGACCTAATGGTTGCCGCTGAGTTTCTGTTTAGCTGGGCTAGTGGGTTTCCCAAGCACATTTGAGTGTGTGTGTACCCTTCATAAATAGAAACATTCACATTCAATGCTCTTTCCCCTTTTTCATCTTCCAATCTTTGTCCTGGCTCTTCTTCTCAGCAACCACTTCCTCCCATCCTAGGATTTGGTATATGATTTATAAACTAAAGCAGTACCCAGACCTACTCTGTGTGCTTAGTGCCAGAAGTCTCTGCACATCAGATTCTGAAGCTTGTTTCTTGAAGTGTTGGAATGTAACAAGTGACTTTTAAAGTTAGAAACTGTTGCACAAGTGGATGGTTTTAATCTGCCAAAAATGGAGCTTTCACAGGACATTGTCTGATATTTGCTGGCCTAACTCCTACTTTTCCTGCTGTGATTTATGCCAAGGCTGGGCCAGACAGTGCTGCCAAATATGCTGCCTCAGGGAGCCTCACTCCTCCTGGAACAGGTAGAGATGCTAGTGTAATGTTTGCTGCTTGTACTCCATTGCCATGTGTTGTGTGGTGTGAGCTGCTTTGTGCTTGCTGAGCTCTGTGGTGGTAATATCTTGAGCCCCCTGGAAAACTGATGTCTCCCCGAGGCCAGATCACGTTTTTGCTCTCCTGTTCATCAGGAAACCTCCATCTCCCCACCCTGTAGGAGCACCTCCCTCCCAGTTAGCAGGGAGAAACAATTTGGTGTAGGTGAGTGAGAGACATCTGGATACCAAATTGTGGCTATTACAGCTGAGAGCCCCAACTGAATGGCTTTGCAAGGGCCACAAACTGGATCTCACTTCCATCCTTTCCTATCCTTTGACTTTCCTGTGAGTAATGCAGCTAGCAGACCCCTGACTGTCATCTATTAGACTTCCCTTCTTCTAGGGAAACCCCTGATGCAGGGTGCACACTAAATGAAATTCATGGAGTTTTGCACCACACAGAAAGGGGTGTTGTACTGGAGCATGAAGTATGTGCACGAAGGAGCCTTATATCAGGAGGCTGGCAGAAGGCTATTTACTGTACAGCTAGCTACTATAGTGAGAGTACCACTAAAATACATTCAGAGACCATAGTGGGGGCAGCAGTCTATAAGGCCATCTCTTTCAGGAGTACAGTATAGATTCAAAGATTCTAGGACTAGAAGGGACCTCGAGAGGTCATCGAATCCAGTCCCCTGCCCTCATGGCAGGACCAAATACTGTCTAGACCATCCCTGATAGACATTTATCTAACCTACTCTTGAATATCTCCAGAGATGGCGATTCCACAACCTCCCTAGGCAATTTATTCCAGTGTTTAACCACCCTGACAGTTAGGAACTTTTTCCTAATGTCCAACCTAAATCTCCCTTGCTGCGGTTTAAGCCCATTGCTTCTTGTTCTATCCTTAGAGGCTAAGGTGAACAAGTTTTCTCCCTCCTCCTGATGACACCCTTTTAGATACCTGAAAATTGCTATCATGTCCCCTCTCAATCTTCTCTTTTCCAAACTAAACAAACCCAGTTCTTTCAGCCTTCCTTCATAGGTCATGTTCTCAAGACCTTTAGTCATTCTTGTTGCTCTTCTCTGGACCCTCTCCAGTTTCTCCACATCTTTCTTGAAATGCGGTGCCCAGAACTGGACACAATACTCCAGTTGAGGCCTAACCAGCGCAGAGTAGAGCGGAAGAATGACTTCTCGTGTCTTGCTCACAACACACCTGTTAATGCATCCCAGAATCACGTTTGCTTTTTTTGCAACAGCATCACACTGTTGACTCATATTTAGCTTGTGGTCCACTATAACCCCTAGATCCCTTTCTGCCATACTCCTTCCTAGACAGTCTCTTGCCATTTTGTATGTGTGAAACTGGTTTTTCCTTCCTAAGTGGACCACTTTGCATTTGTCTTTGTTAAACTTCATCCTGTTTACCTCAGACCATTTCTCCAATTTGTCCAGATCATTTTGAATTATGACCCTGTCCTCCAAAGCAGTTGCAATCCCTCTCAGTTTGGTATCATCTGCAAACTTAATAAGCGTACTTTCTATGCCAATATCTAAGTCGTTGATGAAGTTATTGAACAGAGCCGGTCCCAAAACAGACTCCTGCGGAACCCCACTTGTTATACCTTTCCAGCAGGATTGGGAACCATTAATCACTACTCTCTGTGTACGGTTATCCAGCCAGTTATGCACCCACCTTATAGTAGCCCCATCTAAATTGTATTTGCCTAGTTTATCAATAAGAATATCATGCAAGACCATATCAAATGCCTTACTAAAGTCTAGGTATACCACATCCGCCGCTTCTCCCTTATCTACATGTTATGTTATGTCTTGTTCCATCTCAGCAGTAAAACTGAGTAGACTCTTGGATGATAAAGATCAAGTGGTAGGAAAATGTATTTGGGATGACATATCCAAAAAATAAATCCTAATATAATCACCAAGATTGGGGGTCTGGCTTTGCTCAGCTTTACATTATACCATTGAGCAGTGCAAATAAAACCAGGTTGAACACTAAACCAAAATGACAAAGATTGTGTTTTAAATAGAGAATAAAGAAATAACAGATTATTTAGCTACATAAGATTAGCTTTTCTGGACCTATAATCAGATGCAGCATAGAAATAAAGGAATACAGACAGAGGACAGAAGCCTGTCAGTGTCCAGAATCCCCCTGATATTGCAGGAAATGTTAACTGTAGGAGACACCCATCTGATCCTACCAAATGATCTGTACTCAGTACGCCAGTGGAAGAGGAAAATGCCCTTGTTTCCTGCCACCATGTGCTTAGGGAAAATTCTTTCCTGAACCTATAACTTAGCATTGCTTTCAGCTCTACTTGGGAGCACTAATCACCATGGTTAAATCATCTCATTTACATACCCTGAGTTATCACTTGTATCCAAGCAATGGTCCACTATACTCTGACACTCCAGTAGTAGATATTCTGCCAGTGTCTCCTGGGAGAAAGGCTGTCACTCCCCTCCCTCCATTTCCCTGTGATGGTTAGGGGAGAGGAAAGAGGTCCTGTGCACGTAAACTTCATTGTTAAAAAATTTCCAGTAGAGCTAACCTGTTTTCCCACTGAATCAAAGTAAATCCAAAACTACTGTGCTGCTCCTCGTAAGGTCCTTGTACTCTCCAGGAGCCGCCTCCAAACTCTCATGACCTCATCTCTTATCAGAGAAGTTAGATGAGAAGGACTGATTGGGCTATCTACTCATCTTCTCACCTCCCTGGACCCCAGACAGCATGAAGGATGCCATTTTGAAGAGCACTGTACATGTGAGGTCACACTGCATGGAAGAGGCCTCTGCACAGCATACCCTCATAAGTATTGGGAGTGCTTTGTGGAGGATGCCATTTTGTAGAGCAGAATGGTATCCTCCATCCATCATGATCTCGTATGCTCCATAAATGTGAGGTCACGCTGTGCGAAGCTAAATGGCATCCTCCGCACACTAGGGATTGACACAACCCCATCTGCTGATGGCACATCCCCATTTGGGGTCACGACCCACAGTTTGGGAACCAATGCCCTACTGTCTCAGGAAAAGATCTAGCAGTCAGTGAAGGTTTCTGCTGACTGCCCTGTGATGGTTCAGAGAAGTGGGTGGATTGGTTGGTATTTTTGTTTGTTAAATGTGGGAGAGGGAATGGCTGTGGATATAATAAATCAGTGTTACAACTGTCCTGTGCATCCTGCTTTCACATCTTTGGATAAGTTGTCATAAAAAAGACACAGATGAACTAGAGAAGGTATAGAGAAGGGCAGTAAAAATGATTACAGGCAACAGAGTGGGTTGGTCCATATGAAATGGGATTAAAATCACCATTGTTGTCTAGTTTAGAAAGAAGAAGAGAAGGATATAAGGTAGGTTGGTTTATTTGTTTGAAATCTAAAGGGTAGTTGAGGTCTTGTTTTATTCTTTCCTCTAATATAAGCAGGGCCGGCTCTAGGTTTTTTGCCACCCCAAGCAAAAAAAAAATTTGGCTGCCCCCCCGTCCCAGCCCTGGGCTCCTCGCCGCACCCCCCTGCTGCCCCAGCCCTCAGCTCCCCCCCCCCTGCTGCCCCAGCTCTGGGCTCCCCCCCTCCCCCCACACCTCCTGCCACCCCAGCCCTTGGCTTTCTCCCCCCCCCCCTTTGCACCCTCTGTCCGCTGCAGCCCTAGGTCACTGGTAACTCGCTCCCAGGGCAGGTCATTCAGCAGGAATTTTTGATGTGCACATAACACAGACAGGATTGGTTCCCATATGGTTACAGGACTGCAGTAAAGTAGAACAATTTTCAGCTTGTGTGATTGGAGGATATCTGGATGCATATTATAAGACTGTCCTACATAAATGAGGAAAAGTTGAGGTGCCTTTATTATTCTTTTGTTCCACTCTTTCCTTCTATGGGGAATTTGCCAATGCAATATCACTGTCTTCCTTTTAAACAAACAAACAAACAAACAGGCAATGGCTGTTGAAAATAGCAATTCCAGCCCTAATAACCACTGGGAAGCATTTCTTGCTCACTTTTATCCTACTTTTTCTACAGCAAGTTACAGTGGATCAGTATATTTGATTTGGGAGAAATGAAGTAACAGCTGCCCAAACTGAGCTTGAGCACTCCTCAATTTTGAGCTGTTCCAATGCGGGGGGCTGTGGCTCCGCAGGGGAGCACGGCAGCATGTATGCAGCAGCGTGTCTGGTGCTGCACAGAGCCAGAAATGCTGGTCTGAGTGGCACGGTAAGGGGGCTGGGGGTTGGAGAAAGGGGTAGGAGGTTCTGGGTGGGGGCAGTCAAGGGACAGGGAGTGGGGGGGTTGGATGGGGCGGAGGTTTGGGCAGGGAGAAGGGGGGGTTAGATGAGTCAGGGGTTCGGGAGGGGGAATCAGGTGACAGGCAGCGGTTGGATAGGCATGGGAGTCCCAGGGGTTTGTCAGGGGACAGGTAGGGTGCTAGGAGGGAAGTTGGGGGGGGTCTCAGGAGGGGGCAGTTGGGGACAAGGACCAGCGGCGCTTAGATAGGGGGTGAGGTCCTGGGGGGCAGTTAGGGGCAGGGGTCCTGGGAGGGGGTGATCAGGGAGCAGGGGGGGTTGGATGGGTTGGGGTTTCTGTGGAGGGCAGTCGGAGGGAGTGGATGGTGGCAGGGTGGGGCTACCCTCCCTCCCCGTTGGAGTATCCTGTTTTTTGAATGTTAAAATATGGTATCCCTACCCTTCACAGTGCAGCTCTCCATTCACAGCAGGCTGCAGCATGAGGTCTCAGCTACTTCACTCCCTCCCCCTTCCATTCCAGTTGGTAGTGGCCAAGGGAATGCTGGGAAATGTAGTTCTTTCCCTGCTCCAGGGCTGGCTATATATGCAGGGAGCTAACCAAGGAACTACGGCTCCCAGGGATGCCTGTTGGTTCTCAGCTCCCATGCTGAATCCCTGCTGCCCTTGCAAATAGGCTGCACCAAGCACGTGCTTGCTTTGCTGGTGCCCAGAGCCGCCCCTGAATATAAGAGCAAGGGGGAACTTGAAGGCACCAAATTTAAGATTTCATACTTTTTGTACTCCTCATACAGTTAATCTCTGGATTTTTGTGCTCCAGAGCATAGAGGCAAATAGTTTGATTGAGAAAAGGGTTACATTATTTATATGAATAAGAGCAGCAATGCTAATTAGGATAAAAATTACAGACTTCTGATCCACATGATTCAAGATGTTAACACATTGCCAGGTGTTCTCAGGAAGGAATTTCCCCCATATTATAGTACTTTATGTATCTTTTGAGATTTCTGATATTGGCCACTCTTGGAGAAGGGAGATTGCTCTAGTTGCCCATGTTCAAGAGGCCTGGAAAACTTCAGTTTTGAAAAGCTTTTAAAACATTTTATCTTATGAAATATTTAAAAATCCACAAAGCTGCCCACTTCTGCAGAAAGTGCAGACTTTCCTGAACCCATTGGCTGGTTCCAGCGAGATTCTGTGGCTGCTGTGGCATGACATGCCCAGAAAAGTACATGCTTGCACACCACTTGGAACAGGAGCCTGAGAGCTGAAACATGTTTGGATATGGGTGACCTAAACCAGGTAGGTTTGAGGTTTCACTAAGTATCTGCTGAATATTCTTTCTCTGGTGATTTATTTGGAGTATTCAGCACAGAATTGTAATCTAGATTGGCTTTGTAAATCATTTTTAAAGAATAATGGAGAGCCTGGTTCTCATTTACCCTAGGACCACTATACACTGCTCTTGTTGTGTAAATGTAATTAGTCAAGCAGTGTAAAGGGACCTTAGTGTAAATAAGAACTGGGCCCCATATCTCTGGAAAAAACCCAGGGACTGGCTCGTGCCATGTGGAGAGGTTGCCCATCCAGAGGCAAGTCAAGATGAGCAGGGTAGATTTATATAGATCTTGATGCTGTAAGAACTTTCAAATACCATATACTTTTATAAAGGTCAAAAAAGAAAGTAGTTAACACCAGTGATGGGTGTATTTCAAACCTTGGGTGTTGGCATGTTAGTGGAAGGGAAAGTGAAAATCTTTGTTTTGCATGGAAGGGAAGTCAAGAGTCCTGGTTCTGGTACATATTGCAAAAAAACTCCCACAGCTCGGGAAGACTGTGTGGAGGCGAGTACTCTGAGCAGAGAAGAATTGTGGGGCACTCTTCCACTGCAAGATGAAAAACGAAAATGGAATAAAATCTTGTTTGCGTCAAATGCTGTATGTTGTTCAAAAGGGTTTATTCATCTGGCAGTGTCTATCTCATTATTAAATTACAGTTGCATCTGAACTGAGCTGAGATGTATAGCAAGACACAGTTTCTATTCCAAACAGCTTGCAATTTAAAAGGTTAAAACCTAAATAAGGCCACATTTTTAAAAGGGCTCAGCACACTGGGAGCATGTTGAGTGCTGAGGACTTGTGAAAATCTAACCTTGATTTAGGTGCCTGAATAGAAGCTGAAATTATCCCAAAAATATGGCCCTGAGCTCTTTTGAAAATCTGATCCCATGAAGTGTGTGATGAGGGAGGAGAAGGGATACAGCATACAAGCAGAATGGCCAGGGTAAATGTTTGTTGTAGCACACAAACATCTGTATGAGAAGTGATTTCTAATGTCATCTATTCTGTTACCCTGTAGTGTGCAGGATCAATCTTACTCCTAAACCATCTTTGCAAATAGGTGTGATTTCTTGATCCCAAATTTTTCCAATTCAGAGGATTTAATGACCTCCCTTGGCAGCTTGATCCATTGCGGAACTGTCCCTATTGCTAGATAATAGATACCAATACTTGTAAATGTCTTGCAGCGGGGACATGTCTCTAAGCTGGGGTCTGGGACCAGTGGAACCCCAGCTCCTCGGGTGTTTTGTGTACATCTCTTTAATTTTAGATTATTGTAATTATTTGAATGTGAACATCTCTCTCCTTCTGGAGACATCTTCCCATTTCTCTTCTGAAGCGGAAGGAGTGGAACAGTATAGAGCTTCTGCCTTCTCCCTCAACCTGAGAGAACATGGGTATTTCTTATTAAACTCATTTGTCTTCTTCCTCTACTGTATCCCCAAAATCACTCTATCAGTCATGTTTGGAGGTGGTTGCATAGGTGTCGCTGTGGCAGTGCTATGGGGTGTGGATGGAGAGGAGTGGGACTTTTGCAGCTGTGCAGAGAAGATTGGAGGATGGTTGGTCCCGCCTGCCTGTCTCACACACTCTTCTCCTTTTCAGCCCCTCCCTCTCGTCTTATAACCAGGCTGGGTCCAAAACTCACTGTGTCTTCCTCTGCTGCATTTAGAAGATTCAGTCTTTTCCCCCTCAGTCCTCACAGCTCAAAACCTTACCCATATGTTGCTCATATATCCCAGTCTGTTCTCTTCAGCTGCCTCCCTCACACACACCCATACACTGCTATCTTAATTTGGCCCGTGTGTGTGTGTGTGCGTGTGTGCATTATGATTTCACATGTCCTAATTTTTAAGTGCTTGACTCTGCAACTTTAATGACATTCTCTTAACATAGTTTCATCTTTTATAGGCTGGTCTGTTAGCATCGCCTTTTCTTAAGGTTGCCTGACCCTTCTCCTTAATACCTAGTTTTCAGTTGCTTATAACTATGCCAAATTTTAACTGGACTAATATCTTCCATGCCAGGTGTCAGCCTCAGTTAAATTAAAACAATTCAGCTGTTTTCAAGAAGGTGACTAGAGGAAAATACGATGTTTTTTCCATGTTAAAAATCTGACCACTTTTTTGCCCCCTATTCTGGAAAGCAGGAAATAGAAATTTGGTGGTGGTGGGGAGGTTGCATTTGTGAGCAAATCTTCACAACTTTGACCAACTTATAAGCCTTTGAAAAATTGCAGTTTGCACATGCTCAGTGACTTACTGTTTGCGGGTAATTCTGCAAAGATTCCATAAGTATCATGTATCGGAGGGGTAGCCGTGTTAGTCTGGATCTGTAAAAGCAGCAAAGAGTCCTGTGGCACCTTATAGACTAACAGACGTTTTGGAGCATGAGCTTTCATGGGTGAATGCCCACTTTGTCGGATGCATGTAGTGGAAATTTCCAGGGGCAGGTATATATATGCAAGCCTGCTTCTGTTAGTCTATAAGGTGCCACAGGATTCTTTGCTGCTTTTACATAAGTATCATGCATGCTCCAGCCTGGTTCTGAGCAGTACCTTCCCTGCAGTTACAATTCTAGGCTGCTGTGGTTTGGATCAGGACCAGGCACTAGCACTGAGGTCAGGGAGCCTCAATCTCTTGTGCTCTCAATTACCCCCCTATTGGGCCCAGACGGTGTGAAGGAGGAAACTGTATAATTATTTACTCCTGGAGAAATTCTGTGCCACTGTGCATGCACAGAAATTATGTCCCCTGCAGATTTCTCTGCTTCTTCACAGAAAAATAACTTTTTGATGGGGAAGCAAAGGGAAACCACAAGAGCAGTCAAATGACTCTCCCCAGCAGTGTGTTTTGGGTGCCCAGGGCAGCCAGCAGAGAGATAAATCTCCATGGGGCAGGGAGGGGACTGGGGAAGACCCAGCTGATAGCTCTTACCCTGTGCCGGGCTCAGCTGCTAGACCTGGCTGGGCTGGGGAGGATGGGACTTCCTCTTCCCTGCATAGCATCCAGGGCTGTGTCAGACCCACCCCCAGATTTCTCCCCCGGCTGTAGGAAACTCTGCCCACTCCCCCCCCCCCACCCGCTTCCTGCCTCAGCTGCAGGGGGAGGGATCACTGTACTGGGAGCTGTCCCCCAATCCCCATGCATCCAGCCCCCCTCATACACAGACCCTCCTGCCAAGCCTCACTCCCCCACCGCCGCACTCCACCCTACTGAGCCCCAACCAGCTGCACCTGGATCCCCACCACAGTGAGCCCCACTCCCCCAGTATCTGGACTTCTACTGAGTTCCCCACATCCAGACCCCCCTTCCGAGTTCTATACCTCCCACACGCAGATCCTCCCCTGCTGAGCCCCAACCACCTTCACCTGGACCCCCCCCCCCACAGAGTCCCATTACTGTTGCACCCAGAACCCTCCAACAACCCCCTGTGCATCCAGATCCCCCCTGCACCCGGATCCCGCACTGAGCCGTCCGCACCCAGATTGTGCACACCCACACCTATACCTCCCACACTAAGGCCCTCCGCACTTGGATCTTGCCTTGCTGAACCTGCCTGCCCACACCTGATGCACCTGGCATAGAGGGGCAGAGCCCTGGGGTGTTTCGGGGGCAGGCCTGGTCCTTGCGCTGTGTCAGGGTTGGGTGCAGCCTCACCGCTGAGTTCGTGTCCCAGAGGGGAGCTGTACATTGATCTCCCACCTCTGTACAGCTAGGGGCCTGTGCTCCCCAATGCCATGCTGGAGCCTCCACATTTATTTGACAAATAAAATTTGCAGAATTTTAAAATATTGAGTGCAGAATGCCCTCAGGAGTCATAATCTGAATCTAGAAGAGACAAGAGCCAGATCTGTGGGGAGGAGTAGATTGTGATAAAGGGGCGAGGAAGACTGGAACTGGAGGCTGGCAAGAGGGACTGGTAATCACTGGGCAAAGAGGCTGAGACTGGGAGCCAGAGGAGACAGATCAGTGGGGAACTGGGAGGAAACTGGGACCAGCTGGACAATGAAACTGGGACTGGAAGAAAGAGGGCAGAGACTGGGACTTGGACAGAGTTATGGAGAGCGGTGAGACTAGAACTTGCTGGGCAAGGAGGCTGGGACTGGTATGAGAAGCCTGAGGAGTGGAGAATTGTATTGGCTAGGTGATGAGAATGGGATTGGGAAAGGAGCCAGGTTTTGGGGAAGACACAGATGAGAGGTTGGGGCAGAGGTCAAACTTGGGGGAATGTGCAGAAGTCTGTGCCCATTAGAACACACTTCCTTCAGAGCCTGGAATGTAACCAAGATTCTGGAGTGTTTCTGCTTCTCTGCTGTTAGCAGATCTCTGTGAAACCCTCTGACAGAAATTCCCATCCCCTTCTAATGTTGGTCCACATAGACTCTATAGAGGATGACCGGCTGTTACTGCTGTCAGTTACTCTGTTAGCTCAAGGGGCAGAGGTCTGTTTGTAGAGCAAAAGATGGATGCTGGATGACACCACATGCTGGATGACCCAAGTATGTGATGTCAGTATGATGCCACATAATGGCATTTTTGTTTTTTGTTTACTTTGGTACAATCCTCTTCTCCCCCCCACCCCAGGAAATTGTACGCAAAAACTGTTAAAATATTGTTGTTAAGGTTGCACAGTCAAGCACTCAAAAGTTAGGAAATGCCTGTGTAACCTTAGTTTGTTCCCCTTGTGCATGTGCATTATGATTGCAGACTTTAATTACATGATTACATGCAGTCATTTCCACAAGACCTCTACTTCATTCAGTACACAGGCTGGACCTGTTCTGGGAATGAATCAGGAATATGTAGTGAAGGAGACTGTTGTCTGTAGGATCCCTGCTTCATGTGTTTAGTGGTTGGAAGGTGTGTAGTGAAGTAGGGATTGCTGGAAGAGAAAGGACAGCCTCACATTTAAGGGAGTTGAGTGCTATCTTGGAGAATTGGACTTTGTCCCTGTCTTTGCCACATAGTTCCTGTGTGATGCTGGGCAAATCACTTAAACTTTTCACAGGGAGTCACTAACTGTGTCTTTCTCTTTTTTCTGGGCCCTGATCTGATTTGCACATGTGCTGAGCACTCATAGTTGCAACTGAGGTCAATTGGAGCTGTGCTTTGACCATATAAAGTGCTGTGTTCTGAAAAGTCAGGTCCTAGGTCTTTCAAATTGGTCCTTAAAATAAGTGTATACTCTTGACCTTAAACTCTGTGCCTCAGTTGTCCCCTCTGTAAAATGGGGATAACTGCTCATCTCACAAGGGTGTTGTGAAAATAAAACCATTGATGTCTGTGGAGCACTCAAATAGCATAGCGATGAGCATCAGAGCAAAGCATATGTGGCAATTAATAATTCGGTCTTCAGAGAAGAATTTGAATAGCGTGCAGCATGAGCAACCTTAATTCTGGCATTGCATAGCTTTTTAGTGTTTGACTTTGTAACCTAAATGATTATTTTTAACATAGTTCTGCGTGTGTGAGTTCATGTGTGACAAATATTATGACCCACTACAATGTGTTCATGGCTAGACTGAATCACTGCATTGTTCCTTTCTTTCTCACTGTTTCATTTCCCATTCCCTTGTCATGTCATATCTAAAAGATGGTGTCTTTATTTATCCCATAAAGTGTTCAGTCAATAAATAGAGATCTCATCAGTCTGGAGTAGCAGAAGGAAAATTCCTTCCTCAGTTTAGCCACATTATTGGCTCAGTTGGTGTTTCTTTCTGTTGTTACTCTGATCCTTCTGTGACACTCTGACATCACTAGTTATCCCCATTCAGTATTTATGCATTTCAGAAGCTGACCCACTTTCCATATGTCCCTGTTAAACTAGTTGCTGGACACTTCAGCTTCTTTTTCCAATTTATCTATCAAGGTCATGCATTGTTTAAATTCAGTCCTTAGTCTCTGATCTCTCCAAGCTTTGGCTCATCCATGAATTCGACCAGTGTATTTCCCCCTTGGCCCTGTAAATATTTAATTAAAATATTTAATGGTATTGGATGCCTGCCAGGCCCACTTGAAACCTCCTCCCAGCATGACATTGAACAATTGATCGCTGCTTACTTTTTTTGTCAATTTATATCCCTCTCATAATAGTGTTGTGTAGCCCACAGTTCTGTGCTTTCTTTATAAGAATTATTTATTTATATTATGATAGTCCTATTGAAAATGGCACTTTCCAAACACAGAGGAAGATGCAGTCCCTGGCCTGAGGAGAGTGTACAGCATAAAAAGACACGGGGGGTGGGAAAGCAGTATGGTGTATAAGTAATATGATTTATTTATCAGTTTGTTTGCTTTTGCACTTAAGTTCTCCTCACCAGCCTGTCTGCTCTATCCAATCCCTTCATCCCCCTGCCCACAGTCAATGCCCAGTTGCAGTTCCAGTGCCTTGTATTCCCACCCTTCCAACAGTCAATCCCTTCCCTCCACAGAAATGAAGTGTTACTTATCAGTGAATTAGATAATAGATTCAGGGAGTTAGAGGGCCATCAGGAGGGAGTTAAATGAAGGTGAAAGTAGTGGCTCTTTTTGAAACTAGCCGACAACTGTGTCACATTTGTGTCATGGCAGAGTGACTGTTATGTTGGTGCCATCCAGGCTATAGAATGTTTGTTCCAGTCCTTAGTTTTGTCATTCATCAGTAGAACCCGCTGCTGCTTCCTCTTGCCTAGTCTCCTTACACCACTTTCACCTCCTGAGTGTACTTCATTTTCTTTCCTCTACTCTTCGGATAAGGTGCTTCTCTATGGCATTGAGATTAAAAGACTTGGACTGTAAGATATTTGGGGCAGGGACTGTCTTTGTTGTATGTTTGTGGTGCCTAGCACAGAAGGGCCTTAGCCTCTAAGCACTACCACAATACAAATAAAAGAGCTTTGAATTCTCCACTTCATCCAGCTTGCATCAGAGATCCTTGCAGCAGCAGTCTCTGTGTTGGTTCTTCTGGCTGCCTGATGTGCCTCAGCCTCTCTAGTTTTCACTCAAGTCCGCAGCAGCCTGCTCTCTATAAAGGGAGTAATCTATGGCTTTGTATTCAAGCATGAACCTGGTTTGTATTCCATGCTGAGCTGCTTTCTTCCCTGCATATGCCATTAAGTTGACTTGTTTATCTTGTTTTAGTAGCTAGACTTCTCTATGGCTCTTGGCCTAGGAGTTAGCTGGTAACGAACGTCTGAATCAGGCTTCCATGAAAATTAAACAACCAGCACCTATTTTTTAATGTTAAATAATGATCTAGCTGTTCCTTTTGTCCCTCTCAGTCAATTCTCCTCCTTAACTGCATCTGTTTAAAATAAGATACTTCCTCTTCTCTGACTTCTTGCCCACAGCAAATGTAGCTCTTTTCTTTTTCTTTGTGAAAGGAACCTTGCCCCACTCTGGCAGTGCAAAAGAACTGGAAAGCCGACTTGACTGGCTATCTGAGGATTCCCTGAGTGGTGTAAAGCCATGGTGGAGTGGGAGCTGCCATACTTCCCTTCCTGGAATGGGAAGGTGGCTGGGGAGCCATTGTGTCTTCTGTATTGGCCTGTTGGCATGACATTTTAGAGAATTAATGAGGGCTCTAGTTATGGGGAGCAGGTGGTTAAAGGTAGCTTAAAGCCCTTCTCTATCCCTTCTCAGAGCTGCCCCAGGTGCAGAAGGGCTGGCCGCAAGGATCTGGCCCAGGTCACTGGGGTCTGGGTGTGTATCTAATGTTCATGTAATAGAGTCGATAAAGAACACAATGAAGTACACACTAATTCCAGTCTGGCTCCCTCTCTCTTTATAGAGGACGGTGACCCTGGCACACTGGCAAAGAGATGGACATTCCCCAAGAAAAAAGCAATTACATTAAAAATGTCCGGCACTGTCCTAACTATTGGTAGAACAGTCGGTTTAAAGAGCTTCAACTCTGAATGATCTGTCCCAACTCTTTTATGCAGATTTGTCTGAGGCTGCACTTTAACTTTCCCATCAGTACTGTCAGGAACCTAATCTGAGAGCGGAAGGAGACCCTGATAAGAGACTAGTCAGAGGTACTAATGGCAGAAAGGTCCATAGGGTTGGGAATGTCTGGCTTTTGTCCAAAGATGAATGCTTGTGAAACGGATATTAACTTTGCTTGCAATAATGTTCAAATCAGTACTGGGTGATAAGATTTTATTGGCAAGCTCACTGTGACCTAGATCAGTGTTTCTCACACCTAGCTAAAATTGTCTGGCATGCCTTTGTTTTCCCTTATCCATGATTATATTAATACAGAACTTTGATCTGCCTCTTCCAATAGAGGCTTTTCAGAACAGTGATAGCAGACATACCATTTTAGCAATCCAGTGTACTCAGTTTCTTTAAACTTTCCCCAATCAGCCTCTCAGTGAGATGCTCCCAACAGTTCTCTAGTAAACACAGGGTTAATGTGTGTCCCAGAAAGAGAGCATGTTTTATGTGATCTAAGTGGATGGAGCACAGGAATTGGAGTATGGAATTCCTGTGTTCTAATCTTAGTTCTGCCACTTAATTGCTGTATTGGCCTTCTGCCTTAGTTTCCCAGTCTGTAGAATGGGGATACATCTTCCCTACCTCACAGGTATGATGAGAGAGGAGTAATTTGTGCATGCCTGCCTTCAAGTAATATATATATATAACGTCTTATTATTATAGGTCAGGTCTAAAAAAAATAACTTATATGTTATGGTTAGTACCTAATATGAATTTTAGAGCCCAGTTTTGGCCCCCTTTTTTTTTAATTGAAGCCACAATTTATTAATAATAATTCAATATATAACCATAAGTTTGAGTAGTTTTTCAGTTAGTGTAGTGTAAAAGCCAGTTGCCACTACACACAGATATGAAAAAAAAAAAAATCTGTCTTGAAATGTTTGTGTGTGATGAAGGATCAGATATCCATCAATTTTAGAGTTGTTGTTAGAGTTGGTAGAGGGGCTCTCTGACCCATTTTTTTTTTTTTTTTTTTTTTTTTTTGGAGGGGGACTGGGGGGGGGAAAGGGGACCAGGGGAAAGAAAAAAGAAAAAAAGAGTAAGGAGGAAAAAAAAAAAGGAGGCTGGCTAGCTTGATAGCTAATGCTATGAAGAATGAAAAATGGAAAAATATATATAGAAAAAAATATATATAATAAAATATATATGGAAAAACCAATATGGCAACATAGACTTTTTTTTTTTAATTTTTTTTTTAATTTTAAATTAAAAATGTTTTGACCAAGTAACTATATTAGGTCAGTTAGACTTTAGTAATATTTTATTTTTTTATTTATTTATTTTTATTTAAAAAAAATAAATTAAATAAATTAATTTATACATTAACCCAGCAGCCCCCCAGCCATGGTGGGCAGCTGGGCTGGCTGACTGCTGCTGTCAGCTACAGGGGGTGGGGGCCCAGCCCCAGCAGCCCCTGCCCCCCCCCAGGCAGGAAGGGACCAGGACAGCAGCCCCACAGGCAGTGGATGGGAGCAGCCAGCAGAGTGGGTGCTCGCTCCCCATTTTGTTTTTTTTTTTTTTTTTTTAGATTCAAATTAGGAATTTTGGAAATGTTTTTTTTTTTTTTGTTTATTTTGACCTGTCTGACACTCATTACAAATAATAACAACAAAACAACCTTAATACCTTATACTTCTCTTGTACATAATTTCTTTAATAGTATTAGTTTAGAGTTAGTTAGAGTCCCTGCAGGGACTTGTCCCAGAGACAGGGCATGCCCTGGTCCCCGGACTTCAAACCATTCTCAGTTTGCAATAAGCTGATGATGGTTAGTGACTTCAGCAGCTGCCTGAAGTGTTTGGGGAGTGACACAAAAGGAAAAAAAAAGATGAAAAAAAAAAAAAAAAAAAAGGACCCAAAAAAAAAAACATAAAAAAAAAAAGCCCTCCTCATGGGCTCCTCATGGGCTGGCACTTATTCAGCATGTTGGTGCTCTCCTCCAGCAAGTCTGCACAGTGCTCCTGTCCTCCCTCTCCTCAAGTGAGTCCCAACCCCACCCTTTCCCTCACCATTGCCTAAGTTCCAGAAAAAAAAGAAAAGCCAACCCAGCACCAAGTAAAGAGGGAAAAGCAGTGGCAAGCATAGGAGGGGTTTGGGGGTGTGGTCCCCCCCTGTTTGTGCCACCCCACCCCACCACTGTCCTGGCTCCCCTCTCTGAGTCTCCTCCGACTCCCTCATCCGACTCCAGGACAGTTTCCGACCTTGGGGACCTCCAGCCTTCTGGGCTTTGAAGTGGCTCTGGCTGGCCCCTGCTGTGGCCATGGGAGCTGCCAGCACCCTCCTGTTCCTCCTCCATCCATCATCCCCATCAGAGGCACCACAAGGCCAATCATGGGGCATCTGGGAGGGAGGGGAGATCACATCTGGAGGCATCTCCATGACCCCCTCCCCCGACACCCGTCCCCCAGGTGCACTCCAGGTCCCCATCAGCCGACACAGCAGTGCTGGCATGCTGCTTCCTGGCTTCTGCGCTGCTTGCTGGCTGGCTTGCAGATGCCGATCCCGCCTGCCCTCCTCCACACCGCTCCTGCCTGCTGCCACGGTGCCACATGCACCAGTCACTGCCTATCACCTTTATTCTTGCACTTTCACTGCACCAGTCACTGCCTCACACCCAATCTCCTTCCCCATCACACCTCCAGTCATCACCAGTGGCAGCCATCTCATCAGCTCAGCAGCACTCACCCATCCTCCTGAGGGATGGCACCTCTGCAGAATTGGAACGGGAATTTAGCCCCTCTCTGCGCAAAAAGTGGTCAGCTTGGGTACTGGACATCAGCGGGGATCCTGCGGCAAGTGCATGGCAGCAGGGTCATTGGCCAGCTCAGTGGCCTTATTGGAACCCATGGGGTCTTCTGATGATGCCGGTGCTGTACTCTCACCACTCCTCCATGGTTGCATCAGAGAAGTGACCTACTGCACTGCTGACACCGGGTTCAGACCATGACTTGGGCTCTGACCCGGGGGCTGAGGAGCACGTACCCACAGTATGGGAAACCTTCCCAGTGAGGGAGAGTGCCCCAGCCCCTCCCCGTGTTGTACTATCATCGTCCTCATCACTGGATGAAGCGGTGGTGGGGCCCTCTGGCTGTCTCTTCCCCCTCCCCAATGACTTTAGAGCACGTCAAGCTCTGCTTAGGAGAGTGGCTTCCAACTTGGGTCTGGAAGCAGAGGAGCTCACAGAACCCACGGACACCCTTTTTGACGTCCTAACAGCAGCAGCCTGGCTAGGGTTGCACTTCCAGTGCACGAGGGGGTCTTGGGAATAGCTAAAGCCCTTTGGTAGACCCCGTCCTCTATACCACTGACATCCAAGAGGGCGGAAAAGAAATACAACTTTTCTGCCCAGGGGTTTGGATATCTATACACCCATCCTCCCCCTGGGTCGCTAGTGGTATCTCTGGCTAATGAAAGGGACAGGCGGGGTCAGGCAGGCCTGTGCCTAAAAATGAGGATGCAAAAAAATTGGACCTTTTTTGGGAGAGAGGTTTATTCGATGGCTAGTCTCCAGCTCCAGGTGTCAAATCACCATGCCCCGTTGGGGAGATACAGTTTTAATTTGTGGGACTCCCTCAATAAGTTTAAAGACTCTCTTCCTCAGGACCTTGGTCCAGAATTTGCAGTCATCCTGGAGGAGGGCAAGGTGGTGGTGAGGGGTTCCCTCCAGATGGCATGGGATGCGGCTGATGTGGCAGTCAGAGTTGTAGCCTCTGCCATGGCCATGAGGCGCAATTCATGGCTGCACTCCTTCGGGGCTCTCCCATAGAATCATAGAATATCAGGGTTGGAAGGGACCTCAGGAGGTCAGCTAGTCCAACCCTCTGCTCAAAGCAGGACCAATCCCCAACTAAATCATCCCAGCCAGGGCTTTGTCAAACCTGACCTTAAAAACCTCTAAGGAAGGAGATTCCATGCTGACTGTTCCCAGAGATGCAACTGTCCATTCAGGACCTCTCATTCAAGGGGAATGCTCTCTTCTCAGAGCAGACTACTGCTAGGCTGCATGGCCCGAGGGACTACGTTATGCTCTCTGGGTCTTCACACACTCCAAGCTGCTAGGAAGCAGTACTGACCGCTTCCACCACCCAGATCCTGGGGGCTGCCATGGCAAGGCTCCTATAAGAGAAAGGAGTGGGATAAAGGGTTTAAATGCCATCATCCCACTTCATCTTCCTCACCTGCTCAGTCTGGTCCTGCATGACGCTGGGGCCACGGCAGGCATTTTGATGGTGTGCAAAAGGATGGCACCCCAGTGGAACTTCAGGATCCATCCCCTCATTGTTTTTGAACGGGTTGCGTCTCTTCCTGACTGCATGGGCCTGAGTAACCTTAGACCGTTGGTGCTCAACACAATAGCATCGGGCTATACCAGGGGTAGCCAAACTTACTGACCCTCTGAGCTGCATACTACAATCTTCATAAGTTGGAGAGCCGGAGTGTGCATGTTGGAGCTTGGGGCTTCAGCCCCACAAGGAGGGGGGTGTCTTGGGGTGTTAGCCCTGCGGGAGGTGCCTGCCAGGGTTCAGGGCTTCAGCAGGAGTGAGGCTGAAGCCCAAAAATCCCCCTACCTGCAGAGGTGTCATGTGGGGAGGCACATGGGGTCACATACCTTTCCCAGACTCTTTTGCCTGGGTTTGCTGGCCCTGCTTGGTCACATGGTGCCGCCAGGCTCCCTCCCTGCATAGCAGGGCGAGCTGGGAGCTGTAGCCATGGGAAGAGGCAGCGGAAAACAGCTGGGAACTGCATGGAGAGCTGCTGCTTTTGCTGCTGCCTCTCCCCATGGAGCTAAAGTAGCAGCTTCTCCCTGCAGCTCCCAGCTGTTTACCGCTGCCTCCACATGGAGCTAACTCCTGGGAGCTGCAAGGAGGGGCCGAGTATGCCTGGGGTGTGATTCAAGCTGTTGGAGGGGCCAAATCTTTAAATTGTGCCCCTCCACTTTCAGCAGGCACCAGTCATCTCTGGCAGAAACCCCTAATCCCTACCACTCCACTGCAAGGCAAAACCCCTGAGCTCTCCCCACAAAGTCTGGTAAGCAGAGAATGGGGAGGCATGGGGGGGTCCGTGAGCCATACTTCAACTGTAAAAGAGCCGCATGCAACTCACGAACCACGGTTTGGCCACCCTGGGCTATACCCTGCAGTTCTCTGCCATTCCCTATCCCTCTTCAGGGACCCTTCTCACGAGCAACTTCTCGTTCAGGAGGTGGAAACGCTCCTACGACTGGGGGCAGTAGAGGAGGTCCCTCACGATATGAGGAGGAAAGGGTTCTATTCCTGATATTTCCTAATCCCGAAGGCTAAAGGAGGCCTCAGACCCATTCTGGACCTGCGTTGCCTCAACAAATATCTCAAGGGGTTGAAGTTTTGCATGGTTTCCCTGGCCTCCATTATTCCCTCCCTGGATCCAGGAAACTGGTATGCCGCCCTCAACCTGAAGAAGGCATATTTTCATATTTCCATTTTCCATGGACACAAATGATTTCTCTGGTTGGCCAATGCCATTTCCAGTTCGTGGCACTTTGGCCTCTCGTCCGCCCCAAGAGTTTTCACAAAGTGCATTGCGCCAGTGGCCACTTACCTGAGGCGTCGCGGAGTGCAGATTTTCCTGTATCTCAATGACTGGCTCATCAAGGGAAGATCACATTCACAGGCCCAGGTGCAAAGAAGCCTCAATCTGGTGTGCTCTACTTGTCAGGATCTGGGCCTGCTGATCAACGAGAAGAAATCAGCTCTGACCCCCATTTAGCATATAGAGTTCAGAGGGGCAATCCTCGATTCTATGCAAGTTAGAGCTTTCCTGCCGGAGACCTGCTTCCAGGCCATGTCCAGACTAGTCTCCCACATGAGAGCCCACCCTCTCACGCATGTGCCTCAAGGGGCATATGGCAGCATGTACTTACGTGGTCCGGCAAGCATGGCTTCATCTCAGATCCCTGCAGGCATGGCTGACATTGGTCTATGTTCCCAACAGACACGATGTGGACCAGGTGGTGATGGTACCGGACCACATCCGGTCATCCCTGGAATGATGGACGGACCCCAGCTCGGTATTGGAAGGCGTTCCTTTTGTGGCCTTATTCCCTTCAGTGAATCTGGTCTCTGATGCCTTGCATCTGGGTTGGGGAGTCCACCTTGGCAGCCTTGCTATGCAAGGTTGCTGTGTTGGAGGAATATCACTCTCTCCACATAAACATCAGAGAGCTCATGGCGATATGCTTGGCCTGTCAGGTATACCTACCCAACCTGACAGGCAAGGTGGTTCAAATCCTAACAGATAATACTGCCAGGATGTTCTGTATTAACAAGCAAGGCGGCGCCCACTCATCACCCTTTTGCCAAGAAGCTCTCTGGTTATGGGACATCTGTGTGGAGCATGCCATCCTCTTGGTGGCCTCGCACTTCCCGGGGGCCAGGAAAGGGCTAGAAAATTGCTTCAGCAGGACCTTTTCATCTCACCATGAATGGTTGCTTCTATAGTAAGAGGAGGCCCTGAGATATAAACCTTGGTATCAGAGGCCCGGTATGAGGCCTAAGGCCTGAACTAAAGTAATGGACAAGCTGTGAGCCAGAGGCAGGCCCTGCTCACAGAAGCTAGCAAGGAAAGGGCTGATGCTGCAAAAAGAGACATACCTAAAAGGTACTGACACCAGATATCAGAACATTCGCATACGTACAGTCCACACAGATAACAAGGAACAAACTGACCTATCCTAAAGACAGGGTCAAAAGGGTAATATGACAGATAGAGTTGTTTTGTTTGAACCAACATGTATACGGTGAGAGGCGGCACCTTACTACGTAGAGGGGTTGTACCTTGATACGTCAGGAGTGATGTGTGACTTGTTTGTACCTGTGTATAAGAATGCATCCCTGGGATGGTATCTCTGTCCGGCCTAGGGCGCAGTGGAAAGTCCCGCCACTGACTGAGCTGAGTCCGTTGTCAGGGAGCACATAAGTACTAGCTAGCAGCACTTTAGCAGCACCTTGGACTTCTGTGCCAGGGAGCTGGAGACTGTGTTCCTCTTCGACAATAAACCTGGCCCGGGTGCCTTTGTACCTTACTAGAGTCTGTGGTCATTGGGGGTTCTCTCAGGGTCTGCTGTGTCAGCTATCTGCGCAGAACTGGGGCAGCACACAGAGGGAACATGCACGCAGCCGATTGATATCAACATTGAACAGAGCAGAGCACCACTCTGGTAGCTTCTGACGACAGCTTCACCTGGAAGTAGTCAGCGTAGTCTTCCAGAAGTGGGGGACTCCCCAGATGGGCTTGTTCGCATCCAGACAGAACAGGAAGTGCCATAATTTCCACTTGATTCATATACTCGCCAGAGGCTCCCTATCCGACACCTTCTTGCTCCCATGGTCAGGGGCACTACTGTACACCTTCCTGCCAATATCACTGGTGCACAGAGTCCTTGTGAAGATCAAACAGGACAAGGTGATAGCTCTGACATGGCTCTGCCAACACTGGTTCGGAACACTGCTGGAGCTCTCGATAGTGGCACTGCTGGAACTACCGCTCTAGCTGGACTTACTTTCCCAGAGCCATGACCAACTACTGAACCCAAACCTAGCAGCCCTGCACCTGACAGCATGATTTCTGCATGGCTGAATGCAGAAGAGCAGGCATGCTCAGCCCAAGTTCAGTGTGTCCTGATGGGTAGCAGAAAGCCCTCCACCAGGGCAATCTACTTAGCTAAGTGGAAGCGCTTTGTGTGTTCGGCACTGGTCCGGGATCTTTCGCCTCACCAGGCCTCCCTTCAGTCGATTCTGGACTACTTTTTGCACCTCAAGCACCAAGGCCTGTCCTTATAGTCAGTTAAAGTCCACTTGGTGGCCATTTCAGCCTTACACTCACCGATCCAGGGCAGGTCATTTTTTTTCTCCAGGACATGACGGTCAAGTTTCTGAAAGGTCTGGAGTGACTTTACCCTCAAGTTTGTGACCCTATCCCACCTTGGGATCTGAACCTAGTGCTCTCAAGACTCACAGGGCCACCCCTTGAGCCATTGGCTTCTTGTGTCGTCTTGCTCCTCTCATGGAAGGTGTCCTTCCTGGTGGCAATTGTGTCGGCCCAAAGCGCTCACATCAGAACTGCCCTACATGGTGTTCTATAAGGACAAGGTTTGATTGTGACTGCACCCAACTTTTTTACCTAAGGTGGTGTCGCAGATTCACACTAATCAGGACATATTTCTGTCAGTCTTTTCCCCAAAACCTCATAGGTCTAACAGAATTGCAGGTTGCACGCTCTGGATGTCAAAAAAGCACCTGGCCTTTTACACTGAAAGAACCAAACCATTCTGTAAGTTAACACAACTTTTCATCGCAGTAGCAGACAGAATGAAAGATCTGCCTGTTTCTGCTCAAAGAATTTCCTCTTGGATATCTGCCTGCATTAGGTTTTGTTATGAACAGGTTGAGGGTGCCACCGCTGGCGATTGTAACCGCCCATTCCATCAGAGTGCAGGCCTTGTCAGCAGCCTTCCTGGCCCAGGTGCTGATTCAAGATATCTATGGAGCCACTATCTGGTCATCTGTCCATACCTTCACGTCCCACTATGCCATCACCCAGCAGGCCAGAGACGACACCAGCTTTGCAAACAGAGAAATCATAAGTCCGAGCCCACCTCTGGGAATACTGCTTGAGAATCACGTGGCATAGAATTGACATGAGCCAAGCACTTGAAGAAGAAAAGACAGTTACCTACCTTTCGTAACTGATGCTATTTGAGATGTGTTGCTCATATCCATTCCATGACCTGTCCTGCTGCCTCTCTGTTGGAGTTGCCGACAAGAAGGAACTGAGAGGGTGTGGGGCCCCGGCACCTCATATACTGGCGTATGAGTGTGGGACTCCAGAGGGTGCCAGAGCCAGCCCTGTGGATACCGCTAAGGCAAAAAATTCCAACGACGGTGCATTTGGATGCACACACACCTACCATGGAATGGACATGAGCAACACATCTTGAGGAACAACAGTTATGAAAGGTAGGTAACATCTTTCCTACAGAATTATCTAGATCTCATGGAAAATTGGGCTTGTTTGAACACCACACATTTAATAGAGCTAAATGCAAGGTTATATAGGAACCAAGAATGGAGGCTAAGATGGGGGACTGTATTTTGGACAGCAGTGACTCAGAAAAGGATTCTGAGATCATAGTGAGCAAGCAACTGAACATAATGTGAATCCACAGTGCAATGCAACGGCTAAGAAAGCAAATGTGATCTTTGGATATATAAGCAGGCGAATATTGAGTAGAAGTAGGGGAGATGTTATCACTGTTTACAGCATTAGTGAGATATTAGGCCAAAATCCACAAAGCTATTTCAAAGGAAGTTAGAAGCCTAAATACCTTTGTGGATCTGGGCCTTACTGGCTACTATGGGGCAGGCTGGTCTGTTAGGATATGTCTACGTAGCCTGTGGAAGCACGTTTTAGTCTGGAGCACTCCTCTCCTTAGGTGTCAGCCCGAACTGCAAGTGCAACAGCTTTTCTTAGAATGCAGGCACAAGCCCCACTAACCTGAGTGTTCACCCAGTGAGGCTCAATGCTGCAGGCTGTGTAGACATACCTGTAAGGGGAATCAGGCCCCTACCTCACCTGTGACAGTCAGTTATCCTCCCAGCTGATCTTGATTGGCTGCAAATCAGATGCTCTTGTTTAATTATTAGGGCTAGTTGGGAAGGGGGTCCTGGGAAGCCTACAAAGGGTGAGAGCTCTCAGTCTGGGGGTGTGGCAGAATCGCAGTTGAGTCTTGTGGTAGGCCCTGGAGAAGGGTAAATCCCAGGCAGATAGACTGGAGGAAAACTGATGCTTGGCTACTTTGGCTCCACCTGGGAGAAGGGGGACTCCCAGAGGGGAAAAATCCAGCTACCCTACAAAGCACTGATTCACAGAGTGAGAACTGAGCCCAAAAGGGGCCAGAGACCCTCTTGTTTATGTTGGCTGTGGGACTATTGTCTGTGTCTTAGCAGCACTTTCCAGGTGGTGCCTGGAGAGTTTCCCTGAGGTGGGAGGGAACTGAAGTAGGGTGAATAGTGCCCCAGTAAGCACAAAGGCACTGTGGAAGCTGACCCTGCCATGTGTGTTCAGTTCTGGTGTCCATGCTTTAAAAAAGGGTATTGACAACTTGGAAAGGGGTCGGAGAAGAACAACGAGAATGATCTGAGGTCAAGAAATCATGCCCGATAGTGAGAGACTATTCAGTTTATCCAAAAGGAAAGTCAAGAGTTTACTTACTCAGTCTATAAATACCTACATTGGGAGAAAAATTCTGATAGTAGAGAGCTCTTTAATCTAGCAGTGGTTCCCAAACCTTTTCATGCTGCGACCACCTTTGTGTTCATCTCTGTTAATGCAAACCCCCGGTTCTTAGTATTCAGGTTGGCTTTGCACAATCATAGAAGCGTAGGACTGGAAGGGACCTCAGTAGGTCATCTGGTCCAGTCCTCTGCACTCAAGGCATGACTAAGTAATAACTAAACAATTCCTGACAGATGTTTGTCTAACCCATTCTTAAAAACTTCCATGACAGAGATTCCACAGCCTCCCTAGGCAATTTGCTCCAGTGCTTAACCACCCTGACAGAAAGTTTTTTCCTAATGTCCAACCTAAACCTTCCTTGCTGCAATTTAAGCCCATTGCTTCTTGTCCTAGCCTCAGAGGTTAAGGAGAATAGGAGAACAATTTTTCACTCTCCTTGTAACAACCTTTTATGTACTTGAAAATTGTTATCATGTCTCCCCTCAGTCTTCTCTTCTCCAGACTACACAAATCCAATTTTTTCAATATTCCCTCATAGGTCATGCTTTTTTAGATCTTTAATCATTTTTGTTGCTGTCCTTTGAACTTTCTCCAATTTGTCCACATTTTTCCTGAAATGTAGCACCCAGAAGTGGACACAGTACTCCGGTCTATGCCTTATCAGTATGGAGTAGAGTGGAAGAATTACTTGTGTCTTGCTTACAACACTCCATGTAGCAAGCATTCTCTACCCAGTGGTTTTTGCCTATCACCCATTGTGTAAATAGCTCTTAGATAAGTAGTTTTTATTGTTCTCTTGATAGTTAGCTTAACAGTGACTGTAGATAAGTTAGAAAGTCCCCTGAGGGACTTACCCCAGGGACAGGCCATGCCCTAGGCTCCGGGCTTCAAGCCTTGTGACCTCTGCAAAAGGCCTATGTCGGTCAGAGACCCACATCAAAGCTGCTTGAAGTGTTTGGGAGAAACCCATGTTAGTGACAAGCGTCACATCTGCAGAAGCTTCAAGCCAAGAACTAAAAAGGAATGGGACATAAGACTAAGAGCGCTCCTCACGAAGTCAGCCCTCGCGCTGGTCTTCGAGCTGCAGAGATCAGACTCTGCACCAATGCAAAGTCTGCCGCTGGCACCAGTCTCTGCCTGGCACCAATCCCTGTCCACGGTGCCTGCTAAGAAGCAGAGGAAGCACACAGGGAGAGAGCGCTCCCCAATGTCCCATATGAGGAAGGAGAAATCCAGAGAGGAGCATAGGCCTACACATGGCAGTACATCTTTTGTGGAGCTCAGCCAGGCTATCCAGCCCCCCCAGGGACCCACCAGCCACTCCAGGTAGTGGCAGAGATCCCTGGCACCTGGAGGTTCCATGTACGCCAGAGGTTTTCCAGGCTGCTAAAGACATGTCTTTGCCAGTGCCACCAATGCCCCGTCAAGATGTCATCTTCTTGAGAGTGAAGCTGGCACTGGGGCCTGTGCAACGTTCCCCATCCATGCGGCATCACTCCCTGGCACTGCAGCATTTGGCGTCGAAGCAGTGATCCCTGGGGACACGCTTTCAGCTCTCCCCCACTGACCAGAGCTCCCGGCACCATTTGCCTGTCTCTGCATTGGTCCCCTGAGGCATGGCATTGCTCGCCGGACAATTGGCATGGAACAGAACCATGCCACCGGTTGCTGGAGCATGGTTGTCATTCCTTGGGGCAATGGTGGTCACCGGAGCCAGGGCAATGGTGTTCACTGGAGCCACAACATTGGTCCCTGGAACCACGCGGCTGGGCCTCAGATCGGAGACGCTGATTGCCGGACTTGTGGCACTGATCCGTGGGGTCGAGATGGTGCTCTCTGCTATTCCATTCTCATTCGCTGGAGTCCCGGTACTGATCCCAAAGCTCCAGGTGGTCGATTGCCAGTGTACTGTTGCCGATCCGCCGAGCTCCACTGCCAGTCCCGGGACAGAGGGCACTGAGACCCTGAACCCCGGCACCTCCCCTCCAGCGGCAAGCGCTTGGATGGTAGGGGCGTAAGGGATTTGGACACAGCGTTTGCACCATAATGGGCTCTGTGACACTACATCCCATATTCTTCATGGAAATATTGTTATAATATTACTATAGCATAACTAGGATGTATTTTATGCAAGATGCGTCATGAGATATCATTGGAAAGGTTATGATTTACTGAATATGCTTATCCTATTTGTATGCATGTATCATTTCTGTATTTGACGTTAGGAATATTGACTATGTATCAATTACAAGTGGGTTTACACCTGGGGAACTGCCCACCAGATAGAATGCAATTAGTCTGGGTGGACCATTAGGGAGAACAATAGGTCTTTGAAGATGCTAATCTCCCACCTTCCTGAGAAGTTTTCTGGGATGCTGCAAACAACTTTTGACTCATGGCTACTTTGACACTGCAGGGTCATGTGATCATGTCACCTGGTACTGGACTCCATGATAGAATACTAGTATTTTTCCATGGGGGCGCGGGAGGGCAGACCACACTGGAAAACAAAGGGTTCCTGCCACATGTAAAACTCACTTAAGGCTAGGGAGTGACTTGATCAGTGTTCGTTCTTCACTGAATCCCCGTCCAGGATGATGCTGGAAATGTCTAAGAAACAAAGGAAAAAAGTGGGGGAGAAGAGCTGAGCCCAGGCTGGAAAAGATGTCTGACTTGTGAAAGAAATGCCTAAAACAACATTTAGGGTGAGAAATTACTACTTGTAACCAGTTTAAGCTTAGTTTGCATGTTTGTTTTATTTGTTCAGTAATCTACTTTGATGTTTGCTGTCCCTTATAATCACTTAAAATCTATCTTGTAGTTAATAAACTTGTTTTTGTTTTCTCTAAAACTAATTTGTGGAATTCATAACTGGGGGGCAAAAAGCTGTGCATATCTTCCTCCACATTAAGGGAGGGGGAGAATTTCATAAGCTTACACTGTACAGTTCTCTGTGCAGCACAAGACAATACTACTTTGGGTTTGCATCCCAAAGGGGGTGTGCACTTAAGTGCTGCTTGAGGGCCTGGCTCAGCAGGACAGTGTAAGGGAGTCCAGGCTGGTGGAATTGGCGGGCTCAGTGGTACCCCCAATAATCACATAAACCCAACTGCAGTTAACATGCACAATCCCTTACATAATTCACCTAATAATCACATGACAGCTATGGGCACTATATTCAATACATGCACATAATTCTAGGGATGAAGTGGAACCAGTTCACAGAACATAAATTGTCACAACCATCTCCCTGTTTCTGAGAGGTCCAGACCTCTCAGATCTGCCGTCTCGCTGTATGGCGTTCCAGGGAAAGTCTTCTCATCAGCCAGTTCCTTCTCAAATCACTGCTTTAAGTATTCATTTTGAAGCCCTTTCACTGGGGAATATCTTTAAACCTCTCACCCTCTGGAAAGCAAGAAGAAAAAATGCTTCGGACTTTAGAGATTATGGCTTAGGGCTATGCAACGTTCCAGGGCTCTGTCCTGAGCAAAATGTCCAACACATTAAGTGTTTTTAATAATGGTCTATGTGATAGGCAGAATATTTAGGACTATATATGGTAACCAGGGGTGGCTCCAGGCCTCAGCACGCCAAGCGCGTGCTTGGGGCGGCATGCCGCAGGGGGCGCTCTGCCAGTCGCCGGGAAGGCGGCAGGCGGCTCCAGTGGACCTTCTGCAGGTGTGCCTGCGGATGCTCCACCGAAGCCATGGGACCAGCGGACCCTCCGCAGGCACGCCTGCGGGAGGTCCAGAAGGCGGCAGGCGGCTCCAGTGGACCTTCTGCAGGTGTGCCTGCGGATGCTCCACCGAAGCCATGGGACCAGCGGACCCTCCGCAGGCACGCCTGCGGGAGGTCCACCGGAGCCGCGAGACCGGCGATCGGCAGAGCGCCCCCCCGTGGCGTGCCGCCGTGCTTGGGGCGGCGATATGGCTAGAGCCGCCCCTGATGGTAACTTCCCTGTCACAGTTATGGGCCTAGCTGCACCTCTGTCCCTTTTCTGGTCTCTCAATGCTCCCACCACTGGTGTTCGGCCACTCCCCATTTGTGCGTTCATTTACACCAGTTCCACATTCCATGTGCTGAAACTGAAGTTTATACTGAATTTTTGACATCGTTAGCCTTTAGAGTTAACAGTTGATTAAAGTAGTGCTTTGCAGTAGAACTCACACATCTGTGAGCCACTGTTTTGGGCTCTTTGCAGAGTCAGGAAAACAACACTGTCTCACTTTATACTCAGTATATATTTGGAAGATTTGCTTCACAACGAGGAGGAATAGAACCTTTTTTTTTTTTTTTTTTTTTGTAAAGTAAAATCTTAAATACTGCAGAATCTGAATATTCCATATGACCAACAGACAGATGGACATGCCTCAGGACTAACAGCTTGTGTGTTTCAATTGTATTACTGTTAGATGCCCCACCTTATTATCTATCAGTCAGTCTTGTGTCTCAGGAACTTTTGTAGTGAGAAGGGGACCTCTGCTGGGGAGATGTAATTGGAGAGTTGGGGGTTAAAAGGAAGAGCAATGGGCATTTATGGACACAGGAAGATTAGGAAGGCCCGAAGGTTACAAAGGCCAGCAGGCCCTCCAGAGCCTGCAGGACCTTCCAGCATCACAGGAAATTAATCATGTTAGATATACTGACTTAATTTTTTTCAGAGTGGTATCTGTGTTAGTCTGTACCAGCAAAAACAACGAGGAGTCCTTGTGGCACCTTAGAGACTAACACATTTATCTGGGCATAAGCTTTTGTGGGCTAAAACCCGATGAAGTGGGTTTTAGCACACAAAAGCTTATCCCCAAATAAATGTGTTAGTCTCTAAGGTGCCACAAAGGCTCTTAGTTGGTTTTGACTTAATTTTCTTAATGTTGATGTATAAATGTCATAATTTCCTCCCCTGCTTTGGCTGCTTTAGGAGTCTGATATTATGACATTGACATTATGTAAAAGTTCCATAACAACTTGCTTATTGACTTTAAGAAATACCTATCAACAGATATAAATGTTTCTCCGTGACAGACACTTCAATAAAATCCTTCAATCCACTCCTTTCCCATATACTAGAGGGAGAACCTGAGGTGAGTCCAGTGTTGTTTGAGATTCCTACCGAAGCAGTTTCTGTCAGAAGTGTTGGGAGCAGCGAATTCTAAATGTCCATTATCCACTGAGCATAAAAGCCCCTCTCTGTGTGTAACCTAAATGTAACCAGTGCTGGTGTGATGTGAATCAGTGTATGTGTGCGTTGAGGGCAGCGTGCCAGTGCTTCATGTCTGTGTGTGTCCTGGCAATGCTGTCTACTTACCTACAACAAGCACATGGAGTGTTTTCAGAGCTTCATAAAGCCCTGTAATTAACAGTGGATAGTACCTGTAACACTGTACACCCACAGAGCACCACAGACCATCTCTTTGTGGCAGGGCAGTAATATCTCCATTTTACAGGGGTAATAGCAGAAAGGTTATATGATTTGCCAAGTCAGTGGCACAGCCAAAATTAGAACCTGGCTTTTCCAGTTCTTACAATTATTATTATTATCTGTACTCTGTTGGTGTGCTGGGTGCTGTATCGAACCCAGAGGGGAAACAGTCCCTGTGCCAAGGAGTTTACTATCTAAAGTAGATACATCTCAGTTGAGTCTCACCGTTCATGAAGTGGTGATCTTCCCTCGCAGCATTGCAGACTTGTTTCCTGCTGTAACGATCCTTGACGAACAGCATCATTTTGAGCTCAGCACAAAGATCAAATGGAGTCAGATTAGGGGTGGGGAGAGAAAAGTGTCAGTATTCGTCCAAGTTCTACCCACTAATTGAGCTCCGCCCATGTGAGCTGTCAAAATGAGACCCTGCTCATGGTGGATTGTAAGAACAGTCAAAATACGATGATGTGTGCTCTCTGAGGGTAAATGGGCACCTGAGCTTCAATATACTCATGGCTTCAGTGAGGCTTCAGTATACCCAGGGCTTTTGCTAAGCTACGTGGGCTTGGCTACTATGTTGGGGGAAAAGAAAATCTGTGGTGGCATTCAGTATGCACCACCCCGTGTGGCACCAAAATGAGATGCTACTGGCAGCAGTTTGTACAAATCTGTGACCCACCCTCTCCTCTTTTGCATGAGGAATTAAATCATTAATACGCTTGACTAGGCAGCTGAGTTTACACTCTGATGAAATGAAGGGGCAGTTCACACCTCTCAGCCTAGGTGCGGGAACTAGGGGTGCAGGGGGTGCTTCCGCCTCACTGCCTTGAAGTGGTTTCCATCATATACAGGGTTTACAGTTTGTTTCAATGGCTCTCAGCACCCCCAATATACAAATTGTTCCAGCACCCCTGCCTCTCAGAGCTATTGTTCCAGACTCTGCATCAATTACCCATTTGGCTCACAGTTGTGAGGTTTTCTCTGCAACTATAACAGTTGAAGGGTTTGTTTGTTTTTAATGAAAGCTGGGGTTTTGGAAAGCAATTTAATGCTTTCCAAGAGGTGCCAGGATAGAATGTGGAGCTTGCTGGTTGTTTCCAACAGGTGATGGGAAGTGATAACTTTCCATGAAGAAAGAGCTGTGGCCTTGCCAGAGAGTGACTAGCCTATGGATTCTGAAGAGATGGACAGTTCCTCTGAAGGAGGCTCGATCTTGCCCTTTTTCATAGTCATCTCCTATCTGCCCATTTCTGGCTGTTGCTCTTTAAGACTGACTGATTTTTTTTAAAATTACCTTTCAAGATTGGGCGGAAGTGCCTGCAGAGAACAAATGAGGGCCTGCAATGTGTCCCAAAATAACAGCTCTCTATTTCCACACTGGCTTAGTTGCTGCCTGGATAAGTCTGTGCAGGAAATAAGGAGAGAGCTGCTGCTACTCAGAGACTCGCAAGGTTAGTGATATAAATGAATTATAATGTGATGCTTTGTCCTTAGAGAATTTAATACACTAAGACAGGGGTGGGGAATCTATGGCCCACGTGCCAGATTCGGCCTGCTGCTTCATTTCATCCAGCCCGCAGCAAGTCTTCGCGTTGTGGGCTGGAAGCCCCCTTCAGGTAGTTGAAAGCAGCTATCAAATCGCCCATCACTCTTCTCTTCTGCAGACTAAACAAGCCCAGTTCCCTCAGCCTCTCCTCGTAAGTCATGTGCCCCAGCCCCCTGATCATTTTTGTTGCCCTCGGCTGGACTCTCTCCAATTTGTCCACATCCTTTCTGTAGTGGGGGACTACAACTGGACGCAATACTTGAGATGTGGCTTCACCAGTGCCGAATAGAGGGGAATAATTTTCCCTCAATTTCCTGGCAATTCTCCTACTGATGCAGCCATTAGCCTTCTTGGCAACAGGGCACACTGCTGACTAATATCCAGCTTCTCATCCACTCTAATCCCCAGGTTCTTTTCTGCAGAACTGCTGCTTAGCTAGTTGGTCCCCATCCTGTAGTGGTGCATGGGATTCTTCCATCCTAAGTGCAGGACTCTGCACTTGTCTTTGCTGAACCTCATCAGATTTCTTTTGGCCCAATCCTCCAGTTTCTCTAGATCACTCTGGACCCTATCCCTACCCTCCTCTGGACCCTATCCCTACCTCTCCCCCCAGCTTAGTGTCATCTGCGAACTTGCTGAGGGTGCAATCTATCCCATCGTCCAGATCATTAACAAAGATGTTGAACAAAACTGACCCGAGGACCGACCCCTGGGGCACTCCACTTGATACCAGCTGCCAACTGGACATTGAGCCGTTGATCACTACCAGTTGATCCCGACAGTCTAGCCGGCTTTTTATCCACTCTATAGTCCATATGGGGCCTAGGGGCCTGATATGCCGTCCGCTTCTGGGAGCAGCATGGAGCCCGGGCAGGCAGGGAGTCTATCTTAGCTCACTGTGCTGCTGACCGGGAGCCGCCTGAGGTAAGTGCCGCCCAGCCAGAGCTTGCACCCCAACCCCCCTGCCCCAGGTCGGAACCCCCTCCCGCACCCTAAGTCCCTCCCAGACCCCAACCCCCAGCCCTGAGCCCACTCCTGCACTCCAAACCCCTTGGCCCCAGCCCGGAGCCCCCTCCTGTACCCCAAACCTTCCCCTGCTGCAGGGGGGAAGAGCCCCAAGCCTCCATGCCCCCCACCCCTTGCGGGAAAGTATGCGGCCCATGACTGATTTTTTTCTTTGGGTCAATGGCCCCTGATAGAAAAAAGGTTCCCCACCCCTGCTCTAAGAAATGAGGTTTGAGTTATTGTCCAGTTCAATCTCTCCAGAAGGCCTGTGATCATATTCAGGGCTGAATAAAGTAGCTATCTTTCTGAAAAGCAGCTAGGAGCCTTTGTTTCCAAAGGATGCAATGAGAGAGGGGCACAGAGAATCAAACCCAAATACAGTGTGATGCTCTGGCCTGAGCGGACTGTCCGGTGCCCTCAGACAGACTGGAGGGATCTGTCTCAGTTTTACATTTTGATAACATTTGCCATGACCTTTAAATATTATTAGAGTAAGATGCATCAGGGATGGGAAGGAGTGATCCTAATAGGGATATTCCAAAGGGCCTCAGGGAAATGAGTGCTGCTGATTTTTGAAGCTTCTCCCTGGGGTTCTACTGGTACAGCTGAGCCAACTATGACCTTTCACACTTAGATGGATGGTTACCATAGCAATGGATGCAGAATAGTGTTAGTCTGTGAATTGGTCAATAATAGAGAAACCTGGTTTATTTTGTTCCCTTTATTGGACTAGTGCTGAGGCTCAATATTGATTGCTGCAGATGTTCTTTAATAGGATATGAATGGAGCTGGAGGAAATGTATGTTTTTTACCCTGGAGGATGTGTAATAGGAACAATGCTGGTTCTTGGGAGCTTGTCAGGGTCTGTTTCGTATGAGTCTGAATAAAAAATCCAGAACAGGAACTATCCTTGTGAGACTTTCAAGTGACATTGATCTGAAATCTGAAATGCTACTATATGGGGTCAAAAATCTGAGGAAGAGAACTTGAAGCTGGGATTGGATGTGTGAGAAGAGAGGGAAGAAGTAGGATGCAAAAAACAATACTATTTCTCTGAACACTTACCATTTTGCATGATTCAAATGCAGAACAGTTTGATTCTATAAACTGAGACCCACCTATACTGTACAAAAAAGTTTAAAATATATTTCAGTTCTATGGTGTAGCCAGAAATGAGCTGTATTTTTTTCTGAACCATGGTGTGTTATCATCATGATTTATTGCTCTTGAGTAATACCCATAATGTACTAGGTTCTCTCTAAACATATGGCCCCTGTCCTGGAGAGCTCACAATACACATCCCTGCTAAAGCCTATGTCTGTAGTACAGTCCAGGAACATGGTTAAACAAGCCTCACTTCTGTTTGTATTGCAAGGACATATTGTGTTTTAGCTATTGTGTGGGGTTTCTGAGTTTGAACCAACTCCCTGACGTGCTAGTTTTTACAGTATAAATAGGATCTTCTGCCAGAGGTGGCATTGTTGGGTCAGAGGATCTATGCTTTGGCCAGATTTCTCTTGAGGAAACATGAATATTGATTCCCTGTTTCTAGGATAACCAGTCCAAGTTCTGGGCCTACAATGAAAATCTTGGTAATGGGGATCTCCACCAGCAAATGAAGTCATCTGGTAAAAGTGTCCCAGGAATATCTGTAGTATTTTAGCCTCTCAACAATTTTATTTTACTCTGTGCTTGTCACCTTAACACCCTGCTGCACAAACAAAGCCATTGATGCTTCCATGGGCTTCCTGCTTTTGATATTCTTTAATAATTTTTCATTTGTTGTTATATCTCTGGCTATTTGGTCTCTAGATTTAGCCACTGTTCTCTTCACCGACCTCTTCTCATAATAAAAGTACAATGTTGAAGGACTGATTTGTGTAAACCTTCGCTCCTAGCTCCAAAGGGTAACAGCTTTCTCTCTCTTGCAGAATGTTTACCATGTCTCTGGGAACTTTCCTTCTTCCTGCTCTCTGTTTCCTGGGGGCAGTGATTCCAAGGGGACTGCAGTATGTCACCTTTTCACACAACAGCACAAAATTCCTTCACCTGACTATAGACTCTGAGTCTGGGACCCTTTATCTGGGGGCCACCAACTTTCTTTTCCAATTGACATCAGACCTGATGATGGAGAGCGCAGTTCAAACTGGGCCAGTTTTGGACAGCAAAGATTGTCTCCCCCCTGTCTCAAAGCTGGAATGTCCCCAGGCACACAACACTGACAATCACAACAAGCTGTTACTGGTGAACTCTGTGCAGGAGGAGCTCATTGTGTGTGGCAGTGTGCACCAGGGGATTTGTGAAAAAAGAAGCCTCAGATCCATTGACCACGTTCTCTTCCGACCAGAGAGCCCTGGAGACACTCAGTATGTGGCTGCAAATGACCCAAATATCACTACTGTGGGACTAGTAAGCCACTCAAAAGATGACGTGCCCCTGCTGTTTGTGGGACGAGGGTATACCAGCAGAGGGGTTGGAGGGGGTATCCCTCCTATTACCACCCGAAATCTCAGGACCCATGGGGGGAACATGCAAGAGGCAGACTCTCACTCCATCTTCTCCTATGAAGAAACGGCTAAGTTGGCTGTGGGTCGGCTCTCTGAGTATAACCACCATTTCATCAAATCCTTTACCCACCGATCCAGCGTTTACTTCCTGTTTTATCGCCGGGATCTGAAGTCCCAGTCACGGGAGTACAAGACCTACATCTCACGAATCTGTCTGGATGACTCTCACTATTACTCCTATGTGGAATTACCACTACTCTGTAGGAGCAAAGAGAAAACATACAGCCTACTGCAGGCTGCTTATGTCACCCAACCAGGCAGTGATCTGAGAAGAGGGAGATTCAGCACCCAAGGAGAAGTGCTGTTCACTGCCTTTTCTGCCTGGCAGTCTTCGTCTGGCAAACTGAGTGAGGAGTCTGCACTCTGTGTCTATTCAATGGAGGAAGTGGACCAACTGACCACTCGGACCAGAGATGTTTGTTATACGAAGGATGGGAAATCAGAGAATGGGTTAGAAGTGGCATATATTGAATACGATGTCAGTTCCAACTGTGTCCAGCTGCCAGCGGTAAGTGGCTGTCCTGAGCCTGATTATTGTTTACACTGTGTCTGTTTTACATTGCTCTGGCAGTGTAAATAGGCCTAAAAATGAGTGTAACTGACTTTGCACCCTTTTCAAGGCTTCTTTACAGTGGCAGAATGGGGTAAAGGTGCCTTCCTGTAAAGGGGAATCAAGATGGATGTGTGTGCATGTGTGGGTGGTGGTGGTAGGTCTGTAGTGGCTCTCTAATGCCATGTGGCGCTATCTGCAATTCCAGTGTAAACCCCATTTTCCAGGGATTTATAATTAAATATGTTATAGGTTGAGTGCCATCCCCAGCTGTGGGTCTGTAGGAGATAGTATCTTAAAGGACCTTGAAAGAACAGTGTATAGCTCCCATGCTACTATTAGAATATGATGTGGGAACAACTGATACTTTCCTTTCAAACTCAACCTCTCCTATCTTCCTACCACCGCTTGTTGATGCCTCTGTTCTTTCACTCCCTCAGCAGGTTTACCAGCAGAGAGAACTGAAAGAATTGGGTCACATCCTGCCATGTGGGATGCATATGGAGGGGCCAGCTTCCAGGATTGGATTCAACCTGTGGAAACATTGATTCTTGAAACCCCTAGTTACAGTGTCTTGAATTGAAGTTTGTAATGATTTTGCTGAATCTGTTCCATAGGGTGGGGTGTAGTTAAGTGCCTGCCCCGTTGGATCCCAGACGGATGTGAAGAACACAATATACATTATAGAGGTTTCATGTTAAAGAGAACAGGAACAAAGAGATAATTTAAACAAAAGCAAGTCTCTTTGGCAGCAATTCTTTCTTTCCCCATAAATCACTAGTCCTGGAAGATTTTGTGTTTGAAGAATAGTTGTCCCCACAACCTAGCTCCTCTTTCTTTTGGAAAGTGCATAATCCTCTTTACGGGCATCACTTACATTTCTATGGCAACAGAAGGATGGGACATATTCACTGCAGGAAAATGGAATATGAGCCGATAGTATGAAATAGCTTGAAAACCCTGATTCAAATAGGTATACTAACTGTTTTTGTTTGTACTGTGATGTCATCAGCACTTAGAAGCTAAATAGGAGTTGACCTGCTCTGTTCTTGGAAGGGGGACTGCTAAGGAAAACCTAAATAGTGCAGGAAGTGATGTTGGGTCTCGCCTCTGAGACACTACTGGATTCAGTGCTCCAGCATGGTGCTGGAGATTACTTCTTTTTTAATCTGAGAACTAAAATCTGAGGCCTTGGCCACTAGTGGTTACTGAAATCCCCATGCCAGTTTTCAGTAGAGTAGGGTGTTAATCTAGTGACTTCCTTTAAAGAATAGTACATAGTATGCAGTCATCTTCTAAGTGTTGTTTTACAAAGCATGCAAGATGTACTGCAGACTTTAGGTCTCAGAAATAATGTTTATGTGGTCCAAAAGCACTTTTGAGAGTGTACCATTTCTGCTGTATTTGTAGCAGAGTTTAGAAGGCTGGCAGGAGAGCTTAGGAGTGAAGGGAGAGGCTCAGAGCAGAGGGGGCCTGAAATGAGGAAGAATATTTGTGAGCTGAGAAGCAGGGGACCCTGTTGAGTTCATGTAGAGATTCTTTGATAGAGTAACAAGCCTTGTGGATGGGGGGAAGCAGTAGACATGGTATATCTTGATTTTAATAAAGCTTTTATACTGTCCCACGTGACCTTCTCATAAACAAACTAGAGAAATGCAACCTACATGCAGCTACTATAAGGTGGGTGCAAAACTGGTTGGAAAACCATTCCCAGAGAGTCGTTATTAGTGGTTCAGAGTCATGCTGGAAAGGCATAATGAGTGGGATCTCGCAGGGATCAGGTATGGGTCTGGTTCTGTTCAATATCTTCATCAGTGATTTAGATAATGACATAGAGAGTACACTTATAAAGTTTGTGGATGATGCCAAGCTGGGAGGGGTTGCAAGTGCTTTGGAGGATAGGATTAAAATTCAAAATGATCTGGACAAACTGGAGAAATGGTTTGAAGTAAATAGGATGAAATTCAGAGTACTCAATTTAGGAAGGAACAATCAAGTGCACACATACAAAATGGGAACTGACTCTGTAGGAAGGAGTACTGCGGAAAGGGATCTGGGGGTCATAGTGGATCACAAGCTAAATATGCATTAGCAAGAGTGTTGTAAGCAAGACATGAGAAGTAATTCTTTTGCTCTACTCCGCTCTGATTAGGCCTCAACTGGAGTATTATGTCTAGTTCTGGGTGCCACATTTCAGGAAAGATGTGAACAAATTGGACAGAGTCCAGAGAAGAGCAACAAAAATGATTAAAGGTCTAGAAAACATGATCTGTGAGGGAAGATTGGAAAAATTGGGTTTGTTTTGTCTGGAAAAGAGACGACTGGGAGGGGACATAACAGTTTTCAAGTACGTAAAAGGTGGTTACAAGGAGGAGGAAGAAAAATTGTTTTTCTTAACTCTGAGGATAGAACAAGAAGCAATGGGCTAAAATTGCAGCAAGTGGGGTTTAGGTTGGACATTAGGAAAAACTTCCTGTCAGGGTGGTTAAGCACTGGAATAAATTGCCTAGAGAGGTTGTGGAATCTCCATCATTGGAGATTTTGGGTTAGACAAACACCTGTCAGGAATGGTCTAGATCAGGGGTAGGCAACCTATGGCATGTGAGCTGAAGGCAGCACTTGAGCTGATTTTCAGTGGCACTCACACTGCCTGGCTTCTGGCCACCGGTCCGGGGTGGGGAGGGGCTCTGCATTTTAATTTAATTTTAAATGAAGTTTCCTAAACATTTAAAAAACCTTATTTACTTTACATACAACAATAGTTTAGTTATATATTATAGACTTATAGAAAGAGATCTTCTAAAAATGTTAAAATGTATTACTGGCATGCGAAACCTTAAATTAGAGTGAATAAATGAAGACTCGGCACAGCACTTCTGAAGGGTTGCTGACCCCTGGTCTAGATAATCAGTCCTGCCACGAGTGCAGGGGACTGGACTAGATGACCTTTCGGGTTCCTTCCAGTTTTATGATTCTAAGATCATCAGCTATTTACCTGGCCCTCCCCCATGATTCCTGAAGTCACCTTCCCCTCTACTCCACAGCTACCCTCTTCTTCCTATTCTACCTAACAAACTGACATACAGATGGTCAGAGACATGCACACACCATGGTCATCCACGGGGGTTGAACCCCAGACCTTCATGTTTTTATGCATTTTCAATACAAACTGCATGCCGAAGTTGTGGTGCTGCACAGAATGAATGAAATCAAAGAGTGGGGATTTCCAAAGTGCTTGAGGGAGTTAGATAACCAACTCTCACAGGCAGTTTTGAAAATCCTCCTTCCAAAACAAATAGCGCAAAATACTGTCCTGATTGAACTGGATGGGAGAGGGATATCGAGGGGTCTAGTATTCCAAGGTCCCTGCTGTATAGTTCAGGTCTTATCTGCCACATAAGACATGGGATCTTATTAACAGATTTATCCAATGGCATGTGAATTTCTCAGCAGTCTTCATCCTCCACCATTCAATGCGTGGACGCGGTTGTCATTAAAATTGTATCTAACAGCATGTAAGCTTCTGTGCCAGCTCCAGCCTGCTTCATTCAGTGTGTGAGTGGAAGCGGCTGTCAATGAACATTTTATTCAGAGGGAGTTTTAACTCCTTCAACTTCAATGGCGGCAGCTCATGCATTATTTAGGAATAATGCTAATTAAATGTGTACTTTGTGTCTCCTTGTAAACTAGCTTCTGCACAAGGTTTATGTTGTAAACCTTTTCCTGGGTTAGCATCAGACTCTGTTTTCAATATATGGGGATAGAAATATTAGACATTTCACAACCATTTCAATACAGCCCGTCAGCGTGGATTTGATTTAAATCAGGAAGACTCGATTTAATCATGGATTTTTACATAAAAGTGCATTCTTGTTGGTTGTTATAACTTTAATACATATTCTTCACAGCTCAGAGATAATGTGGGTTTCATTTTAGAAGGTACACACTATATATTTTTAAAGTGATCTATTTTGAAAACTTTTCAGACTAGTTTTACAGTTATATAAGAAAATGAATGACTGTTTGGTTATTTCATTTTACCAAAGGTAATTGAAGCAGATATTTATGAAGTCATTGGGAGGTGAACTATCTCCAATTCAACAGGTTAATCATTAATATTTGGAGGATTTTTTTGCCATGCTGAATTAGGAGGAGAACATCACCAGACAGACATTTAAATTGTTTTATTTAACTAAAACAACAATGTTATGTATTCTGGATTTTTTTCTTCAACAGCAAACATATAATATTTTAACAAAATAAGCATATGAATTTTTGGATTTAGTTAAACATTCAAGTTTTTTAAAATCAGGTTTGTTTTTGTTAAAATTGTTTTTACCTAAAATAGTTTAATGAAATATTAAAAATAAATAAATAAAGCAACTACATCAGCCAGGTCAATATGCGAAACTTAAAATATTGGCTTCTGCAGCTAACGCAGTCATCTTCACCTTCATTTTCGTGTTTGTTCATAATCTGGAAAAGAAAAACCAAACTTTCCTGCTTTTTCAGGTCCCAAACAATTTCTCAATTTGGAATGAATTAGTCCAAAGGAAGAAAATATTCTTTCTACACTGGCAGAAGAAGCTACTGCTGTTAAAAGTGAGATTATCACTTCAACAGTCTCTGAATCCAAGAGTTTAACCGACTTCCTCCAATTCACTTGTGGGACTTGCTTTAAAACATCATCAGCAAACATATATTTTCATAGAATCATAGAATATCAGGGTTGGAAGGGACCTCAGGAGGTCATCTAGTCCAGTGGTTATCAGACTAGGGCCGCCACATGTTCAGTGAAAGCCCCTGGTGGGCCAGGCCGGTTTGTTAACCTGCCGCGTCCGCAGGTTTGGCCAATCGCTGCTCCCACTGGCCATGGTTCGCCGCTCCAGGCCAATGGGGGCTGCAGGAAGGGCGGCCAGCATGTCCCTTGGCCCACACCGCTTTCTGCAGGCCCCATGGGCCTGGAGCGCGTAACCGCAGCCAGTGTGAGCCACGATCAACTGAACCTGCAGACGCGGCAGGTCAACAAACCAGCCCGGCTTGCCAGGGGCTTTCCCTACACAAGCGGTGGCCCTAGTTTGAGAACCACTAATCTAGTCCAACCCCCTGCTCAAAGCAGGACCGATCTCCAACTAAATCATCCCAGCCAGGGCTTTGTCTAGCCTGACCTTAAAAACCTCTAAGGAAGGAGATTCCACCACCTCCCTAGGTAACCCATTCCAGTGCTTCACCACCCTCCTAGTGAAAAAGTTTTTCCTAATATCCAACCTAAACCTCCCCCACTGCAACTTGAGACCATTACTCTTTGTTCTGTCATCTGGTACCACTGAGTACAGTCTAGATCCATCCTCTTTGGATCCTCCTTTCAGGTAGTTGAAAGCAGCTATCAAATCCCCCCTCATTCTTCTCTTCTGCAGACTAACTAGGCCCAGTTCCCTCAGCCTCTCCTCATAAGTCATGTGCTCCAGCCCCCTAATCATTTTTATTGCTCTCTGCTGGACTCTTTCCATTTTTCCACATCCTTCTTGTAGTGTGGGGCCCAAAACTGGACACAGTACTCCAGATGAGGCCTCACCAATGCCGAATTGAGGGGAATTTGTCTAGGTCCCTCTGTATCCTATCCCTACCCTCCAGCATATCTACCACTCCTCCCAGTTTAGTGTCATCTGCAATCTTGCTGAGGGTGCAATCCATGCCATCTTCCAGATCATTAATGAAGATATTGAACAAAATCGGCCCCAGGGTCAACCCTTGGGGAACTCTGCTTGATACCGGCTGCCAACTAGACATGGAGCCGTTGATCGCTACCCGTTGAGCCTGACGATCTAGCCAGCTTTCTGTCCACCTTATAGTACATTCATCCAGCCCATACTTCTTTAACTTGCTGGCAAGAATACTGTGGGAGACTGTATCAAAAGGTTTGCTAAAGTCAAGGGATAACATGTCCACTGCTTTCCCCTCATCCACAGAGCTACTTATCTCATCATAGAAGGCAGTTAGGTTAGTCGGGCATGGCTTGCCCTTGGTGAATCCATGCTGACTGTTCCTGGTCACTTTCCTTTCCTCTAAGTGCTTGAAAATTGATTCCTTGAGGACCTGCTCCATGATTTTTCCAGGAACTGAGGTGAGGCTGACTGGCCTGTAATTCCCCAGATCCTCCTACTTTCCTTTTTTAAAGATGGGCACTACATGAACCTTTTTTCAGTGATCCGGGACCTCTCCCGATCACCATGAATTTAACAGGTAATCCTGCCATCCGTCTCCACCCTCTGACAAACAGAGGCTAGGGACACCATTCCTTACCCATCCTGGCCAATAGCCATTAATGGACTTTACCTCCATGAATTTATCTAGTTCTCTTTCATGGAGGTTAAGTCCATTAATGGCTGTTAGCCAGGATAGGTAAGGAATGGTGTCCCTAGCCTCTGTTTGTCAGAGGGTGGAGATGGATGGCAGGATTACCTGTTAGGTTCAGTCCCTCTGGGACACCTGGCATTGGCCACAGTCGGCAGACAGGATGCTGGTCTGGATGGACCTTTGGTCTGACCCAGTATGGCCATTCTTATGTTCTTAACTTTTCTTAAACATTACATGAATATATTGTCTCATACTATAGAATTAGAATTTATAATCCCTATTCCATGATGTGATATCTTTGAGCTATAATGTATATTAATTAAAACCATCTTTAGATAGGTTTTTTCCTCAAAAAACATTTTATCAAAAATATCCGATTTAAATAAAAAAATTGATTTTTTTGATTTTTTTTTAAATCATTGATTTTTATCCACTCTGCAGTCCCTTCAACTGGAAAAGCATTTACTCTGCTCTCTCTAAAGTTTTCAGGAAAAGCAACTTCACCCTGAAAGTTTGTTGGAACATTCTGAAAACATACAGGCTTTTTAATTAGATTTAGGGTGAGAGTATAGAAAATAAGCCTTATAATTAAATGCTGGTAGCAACCTTACTTATGCAGAGGCTATTGGTCACCATTAATTAAAAGCATGACTGAGGCTGCTGCAGGACTTCTAAGTTCTACATAGCTCTTGTGAATGCTGCACAGAACCAGGGACAGGACAACGAAGTACATGATGTGGTGTTGTGGGCTCAGTACTCTAACCTGATTGCATTGCATTGCAAGGAAGGCGGGGGAGAGAGAGACAGAGGACTGGGATCACACAGCTTGTGAGATCTCTGGCTTGAGGTATTCTCTGCTACATTTCTACTCACTGAAATCTTTTCACAGGCTATAAAACTATCAGAATTGTTGTCAATGAATAAAAGAAGAGCCTTGGTCCTATTCTGTGGAGAGGGACAAATATTCATCGTGTTCCATTGGTTGGGGTTACATAGTTAATCCCACGCATGGTCCCTGCAGTGCACTGATACTGATGGGAAGTTTGTGCAAAGATCATCTCCTTATAAAGTAACCAGACTTTGTTAGAAAAGTTGCTGTTGCATTCACCATCACACAGAGAGAATGATGATGCTGGATAGTTTTGGGCACAGCTGTTTCTTCCTTTTGGCTGTTTACCTGTTTTTAGCTTTTGGTAAAAGTTGGTCATCATTAGGGTTCAGTGTCAACACTCAATTAAGATAAATGGAGTAGTCCACACATTTTGTAGAGCTGCTGGTTTAGGATGTATAAGACAGTACAGCATCAGGGTCCCATTCAAAAGGCTTGAAACTTTTTTTAAATGGAAATTTAGATGTGGTACAATCTCAGTCTGCCATATGGACAGTGTAAACACATTTTGTGGCTAGGAGCATGACATCCCAGCTATACAGACTTAAATGCCTAACATTATATATGGTGAAAAGATTACTGGCTGCAGTTTTAAAAACTGCCTAATAATTGGGTAACCGGATAAATAAAAAAGCAATAAGTCGCCAGGCCTAGATGGAATACACAGAAGAGTTCAGAAGGAGCTTGAGAATGAAGTAGCTGAGCTGCTAGCAGAAATATGCAATCTCTGATTAAAAACGGGTACTACATTTTGGGATTAGATGATAACAAATATTGTACCCACTTTTTAAAAAAACTCTAGATGTGATTTGGGGAATTACAGACCAATAAGCTTTGCATCTAAACATGGTAAATTGTTTAAAACAGTAATTAAAAATAGGATAATACCACAGCTGGAAGATCATGATATGTTAGGGTCTAATCAGCATGGTTTTTGCAATGGAAAATCATGTCTTGCTTATATATTATAATTCTTTGAATGTGTCAATAAAGTAGTGGGTAAAGGAGAAGTATTTCACAGAATTGATTTAGACTTTCAAAAGGCCTTTCACAGGGGTCCTCTTTAGAGGCCACTAAAGAAGTTAAGTAGTCAGAGATGAGTAACAAAGTATTGTCCTTGATCAAAAACTAGGTAAAAGATAGGTAAAGAATAAAAATAAATGGTGAATTTTAATAATGGCAGAAGGTTAACAGGGGTTGCCTTAAGGTTCAGTACTAGGTCTGGTCTTTTTTCTCATATCTATTAATGACCTGGAAAGGGTGTGAGTTGTGTGGTGGCAAAATCTGTAGATGCCACAAAATTATTGACATTAGTTAAATCTGGAGAAGATTGTTGAGCCCTTCAGAGGGTCCTGATCAAGTTAGGTGAATGGGCAACATGATGATGGCAAATGAAGTTTAGTGTTGGTAAATGCACAGTAATGCACATTGGAGAGAAAATTTTGAATTACTCCTACATGTCACAGGGTTCTAAATTAATGATATTGACTTGGGAAAAGGACCTAGGTGTCGTCCATGAAGACTTCTGCTCCATGTATAGCTGCAGTTAAAAAAATGTAATTGGGATGCATAAGGAATGGGATGGAGAATAATATGAAGAATATCATAATGCCGTCATGTAAAGCGAAGAGTTATCCTCAGATGGAATACTGTGTGCAGTGTAGTTCACCCAGTCGCACAAAGGATATTGCAGAATTAGAGGAATTCAGAGAAGGGTGATAAGAATGATTAGGGACATGGAAAAATGCTTAGAAAAGTTTGGGTTTGTGTAGAGGAAAAAGGGGAGCATACAAAAATAAACAAAATGGTAATCCTAGAGAGAAGGTGAATTGGGAGCGTCTACTCTCTCTGTTTTTATATACAAGAAAAGGGAATATTCAATAAGATTGAAATGTGTGAAGTTAAAACAGATAAAAGGAAATAGTTTTTCCATAGGCACTGGTTTTTACTTTTCCCCAGGGGTGCTCCACCCCTGCTTCGCCCCCAGGCCCTGCCCCTCACTCCGCCCTTTCCCCCAGGGCCCCACCCTCTCATTGCTCTCTGCCCTCCCTCAAGCCACTCCCCATGAGATGATTGGCGACGCCCTAATCAGCTGTGGCTGGTGGGTGCTGAGCACCCACTATTTTTTTTCAATCGGTGCTCCAGCCACGGAGCACCATGGAGTCAGAGCCTAAGAGTCTTTCACACCAGGCATAATTGGATTGTGGAACTCACTGCTGCACAATATCATTGAAGCCAAGTATTTAGCAAGATTCAAAGAGTGATTTACTTATGGAGGCACTGGTTGTGACTCCGTATTTAAGATGGAGTTACATTGCGCACTTAAAGCAGGGATTCCCAACCTCTTGGTCTGTTTGAAAAATACAGAATATCCTACCCACAGCTACTGTACATGTTCTGAAGACTTTATGGCTTATTACAACAATCTATAACCCATTAACAACTGCCCCAGCTGCTTTCCCTCCTGTGGTCCCCCCATAACTGGGAGGGTGTTAAAGGGCCACTTCACCGTGAATGGTCCCTTGAAATAGATGTTAATTACTTACGCTAAACAATCTGTTCCACCTTGTATTTAGCTGTGACACATTTCTCAGACCTGAGGAAGAATTCTGTGTCACTTGAAAGCTTGTCTCTCTCACCACAAGAAGTGGGTTCAATAAAAGATATTCTGTCTCCCACCTTGTCTCTCTAAACCTAGGAAATTCAGTTAATTCAGTTACACCTAAAAGAAACACAAACAAGGTAAGGTGAATAGTGCACAGGGCACTCAAATATTCTTCACTCTGTCCCCTGCAGTGATGCCATGAAGAGAGACGAGGAAAACAATCAAACATATCTAGAAACATCAGTTTAGTCAAATCTGGGAGCACAAAAGTAGCCCTAGCCCTCTGACTATTGCCTGGAATCTCTGCAGGATGGAGTGAGGGTTTGGGGCCCATAGCTGGGCATTGCTTACCTCAGGGGTTCCCAAACTGTGGACTGTGGCCCAAAAATGGGCTGCAACACAGTCCTGCATAGTCTGCTGGTGCAACAATGTGAGGCATTTGAGAGGGACGTAGAGGGTGTTGCTCCCCGAAACTGTATAAGTTGATAGTGGGGGGCACAATTTAAAGGTTCAGTCGCTCCCTGAAAAGCTCGAGTCACCCCCCCCCCCCATCTGGCAGGTCCCCTCCCACCTGCAGGGCACCTAGCACCGCCATGTCTGACTGGTAAGCGGATGAGGAGGAGGAGTCCCAGGCTGGGAGCTGGCCACCAATCCCCTTCGCTGGTGGAGTGGTGGCTGGGGATGGCCCCTCCGGGCCAGAGGAGCCCAGCACTCCAAGCAGGCAGCAGAGGGCATAGTGGAGCCGGTGGGTGGATGGCAAGGAGAAGGGACCAGTCCCAAGAGGCAGCGGCTCCCAGGGCAGCTAGAGGAGACTGGAGGGTTCACAGCAGTTACCACTCTGAGCTGCCAGAGCCTGAGATCTGTGGCTGTCGGGCCCTCCGGAGTATCAGCCCCGTGGCCCCCCTGGGACTGGGGCTCGGCGGTGCTGCTCTGTTTCCGCCTGGACAATGCTGTGATCAGGATCGTCACAGGTAATGGCTGGGCCTGGCCCGAGCCCATGCCTGGCCCCCGGCACTGGCAACCCCCAAACCTTTCCTTCCTGGGCTTGGGGTGCCTGTGAGGTGCATCAGGGTGGTGGGTGGGAGACTGTAGCTGGACTGCCAGGTGACGTGCTCAAGGTACTCAGTGGGCTGCTGAGGTGGACGGTGTTGGCGGGGTCTGGCTGTGGCACCTGCATGGCCTCTTCACCCTCTCGCTGGCCCTGGTCCCTGCTGAGGTGAGGTGCCACGCATGCCCCATGATGCCCCTCTCTCTGATGGATGTGTAGCAGCCCGGGGAGGCCAGGCTGCGTGCTTGGCAGCTCCTTGCCTGATTTCCCATTTGATCAGTCTAAGGATAGCTTGCCTGCCTGGTGGGCGAGGTGGGAGGAGGCACTATCAAACTGTATACGTTGACATAATGATTAAAATTAATACTTTTCCTCAAGGAGTGTTGATAGTGGGCGGCAGTGCCTACTGCAGCTGCACAGGTGGGCCTCAGGGAACAGAGTCTGAAACCTCCTTGCTTACCTCACACTTTGGATTGAAGTGTAACCTTCCCTTTGGATTTCCTGGGCTTGTAACACTTGGTTCTGAGGTAACCATGTCATGGGCTCACTCTAAGTCTTTCCACCACAACCCCAGCTGGGAATAAAATAATTAAAAGGAAGAGGCAGTGACTCCCCTGGCCCAGAGAGAGTGAGAGTGGAGCTCCTGGCACATAGGCCTGTGGTTAGCCCAGTAGGCCCCAGTCCATTGTCTCTTGTGTGTTTAGGAGTGGACCCGAAGGGGTTCGGCTCTGCTCAGCTGGGAGTCTCCCACGCCTTCTCTAGGGAGGCAGCTTTGAGCCTTGTCCCAGCATGAGGCCTCTGGGTGTTGCCTCAACAGAAATCCAAACATTCCTTAGCCCCACCCTGGTCCCTGGCGGTTGCACTAGGACCCAGGTGTGTGGGAGCAGCAGCAGGAAACTGGGCTTGAACCCACCTGCCCTTTGCCTGGAGGGGAAAGGGCAGGGCTGGGACTGGGGCAGTGTGCAGTGCAGCACAGACCAGAACACTGAGCTGAGTTCAACCAGCTGGGATCCCAGGGCTGTGCTGGCTATGCCAACCCCCTCTGCACGGTGCCTAGCTGGGGCTGGGGGGCTGAGTGGGAAGCCCTGAGTCAGGTGCTCTTGTTTTGGGGGCTGGCTACTTCCTGGAGGACCCAGGACCTGGGAGCCTTCTCTGCAGCCTTAAAATATTGTATGGGAGTATTCTTTTGGGGTTTCTTGTTTAGTGTCCATATATGGAACATCATAGGGTAAAAAAAAACTAATGAAAATCCAACCCCCCACCCCTAAAAAACCCCTAAGTTACAAAGGAGTTATGGTTGAGAGCACCTATCAGTAAGTTAATGGTTAAACATATTACAGGATTGTTGTAATTAAATTCTTTAATTGTCATTACACCAATGCTAGGAGCTTGAATAACAAACAAGAATGGGAATTGCTCTTTTATTAGCATAAATTTGATCTAGGTGGTATTACTGATGCCTGGTAGGGTGATTTGCCTCACTGGAATGTTAAAATGTTATTATCTAGTTAGGAATGATCAAATGGGCAAAAGGAGAGAGGGAGTGGCACTCCATGCCAAAAATGGAAATACTTGTTTCTGAGTCACTGATAACTTGGAAGAAAAGATCTTGAATGCTTATGGATCTCTGTCTTAACAGATAAACCACAAGATTGGGTACTGTGTGTCAGCTACAGAGCATGAAATCACATTAGGGAACAGGATTGCTTCTTAAACACTTATGTATAACAGGGAAAAATCTGCATGATTGTGGGGGGACTTCAGTCTGAGTGACATATACTGGAGGTCTCATGCTGCCATTACTGAAACACCCTCAGAATTTCTAAATATTATAGATGACAATTTCCTAACACAAAGTTTGCATCCGACATAGGGAATTTTGTGTTAGACCTAGTACTGACAGATTGTGATACTTCTTCTTCGAGTGATTGCTCCAATGCATTCCAGTTAGGTGTGCGCGCCGCGCGTGCACGGCTTCTCCGGAACTTTTTCCCCTAGCAACCCCGGCGGGCCGGCTGGGCGCCCCCTGGAGTGGCGCCGCTATGGCGCTAAATATATACCCCAGCCGGCCCGTCCGCTCCTCAGTTCCTTCTTACCGCCCGTGACGGCCGGTCGGAACTGTGGAGTGCTCTCTGCCCTCCACCACCCTAGCCTTCACTCTTCGTTTTTTGTATATATATAGTTAGTTGTATAGTTAGTGTTTCAGTTCTTATAGTTGTCTTAGTATAGTTGTTCTAGATAGTAGTTGGTTAAGGGGGGCTTCCCCCCCTTTTCCCTCCCCGGTGCGGGCTCATGCCCAGGGCACCGGGATTCAAGCCCTGCGCTGTGTGCCAAAAGCCTATGCCCGTTGGAGATCCACACGACGCTTGCCTCCGTTGCCTCGGAGAAGGACATCGCACCGACAAGTGCGTTATCTGTTCTGCTTTTAAGCCACGGACACGCAAAGAACGGGACCACAGGCTTAAGCAGATACTTATGGAAGCGTCGCTCCAACCGGCGGCACCAGCGACGCCGGCACCGAGGACCTCCTCGGTTCAGAGCGCACCAGCGGCACCGGGCCGCCCCGGTACCGAGGTCCCGCAGGCCCCACCCGGCGCCAAGACCCGGCACCGCTCACTCGCCGGCGAGGAAGCGTGGGACTCGCCAAAGCCATAGCTAAGTCCCGTGCTGAGGACTCAGCTAAAGTGCTTGTGCCGCGGCGCCCCAGTGGTGACGCGCGCCAAGGCAGACACTGGGCCGTTGACTCCGCCAGGTCCGTCGAGTCGGTACCGCGCGCTCCCGGTGCCGTCGGAGTTGAGCCAAGGCTGCCGGCGACGCGGAGACGTACTCCGCCGCCACGAGCTAATTCAGCTCGTAGAGGCACCGAGCCTCCGGCCCCGGCACCGCCGGTGCGGGCTGTTCCGTCGGCTGGAAAACCGGCGAGGATGGTCCGACCTCCGTCTGTGGACCACCGGCACGGTCGACACTCTCGGTCCCGCTCGCGCTCTAGGACCCGTCGCCGCTCGCCGTCCAGCGGTCGAGATCTCGGCACCGCTCCCCATCGCGTACCGCTCGCCATCTCGCCGCCCGGTCGCAGTCCGGTACCGATCGTCATCCGGTACGGTCGCACTCCGGCACCGGTCAAGGTCCCGATCACCGTCGCGTCGACGCAGCCGAGGTCCCGTCCGGCACCGTTCCGACACCGAACTCCCGCAGCCGCTCCGGCACCGCAGGTCCGGCTCCCGGTCGAGCTCCCGAACCGGTCGAGCTCCCGGCACCGCGGTGGCCGTTGGTCGAGGTCTCCTCCGGTACGGATGGACGGACACCGGGCCTCCAGACCATCCGCAGTATTCCGCAAGCCTCGGCCGGGCTCCGCCCCACCCTGGCCGTCGTCCGGCATCGGTCGCCTCTGGCGCGGATGGCACCGGCTCATTGCCGCCAACCCCACACGACCATCCGCAAGGTGCTCAGCAGTGGGGATTCTGGGTGCCCTGGGGTCATCACGAAGCGCAAGGCATTCCGCTTCCCCCACGAGACATCGCCGCGGAGCGCCGGGTGCCCGAAGCGTCGATCAGTCGCCCTCCGGGGTCACCTCCCCGCGAGCCCTCGATGCCGCGGGACCACCAGGCCCCCGTCCAGCCTGACCTGGCTGAGGCGCCTCTGGCCCCTCCAGTGGAGGCCATCGGCCAAGCAATGTCCTCGTCATCGTCCCCGGACGAAGCGGTGGCTGGGACTTCTGCTAAAGACCCGCCCCCCATTGACCTCAAGGCCCACCAGGAACTACTCCGTCGGGTGGCGACGGCCATGGGCCTTCCGGTGGCAGAGGTCCAGGAGGATGAGGACCCCATAACTAATGTGGTCGGTTCGGACACTCCAGTGCGCGTGGCACTGCCTTTTGTGAAGACCATACAAAAGAACGCGGCCACGCTCTGGCAAACACCCGCGTCCATCCCCCCCACGGCGCGGGGGGTAGAGCGGAAGTACTCAGCCCCCCCTACGGGCTATGAGTACTTATACTCGCACCCAACCCCGGACTCGCTTGTCGTGCAGTCTGTGAATGGCCGTGAACGGAACGGTCAACCGGCCCCGGCGCCCAAATCCAAGGACGCTCGGAGGATGGACCTGCTAGGCCGTAAAGTCTACGCCGCGGGCGGACTGCAGATGCGCATAGCTAACCAAATGGTCCTCCTGGCCAGGTATGTGTTTGACATCTTGACATCCCTGGCAAAATACACCGAACTTCTGCCGACAACTTCCCGCCAGGAGTTCTCAGCGATGCTCGAGGAGGAAAGACGTCCTCACGCTCGTCCATTACGGGCGGCCTCGACGCGCGGACTCGGCGCGGACAATAGCGACAGGGGTGGCGATGCGTCGCATCTCATGGCTGCAATCCTCACGCTCCCACAAGAGGTGCAGTACACGCTGCAGGACCTGCCATTTGACACGAAAGGCCTATTCTCCGAAAAGACCGATTCGCGGATACAGACCTTGAAAGATGGGCGTGACGCCATACGAACTCTTGGCATGCACACGCCGCCCGGCTCCAACGCAGGTCTTTCCGGCAACAGGCCCCTCGGTCCTTCCCGCAGCAGCGTTACCGTCCGTACACGTCTAGACGTCAGGGACAAAATCACCGCGGCCTTCGGGTAACCGTGCAACCAGTCCCAGGCCTCTTCCAAGGGCCCGCAAGGGTCCAAGCAGGCCTTTTGATGGGACGCCCGGGGGCGGCCCATCACTCTCCATCTCGGATCCTCCCCGTTTGTTTTCCAACCGCCTCTCCTATTTTCGTCCTGCGTGGTCCCGAATAACATCGGACAGCTGGGTTCTTCAGACCGTCCAGTCGGGATACCGTCTACAATTTGTTTCGCCCCCTCCTTCCCACCCACCCTCCCTGTCCCTCTTCAGGGACCCATCTCACGAGCAAGTCCTCCTGCAAGAGGTCCAGACTCTACTGAGCGTGGGTGCCATAGAGGTAGTGCCTCCAGACAGACGGGGCAGGGGATTCTATTCCCGCTATTTCCTTATCCCCAAGGCGAAAGGAGGGTTACGTCCTATTCTGGACCTCCGCGAGCTGAACAAATACCTGCTCAAGCCCAAATTTCGCATGGTCACCTTGGGGACCATCATTCCTCTCTGGATCCGGGAGATTGGTTTGCCGCCTCGACATGAAGGACGCTTACTTCCATGTCGCACTTACCCCTCACAGGCGCTTCCGGTTTCTAGTCAACAAAGACCACTACCAGTTCGCCGTGTTACCTTTCGGACTCGCCACGGCACCGAGGGTGTTTACAAAGTGCATGGCAGTGGTAGCAGCAGCCCTTCGCAGGCGCCAGATCCATGTCTACCCCTATCTGGACGACTGGTTGATTCGGGGGCAGTCGCAGGGGCTAGTACAGCGACAGGTGGCGGAAATCCTGTCCCTCTTTCAACACCTCGGACTGCTTGTCAATGCCGAGAAGTCTACCCTGCTCCCGGCACAGCGGGTGGAATTCATTGGCGCGATCCTCGACTCCTCGGTGGGCCGCGCCTGCCTGCCGCGGTCTCGGCACCTGACGATGGCCTCCCTCATCAGGGAGCTGGTCAACTTTCCGACCACGACGGTGCGGTCATGCCTCCGCCTCCTCGGTCACATGGCATCGTGTACATATGTCACCGCGTACGCGCGACTCCACCTCCGTCCGTTCCAGTCGTGGCTGGCGTCGGTGTACCGCCCGCACCGCGACCACATCGACATGGTGGTCACGGTCACGAGACCGACCCTCGAGTCCCTCCGCTGGTGGCTCGACCCAGAGATCGTCTGCGCTGGAGTACCGTTCCACCCTCCTCGTCCGTCCGCGACGCTGACCACGGACGCCTCAGCGCTCGGTTGGGGGGCTCACCTGGGGGACCTTCACACGCAAGGCCTCTGGTCGCCCCAGGAGCTCGCTCTCCACATCAATGTCCGCGAGCTCCGGGCGATCCGTTTTGCATGTCACGCCTTTCGGACCAACCTGCAAGGCCGCTGGGTGACAGTATTCACGGACAACACAACAGCTCTAGCCTATGTGAACAAGCAGGGCGGAGCTCGCTCGTCCCCCCTCTGCAAGGAGGCGATCCTCCTCTGGGACTTCTGCGTGACCCACTCCATTCACCTGGAAGCGTCCTTTCTTCCGGGAGTGCAGAACACGCTAGCCGACCGCCTCAGCAGGTCGTTTCTCTCCCACGAGTGGTCCCTCCGTCCCGACGTGGTACACACGATTTTCCAGAGGTGGGGGTTTCCCCGGGTCGACCTCTTCGCCTCCAGGGCGAACAGGAAGTGTCTCCAGTTCTGCTCGTTCCGAGGGCACTCGCCGGGATCTCTGTCCGACGCCTTCCTCTATCCGTGGCAGGCTCATCTCCTCTATGCCTTCCCTCCGTTTCCGCTAGTGCACAGAGTGCTCCAGAAGCTTCGGAGGGATCGAGCCACCATGATACTCGTGGCTCCGGCCTGGCCGCGGCAGCATTGGTACACCCTGCTGCTCGAGCTCTCCGTTCGGGAGCCCATCACCCTCCCATTGTGGCCGGACCTCATCACACAGGACTTCGGCAGACTCCTCCACCCCAATCTGCAATCTCTCCATCTTACAGCCTGGTTCCTGCGTGGTTGACCCACGCAGAGAGGGGATGTTCGGCAGCCGTACAGCAGGTCCTGCTTGAAAGTAGAAAGCCTTCCACCCGTACTACATACATGGCAAAATGGAAGAGGTTCGCTCTGGTGTGACCAACAGGGCTCAACCCTTCGTGGTACCCATCACTACCATCCTGGACTACCTATGGTACCTTAAGGAGCAGGGTCTGGCGGTTTCCTCTTTGAGAGTCCACCTCGCGGTGTCCGCCTTTCGTCCGTCGGCGGAGGGTCGGACCATCTTTTCCAATCCGATGGTCTCCGCTTCCTGAAGGGCCTCGACCGCTTGTACCGCCCGGTGCGTCGCCCTGCCCCGACCTGGGACCTGAACCTCGTCCTGGCCAGACTCACGGGTCCTCCATTCGAGCCTATGGCCACGTGTTCTCTACTCTACCTCTCCTATAAGACGGCCTTCCTGGTTGCCATAACATCGGCAAGGAGAGTCTCGGAGCTAAGAGCATTGACGGTGGGCCCTCCCTATACCGTCTTCCACGCGGATAAGGTGCAGCTTCGCCCTCACCCGGCCTTCCTACCAAAGGTGGTCTCGGCCTTCCACCTTAATCAGGACATCTTCCTCCCGGTCTTCTTCCGAAGCCCCACGCCGCCCGGGAGCAACAGCTCCACACCCTCGACGTCCGTAGGGCGCTGGCGTTTTACATCGACCGGACAAGGCCTTTTCGGCGTTCCACCCAGCTCTTCATCGCAGTCGCTGATCGCATGAAAGGCGAGCCAGTCTCTACCCAACGCATTGCCTCCTGGGTGACCCAATGCATCCGGTCATGCTACGAGCTAGCTCACGTGACTCCATGCCGACTCACCGCTCACTCTACGAGAGCGCAAGCCTCGTCCGCCGCCTTCCTGAGCCATGTCCCCATCCAGGACATCTGCAGAGCGGCTACCTGGTCTTCGGTCCACACCTTCGCCTCCCACTACGCGTTGGTGCAGCAGTCTAGAGACGACGCAGCCTTCGGCTCCGCGGTTTTACACTCCGCAACGTCTCACTCCGACCCCACCGCCTAAGGTAAGGCTTGGGATTCACCTAACTGGAATGCATTGGAGCAATCACTCGAAGAAGAAAAGACGGTTACTCACCTGTAGTAACTGGTGTTCTTCGAGATGTGTTGCTCCAATCCATTCCAGACCCGCCCTCCTTCCCCACTGTCGGAGTAGCCGGCAAGAAGGAACTGAGGAGCGGACGGGCCGGCTGGGGTATATATTTAGCGCCATAGCGGCGCCACTCCAGGGGGCGCCCAGCCGGCCCGCCGGGGTTGCTAGGGGAAAAAAGTTCCGGAGAAGCCGTGCACGCGCGGCGCGCACACCTAACTGGAATGGATTGGAGCAACACATCTCGAAGAACACCAGTTACTACAGGTGAGTAACCGTCTTTTCTGAGTCTGAGACTGCTTAAGCCTGATGAGTCAGCCCTGAGCCAGAGTGTGATGAGTCATCAGAGGCAATTACCTGCAGGTTTTGTGATAGGCCCTATGCCATTCAGGCAGGGTTCAGTCAACCACAGGTGAGGACCCATGATCCCAAAGCAGGTATATAGGCTTCTAAGGGAAGCAGTCTCTCCAGTCTGCTCAATATTGCTATCTGACTGGGAGCATTCCCATTGCCTGTAGTTTCAACAGGAGCAGGGGGGGTTGAATTGGTTGGAGGTTCTGAGGGGGACTGGAAGAGGGCGGGGGGCAGGCTGTTTTGTGGGGCACAGCCTTCCCTACCTGGCCCTCCATACCGTTTCACAACCCCGATGTGGCCTCGGGCCAAAAAGTTTGCACACCCCTGGACTAGATTATCACAGAGGTCCTTTCTGGCTTTGGAATCCATGAATATCTCAAAACCAAGTGTTATAAACCCAGAGAATTCAGAGTTAAGGTTACAGTTAAGCTTGGACTATACTAAAAATTTAGATCAATGTAGCTGCATCGCTAAGGGTGTGAACAATCCACACCCCTGAGTGAAGTAGCTATGCTGACCTAGCCCCCAATATAGATTCAACTAGGTAAATGAAAGAATGCTTTCATTGACCTAGGCCTGGTCTACACTACGCATTTATACAGAATTTAGCAGTGTTAAACCGAATTAACCCTGCACCCGTCCACACAACGAAGCCCTTTATTTCGATATAAAGGGCTCTTAATATCGATATCTGTACTCCTCCCCAACGAGGGGAGTAGCGCTCAAATCGGTATTGCCATTTCGGAATAGGGTTAGTGTGGCCGCAATTCGACGGTATTGGCCTCCGGGAGCTATCCCACAGTGCACCATTGTGACTGCTCTGGACAGAAAACTGGAGTCGGATGCACTGGCCAGGTAGACAGGAAAAGCCCCGCGAACTTTTGAATTTCATTTCCTGTTTGCCCAGTGTGGAGAGCTGATCAGCACAGGTGACCACGCAGAGCTCATCAGCACAGGTAGCTATGCAGTCTGAGAATCAAAAAAGAGCTCCAGCATGGACTGCACGGGAGGTACTGGATCTGATCGCTATATGGGGAGAGGATTCTCTGCTAACAGAACTCCGTTGCAAAAGATGAAATAAAAAAAATTTCAAAAAATTTCCAAGGCCATGATGCAGAGAGGCCACAGCAGGGACTCAGTACAGTGCCATGTGAATGTTAAGGAGCTCAGACAAGCCTACCAGAAAACCAAAGAAGCAGTCGGAAGGTCCGCGGCAGGGCCAAAAACATGCCGCTTCTATGCTGAGCTGCATGCAATTCTAGGGGGGTCCACCACCAGTATCCCACCCCTGTCCATGGATTCTGAGGTGGGGATAATCTTAACCGTGCCTGAGGATTCTGCGGACGGGGAAGATGAGGAGGAGGAAGAGGAGGACGAGCTTGCAGAGAACACAGAGCACTCTGTTCTCCCCAACAGCCACAAGCTTTTTCTAAGCCTGACAGAAGTACCCTCCCAAGCCACTATCCCAGACAATAAAGCCATGGAAGGGACCTCTGGTGAGTGTACCTTTGTAAATATAAAACATGGTTTAAAAGCAAGTATTTTTTAATGATTAATTTGCCCTGAGGACTTGGGATGCATTCGCGGCCAGTACAGTTACTGGAAAAGTCTGTTAACATGTCTGGGGATGGAGTGGAAATCCTCCAGGGACATCTCCATAAAGCTCTCCTGGAGGTACTCCAAAAGCCTTTGCAGAAGGTTTCTGGCCAGGGCAGCCTTATTCCGTCCTCCATGGTAGGACACTTTACCACGCCATGCATGTAGCAAGTAATCTGGTATCATTGCATGACAAAAAGCCTAGCTGCGTATGGTCCCAGTGTTTGCTGGCATTCAAGCAACATCCGTTCTTTATCTCGCTGTGTTATCCTCAGGAGAGTGATATCGTTCATGGTAACCTGGTTGAAATACAGGAATTTAATTAAGGGGACAGAGATGGTTGGGCTGTTTGCCTGTTGCTTAAAATAAATCCTTCCCTGCATTTAGCCAAGTAGGGCAGGGGGCGTGATTGGCGCTGAGCTTTTTCGCGTTTGGCTAGCTGGGATCTTCCCTGCTACCAGACACGCGGTGCGGGGGAGGGTGGCTAGCAGCGATCTTCCATGATACCAGCTACGCAGTGGGGGGAGGGGTAAAGCAATCATCCCAGAGAATTGGATGGGTGCGGTTCTGCTGCACGTTAACAGGAAAGAAGCAGCACTCAACGGGCTTTGCTTGCTATTTGGGAAAGGAGGGCGCTGGATAGATGAAGGCTGCAGAAGCCAAAAGACAATGGCTTACCATGGCCGTATGCAAGCCGAATTCTGCTGCCTGGACCTGCGTCTGTGATCTCTAACACCAAAGCCGCAGGCACTCAATATTAAGATGCAAAATGCAACCTTGTAGTGAGATCACATGTGCTATGTAAGGTGAATAGTGTTGTTCATCATGAAAGAGTATAACCATTGTTCTGTAAAATGTATCTTTTTAAATACTTCTCTCCCTTTTTTCCCTCCCTCATGCAGCTGCAAATTTTTCAAGTCTCCCTCCTCTGTCCCGAAGGCTAACTCAGATAAGGCGGCGGAAAAAAAAAACGCGAGACTAAATGTTCTCGGAAATCATGGAAGTGACCCGCAATGAAAGAGCTCATCTGAATGAGTGGAAGGACATGGTATCAAAGTACAGGAAAGATGCCAGTGACTGTGAGGACAGGAGGGACGAACATGAGGAGAGGAAAGATGCTTGAGATGAGAGGTGGCGGCAGCAAGAGCTGAGGTGGCGGGATGCAACTCTGGGGCTGCTGTGTGATCAAACTGACATGCTCCGGCGTCCGGTGGAGCTTCAGGAACAACAGGAGGATCACAGAGTGCCGCTGCAGCCCCTGTATAACCACCCTCCCCCCTCACCATGTTCCTTAGCCTCCTCACCCACCAGACGACTAAGAACGTGTGGGGGGAGGCTCCGTGCACCCGCCCATTCCACCCCAGTGGACAGCCCAACCAAAAGGCTGTCATTATTTTGAAAATTTTTTTACTCGCCTTTTCCTTCCCTCCTATCCTCCTCCCAAACCCCACCCGGGCTACCTTGTCAGTTCTCTCCCTCTTTTTATAATTAATTAATAAAGAATACATGATTTTTAAACGAGAGTGACTTTATTTCCTTAGGAAGTAAGCGGTAATCGAAGGGGGAGGGTGGGTGGCTTACAGGGAATGAGTCAGTCAAGGGGCGGGGGGGGTTCATCAAGGAGAAACAAACACAACAGTCACACCGTACCCTGGCCCGTGATTAAACTGGTTTTTAAAGCTTCTCTGATGCGCACCGCTTCCTGGTGTGCTCTTCTAATCGCCCTGGTGTCTGGCTGCGCGTAATCAGCGGCCAGATGATTTGCCTCAGCCTCCCACCCTGCCATAAAGGTCTCCCTCTTACTCTCGCAGAGATTGTGGAGCACACAGCAAGTAGCAATAACAAAGGGGACATTGGTTTGGCTGAGGTCTGAGCGAGTCAGTAATGTGCGCCAGCGCACCTTTAAACGGCCAAATGCACATTCTACCACCATTCTGCACTTGCTCAGCCTGTAGTTGAACAACTCCTGACTACTGTCCAGGCTGCCTGTGTATGGCTTCATGAGCCATGGCATCAAGGGGTAGGCTGGGTCCCCCAGGATAACGACTGGCATTTCAACATCCCCAACTGTTATTTTCTGGTCTGGGAAGTAATTCCCTTGCTGCAGCCATTTAAACAGAGTAGTGTTCCTGAAGACGCGAGTGTCATGAACCCTTCCTGGCCATCCCACGTGGATGTTGGTGAAATGTCCCTTGTGATCCACCAGTGCTTGCAGCACCATTGAAAAGTACCCCTTGCGGTTTATGTACTGGGTGACCTGGTGCTCCAGTGCCAAGATAGGGATATGGGTTCCATCTATCACCCCACCACAGTTAGGGAATCCCATTGCAGCAAAGCCATACACTATGACCTGCACATTTCCCAGAGTCACTACCTTTCGTAGCAGCAGCTTAATTTAGCTACAACGAGTCAGGAAAAAGATCTTGGAGTTATCGTGGATAGTTCTCTAAAGATGTCCACGCAGTGTGCAGAGGCGGTCAAAAAAGCAAACAGGATGTTAGGAATCATTAAAAAGGGGATAGAGAATAAGACTGAGAATATATTATTGCCCTTATATAAATCCATGGTACGCCCACATCTCGAATACTGTGTACAGATGTGGTCTCCTCACCTCAAAAAAGATATTCTAGCACTAGAAAAGGTTCAGAAAAGAGCAACTAAAATGATTAGGGGTTTAGAGAGGGTCCCATATGAGGAAAGATTAAAGAGGCTAGGACTCTTCAGTTTGGAAAAGAGAAGACTAAGGGGGGACATGATAGAGGTATATAAAATCATGAGTGATGTTGAGAAAGTGGATAAGGAAAAGTTATTTACTTATTCCCATAATACAAGAACTAGGGTCACCAAATGAAATTAATAGGCAGCAGGTTTAAAACAAATAAAAGGAAGTTCTTCTTCACGCAGCGCACAGTCAACTTGTGGAACTCCTTACCTGAGGAGGTTGTGAAGGCTAGGACTATAACAATGTTTAAAAGGGGACTGGATAAATTCATGGTGGCTAAGTCCATAAATGGCTATTAGCCAGGATGGGTAAGAATGGTGTCCCTAGCCTCTGTTCGTCAGAGGATGGAGATGGATGGCAGGAGAGAGATCACTTGATCATTGCCTGTTAGGTTCACTCCCTCTGGGGCACCTGGCATTGGCCACTGTTGGTAGACAGATACTGGGCTAGATGGACCTTTGGTCTGACCCAGTAAGGCCTTTCTTATGTTCTTATGTTCTTAATGATTGCTTTGGCTACTTGCATCACAGCAGCCCCCACAGTAGATTTGCCCACTCCAAATTGATTCCTGACTGACTGGTAGCTGTCTGGCGTTGCAAGCTTCCAAAAGGCTATCGCCACTCGCTTCTCAACTGTGAGGGCTGCTCTCATCTTGGTATTTTGGCGTTTCAGGGCAGGGGAAAACAAGTCACAAAGTTCCATGAAAGTGCCCTTACACATGCGAAAGTTTCGCAGCCACTGGGAATCGTCCCACACCTGCAACACTATGTGGTCCCACCAGTCTGTGCTTGTTTCCCGGGCCCAAAATCGGCGTTCCATGCCTAGAACCTGCCCCATTACCAGCATGATCTCCAAAGCGCAGGGGCCCGCGGTTTGAGATAATTCTTTGTCTATGTCCTCATCACTCTCGTCGCCGCGCTGCCGTAGCCGCCGCCTCCTCGCCTGGTTTTGCAAGTCCTGGTTCAGCATAGACTGCATGAGAATGCGTGAGGTGTTTACAACATCCATGACTGCTGTCTTGAGCTGAGCAGGCTCCATGGTTGCCGTGCTATGGCGTCTGCACAGTTCACCCAGGAAAAAAGGCGCAAAACGGTTGTCTCCTACTTGCACGGAGGGAGGGGTGAGGCTGTACCCAGAACCACCCGCGACAATCTTTTTTGCCCCATCAGGCACTGGGATCTCAACCCAGAATTCCAATGGGCGGGGGAGACTGCAGGAACTATGGGATAGCTACCCACAGTGCAACACTCCGGAAATCGACACTAGCCTCGGTACATGGACGCACACCGCTGAATTAATGTGCTTAGTGTGGCCGCGTGCACTCAACTTTATACAATCTGTTTTAAAAAAACGGTTACTGTAAAATCGGAATAATCCCATAGTGTAGACATACCCCTAGTTACCATCACTTGGGGAGGTGGAGTTCCTACACCAATGGAAAAGTCCCTTCCATCGGTGTAGTCTGCATTATGCCAATATAGCTACAGTGCCATAGTTTTGCCAGTATAGTCCCCTAGTGTAGACTTAAAAGTAATGTACAATTAGGGCATTCAGACAGTCTTCACTCTGCCTTGCAATGATTCCAAGAGGGGAAGTATGTATGAAAAAAGTCTTTAAGAAAATCAGTTTAATCTAAACTCACCTGAAAGATGATAGCACAGCATCTCCTAGAAACACACTGGGGTGGTGTTTCAGAATTGTCTCAGTAAAAACTTCTCTCTCCTGAATTTCCAGCACCTAGGTGTGTGTCTCAAGTATTTACCTAAGCCACAGGTCTGAGTACTAGGAGACCTAGATTCTTCTGCAAAGGAATAAAGTGCTTGGGACGATCCAGTATCTGTTGAGGGGGAGTGATGTCTGCACTTGGCCTCAAACTGTCACTGATTGACAGTCAGGTCTTGGGTTTATCCCTTAACCTCTCTGTGCCTCACCTTCCTTTGTAAAGTGGGGATAGTACTGATCTGCCTCCAAGGGGATTTAAGGCTCAATTAATTTACATTTGGAATGCACACTAAGATGCCTGGGTGGAAGGGGATAGGGAGGGCAAAGGAGTAATAGATGTTAAATATCCTGGTTTCCTTTTTGGAATGGTCTCTCCTTTCTTCTTTCCTTCCCCACAAAGGACACTTTGGACGCGTACCCCTGCGGCTCGGACCACACCCCCAGTCCTATGGCCAGTCGGGTGCCTCTTGAAACAGCCCCCATCCTGGAGAAGCCGGAAGCCCGTCTGACTGCTGTGGCCGTGAATGTGGAAGATGGCCACACCATTGCTTTTCTGGGGGACAGCAGAGGCCAACTGCACAAGGTAGGAGTTGGCTTGGACAGGCAGCACGAAGAAAAGGCATTCTTCTTTGAGTGCTGTCCCTGTGGGTGCTCCACTCTAGGTGACGGTGCGTCCCGGCGCTGTCGATCAGAGATTTTCGGTAGCAGTGCCTGGTTGGGGCGCACGCACCCAGGTGGTATCTCCCGTCTTGTTGGAATCTTCCAGGGTGCGTGCGCCCCACACCCTCCTCAGTTCCTTCTCAACCGTCCTCGTCTGAAGACGGGACTCGGGGCAGTGCTACCTTCTCTTCCCTGATCTCTATAGAAAACATAAAAATAGTTATTAATTAATTCCCAGTTGTTTCCCTTCCTTTAGTATAGTTACATAGTTAGTTACTTAGTAAAAAAAAAAAAAACCCTCAGGCTTGTCTCCCCTTGAGACACTTTCCTCGCCTATCTCAAACTCATAATGCCAGGAGCTTCAGGCTTCAAGAAATGCATCTCCTGTCAGGACTCCATGCCATGGTCAGATGGTCACTCCCAGTGTGTAAAGTGCCTCGGGGACACCCACATCCCCACGAAGTGCCAACACTGTGCGAGCCTCAAAACAAGAGCTCGTCGTGACAGGGATCTGCGCCTCAAGATCATTATGATGGAGAAATCCCTGCAGCCACTGTCGGAGACGGGAAAAGTGGAACCCGCTCCCACACGCTCCCCAGCCAGATCAGAACCGGTGGGGAGCGTCGCTTCACCCTCCCTGGAGCAGAGGCACGAAGCACAAAAGTCTCACAAGCGAGACTCTAACAAGGGTAAGGGGTCTTCTGCGAGATCCCTACCCCCTCTGCTGACAGCGTGAAGTACTGCTGCTCTACCAGACTTCCCGCGCTGGGAAGCTACTTACTCGTCCCGTTCCCTCAGCGCCGCAAACGGCCGCGGCGCAGACTCCTCGTTCCTCCTCGGCACCGAGGAACGCTACGGCACCGGCACCACGTACCTCAGCACCAGCAACAGCCGCGGTGCCGACAGCGCAGTCAGCACCGGCACCAGGAACAGCCGCGCTGCTTTCAGCCTGGTCAATTTCAGCGCTGAAAGCAGCCGTGATCCCGCCAGCGTGCTCTGCCTCAGCAACAAAAATAGCAGCGGTGCCGACAGCGCGATCAGCCTCGGCACCGCGAAGACCGTCGGCACCCAGCCACTCTGTGACCCGTGCACCAGCAGCGGACCCCCTGCAGGGCACGTCAAAGCACAACTCTACAGGAAACTCTCTGTCACTCTCTCCTAGCAAAGAGCTAGAGCAGGGAGCAGACTTAGTTCAGCTTAAAGAGCAGGAACAACAGCTGCTCACTCAAAGTGACCTTTTAGTGCCACCTGAGCCTCACTCTCCGCTCCTGGATGCGGACGCTCCTTCCTTGACTTGCCACTTTCTCCACCTGAACTGGCGTTCACCGACGGGGACCTTGAACTACAACAGCAAGCGGAGTTCTCCCCTCCTGCTTCTCCTCCACAGGCACCTTTACCACCTCAGGTCACGCCTCAAGTTCAGCAGCCTCAGTTTCCCTACGTTGCCCCCCCGTGGATGATACCTGGGTTCTCCTACCCCATGCCTTGGCCGCAGTGGTACCCCTGGCAGAATCTTCCTACCAATCATCTTCCTTCGGTACCTCAGTCTCCTGCTCCATCCACTTCCAGGGGTGCCTGAGCCCCCTCCTGAGCCAGGGAGCTACGCACCATATCCTGACTCCCCTAACCCTAACTCTCCACCAGCCTCAGAGGAAGCCATCCTCCCTTCACCTCCACAAACCGTGGATGACTGCAAACAGTTCCAAGAACTCTTTAAGAGGGTTGTACTCAGCCAGGATATTCCCTTAGAAGAGGTTCAGGAGAAGCAACACAAACTCCTTAAGATCCTTCAACCGTCTGCGCCATCTAAAATCGTGCTCCCTATAAATGAAGCACTCATGGAGCCAGCTGACACTCTCTGGCAAACCCCAGCTTCTTTGGTACCAACCTGCAAGAAGGCTGAACGTAAATACTACGTTCCTGCAAAGGACGCAGACTTCTTATTTTTTCATCCACCACCGAACTCCCTTGTCATCGATGCAGTTGCACAGAGGACCAAACAGTGACAATATCGACCCACCCCTCAAGACAAAGACCTTAAACGCCTTGATGTCCTCGGACGCAAGTTTTACACATCATCTACACTACTGTTCAGGATTGCTAACTAGTCTGCCCTCCTCGCTAGTTATGATTTCGACAACTACAATAAGCTTTTCAAATTTGCCTCCTACATACCAGAGGACAGAAGAGCAGACTTCAAATCAATCCTGTCTGAGGGGCAACTGATCTCCAGAACGGCCCTACAGGCGTCTTTAGACACGGCGGACACAGCAGCCCGTACTACTGCAACTGCTGTGGTCATGCGCAGAACCTCATGGCTTTCTGCGTCCGGGATTCCTAAAGAACTCCAGACTAAAGTGGAGGATCTCCCCTTTGACAAGGACAAACTCTTCTCCCAAAAAACTGATGAACTCCTCCATACCATGAAGGATTCCAGAGCGACACTGCGCACCCTGGGCATTCAACCATCTCTCCCCAGGAGACAGCGATACCAACCCTACCAAAGACCACGCACACATCAGTACTATCGCCCTCAATCCAGACCATACGACACAACTAGGAATCGTACTAGACCACCCAAGCGCAGACAAAATCAAAATCAAGCCACCACCTTCCATCCACAGGGCAATAAACAACGGTTTTGAAGCTTTGGTCGAGGGTCTGCATGACCACCCTTTGATTCCACCACTTACTTGCCCATTTGGCCACCGCCTCCAGTATTTCCAACGTGCCTGGCAGCGGATCACACAGGACCGCTGGGTCCTCGAAATAGTTCAGACCGGTTACTCCATCCCTTTTATATCCTACCCCCCTACCCTTTCCCCTTCCCCGTCCCTCTTCAGGGACCCCTCCCACGAGCAATTACTTCGCACAGAAGTGGCTCACCTTCTGCAACTAGGCGCAGTGGAACCTGTACCTCCGCAACACCAGGGGTTAGGTTTCTACTCCCATTACTTTCTAACGCAGAAAAAGACCGGAGGATGGAGGCCTATATTAGATCTACGCCGACTGAACAAATTTGTGAGGACACAAAGATTCAAGATGGCCACCCTGGGCACAATAATACCCGCATTGGATCAAGGGGACTGGTTCACAGCCCTCGACCTACAAGACGCTTACTTCCACATATCGATTCATCCAGCTCACAGACGCTTCCTACGATTCACAATCGGTCAGGATCATTTCCAATACAGAGTTCTTCCTTTCGGACTCTCCATGGCTCCAAGAGTTTTCTCCAAGACCCTAGCTGTCGTAGTGGCTCACCTCCGCAAACATGGAGTCACACTTTTCCCCTATCTGGACGATTGCCTCATCAAGGGCGACTCCTATGGCGACACACTTCAAGCCACGCATCTCGCCATCTCCCTCTTTCGCAGCCTAGGCCTCCAAATAAACACTCAAAAATCCACCCTAGTACCCACGCAACAGATAGAGTTCATTGGAGCTCATCTCGACTCAACCCAGAGCAGGGCCTCGCTCCCATACAACAGATTCCTGGCTATCACACAACTCATACGCACGCTCTCTACTCGTCCCAGGATGCAAGCAAGAATCTGCCTACAGCTCCTTGGCCACATGGCAGCTACCACCTTCGTGGTTCAACACGCCAGGCTACATATGAGATGCCTCCAGGGCTGGCTCAACTCCAGTTTCAAACCGAGCAGACATCAATTAGGGATGCTGTTATCTCCTCCTCCCAATGTTATAACTTCCCTACAATGGTGGACAAGTCCAGAAAACCTCTGTGCAGGGGTTCCCTTCCAGCAACGATCCCCAACGCTCATGCTCACCACAGATGCTTCCCTGATAGGTTGGGGAGCGCATCTAGGGGAACACAGGGCACAAGGCAGATGGTCTCCATCAGAGACGCATCTACATATAAATCTCCTAGAGCTCAGAGCAGTGAGGAGAGCATGCCTTCACTTTCTTCCCCTTATAAAGGACAAATACCTGCGAGTTTTAACAGACAACATAGCATGTATGTATTACATAAACAGACAGGGGGGTGCCAGATCACATTCCCTCTGCATGGAAGCCATTCGACTCTGGAATTGGTGCATACAACATCGAATACAGATCATCGCCTCCTATCTACCAGGCTGCCACAACACTACTGCCGAGGCACTCAGCAGGCACTTCTCCACAGAACACGAGTGGGAACTGCACCCCACAGTATTCCAACACCTTTTCTCCCACTGGGGCACTCCATCAATAGATCTCTTTGCCACGACCCGAAATCGAAAATGCCCCCTGTTTTGCTCCAGGGCGGGACTCGGGACTGCATCCCTAGGGGATGCATTCCTCATTTCATGGAACAGTTACCTCCTGTACGCCTTCCCGCCCGCCTATCCCTCTACTACACACGGTTATTCGGAAGATCGCGGACGACAAGGCCCAGGTCATCCTTATTGCCCCGGCTTGGCCAAGACAGACGTGGTACCCTTACCTTCTCCGCATGTCCTCCCGTCACCCCTGGGCTCTCCCCAACAGGTCAGACCTCCTTTACCAGGGCAACGGGCGGGTCCTTCATCCCCAACTCCAGAAGCTCCACCTCACGGCCTGGTTCCTTCATGGTTCCAAACCCATGAACTAGCCTGTTCCGAACAAGTCCTACATGTCCTCCTGCACAGTAGGAGAGGCTCCACCCGCAAAACCTACCTTCAGAAGTGGAAGCGCTTCGCTCTTTGGTGCTCACATAAACATTTAGCTCCCAACAATGTGACCCTTCCTAACATTCTAGATTACCTCCTTGAACTGAAACAGGACGGACTTTCGCTTAGCTCCATCAAAGTGCACCTGGCGGCGCTTACCACCTTCCACGAACTATTGGATGGGTACTCACTCTTTACACACCCCACCATAAAATGCTTTCTCTCTGGCCTGCAAAATCTCTACCCTGAAATTCACGCAACAGTGGCTACATGGAATCTTAACCTCGTTCTGCATGCTCTCATGAAACCTCCATTTGAGCCCTTGGCTACCTCCTCTGATCTCCATATGTCCATGAAGGTGGCTTTCCTAGTTGCTATAACGTCAGCAAGGAGAGTTGGAGAAATAAGTGCCTTGATGGCCCACCCTCCATACACAATCTTCTCCAAAGATAAAGTCACTTTGAGACCACATCCTCAATTTCTTCCTAAGGTGGTATCGACCTTCCACCTCAACCAACCTATATATTTACCAACTTTCTACCCCAAACCTCACAAAACGTCACAGGACGCAACCCTGCATACTCTCGACGTCAGGCGAGCAATTGCCTTTTATTTAGACAGGACTAAACCATTTCACAAGTCTCCACGACTCTTCGTTTCAATTGCCGAAAGATCAAAAGGCACGGCTATATCTAAACAACATCTATCCAAGTGGATCTCTGACTGCATCAGATCCTGTTACCGTGCGAAGAATCTTCAACCGCCTGAAGGCATAAGAACTCATTCCACTAGAGCCATGTCGGCATCCGTTGCCTTCCTACACAATGTTCCCATTCCCGATATCTGCAAAGCAGCTACATGGTCATCTGAACACACGTTCGCAAAACACTATGCTTTAACGCAAGACACCACGGCAGACACAATAGTAGGTCATACAGTACTATCTTCAGCACTTCATGCCGTATCTCCAAAGTCCCACCAACCGTAGTGGGTACTGCTACACATTCACCTAGAGTGGAGCACCCACAGGGACAGCACTCGAAGAAGAAGAGAAAGTTACTCACCTTGCAGTAACTGAGGTTCTTCGAGATGTGTCCCCCTGTGGGTGCTCCACTCCCCGCCCTCCTCCCCTCTACTTTGGAGTATTGAGATACTCTCCACGGTAGAGAAGGAACTGAGGAGGGTGTGGGGTGCACGCACCCTGGAAGATTCCAACTGGACGGGAGATACCACCTGGGTACGTGCGCCCCAACCAGGCACTGCTACCGAAAATCTCCGATCGACAGCGCCGGGACGCACCGTCACCTAGAGTGGAGCACCCACAGGGACACACATCTCGAAGAACCTCAGTTACTGCAAGGTGAGTAACTTTCTCTTACTGGTGAGGGTCAGGCGTGGAGTGGTGACAACGGAGGTGCTCCTATTGTGTGCCGGAGTCCTAAAAACAGAAGTGTCAGAACCCCAGAGGTGGTGGAAGCTCACTTGAATAGGGGTGGAGCTGAGGTACATATTGGGGCAGGAGGAGGCAGTGCAATGTCCTAGGAGGGTGCACAGGAGCAAAGGGAGCTAGAGGTAGTTGGGGGGAGGTAGGAGGATGATAGGGGGAGCTGGAGGAGGCCCAGAGGAGCAGGGAGTGACTCCCTGCATAGCCCATCCCACCCCTGCCTTCTCCCTATGTTTGCCTAGCTGGGGGCTCTGCTTTCTGGATGGCTTTTCTACCTAGCTCCCAACATCGCCCAACTCCAGTTCCGCCCTGGGCTCCTGGTGGATCTGGCCCCTAAGCTCACTTGCCTGGTCAGTTGTTATGCTTATAAGAAGCACATAGGATCTTTTTCAGGGGAAAAGGCAATACGCTGCACTTATTGGAGAGACAACAATTAGCATATGCATTCAATCACACACACGTACACACACACACACGTACACACACACGTCCCTCCAGTTGATGTTATAGTTACCAATCCAGAGTCCAGATCAACCTAGTGTCCAGCTAGGTTGATCACGGGTAGAGAGGAGCCGGGTTCTGTCGGTTGCGACACGATGCTCTGGGGAATGGCAGGATGAACGTGGCAGGATGAACCCAAAGTTTCATGGCAAAGCGCCTTGTTTATATAGTGATCTTCCTTCATTGGGATCAATGAGCTTTGCACCGTCATGCTGTAATCAACTGCTGTTTGACGAGTGCTTGTTTTCTTAAATTGTTCTTCTCATCTTTTATTTTGTTCTTTCATCAGTCTCTCAGGGAGTTACCCCATGCTGGTTTTGATCACAGCTATCTTGTCCCCATTGATAGGTGCCTGTCTCATCTTTTAGAGTTCTCAATCTGCTCTCCTCTGACATCTCAATAGGGGCATGTTGCAACCTCCCGGCATCTTTACATCCGTCCCTGATTCCTCCCTAGAACATCTGGTCCGGTGATGGCCTTCACACTTATCTTCTAACACACACGTTCCTCATTCACACACAAAACCAGATTGATTTACACAAAGCATTTGAATAGGAACATCACATTGCAATGCAGGAGAAAACAATCATTGCATTCTTTTACTTATTTCAGAATGCTAAACCTACAACAAAATGGTGACCCTAAAGGTCTGTCACTGCCTTGAAATCAGCTTCAGACACAAGTTTCTGGCTGATGCATCTTTACCTATGGCACACTAGGCCATTCCTTTCTGCTTTCAGAAAGGGTGGCTGGTAGGATATGGTCAAATCATACATCAATACATTTAATGCATGCTACATTATTATTCTTTATCCTTCATTCTAAATTATACAAAATACAAACATAAAATCCTACTACTACACAGCTACAGCATCCCAGGCTCTCTCTGTGCTGACCCATCTCTTGAGTGCCCCCTACCGGGGCCCAGCACCTGCTGGCTTGGAGGACTCTTTGCATCCAGGGAGGGGAGGAAACCCCCTGGCCCAGGACTGGAACCCTCCACCAGCACTGGAATTGGGGCCCCATTCAACCCCCGCATGGAGGCTCGGAAGTGGTTAGAATGAGCAGAAGTAGCAGAACGCTGTTCCCATTCCCCAAAAGAGTGCGGGAATGGTATTCCAGAGCACTCCGGCAGGACTGGAACACTGTCCTATTTTGTGCCCATTGTTTCTTTATCTCTGGGAGGAAGGATGTGCTTGTGGTACACATCTCGGAGTTGGGATCTGGCTTTGGTTCCGAAATTTTCCACTGACTCCATAGGTGACATGTCACGTCTCTGTTCCTCAATTTCCTCCTCTGCAAATTGGGGACAATAATGCTGATCTACTTCACTGGAGCTTGGGAAAGACTGCAGAGAATCATAATTCCCAAAGTAGAACTGTTTAGTCACTCAGATCAATTATCGAGACAAACCTATAAGAAGACACTGAATTGTCCTGCCTCCCTGTGATGTTTGTCACTCACATGCCACAATCTATTACTACTAAGGGCTGAAACAACTTCTGTCTTGCCCATTCACCATTCCAGAGAAGTAAGTCTCTGCTGGATAGCAGCGCCATCTGATGGCTTGTGCTCAAACTCAGCATGCTCTCAATTAAGAATAAGTAAGGCTACAATTTAGTCCTGGGTATTTTTAGTAGAAGTCATGGACAGGTCACAGGCAATAAACAACAATTCATGGGCTGTGACCTGTTTGTGACTTGTACTATAAATACCCCTGATTAAATCTTAGCTGGGGGGGCTGCTGCTCGAGGGGGCGGAGGCCGAGGGGGGCACCTCTTGGAGATGGGGGCCCTGGGGCTAGTGGCACCAGCTGCGGGGGGCCGCTGAGCAGTGGCTGCTCTGGCCACCCCTGGGGCCGCTGCTCAGGCAGTCCTTGGGGCCAGCTGAAGCGGCTGCTGCCCGGGGCTGCCTGAGCAGCAGCCAGTGCAGCTGGCCACAGAGCCACTCCAGCAGTGGCCAGTGTGGCTGTCCCCAGGGCCGCCTGAGCAGCTGGCCCTGGGGCCAGCTGCTTGGGCGACCCCAGGGTTAGCCACACTGGCCACTGCAGAAAGCCTGGAGGTTATGGAATGTCACGGAATACGTAACTTCCTTGACCTCCATGACTGACATGGATCCCTAAGAATAAGCAGAACTGCTTATACAAAACACATTTTTTGGTTATAATTTTCTCTGAGCCAGTACTGGTGCTACTCTGCAAGGCTTTTAAGAGCTGTACTCTACTCTTGCTTTAAACCTCTTATTTGAGTGTCCATCTCTGTGACTGCCACTGAGTGTTTGAGTCTGTCGTATAAATACATAAATTTGTAACACAAAGAAAAAGCCCTCTATCCTGGGCCTGAATCTAAAAATAATTACTCATTTAAAAAAAAATAACAAAAAAAAAAACCTTCATTTTCCCCAAACCACAAAATAACCAACCACCCCAACCCACCTGCAAATGCCAGTGATCTTTCTTAGGTATATGGCACCCATTACCATAGTATCTGAGCACCTGAGATCTCTAATGTGTTTATCCTCGCAATACTCCAGTGAGATAGTGTAATGCTATTATCCCATATTACAGTTGGGAAGCTGAGACATGGAGTGACTAAGGCCAAGACCCACAAATGACCCACTTCCTAACAATGGAAAGAACCTGAATACCTTTGGGAATCTGGGCCCAAGTGACTTACACACAGTCATATAGGAGTTTGTGCAAGAGCAGGGAATTGACTCTGGGTTTCCTAAGTTCCAGGCTAGCATACTAACTACTCAGCCATCCTTTATCCCTTTTGTGTCTTGTATCACAACCGTCCTTGAATACATAGATGAGGCCTTGGTTGCTGACAGGTTAGTGCAATCTGAGATCAGCCATGAGAATAAATTCCAAATGGAGGCCCCTTATGGAGAATACCCTGCTGGCAGTTCCCTCTCTCTTATACCAACAGGACAACCATTCAGGTGCCTTTACTGGCCACAGTTACAGCTGTATGTCTCTGTCTAGGTGCTTATATAGTTTTTCTGACCATGTCATTAGAGCCTCGGAAACACGAATTGTTCCTCACAGATCCCCTGAAATAAAGAATATTCCCCATTACATATGGAGAGCTGAGGCACAGAGTGATTTGCCTGAGGTCACACAGAGCCTGTGACAGAGCTTTGAACAGAACCCAGGTGTCCTGAGTTCCAGTCCAGAACCTTAACCACATGGTCATCCTTCCTCAATATAATATAACTTAAGACATTTAGGTCTCTATAGACCAAACTTAGCTTCTATAAATTTCCCCTGGAAACCTGTAGGCAGCCAGTACAGGCCTTAGAACAAACGCTCCATATGCTGCTAGCAAGAGGCACACCACGTACCAATTAGGTTATCACAGTTTCCACACTTTTCAGTTTCTGGGTTGATTTAAGATATACCTCCAGGTAGAGCATGTTGCAGTGTCTACTGTCAAGGCATAGAGATTCATAGCTGAAAGAGATGGTCCCAACCTCAGAGCCCCACGTACATGGATGAAAGTAACTTAAAAGTCTTACTGGCACGGGGGCACGGCTCAGAGCTCCTGCAAGGGGCGGGGCCTCAGCCTCCCCCAGCCAGCCCTTCAGCGCTGCCCGGCCTGTGCCGGCAGGGGCTCCAGTGGCGATTTAAAGGGCCTGGGGCTCCGGCTGCTGCCACAGTAGTGGAAGCGGCAGCCAGGAGCCCCAGGCCTTTTAAAATCTCCAGGACCCAGGGCAGCTGCCCCTTTTGCCCCGCTCCCCTCCCCCAACAGCCCCTGGGGGGGAGCAAAAGGGGCAGCGATGTTAAAGCCCTGCCACGTGCGGCAGCACTTTAACATCACCTATGTACAGGCCCGTACCAGCAGCCACCTCTTATTCGTACGGCATACCGGCCCACTTTCACCTCTGCCCACATAGCAAAGAAGAGTAATTCTCACAACTGCTGTTATATGGTAACTCCAAAGCAGCGTAGGTGCAACTGCACCCCCTGAATGCAAACTTGTGTGACATATGATGGAAAAATAGCCTCGGCTAACGGGGAAGATCTTTTCCTCACTATATCTTCCATCTATTTTCCCCAACATTTCCCTGCCTTGTCTCCCCCTTCCTAGTGCCACAAGGACCAAGATCCGAAACTCTCACCACCAACTCCCGACTCCAGACCTTAGTGTTCCCAATAGGTAGCAGTGGTGGATGTGATTACAGTATGTTCTCTCATGATGGTCACTCAGTGGCTTGATAACTAGTTCCTTCCACAGCAAGTGTACGGTTCCCAGATACCCATGACTGACCACCTCAGCTATAATCTCAGGGTTTTCATGGGACTGGTGTGGCCAGGATGGGGCATCCTACATCCTGTGAACACACAAACTATCCTGAAAAATCTTGTGGTTTAAGCACTACATCAGTCAATAGCTATGTCCAGGAGGTGGCAATTATTGCCCTGCTAATTTCATTCATTCACTTTTCTCCTGTCCACCAGACCACTTGTTCACTTATTGACTCATCCACTCGTTTTTGCACTCCTCTCTGCCTGTTCAGATGTCTGCCCATCAGCCCTCAAACCTGTTTGCAAAAGCTCACTTTCCCCTTCACCTGCCCACATACCTACCTGCTCATCCATTTGTATATTTCCTTTCCCCATTATTGTTATATATTTACATTTCTGTAGCACAAAGGTCCACCAATCAGGCTGTCAGAGCCCATTGTTTTGGGCACTGTACAGATACTCAGTAAAGAGACCATCTCTGCTCCAGAGTAATTACAGTCTAGTTTATGACAAGATGTAACAAGGAGATAAGACAAACAGCAGCTGCCCACAAACCTTCTGACCACCCACTTCCATCTTCATTTTGCCTGCCTGCCAACTACGACTCTGTCTCTTACAGGTGTACTTAGGAGCAATGGGAGATGCTAATGCATATGCTTCTCTAATCATCCACTTGAACAGCATGGTGAGTGGAGACCTGCTCTTTGACCAGTCGCAGCAGCACCTGTACGTCATGACCCAGTCAATGGTGAGAGCAATGAAATCCCTACTGCAAAGGAATGAAAGCATTTGGGGCCCACAGTACTTCCTGAGGGAAAGTGGTGTCTGTAGTCAGCCTCAGGCTGTGGCCACAGGGGCCTGGCCTCATGCCATGGCTGTGAAATATGATGGGACTCCTGCCATCCCAGGGATTGGTGTCCCAGCCCTTGGGCATCCTTGTGCACCAGTCATGTAGTTATGTCAGCAATGATGGATGAGTGTAAAAGGTAGTTGTTATGTTACAGAGACCAACAGTTAGATAGTAACAGGTATGTTAGCAGTGTGGAGAAAAAGGCCTAGGGTCTGTAACAGGGCAAGCTCCTTTCCTACCTTGCCTTGGGTTCACTCCCAAACAGTCTTGGATGCCTCTTAATTGTGAACACTTCTGTGAGGTTTTTATTTATGTAACCACCACCAAGCCATCATCGCAATCCCTGTGCAGCACATCTACCTACAGTGTCCTTCAATCCTCATTCCTCTCTCCAGGGAGAGGAAGAGCCCTCAACAGCTGGTGACCTAGCTTCCCTTAGGGGGTAAATAACACTTCCTTATTCACTTTCTCCACACTATTCATGATTTTATAGACCTCTCTTCTGCGCACAGTTGCCAGGAAATTTTCCCTCTGTGGTAAGGGTCAGGTCATGGCACAGTATAAGGGGACTGGCTGACCCCACACCCTCTTTTTCCTTCTTACCACCGCTGATGATTGCTGGAACTGTTCCTCTTGCTTCAGCAGGTGATTCTCAGTGGTTCTTGCTGTTTCTCTATCCCATTTCTTTCTTTCTCAACCAGTTGCTTCTCAGGTAGGACTTAGTTGGACTCTCACAACTATTAGTAGAGTTTCCGGCGCGCTCGTAGCTGGACATGCCCCAGTCTCCGGGCTTCAAACCCTGTGCCTCCTGCGGCAAGCCCATGCCTTTGAGCAACCTGCACTCCAGCTGTCTAAAGTGCTTGGTTGAGATTCATGTATGAGATCACTGTCAGATCTGCTGCCAGCTGAAGCTGGGTTACGAAGAAGGATTGGGAAGCCAGGTTAAAGTCTCTCCTGATGGAAGGGAACTCAGACCAACTTTGGAGCCAAGTTGGTTGGACTTGGTGTCAAGTACCTCAGCGTCAGTAAGGAGTGCTCCTCCTGCTGCACAGGACTCTTGGCACCACACTGTTGCCGAGAAAGAAGTATAAGAAGCAGCGGTCTGAGAGGGGGCATTCCCTAGATCTAAGAAAAAACAAGAACAAGGAGCGCAGTGGAGTGCTGTCTGTGTCTGGCCATTCCCCTGCCCCTGCTCTGCTGGTTGCACCGTCAAGTCCACCCTGTTTGCAGGCTGTATTGAATCCAGTGCCAGATCAGCCATTGGCACCTGGGGAACATCATGGTGCCTCTGGGATGGTGGGATGCGTTCATTGCGGCCAGGGACTTGCTGGTGCTTTCAGCAGTGCTGTTACCAGTGCCCCACCAGTCAGCCCTACATGGCAGTGGATCCTGGTACGGGGGTTCCTCCAAGTTCCTGGTGCAGTGGGCATTGGCCCATGCAAATGCAATGGCTTTTTTGAAACCCATGGGGTTTTTCCCCCCCAATGCCTGGCCCTCGTTCAAGCTGTTCCTGCTTGATGGTGTCGGAGAGGCGGACTCCTCGGTCACACCATGCAACGTCTGACCCAGACTCCGGTACCAATCCTCAGGCCCTGGAGCAGCGGGTTCTGGTCGATGAAGAAGGAGAGGAGAGCCACCTGCCAGTGTAGGCCTCCTCCCCAGACAAGGCAGTGTTAAGGATGTTTGATGTCAGTGTTTGAGGCCCCAGGACAACTTCAAGAAGGAGCTATTGAAGAGAGTGGCCTTGAACTTAGGGCTGGAAGTGGAGGTAGTTATAGAGTCCTCATGCAGCCTGTTCGACATCTTGGCTGTGGTGGCCCTGTTGAAGGTGGTTCAACCTCTCAATGAGGTCATCATGGGGCCAGTCAAAACCCTCTGGCACACACCGTCCTCACTGGCCCCCAGTTCAAAGAGAGCAGAGAAGTACTTTGTTCCCACCAAGGCTACAAGTACTTATACTCCCACCCACCTCCCGGGTCCCTTCTGGTCTTGAAGGTCAATGAAAGAGACAGGCAGGGGCTGCAAGGGGCCACCCCAAGGCAAAAGAATTAAAAAAACTGGACATTTTTGGTAGAAAGGTTTATTCTACTGGTGGTTTACAGCTCTACATCTCCAACTAGCAGGTATTGCTAGGGAGATACAATTTCAACGTCTGGGACTCCATATCAGAGTTTAAGGTTCAACAGTCTCTTCAGGACCTTCCATTCAAGAGAGCTTCTCCTCGGAGAAAACAGACACAAGGCTCCAAAGCCTGAAGGACTCCAGAGCTAACCTCAAGTCTCTGGGTCTCTATGCCCCGGCACCTTCAAGGAAGCACTTCAGGACCCAACAACTGGTCCGCTTTTCACTTCCGCCGTCCTGTCAGGACCTGTTCAAAAAGTGAAGCAGAGGTTATAGGCACAGACAAATGCCCTGTCCACTTCAGTCTCGCTACCTGGCCCTCCCAGATATTCAGGAGGCTCCAAACAGAACTTTTGATGAGGTGCCCGAAGGCGTTATACCAGTTCCTATACCGGATCCTGTTCCCCTGTTGTTTTTGGACCATCTCTCCCACCTCAGCTTGGCATGGTCCCTTATCACCACAGACTGTTGGGTGCTGAGTATGGTGGAGGAAGGTTATATGCTTCAGTTTATTTCCTCCAATCTCTGTCCCTCTTCAGGGACCCTTCTCATGGGCAACTTTTATCCCAGGAGGTGCAAGACTTCCTCTGGGTAGGAGCCATGGAGGAGGTACCTCAGAATCTGAAAGGAAAAGGATTTTATTCTTGCTGTTTCTAATTCCAAAGGGGGATTCCGACTCATCCTAGACTTGCTTTGCCTCAGCAGTTATCTAAAAAAGCTGACATTCTGCATGGTCTCTCTGGCCTCCATCATTCCCTATCTGGATCCAGGGGACTGGTATGCTGCCATCAATTTGCAAGTTGCCTATTTCCACATCTCCATTTTCCAAGGCCACAGAAGATTTCTCAGGTTCGTCATGAACCAGACCCACAACCAGTTTACCATCCTCCTGTTTTGCCTCTCAGAAACCCCTAAATGCATGGCAGTAATGGCAGCTTTTCTGTGAAGGCAAGGGGTGCAAGTATATCCATACCATGATGACTGGCTGATCAAGGTCCGAGACCCTGGTGAAAGCCAGAATCTACCTTGTCCAAGTAACCTTTCGAGCACTGGTCCTGCTGATAAACGAGCAGAAGTCAACACTCCTCCTGGTACAGAGAATAGAGTTTATTGGAGTGGTGCTCAATTCTACCTGAGCCAGGGCCTTTCTCCCAAAAGCCCGCTTCCAGTCAGTGGTGTCACTGATTTCTCAGGTCAAAGTCCACCCAGTCACAATAGCCAATTTCTGCCTCAGGCTGTTGGGTCACATGGCTGCATGCACATCATCATTTGGACTTGGTGCTTACAGTACCTGCCCCCCTTGACTGGTGGAGGGACTCCTGTTCAGTAGACTTGGGCGTTCCCTTCATCAGACCCCAGCCCTCAATATTCGTAATCTCAGATGCATCCAAGCTGAGTTGGGGGCTCACCTGGGGCACCTCAGGGCACCAAGTCTGTGGCCCCAGGAAGAGCTCTTCTTACATATAAATGTCAGAGAGCTCAGAGCAGTCCGCCTAGCATGCTAGGTGTTTTTACCCTACATTGCAAGCAAGCTTGAACGAGTCCCTACAGACAACACAGCCACCATGTTTTACATCAGCAGGCAGGGAGGGGCCCGCTCTTCCCCTCTCTGTAAAGAGGCCATTTGCTTGTGGGAGTTCTGCATGAAGCACTCATTCCACCTTGAAGCTTCTCACCTTCCAGGAGTCCAGAACGAACTGGCAGTTCAGCTCAGCAGGTCTTTCTTCTCTCCCCAAGAGTGGTTCCTTTGCCCTGACATAGCAAGGATCATTTTCCAGTGGTGGGGGAATACCCTGATAGACCTGTTTGCGACCAGGCAGAACAGGAAATGTCAACAGTTTTGCCCTCTGTGTGGCCACAGACCAGGCTCATTCAATGCCTTCCTACTCCCTTGGGCAAAGTACCTGTTCCATGCCTTTCCCCCCATTTCTCTCGTGCACAAAGTCTTACTGAAGGTCAGCCGGGACAGGGCAAGGGTTATTCTTACAGATCCAGGCTGGCCACGCCAGCACTGCTTTGATATGTTATTGGACTTGTCAGTATCGACCCCAATGCCACTCCCTCCCCTCCTGGACCTGATCTCGCAAGATCACGGCTGAATGCTCTAACCGAACTTCAACACCCTCCACCTGACCATGTGGAAGTTCCATGGTTAAACGCCTGTTCGGAGCAAGTCTGCCATGTTACCTCACCAAGTGGAAGCGTTTCTCCATTTGGTCATCCAATCGAGGCCTCTCGACCATTCGGTCACCTCTCCAGCCTCTGCTGGAGTATTTTCTTCAGATGAAACACTAAGGCCTAGCTATTTCATCTATTAAAGTACAGCTAGCAGCCATCTCAGCTTTCCACCTTTTGGTGGTGGGTCGGTCACTTTTTTCACACGAAATGGCCATTTGCTTCCTCAAGGGCTTAGAAAGGCTATACCCGCAGATCCAGAAACCCATTCCTCTGTGGAACTTAAACCTGGTCCTGTCAAGACTCCCAGGTCCTCCCTTTGAGTTGCTGGCATCATGCCTTCTATTGTAGGTTTCCTGGAAGGTCACCTTTCTGGTAGCAATTACCTCAGCAAAAATGGTCTCCGAGATTAGGGCCCTTACTTCATAACCCCCGTACATGGTGTTCTTTAAGGACAAAGGTACAACTTCACTCCCAACCTGCATTCCTCCCGAAGGTGATTTCACAGTTTCTTAATAATTAGACCATTTTCCTGATAGTTTTCTTCCCGAAATCTCATAAGAATAGGGAGGAGCAGCATCTGCATGTGCTGGATATTAGGCATGGCCTAGCTTTCTATATAGAAAGGACCAAGCGATTCCGTAAATCCACACAGCTCTTTGTGGCAATAGCAGATAGGATGAAAGGCCTACCCATTTTGGCTTAGAGAATTTCATCCTGGGTCACTTCCTGCATTCACACATGCTGTGAGCAGGTGGGCATCCCAACACCTGCCATCCTGACTGCCCATTCTATGAGAGCACAAGCTTCCTCAGTGGTGTTTCTGGCTCAGATCCCAGTCCAGATAATTTGCAGAGTGGCGACCTTGTCATTGGTGCATACTTTTTCTTCCCACTATGCCGCAACCAAGCAAGCTATTGATGATGCCAGGTTTGGTACGGCAGTGTTGCAGTCTTCATGTCCATGAACTGCAAGCCCACCACCTAGGGTACTGCTTATGAGTCACCTAACATGGAATGGACCTATGCAAGCACTCGAAGAAAAGATAGTTATTAACCTTTCTGTAACTATTGTTCTTTGAGATGTGTTGCACAGGTCCATTCCATGACCCACCGTCCTACCCCTCTGACAAAGTTAGTTGGCAAGAAGGAACTGAGAAGGTGTGGAGTTGGCCAGTCCCCTTATACTGCTCCATGAGCGCATGGCACCAGAGGGTGCTAGAGCTGACCTGATGTGTACCACTGAGGGAAACATTTCTGGCAACTATGCACAGGGCATGCACACACCTAACATGGAATGCACATGTGCAACACATCTCGAACAACAACAGTTATAGAAAGGTTAGTAACGGTCGTAAATTCCTCCTCAGTCATCGCTTTTCCAAACTGAGATGTGGCGACCAGAACTCCATGTAATATTCAGGGTTAGGGTGTACCATGGATAGATAAAGTCGCATTATGATCTTTTCTGTCTTCTTATCTTATAGACTTTAAGGTCAGAAGGGACCATTATGATCATCTAGTCTGACCTCCTGCACAATGCAGGCCACAGAATCTCACCCATCCACTCCTGTAACAAAACCCTAACTTATGTCTGAGTTATTGAAGTCCTCAAATTGTGGTTTGAAGACCTCAGGCTGCAGAGAATCCTCCAGCAAGTGACCTGTGCCCCATGCTGCAGAGGAAGGCAAAAAACCTCCACGGCCTCTGCCAATCTGCCCTGGAGGAAAATTCCTTCCCGACCCCAAATATGGTGATCAGTCAAACCCTGAGCATGTGGGCAAGACTCACCAGCCAGCACCCAGGAAAGAATTCTCTGTAGTAACTCAGATCCCACCCCATCTAACATCCCATCACAGACCACTGGGCATATTTACCTGCTAATAATCAAAGATCAATTGCCAAATTAATTGCCAACATTAGGCTATCCCATCATACATCCCCTCCATAAACTTATCAAGCTTAGTCTTATCTATCCCTTTCCTAATGGTTACTAACATTTTGTTAGCTTTTTTTTACTACTGCACATTGAACAGGTGTTTTCAGAAACTATCCACTATAACTCCAAGATCTCTTTCTCGAGTGGTAACAGCTAATTTTGACTCCGTTATTTTGTATGTATAGTTGGGATTATGTTTTCTAATGTACATGACTTTGCATTTCTCAATGTTGAATTTCACTTGCCATTTTATTACCCACACACCCAGTTTTGTAAGATCCCGCTGTAACTCTTCACAGTCTGCCTTGAACTTAACTATCTTAAGTGATTTTGTATCATCTGCAAACTGCCATCTCACAGTTTACCCCTTTTCCAGATAATTTATAAATATGTTGAACAGCACTGGTCCCAGTAAGACTCCTTGGGGAAACCCACTATGTACCTCTCTCCACTGTGAAAACTGACCATTGATTCCTACCCTTTGTTTCCTATCTTTCAACCAGTTACTCATCTGTTAGAGGACTTCCCTCTTATCCCATGACTGATTACTTTGCTTAAGACTCTTTGGTGAGGAACCTTGTCAAAGGCTTTCTGAAAGTCCAAGTACATTATATTCACTGGATCACCCTTGTCCAATATGTGTTGACCCCCCTCAAAGAATTCTAATAGATTGATGAGGCATGATTTCCCCTTTACAGAAGCCATGTTGGTTCTTCCCCAACTTTTCATGTTCATTTGTGTGTCTGATAATTCTGTTCTTTACTATAGTTTCAACCACTTTCCCTGGTACTGAAGCTAGGGTTACTGGCCTATAATTGCCAAGAGGGCCTCTTGAGCCTTTTTTAAAAACTGGCTTTATATTAGCTATCCTCCAGTCATCTGATACAGTGGCTAATTTAAGTGATAAGTTACATATCACATTTAATAGTTCTGCAGTTTCACATCTGAATTCCTTCAGAACACTTGGGTGAATGCCCTCTGGTCCTGGTGATTTATTGCTATTTAATTTATCAATTTGTTCTAAAACCTCCTCTATTGACACCTCAATCTGAGAAAGTTCCTCAGATTTGTCACTTAAACAGAATAGCCCAGATGTGGAAATCTCCCTCTCGTCATCTGCAGTAAAGATTGATGCAAAAAATTCATTTAGTGTCTCCTCTTCAAGTGATCCTCTGATCCTTCAAGTGATCCATCCCCTGTCACCCATTCCCAGCTTCTGGTAAACAGAGGCTAGGGACACTTCAGAGTATGGTTTTGCATCCCTGCCCATCCTCACTAACAGCCATTGATGAACCATCTCCTTAGTGGTCTTGTCTTCCTTGAGTGTTAAAGTACACACCAACACAACCTTAACTCTGCCCCCCCAGAGCTGGGACTAGCCCCAGGGAATTAACTGCATTCTGCATTCGCTGTGTTAAGAATAGCTATACTGAACAGTGGAGGCATTAGCTGGAGAGCTTGATAGAGATGTGATTTTGATCTGAAGAGGTCTGGAGATTTCTTTGAGGAGCATCACACAGCTATGATGGTGATATGAGTACATGTAAGTCTTTGCTCCACCATATGTGATCAAAGGAATGCATCAGTTCAGCACCGAGTTGTTTAGGTTGTTTCAGGAGTGGGGTTACAGGGCTCTGCTTGCCATGGGGATTGTCAGCAGTGAGGTGGGATATGAAACCCAGTCAGTGTGTTTAATGATAGGTAAATGAAAGTGTAATGTTAGGTGGAATCCTATGAGTAAGAATGAAGGGAGTGTAAAAGGGGGTGAGGGGTTGTAAAATTTAACCAGTGTGTGGTTGCCCAGTGCTTGAGTGTAGAATAGTGTAGGTAGCCCCTGTTCAGAACAGCTCACCTAAAAACAAATTTTACCTTTGAAAAGAGAAGGCATATTACTCTGCTACGGTTGTCACATGCCCAATTCCCTGAGTGATATGCACTTTCTGGAAAAGCAGAGTGCAGGTATGTGAGCTATGGAAGTATTGGGTCATTACTCAAAGAGGGCAGATTTAACATTTTGTTGGCATATATTTCCTCTTTTTCAAAGGTTTGACTTTTGCTGAACTTGATATTCTTGAGGACATGAGATACCACCAGGCAAACTTAACTCTGCATTAATGATGTCATCCATCAGTGAATTTCCTAATTTTTTTTAAAACAGAAAGAGGAATGTTTGTAGGAGTTAGTAGCCATTTAAGCAGTTGTAGTTGTCACAGATCCTAGCGAGCACTCCTTCCTGGCTATCCACTAGGACTGCTGTGAGGAGAATCCAAGCTTCTGAGCTCTGGATCCCCTGGTGTGTGTTACACTTCTAAAACCTCAGCAGGCTGCAGCACTGCTTTCTCCCTTAGCTTCTTTGGCATATTTCCCGGGCACTGACTCTCGGACTGCTACCACGTCTTGGAAATGGGGCTTGTCACAGGGCGCATCGCTCGCTGCTGGGCTGGTGCCTCCTCCTGGTACTCCGGGGATTAGCTTGAGGCCGATGCTGCCCCCATCTCCCAGCTGCAGTTTGCACACTGTCATTTCGTCTCTGCTATCTGCTTGCAGCCCCTCTCGCAGCCTCAGGAAATGCAATATCCTCTCCATGGCTTGACCCTCTGGCCATGTCACTATCTCTGTTCTCCCCTTCTGGGCGGGGTTAGCTCCTCAATGCTCTGAGGCAGTCTTCCCGCTCACTGTCTTGGTGCCACTCGCCCAGTGGCTGGTAGGGGATCCCGGGTCCTCCATCTTCTCTGGGTTCAGCCCAGCAAACAGGGCCCTCTCTCTCTAGCCTCACTGCTCTATCCCTGGGCTACTTCCCACTAATGGTTTCCCTTTTCTTCCTAGGCCTACCAGTTCCCAAAGCCTCCTCCCTCTTCCCAGGGATTGACTGCAGGCTGCAGTCTCCACTCATTCCTTCCTTTCTCCTAGGAGGGTCTGCCTTATCCCAGCAGCCCCTTCTGCTTTCAGCTGCCCAGCTGAGCCTCCTTCATTAGCTACCTAATTTGTTAATTGGCCCATCTGGCTTGCATTAAACCCTGCAGGATGAATGTGTATCACAGGGCTTCAAACCCACCTGTCCTAGGACCCAGGATCAGCACTGATCTCAGTTACGTAAACATCCCCCTCTCCCAAAACTATGCCCCAAAGAAGTGAAGTTTCTGATGTACAGTTTAATTCTCAGGGGCATGCAGTAGTTCTGAAGCAGACAACACACGTGCACTTTGTATAGTCTAATGCCTTTATGCTCTTTTATACTTAATCATGTAAAGCACAGGAGAATCCAGATCATACAAAACATGAAAGACTAAACACATGTCCCTGCCTCAGTTTCCTCAGCATTGCAGGGCATTCTTTTGGCTGGGGTATGAAACCCTTGGGTTGTCCAGAGTTCTTGTGGTTATCTGGCCTCAGGAAACGGGGCAGAGACCCCCTGTCTCATGAGGCTGCTAAATGCTGAATGACCTCTCCCTTAGAGCCCCTTATCCAGCTTCCATGACCATGCTCTCTCTTGCCCCAAGCTACTGCTTCTTGTCTGACTCCCCCTGTTCTTGTGTATTTATTTTATTTAAACCTCTCCTGGTCACCTGGTCTTTTTATTCTACTCCTGGTAAATTGCCACTGCTCCTACCTCTTCCCTCCTCCTCCCTCTGAGGAGTCAGCTAAACTGGTTTTCTAAGGATGCAGCTCACCCACTGTTCCCAGATGTTTTCACCACACTAGGGTGGTTAGGGCCTAAGCACCTTTTGTAGTATCTGTCTGGTGTGTAACTGCTACAGGTCCTGTCAGCTATGGTGGATCGACATACGTATAAGCATTCATGATAAAGCAGGTTTTCACAGTACAACTTCACAATATCAATCAGAATTCATAATTTGAACAGACATAACCCCAGTTCATCACAGTTCTCATCTAGGTTTGCAGTAGATAAACTACTGTGTCTAAACAGTAACAAAAAGACCTAGCTTTTATATAGCGCTTTTCATCAGTACATCTCAAAGAACTTTACATCCATATACCCATTTTACATATGGGAAACTGAGGCTCAGGTCCGTAGATTATTTACAAATTCGTAGATTCCAAGACCAGAAATAGCAAAGAATCCTGTGGCACCTTATAGACTAACAGACGTTTTGCAGCATGAGCTTTCGTGGGTGAATACCCACTTCTTCGGATGCAAGACCAGAAATGACCATTGTGGTCATCTAGTTTGACTTCTGTATAACACAAGCCATAGATTCCCTCAAAATATTTCCTAATGCATAGGTTTTAGAGAAACATCCCCTCTTGATGTTAAAATTGTCAGTGATGGAGAATCTATTGCGATCCTTGGTAACTTGTTCCAGTGGTTAGTTACTCTCACTATTACAAATTTACATCTTATTTCCAGTCTGAATTTGTCTATCTTCAACTTCCAGGTATTGGATTGCGTTACACCTTTCTGTGCTAGATTGAAGAGCAGATTGTTAAATATTTGTTCCCCATGTAGGTCCTTATAGACTGTGATCAAGTTCCCCTTTAACCTTCTCTTTGGTAAGCTAAATAACTAGAGCTCCTTGAGTCATGTTTTCTAATCCTTTAATCATTCTCATGGCTCTTCTCTGAACCCTCTCCAGTTTATCAACATCCTTCTTGAATTGTGGCAGCAGAACTGACCACAGTATTCCAGCAGCGGTCACACAAGTGCCAAACACAGAGGTCAAATAACCTCTTTACACCTACTTGAGATTCCCCCATTTGTGTATTCCAGAATTGCATTAGCTTTTTTGGCCACTGTGTCACACTGAGAGCTCATGTTCAGCTGATTATCCACCAATCCACAAATTGTTTTCAGAGTCACTGCTTCCCAGTATAGAGTCCCCCATCCAGTAAGTATGACCTGAGTTCTTTGTTCCTAGATATATACATTTACGTTTAGCCATATTAAAATGCACATTGTTTACTTGTGCCCAGTTTACCAAGCGGTCCAGAGCACTCTGAATCAGTGACTGGTCCTCTTCGTTATTTACCACTCCCCCAATTTCTCTGTCATCTGCAAACTTTAAATAGCATAGGTCCAAGAACTGATCTCTATGGGACTCCACTAGAAACACACCCATTCAATAATGATTCCCCATTACAATTACTTTTTGAGACCTGTCAGATAGCCAGTTTTTAATCCGTCTAATGTGTGCCATATTAATTTTGCATCATTCAGGTTTTAAAATGTCATGCCTACTAAGTCAAATGACTTATAGAAGTCTCCGTATATTACATCTGCACTATTACCGTTATCAATCAAACGTGTAATCTCATCAAAAAAGATATCAAATTAGTTTAACAGGATCTGTTTTCCATAAACTCATATTGATTGGCATTAAATATATTAACCTCCTTTAATTATTAATCGAGTCCCATATCAGCCGCTCTGTTATCTTGCCGAAGTTGATGTCTGAATGACAGGCCTACAATTACCTGGGTCATCCCATTTATCCTTTTTAAAGTAGCTTTCTTCTAATCTTCTGGAACTTCCCCAGTATTCCAAGACTTATTGAAATCAACATTAACGGCCCAGCAAGCTCCTGAGCCAGCTCTTTTGAAACTCTTGGATGCAGATTATCTGGACCAACTGATTTTAAAATATCTAACTTTAGTAGTTGCTGTTTAACATTCTCCTGAGATACTAGTGGAATAGAAAGTGTGTTATCATATGATATGACTACATCATCTATTTTCTTCCCAAATACAGAACAGAAATATTTATTGAAGACATCTGTCTTCTCTGTGTTATGATAATTCTACCATTTCCATCTATCAATGGACCAATACCATTGTTAGGATACTTTTTGTTCCTAACGTACTTAAAAAGCGCCTCCTTATTGTCCTTAATTCTGTTAGCCATAGATGTCTCCTTGTGTTCCTTTGCTTCTCTTATCAGTTTTCTACAATTCCTTGCTTCTGATTTATATTCATTACTATCAACTTCCCCTCTCTTCCATTTGATATATAGATCTTTAAAAAAAAATGTATAGTTGCCTTCACTTCCCCACTAAACCAGGTCAGATTTTTAACCCTTTTTCCTCAGTTGTGGGATGGTGGCTTTTTGGGCATCTATGAAAGTGATCTTAAACAATTTTGGATGATCGTTTATATTTTTCTGATTGAATTCTTCCTCCCAGCTGATTTGGCTGATAAATGTTTTCAGCTTTGTGAAATTGACATTTTTAAAGCACCAAGTATATATTTAAATCACTGGTCTGGACTTTGTTCCAGGTCCACATTAGAAATATGATCAAATCATGATTACGTGTATCTAAATTACCATTAATTTTAGTTCTGTGATCAGACCTTCTTTATCTGTCAAGATCTAATGTAGAATTCCTCCATGTTGGCTACAACACTTGTTGATTAAGGAAAATGTCGGAGAGGTGAAGAGACTTGCCCAAGGTCACGCAGCAGGCCACTGCCAGAGCCAGCAATAGTTGCAGTGCAGGAGTCTCTAGACACCATTACTCTGTGCTCCTCTCTCTCCTGTACATTTTGTGATAGTGGAATGGGGATTATAGTCATGCATTTAAGTGTGTAGTTGTTAACAGAGCCAGAGAGAGAAATTTCAGACATCTATATGTCCCAAAATCTTGAGAGCTTTATTACATGGGCTTAGTAAATTTACATGCATGAGAGAAGACGGGGGTGTTTCTTTTCTTCTCCAACCTCTCCCCTACCATTTCGTGCAACATGTAGACCTTCCAGCTCAGACCTTTTCCAGATGTTTGCCCTACCGGGGATTTGAAGTGTCATTAGCTGGGCACAGTTTAGGATCTAAGTCATCTGCTTATCGCCATAAGCTATCTAGGTACCATGAAACTTCCTAAACTACAAACCCTCTTGGCTTCTTTATCTTTGCATGTTCAGTGTAATCTGATTTGCTTGTGAGCATTAGGCATGAGGGTAAATTGGGAGCCAAGCTCTTCAGCTAATACCATTCTGAATTTTGTTCCCCCAGAAGGCTAGTGGGTGCCATACACTCTTTGGGGGAAACCCTCAAGTGAGGGAGAGCCTTGTATCAGGGTCAGAGCCATGGTTTGATCCCCAGTTCTGGGCAAAAATATGTCAACATTAAGAAAATACTTTTTGGGGGGATTGTATTTTGGGAACCCCTTGGTCAAAATGACCACAAATTTGGAACACCCTGACCAGTGCCCAGTGAGCCATGTCAAATTTCAGGGCAATCTGAGTAACCATGTAGATTTTAGAGCACTTAGAAGAATTGAGGTTTAAACAAACAGCTGGCCTAGACCAGGCGGTCCACAATAATATTTATTGAGAACTGAACTGAAGCACATACTGCAGGAGGTCATCAAGGATCCATTGCATAACTCTGTACTGCAACAACTTCTGTGAGAAAAGAGGGATGGAATCTATTGTGCATCAGTCTTTCTGTGACATTAAAATCTGACCTTTTCACCATACCAGAGTTTTCTGCTTTTGAAAAAGATTGTACTACTAGTAGTTTATATAATAGCAGCACCTGTGTCTTAGCTCTGCCTTGGCATTTTTGTAGCAGCCAACACCATCCAATGGAACAACTTTCTCTTCTACTAATATGGGAAACAGCCACTTTTGAATATTTGGCTCCTATTTCTTTAGTTTCAGATTATTCTGGTAGCTAACAGAATGTTGAATGAGCAGAAGTTGTAGGACTTGTGGGTGGAGCTGCTAGGTTTTCAGCTGGAATTTCACTAGATTAATTTGTCTTTCTCTGGCAGGTGGTAAAGGTTCCCATATTAGAATGTTCACAGTACTTGGATTGTGAATCGTGTTTGACACTGAAAGATCCATACTGTGGCTGGTGTGTTCTCCAGGGACGGTAAGATCTCTGATCACTTCCTCAACAAGGCTCTTCAGAGAAATGATTATTTGGGATTAGCTAATGAATTTTCTTTTGTTTAGTTCTATCAGTTTTACTAAAATTCCAATAAGGTACAGTATGCGATGATGTTAACTCTTCTGTTTGTACATTTATATGATCTTGTGCAACATATATTTAGACTTGTATAGCCCTACTTAGAATACTTTTAGCTGCTGCATGTGGTACATACATCTCCTCTGAGTTCATTCATTCTTTAATCCCTCATCCTTCTATCATCCGATTCTGTCTTCCCACACTACCTCCCTGAAATGCCACCATTAGTCAACAGCTGCTTTTTCTCTGGCACCTTCCAGTTCCTGCAAATTGGAGCCACTGCATTTCACTCAGTTCTGCGCTTGTCTTCAGTCACCATGCACTGTATCCTTCCCAGTGGATCTCAGTCTGGGTTTCACTGACCACAGCAAGGAAACTAGTCTGTTCCATGCAGCTAACAGCCTTCTCCTTTCTGCTGCTACTGGCTCATCCTCTCTCCTCATTTAGCCTTCAACACTCTGTTCCAGTCCTTGGTAGTGGATCCAGCAATGCTGTGAACTCCAGCTCCCATCAAACAGGGTTCTACTTCCACTTGGCTATCCTTTTCTCTGTTTCTGTCTATGCAGTGCCACAGTGTTCAGTTCATAACCCTCTGTTATGTCCCTTATTCCTGTCAGGTTTCTCACCTCCACCTTTAATCTTAGTGGCCAGGTTTACTCAGCTGTAAACTGTAAATATAATTTACAAAACAAAGTTGTGCTGTATCTAATGTACCCAGTGTTGCCAAGATTTCCATACATGCCCAAATTTGGATTGCCATAGCACAGTTAGGGCTATTGAGACTACATGCCTTAGCTTGTTGTCACTACTGTAGTTGGTGTGTTTGGTTTCCCTACCACTGTTGCTGGGGAGAGTCCTGCTCACAGGAATATTGTAGCCAAAGAATGCATCCCCTCCTCAGTTTTGGAGAGCACGCTGATGGTTTCCTAAATCTCTTTCTTTAGGTGCAGTCGTCGCTCTGAGTGCTCCAGATCCATAGTGAGTGAGCAGTGGCTCTGGAGTTTTAATTCTACACAGCAATGTTTATCCATCCAGTCACTAAGCCCAGCTAATATCAGCAGAGAAGAAAAGAGAAATGTGAGCAGTGACATTGTACTTGGAAAACATACCCCTGTGATAAAAATGGTGGCTTTCTCCTTTCATATTTGTAGATGGTCGGCCATCTTCCATTCTGGTGTAAATGAGAAAATCTCCTATTGATTTCAGTGGAAGCTGAATCACTGAGCTTTGGAGTTCATCAGAGTGTGCCTTACTCAGGGCACTTACGTGCCATAGTGGCCCCAGGAGGGATGGGTTCCATCACGGCTTTGTCAAGTCAGATGTCTATGCATATATTATTATGAGAGTGATGCATTTTGAGGGTTCTTACTTGCCTTGTGCTGCTACTGCAAAGTCTGTCCTTGGCTTGGCATGTGTAAGCATGCCTATAGATTTCTAAAGCTTCATGATGCTGATTATTAAAAAGATAACGAAAGAAAGTGAAAATCATCAAAAGGGCAGCAAGGCTAATGAGATTAGATACAATAGTGGGAGCCATCTTAGAAAGACAGTGGATGGATGGATCAATTACTTGTTTCTGTGTCTCTTAAAATGAGAGATGAACATAAGAACGGCCATACCGGCTCAGACCAAAGGTCCATCTAGCCCAGTATCCTGTCTACTGACAGTGGCCAATGCCAGGTGCCCCAGAGGGAGTGGACCTAAGAGGCAATGATCAAGTGATCTCTCTCCTGCCATCCATCTCCACCCTCTGACAAACAGAGGCTAGGACACCATTCCTTACCCATCCTGGCTATTAGCCATTAATGGACTTAACCACCATGAATTTATCCAATTCTCTTTTAAACGCTGTTATAGTCCTAGCCTTCACAACCTCCTCAGGTAAGGAGTTCCACAAGTTGACTGTGCACTGCATGAAGTAGAACTTCCCTGTATTTGTTTTAAACCTGCTGCCTATTAATTTCATTTGATGACCTCTAGTTCTTGTATTATGGGAATAAGTAAATAACTTTTCCTTATCCACTTTCTCCACATCACTTATGATTTTATATACCTCTATCATATCCCCCCTTAGTCTCCTCTTTTCCAAGATGGAGAGTCCTAGCCTCTTTAATCTCTCCTCATATGGGACCCGTTCCAAACCCCTAATCATTTTAGTTGCCCTTTTCTGAACCTTGTCTAGTGCCAGTATATATTTTTTGAGATGAGGAGACCACATCTGTACGTAATTAGGAAAACAAAATTATATTGACTAGAAAAATGTGAATTATGAAGGGACAAATTATGGATTTATATTAATATTTGATTGGCAGATTTTCCTCACTATCTTGGATTTACCATCCTTGCATGAGGAAGAAGCCTATTCATGTTACTTTGAAGACTATGAGAGTCCAGCAGTTCTGACAGAGTCAGGCATCGTGTGTCCCTCCCCAGATCCCAGCCAAGCACCAGCTTTGAAAACAGGAACAGGTCAGTTCAACATTTTCTGTAAATGAAGTGACTGGTAAACAAAATCATCAGGAGAGGGAACAGCAAAGTTTGTCAGAATCGTGTGGTGAGGTAGAATATGAGAGAATTCTAATGCTTTAGTGATGGTTAAGTAAAAGTGTAGGTTGAGTTGGTATCCTGTGAGTAAGTATAAGGGAGTTTTAAAATCTGTCACATGGTTCTTAAATTGTACACATATGGTATTGGGGAGCTGGATGAGTGTCAGTGTTCACCAGCTCTGGAACCCCTGAATCGTAAAGTGTCAAGGGTCACTGTGAGTATGTGCGCATTGAAGCATTGCTCAAAGAGGGTAGACAGAAGGTGGTGTGGGCAACCGTATTTTTTTTCCTTTCTGTCCATTTGTCCTGTGGGTGAGAGTGAATGGGTTGTAAAGGAGGTGAAGAACATCTATATTTCAGTCACTGTTGGTGGAGGAATGGTATATGTGTGAATGGGGCATGCTGGGATATTTCTGAAAGAGGGCAGAGTTAAGGTTGCATGGGCAAACCAAACCAATGGAAATCATTATATAAGGGAGGATGAAAATCGGGCTTATGCTGGGAGGCTCGCTTCCCAGCTAAACTATGGAGACAGTGTGTCCCTCTATAAAGCGTACCATATGTCTGTCTGTCTAATAATGCTGCAGCATGGGGACCTGTCACAGCTCCAGTATTTTAGAGGTGCAATTTTTGTTTCCCTTTTCAGAGCACATAACTGTAAAGCTAGTGGTGCGTTTCCATAATGTCTTCATTGCTTCAGTGGATTTCTCTTTCTATGACTGTGCCGCAGTGGCCTTGCAGTGGAAGTCAGCACCGTGAGTACATGTTGGTTCCCTGTCTAAAGGCTTTGGCCATTCCTATCTGTCTACTGGACTTCCTCAGAGGCTAATCTTGTACTGTTGTTTCAGGTGTCAGGGATGTGTGAGCAGTCACTGGGGATGTAACTGGTGTATCCACCAACACCTCTGCACCCACAAAGCAACTTGTGAAGAGGGGACCATTATCTACAATGAGAGGGTTTGTCTCGTGCATAGATCCCATCTGCTAAGATTGCCATTGAAGTCCAGAAAGATTATGTTTTTACTCAGATTAAAGTGGCAGCCATCTTGCTGCTGTGGGCTGAGAGTATCAAGAGGCGTATGTGTCCCCTTCTGATACTAAAGAGGGGCTCCTGATCCCTCAGAGCCTGGCTGCTTTGTAGAGTTTTCTCAGGTATTGTGGGATGGGGGCTGAGGAAAGGTTTCCAGCAACAGGGCAGTGAGGCAGGATGGGCCTCTTATTCAGAGTGAGTCATAACTCATCCAGAAACCCCCCTTCATGCCCAGCCTGCAATCGTGATGTAAGGGATCTGGGGAAACTATGAGGCATCAGGAGTCTGGGAGAAAACCATCAGGGAACTGATAATAGGGAGGCAGGCAGGGAGCAAAAGAGAATTGGCCTGGGGAGAAGTGTATCAGGCTGGGGCACGTTGCAGGGTGAAGAAGATGAGCAGGGAACACCAGCTGGGAGGGACAGGTGTATCTTGGTGTGGGGAAGGGTGGATGAAGCTGTGCAAGAGGAGAAGCTGATAATTGAGTTAATCCTTCATACTCTGAGAGTTTCAAGCCCTCAGAATCTCTCTGTAGGCTGTGCAGTGTTAGCCTTTATTCCCTGTGCTCAGCGAAGCCAGCTGGTGTGAGAGGCTTATCTCTCTCTCAGTAGAAATCTCATAAGGGTAAAATGGCCTCCTGGGAATTCCCTTTTGCCATGGAATCTGACTGACTGTTGTTTTTTGCTTCTGTCTTTCTCTCACATGTTGCTGTTTTCATGCTCACTCTGTGATTCTCTCTCTCTGCCCCCATCTCAATGGCTCCCTTCAGACACAAATTCCAACCTCAAGTCCATTTCTTTCTTCAGCTGCTTCTACCATCATGACCTCCACCAACACGCTGACTGTGGCCACCAAACCCATCACTCCCCCAGTCACTATGGTGGTTACCGACACTCCCATCACACAGTCAGTCCCCACCACCACCACTCTGCCTGCAGTCTCTGCCATGACTGCTCATCCCACAGGGACCTTTAGCCACACACACGCAGCAACTCAAACTACAGCCATTCTCACCTTTCTCAAGATCACCACTGAATCTATGGCGCTACCCCTAACAGACAAGCCCACTACTACCAGCCTTGCCACAAATCCTACTGTAGTATCTGTCACTACTAGCCCAGCAAAGACTACAGACCATACAGCTCTGCCTACCTCTGAACCAGTCCCAGCCCCAGAAGTGTGGTTCACTGACCCACCCACCACTGCTGCCTTCAATACTCTGCAGCCAGTTGTGGCAGCATTAACCCCTCCCCCTGACATCACAAATTCCACATGGCCTCCCACTACTACTTTACCAACCTCTGAGGCACCCACATCTGCCATCCCATCTCCTTTCACCCCCAACCAAACTTCAAGTGCCCCCACCTCCTCTGCTGATTTCCCAGGAGACCTAGAGACAGAACTGCCTCCCTCTGAGGTCCCATCTTCAGTCCTTCCTGACTGGTTACTTGGGGAAGGCACAGAGCTCAAGGACACAGAGGATTGGATGGATTCACTGCAGACCGAGAATGATACGTCACCCTTCTCTGCTTCCACTCTTCTCTCAGGCGATGGAGACTCTTCAGAGAGGGATGCCCCTGATTTCCCCAGAATTCTGCACCCTGGTTTTGACTATCAATATGATGCCCCTGGATTTTTGGAGTTGGTGAGTCTCTGATGCAGCTCTCAGACCTACCTTTAGAGCTATGATCACAGGAAGGAAGATAGGGTCTTCTGGAGGAGAGGGCGGAGCCAAAGGATGGTGATGTGTTCAGAGTGGGAAATGGCAGCCTGAGGAAGGAAGGGGGCTTTGGTGTTGTAGCGTGGCTTTTTACCTGGAAGCTGCACAGTGCCCAAGCGACGGGTTTCCTGATACACCATTCCTAGGGCTTGCGTAATGTCTACTTCCTCCTGCTCGCTGTCTTTGGAGTCTTATACTGCTCTTCTTACCCCTGTAGTAAATGGCTGGGTCTACACTATGAGCTAGGGTGTGATTCCCAGCCTGCATACAAATACTCGCTGTAGCTGTCATTGAGCTAGGTTGCTAAAAAGAGAAGTGTAGCTGCAGTAGCATGGGCAGTACCAAGGAGGCTATGGGCTAGCCATGCTTAGTACAAACCCGTCTGAGCCTGTTGCTATGTACTTGGCATGGCTAGCCCATGCCGCCACTCACCACTGCCTGGCCTATCCCAGCTCTACTGTACTTCTCAGCATGCTAACTCAATGAGTACGAGTATGTCTAGGGTAGCTGGCAATAAGCTCCAAGTATAAACATACCCAGTGAGCCCAGCTTCCCCTTCTGTTAGGATGAAATTTCATTCCTGTATTTGCCTGTGTTAATTGCTCCAGTCAAGTTAAATTCCCTGTGCTGTGGGTGCTCTCTGTGGGTGTTTGTTTTTCAGAATGAGGAGTTTAGCTGGGGTCCTGGAGCCTGTCCCTGTGTGCAGGGCATTCAGGGATCCTCTCTGCTCCCAGTCAACGTGGAGCAGAAGATAACCCTGCTGGGGAAAAACTTCCATCTGTATCAGGTATGTGCCTGTTGTTTCCCATGAGCACTGAGAAGAGGTTTGCTTGGAGCAAGGCACCCTGTGGGCAGCCTCTGGCACCTCGGTTCCTAGATGCGTCAAATTTAAGGGCACCTCGCTGATGCATGTGGGGACTGCATATCCAGGGTGGATCCCTGCTAAGTCCCTTCTCATTCCATTTTAAACCTCAAAAGCTGAGCGCAGTTCTTCCATTTTTCGTTTGCCTGTCCCCTTCTCCTGATGTGGTAAAATGTCCATGTGGATATTCCACATCTGAAGCTTCTACAACAGAGTTAAAATTAAGCCTTACAGATCCTCAAAAACTCTGGTTCCTTTGGGCTGCATTTACAGTCACAGGTGAAAATCATATTTGTCTCCAAAGTTTGAAGACTACTTCAATAACCTCTCTGGAATGATAGTCCCTGATAGACTTTGTACAAACTACAGCTGGAACCTGATAGGCTACATGCCCTGAAATCTATTTCTCTCAGTTACAGTCTAATTGTTACCTTTCTCTGTTGAAGTGTTTATTGTACATACAAGAATGGTTGGTGACTGAGACATACCCTGGCTCATTTTTCTAACTCTCTTTCTCTAGTGTTTTTTTTCCTCTAATCCCCCTGCTTCTGGGCTGAAGTCTTTTGATAGGAACCCTCTCCTCTCCCCAACATACAGTATCGTCTGGGAATTAATTTGTTTGTGGTCTTGATTTGATTCCTCTCATGTGGAGATCATGAAGAAGGGAGAGAACAGGAGGGACTAGAACGCAGGAGAAAGGTGGCATGGCAAATGAGAACAAGGAGCATGTTGCATGTGTAGGGAGTAGTATGGAAAAGGGCACTGAGATGGGAACAGGAGGAGAAGTTTTATGGGGGAGCATAGGTGTGTGTGCCTGAAAGTCTCTGTGTGTTGATTTGGTCGTGTGAGTGGATACTGGTGAAGCTGTCTCTCTCTTCCTGGCTGTAGGATCAGCAATGGGACTATGAGTGTGTCCTGATTGTGGAGGGGAGGACAGTGGTGATGGATGCTTATGTTGAGGGGGAGGAAGCAAACCGATCACTCTGCTACATCACGTGTCAGCTACACCAGGTAAGTATTTGAGATGGCAGAAGCTATCCAGACTTCCCACTAATCCAATCTCAACCAGGTTGTTGCTGATGATCCTTAGTCTGACTGGAGAGAAGACTAAAAACTAGTTAAATTGTGAGCTCTTTGGAGCAGAGACCATCTTTCTGTTCTGAGTTTGTATGGTGCCTGGCACAACGGGGCCCTGATCCCTGAGGCTGCTGTAAGACAAGTAATAATAATTAAGTCTTCAGCTAACAGAAGGTTAGTTTTATCTGTACCATAGTACAATGATAATGCCACGATTGTGGCAGAGAACAATGCCATCCTTGTAACATCTCACTACCATTCCTATGATATCCAAAAGGTTAGCTCCATTGCCCTTTCATTTAGCACTCTGTCACTCCCACTAGCAGTGCTTTGTTTACCTGTTTGTCTGCTCTTCTGGGATTGGGGACAGCTCCTTTGCAGAAAGCCTCTGGGAGAAAACCAAAATAACAGAAAGTAAGATAGATGCAAGCATGAGATATGTAGCATGTACAATCCCAGCCCGCTGAGAGTGCTAGAGTTATAGATAACATTAATGTATTACGCCTGGCCTTTGCAACAGGAGAGAGAGGGATACTGGCCCAGAGATCATGGGCTGTTTCTACCAGGATGAGAGATTTGAGGGTGGTTTTGGAGGGGGGTGAGGAAGCTGTGTGCTGCCATGTGGCATGTGGAGAGGATTTGTAAATAGCCTGGAGTGGATGGCGCATGCAGCAGTCCCTAGAGGTCCCTGTCTGGGCATCCAACTGCTGTAGCAGCTTCTCTGACTGCCTTTGAGAGGCCTAGAGGGTTGAAACATGGTAATGGCTTTGCCTGAGGACTTGGAGTCATTTGACTCCTGTGGCTGTCATGGAAGGCTAGGCGAAGATGTTATGGTGAGGAGGTCGAGGGTAAAGATCATGGATTCTTCAAGTGCTTGCTCATGCACACCATTCTAGGTTTGTGCACGCCCACTTGCATAGTTGGAGATCTTTGCCTTAGTGGTATCCATAGGGTCGGCTGTGGCACCCTCTGGAGTGTGCGCTCATGTGTTGGTATATTTGGCGCCGCCAGCCCCACGCCCTCTCATTTCCTTCTTACTGCCCGTGGTGGTTGGTCAGAGCACCTTTCCCTTGCCTAGCAAGCAGTCACTGTTTTTTCTCCTTTGCTTCACATTTTAGTGTTGTAAATAGTTTGTTTACAGTAGTTAGCTAGTGAAGTAGTTGTTAAGCACTGTAGTTAGTAAGTTAGGGTCCCGGTAGGGACTTTGCCCCAGGCGGAGGGGCATGCCCTGGTTTCTGGGTTTTAAGCCCTGCGCCAACTGCAACAGGCCTATGCCTGATAGTGACCCCCATAGCAGCTGCCTGAAATGCTTTAGGGAATAACATGTAAAAGAGAAGTGTTGCATCTATAAGAACTTTCGTCCCAGAACACAGAGTGCGACATCCATTTGAGGCCTATCCTCCTGGAAGCTGCTCTCCGCCCAGCCTCGGAGCCATCCCAGACAGAGTCAAATCCCAGTACTTCGGCCTTGGTGTGTAGTGCACCCCGGCACTGGGCTTTACCCAGCACCTCTCCCCTTCGTTGGTGTCGAAGAAGCATGACCCGGCACCGAGTACCCTGGAGCTACATGGGGGTGCATCCCCGAGGTGGTCAGTGTGATCTTCCGAAAGTGGGGATCTCCCTGAGTGGACTTGTTTGTGACTTGCTAGAACTGGAAATGCCACGTGTTCTGCTCGGTTTGGGGGATCGACAGGGGCTCTTTGTCAGACGCCTTCTTACTCCAGTGGTTGGGGGCTCTGATGTATGCCTTCCCAGCAGTGCCATTAATCCAGAGTCCTCATGAAGATCAAACAGACAGGGCGAAGGTGATCCTGATAGCCCCGGCTTGGCCTCGCCAACATTGGTTCGGCACGCTGCTGGACCTCTCGGTGACCCCCCCGCTGTAGCTGCCTTTCTGGTCGGATATGCTGTCCCAGAACTACGGCAGTCTCCTGCACCTGAGCCTGGCAGCGCTGCACCTGATGACTTAGCTGCTGCATGGCTGAATGTGCAGAAGAGGAGTGCTTGGCCCGTGTCCAACCGGTCTTCTTGGGCAGCAGAAAACCCTCTACTAGGGCAGCCTACCTGGCCAAATGGAAATGGTTCATGTGCTGGGCCTCGGACCAGGGTATTAGGCCAGAGCAGGCCTCACTTCAGTTGATCTTGGACTACCTTCTACATCTCAGTCTCCAGGGCTAGTCCCTTTCATAAATTGAGGTCCACTTGGCCACTTGATCAGCCTTTCACCCTCCATTTCAGGGCAGGTCGGTCTTCGCCCACAACATGATGATCCGGTTTCTAAAAGGTCTGAAGCGACTCTATCCTCATGTCTGGGACCCTGTCCCTGCTTGGGACCTGAATCTAGTGCTGACACGGCAAGTGGAGGGCCCCCTTCGAGCCATTAACTTCCTGTTCCCTTCTTCTGTTCTCCTGCAAGGTGTCGTTCCTGGTGGCAAGAACATCTGCCCATAGGGTCTCTGAGATTAGGGCACTTAGTTTGGAGCCATCCTATACAGTGTTTTTCGAGGACAAGGTCCAGCTGTGGCCGCACCCAGCTTTCCTGCCCAAGGTTGTTTCGCAGTTTCACGCAAGTCAGGACATATTCTTGCCGATCTTTCTCCCAAAGCCTCATGAGTTTGAGGAGGAACATAGATTGCACTCGGTAGCCTTTTACATTGAAAGAACCAAACTGTTCTGTAAGTCAGTGCAGCTGTTCGTCCTGGTGGCGGGTAGGATGAAAGGTCGTCCAGTGTCTACCCAGTGAATTTCATCCTGGATCACTGTCTGCATCCAATTTTACTATGAACAGGCGAAAGTGCCTCCACCGGTGATTGTAACCTCCCGCTTGACTAGGGTGCAAGCCTCATTGGTGGCCACCTTCTTCAAGTGCTTGCTCATGTCGATTCCATTCTAGGTATGCGTGCCCACGTGCACAGTTTTCGGAGACTTTTGCCTTAGCAGTATCCATAGGGCTGGCTGTGGTGCTCTCTGGACTGGCGCTCTCGTGCAGCGGTATATCAGGCACCGCTGGCCCTACACCCTCTCAGTTCCCTCTTATTGCCTGTGACGGTTGGTTGGAATGCCTGGTCTTGCTTAGCAAGAGCATTAGCGGTTCTTCACTGTTCAGATCGTTCTCCTTTGTTATTTAGTCAGTGATTCGTTAGCTGTTAAATGTTTTAGTAGTAGTTAGAGTCCCGGAGCGGGGCATACCCCACTCCCCGGGCTTTAAGCCTTTTTTTGGGTGCAGCTGGACATTGCCCATCAGTGACCCTCGCGAGAGTTGTCTGAAGTGCCTGGGGAAGTCCCTTTGAAAATACAAGTGCCAGATCTGCAAAAATTTTCACCCCCAAACTCAAAAAGAGCGGGACATTCGATTAAGGGCCCTCCTGATGGAGGCTATTCTGCGCCCAGCATTGGAGCCCTCACGCTCAGACTCCACACCCAGTACTTCAGCGTTGGTACACAGTGCACTGGCACTGGGATCCACCTGGCACCATACCCCCCTCGCCAGTACTGAAGAAGTGGTCTAAGTCGTCTGGTCTGCAGACGCCGCGCAAAGGACCTAGAATCATAGAATCATAGAATTCAAGATCAGAAGGGACCATTATGATCATCTAGTCTGACCTCCTGCAAGATGCAGGCCACATAAGCCGATCCACCCATTCCTTTAGCTAGCGACCCCTGCCCCATGCTTCGGAGGAAGGCGAAAAACCTCCAGGGCCACTGCCAATCTTCCCTGGAGGAAAATTCCTTCCCGACCCCAAATATGGCGGTCAGCTGAACCCCGAGCATGCGGGCAAGACTCTCCAGCCATACCCTCTGGAAAAAGGTTATATCATGTCATTGACCCATTGTACAATTTACCAGTGTGGCACTTAATTGACCTATTGACTAAGCCCGTTATCCTATCATACCATCTCCTCCATAAACTTATCTAGCTTAATCTTAAAGTCATGGAGGTCCTTCGCCCCCACTGTTTCCCTCGGTAGGCTGTTCCAGTATTGCACTCCCCTGATGGTTAGAAACCTTCGTCTAATTTCAAGCCTGAATTTCCTGACTGACAACTTATATCCATTTGTCCTCGTGTCCACATTAGCACTGAGCTGAAATAATTCCTCTCCTTCCCTGGTATTTATCCCTCTGATATATTTAAAGAGTGCAATCATATCTCCTCTTATCCTTCTTTTGGTTAAGGAAAACAAACCGAGCTCCTCAAGTCTCCTTTCATACGACTGACCTTCCATTCCTCGGATCATTCTAGTGGCCCTTCTTTGTACCCGTTCCAGTTTGAATTCATCCTTCTTAAACATGGGAGACCAAAACTGCACACAATACTCCAAATGAGGTCTCACCAACGCCTTGTATAACGGGACTAGCACCTCCTTGTCCCTACTAGAAATACCTCGCCTAATGCATCCCAAGACCGCATTAGCTTTTTTAACGGCCACATCACATTGCCTACTCATAGTCATCCTACGATCAACCAGGACTCCTTGGAGGTCCTTCTCCTCCTCTGTTACTTCCAACTGGTGCGTCCCTAGCTTATAACTAAAATTCTTGTTAGTCATCCCTAAATGCATTACCTTACACTTCTCACTATTGAATTTCATCCTGTTACTAATACTCCAGTTTACCAGGTCATCCAAATCTCCCTGGAGGATATCCCGATCCTTTTCCGAATTGGCAATACCTCCCAACTTGGTGTCATCCGCAAACTTTATCAGCCCACTCCTACTCTTGGTTCCCAGGTCAGCAATAAATAGATTGAATAAAATCGGGCCCAAAACCGAACCTTGAGGAACTCCACTGGTAACCCCCCTCCAACCTGACAGTTCCCCCTTCAATACTACCCTCTGCAGTCTCCCCTTTAGCCAGCTCCTTATCCACCTCTGGATTTTCATTTCAATCCCCATCTTTTCCAATTTAACCAGTAATTCTTCATGCGGTACCGTATCAAACGCCTTACTGAAATCCAGATATATTAGATCCACCGCATTTCCCTTGTCTAAAAAATCTGTTACTTTCTCAAAGAAGGAGATCAGGTTGGTTTGGCACGATCTACCTTTCGTAAATCCATGCTGTAATTTATCCCAGTTGCCATCGGCCTCAAGGTCTGTAACCACTCTCTCTTTTAAGATTTTTTCCATGACTTTGCATACTACAGATGTTAAACTAACAGGCCTGTAGTTACCCGGGTCACTTTTTTTCCCCTTCTTGAATATAGGAACTACATTAGCTAATCTCCAGTCAAACGGTACAATCCCCGAATTTAGAGATTTATTAAAAATTATTGCTAACGGGCTAGCAATATCACTCGCCAATTCCCTTAATATTCTAGGATGAAGATTATCCGGGCCCCCCGATTTACTTCCGTTAAGCTGTTCAAGTTTGGCTTCTACCTCAGATACCGTAATGTCTACCCCCATATCTTCATTCCCATTGGTCCCTCTATCACTATTGCCTAGCCCTTCATTAGCCTCATTAAAGACTGAGGCAAAATATTCATTCAGATATTGTGCCATTCCAAGATTATCCGTAATCTCCACTCCGTTTAAAGTTTTAAGCGGTCCCACTTCTTCCTTTTTGGTTTTCTTCCTATTTATATGGCTAAAAAACCGTTTGCTATTGGTTTTAATCCCCTTCGCTAGGTCCATCTCCACCCGTCGCTTTGCCTGAGCTAGGTCTTGTGCCTGCAATGGAAGCTCTCAGGGGTACCGCTTGGTCAGACCCCCTGGTCCAGCCAGGGATCCACCTCTGACTCTGGGGAGCAGTAGGGGGTCCTGGCCCATTGCAGGGCCATTTGTGCCCAAGGCGGGCCTGGCAGCCAAAGAACAGTTAGGCCAACCAGCACCGCTGATGCCTGGCCACATGATAGATCCCACCAAGTCACCAGCTCAGATGACCAAGCCGGTAATGGGACTGCCCCTAAAGGCAGTGGAATGCCCCCAGTCCCTGGACTGAAGGCGTCATTTTCTTTTGCCACAGCCAAGGACCCTGGTACCGCAACCCTGGTCTCCGGCCAGGAGGCCCAGGTCTCCAATGCCACAGTCTCCGCTTACAAGACACAGGACTCTAGAGTCACAATGGCAATCCCCGTATTCTCGGTACTGATAGTCCTCCCACCAGCGATCACCAAGATGCCAGTCACCATCGCCTTGCAGATCGCCTAGGTGTTGGTCTCCTCAGACGCGAGACTGTTCCTGGTCGCGGCACCAGTCGCCAGGGCTATGGTACCATTCTTCGGGCAGGAACTGGCACTCGCCTTCCCTGTACCAGTTTCCGACAAGAGTCAGTCAACAGACTCAGGCTTCCACGGCCCCGCCCTGGTCCCCAGAAGAACAGTGGTCTGGGTTGGAGGGACAGTTTAGTCTTTCTCCTGTCCAGGACAAATCGTCTCCCAGCTGGGAGCCCGCCAAGGCGCCTGTGGCACCAGCATAGGTTATGGGGCAATGGCCCGCCCAGTGGCAATACTGGAATCCACGGTGGGTGCCTGTAATGCTGGCACCATACTCCCACGGCTCCTCTCAGGTGACATTGGACAAGCTACCCCTGGCACAGCCGGCACTGGCGTTGGAGCAAGGGGCCCAATCTGAAGCGGTGACCTCGAGGGAGGCCCCGGCAACCACAGAGCAGTTCCCAATGCAGCAAGGGGACGCCCCGCAGCCTCCAGCAATGCAGTCATCCTCATCGTCCCCAGATGAGGCGGTGTTGGGGCCCTCACAAACTAGCTGCTCCTCTGATGACATTAGGTAGCACCAAGCCCTCCATAAAAGGGTGGCGGCCCACATGAATTTGGAGGTCAAGGAGCTAGCTGAGGAGCCTGATGACTTCTTCAGTGTCATTCCCTCCTCTGCCCCAGCCTGGGTCACATTGCCTGTTCACCAAGGGGTCCTGAAGATCGCCAAGTTGGTATGGCAGACCCCATCTTTCATTCCTCCCACGTAAAAGAAGGCAGAAAATTAGTACTGTGTCCCCACCCAGGGGGTTGAATATCTATGCACACACCCTCCTGCGGGGTCCCTGGTCATGTCTGCCGTCAACGAAAGGGCCAGGCGAGTGGCATCCCCAAAAATAAAGATGCCAAGAGACTAGAGTTATTTGGCAGAAAGATTTGTTCCACAGTGAGCTTCCAATTCAGGGTCTCTAACCATCAGGCACTACTTGGCAGGTACAATTTCAACCTGTGGGACTCGGTCAGCAAGTTCAAAGAGAGCCTCCCACAGGATCAGGCACAGGAGTTTGCCACTCTGATAGATGAGGGCATGGCGGTAGCCAGGGGTATCCTCCAAATGGCCTGGGACGCCAAGTACTCAGCGTCCAGGGTGGTTGCCTCTGCAATAGCCATGAGGCGTAGCTCCTGGTTACAGACCTCCAGGCTATCCCAGGAGATGCAGTATACCCTTCAAGACCTCCCTTTTGAGGGAACGGGGCTCTTTTTGGAGCTAACTGATGCTAGGCTCCACAGCCTTAAAGATTCCTGGGCCACCTCCGCTCCTTAGGCCTTCATACTCCTCAGCAGGCCAGGAAGCTGTTCCGCCCCCTGCCGCCTCCACGAGGTCTTGGGGTCCCCCTCGTTCCAGCTCCTAAAAAAAAGGAGGACAAAGACTGGTTTTAAGCGATGCCACCAGTCGTCATCTCGTTCACCTGCTCAGCCCGGTCCTTCCAGGGATCAAGGCAGTCAGCAGAAGTCATTTTGAGGGTGCGCCCAAGGATGATGCCCCAGTTACTGCACCGGATCTGCTCCCCATCTTCCTCAACCGCTTCCACCTTTTCTGGTCAGCCTGGTCCCATATCACCTTCGACTGCTGGGTGCTCGACACAGTCTCATTGGGTTATACCCTGCAGTTTGTAGCCGACCAAACTGTCCATCCCCCTTCCCAGTCCCTCTTCAGGAACCCTTCTCACGAGCAACTCCTCGTTCAGGAGCTTGAAAACTTCATGAGCCATGGGGCAGTGTAAGAGGTTCTACAAGACATGGAAGGAAGAGGGTTTTACTCCCTTTACTGCCTCATTCCAAAGGCAAAAGAGGGTCTCAGACCCATCTTAGACCTGCACCGCCTCAGCAAGTCTCTCAAAAAGTTTTTGTATGGTCTCCCTGGCCTCCATCATTCCCTCCCTGGATCCGGCAGAGTGGTAGATTTAAAGGACGCATACGTCCGTATTTCCATATTCCCGGGAAATGTCGTTTCCTTTGTTTCATGTTGGGCCAGTACCATTTCCAGTTCATGGCATTGCCCTTTGGTCTCTCGTCTGCCCTGAAAGTGTTCACAGACACTCTACACGGCTAGATCTGGGGAGTCCAGATCTACCCGTACCTTGATGACTGGTCGATAAGGGACCAGTCCTTGGATCAGGTGCGGAGGTATCTCAATCTGGTCTGTTCCACCAGCCGCGATCTGGGCCTATGAATAAATGACAAAAAGTCGACCTTCACCCCAGTGCAACATATAGAATTCATTGGGGCGATACTCAACTCCACTCAAGCCAGAGCCTTCCTCCCTGAAAGCTGGTTCCATGCCATGGTGAACCTCATCTCATCTCTGTGTGCCCAACCACTCACCATTGCCCACACATGCCTGAGACTGTTGGGTCACATGGCATTATGCACTTACATGGTCTGGCATGTGCGACTCCGCCTCAGGCCCCTACAGGCATGGCTGGCGTCGGTTTATGTCCCCAACTGGCGCAGTATGGATCGGGTGATCAGGGTGACGGACAGCATACTGTCATCCCTTACCTGGTGGCAAGATCCCGCATCGGTGCTGGAGGGAGTCCCTTTTGCGGCCCCAGTCTCGTCAGGACTCATGTCTCTGACTCTTCGGACCTGGGTTGGGGAGCCCACCTGGGTGATCTTAGTACTCAAGGCCGTTTATCCAGTCACAATCGGTCTTTGCAGATCAACATCAGGGATTTCTGCCTGCAGCACGACATCTACCTCGTGGCCACTCACCTCCCAGGGGCCAGGAACGCTTGGGCAGACCACCTCAGCAGAACATTCTCCTCTCGCCACGAGTGGTCCCTTCACCTGGAGGTGGTCAGTTCTATCATCTGCAGGTGGGGAACTCCACAAGTGGATCTATTTGTGTCCAGGAAGAACAGGAAATGCCTCATCTTCTGCTCATTCCAGGGCAGGGACAGGGGATCCCTGTCAGACGCCTTCCTGCTCCCATGGTCGGGGCTCTGATGTACACCTTTTCTCCAGTGCCGTTGCTGCGCAGAGTCCTCATGAAAATCAAGCAGAACAGGGTGAAGGTCATCCTCATAGCGCTGGTGTGGCTGTACCAACACTGGTTCAGCACTCTGCTGGATCTCTTGGTGGCGACCCTGTTCCAGATACCGCTCAGGGTGGACCTGTTGTCCCAGAACCATGGCAGTCTCCTGCACCCAAACCTGGCAGCGCTTCATCTGATGGCTTGGCTGCTGTGTGGCTAAACGCACAAGAGCGGCAGTGCTCGTCTGAGGTCCAACGAGTCCTGTTGGGCAGTAGAAACCCTCCACTAGGGTGACCTACCTGGCCACATGGAAGCTATTCACCTGCTGGATGGCAAATAAGGATATTTGTCCCGAGCGAGGCCCATTGCAGATCATTCTAGACTACCTCCTGCACCTCAGGCTTCAGGGCTTGTCGCTCTCATCCATCAAGGTCCATCTAGCAGCCATCTCGGCCTTCCACCCACCACTCGAGGGCAGGTCGGTTTTCTCTCAGGATATCACAGCCAGATTCCTCAAGGGCCTGGAGTGTCTCTACCTGCACGTCAGAGATCCTGTTCCTCTGTGGGACTTGCATCTGGTGCTGTGAGAGCTCACGGGTTGCCCCTTTGAGCCTTTGGCTTCCTGTTCTCTCCTCCTTCTCTCCTGGATGGTCACATTCCTGGTCGCGGTCACGTCAGCCCGCTGGGTATCTGATATTTCAGAGTTCACCTTGGAGCCACCTTATATGGCTGTTTTTACTATATCGTAGTCAGCTGCTTGTGCATCACTCAGTGCCACGTAGGCAGCTTGTGCCTCTCCCAAGAGTAGGGAGCTAATTGGAGGGCCCATACTCTCTTCTCCCAGCCCACTCCTCATGCCACCCTCTCGAATGTCAACAAAAAGGCATCAGGGTTATCCGTTGGGCCCATTTTGCACAGTCTTGTGCCCACCACCTGGTTATCACTCCCTTCCATGGGATTCACCAGCTTCTCCATGAGCTGTTGCTGCACCTGCGCCCGCTGTGCAATAAATTGTTGTAGGTTCTGTTATTGTTCCGCCTGGCAGGAAAACAAAGACTGTTTTGCTTGTTGCTGGGTCTGCTGAAATGCTTGAAAGATTTTCTGAAACTCCTTTTGCTGTTCCACTGCCCAGCACAGAAGATTTCAGACAAGCCCCCAGTTCTCATAGGGTGGGGTTCCCTCACACTGGATTCCTTACTGCAAAGAATCCTCATGCACGCCAGTGACAAGTTCTGTGCTTTATTTACAATGTACAAGTGTTTGTTCCCCATAGGATAAAGCTTTTCCCCAAGTCTTTCCCTACTACCAAGGCACGGAGTGGGGTGGGGGAGGAAGAGATCACAGTTGTCTGAGATCTTAAGCTTCTCTGGCCCTTCCTTCCAGCCGTCCCCATCTCTTGCTGTCTCTTTCAAAGATGCTCAGCTAACGAGCTGAATCCCCTTGTTGATTTGGTAATCACCTGCTACTTAATCAATGCTTTCATCACTTTGGTTCATGTGGGAACACTAACCAGGTTCACAGAGAGGTGAGTCATACTAATTCTGTCATAAGATGTCTCAGCTGGAGTGAGTTTTTTGCACAAATAACACATGTTAACATGCAATTGAGCATTTCCATCTGCAGGTGGTCAGTTAGGCACACAAATAGCCATTTGCATGCACATATTTACATGTTCAATTACCCTGCCCATCTTTGAGAGTCAGGCCCTTTTGTCTCTTAATGAAAGAGGCAAGTTATTTGCTGCAAGGTGTGTTAAACTACTGTGTGAAGCACTGAGGCACTTCTGTTTATTCACCCAGTTAACTAGTGGCCTCATTTGGTCCCTGTGATATCCTGACATTCTGGTCTCTTTGCAGTATAGTTACTTGGCACCTCAACTTGAATTCAATGCTGTGATGTTTGTGCAGAGGAAGCAACACCTCCGAGTGGACAGCGCTGTGGATCTCTATGGTAGGAGAGTGACACCTCACCAGCAAAAGAGGGATTTAGGAAATGGGACAAGGGGTAGCTGGGAAAAATTTTAAATTGAGACTGTTGGTGTTCAGTGTGTCCCACAATAGTCCCATCACTGGGAAATCAGGGGCAGCCCTTAAGCTTGGATATTACAGGCTCTGAGTTCTTGTTATTTTGTTTGTTGGTGCCAGATGCTTGGTTGCTGGGGTCATTCTGTGCATTGTTGGGATTTTCACAGATGCCCTTTTGAATGTCGTTCCTCTGCAGTAACTCTCTATAACTGCTCCATGGGACACTCTGATTGCAGCCGCTGCCAAACGGCTGACTCCAAGTATAACTGTGTGTGGTGTGGAGGGGAGCGGCCCAGCTGCATCTTTCGAGGATCCTGCACAGAAGAGATAGTGGACATATGTCCTGCACCACTCATTTATTCAGTGAGTAATCACTACCCTTTACTGTACTGCACTCAAGGGCAATGGGGGTTCCACAAAGCAGTCAAAAAAACCTCACTGAAAGTCCAAATAGCAACAGCGGTTCCTCTCCCACTGTTAATTCTTCAGCACTGAGAGTTCAGAGAGCCTGACGCAAAGTGTTAGAGTGCAACCAATTTGTAGTAGCCAAGATGAAAGAAACAAATGTATACCTGTAGAGGTGCAGACTCACCCCTGTGGCACCTCCTGCTGGTGACTTCCGGGAATTAGCTCGTTCCAGCTCCGGAGCACCTTCTGCAGGCCGGTGATCCGCCTGTCCTCTGGCCCCTGTGTCCCTCCCAGGACCCAGTGCCCTTTTACCTGGGGTGCTGCCCCCTGGCAGTAACCCCTCAGTCTTAGGGTCTCCCCTCCCCGGGGAACCTCCACCCACTATTCCCACCTCGCCTCAGTATCAGGCTACTGCCAGTCATCGTCTAGCCCCACACCCTGGGGCAGACTGCAGTATCAGCCTACTCATCACTGGCAAGGAGGGTTTGGACCTGCTGCCTTGGCCTACCCCTGGCTGCCCTCTGCAACCCCCAGTACCCCTTGGCTTTCTGCTAGGCCACAGCCTGGGGCTTTCTAGGCTGGAGCTCCCCAGATCCTCAGCCTGTTCCCAGCCCTGCTCCACTCAGGTACTCTGTCTCTAGCTCCCTGCAGCCAGGCCCTTCTCTCTCTGAATGCAGAGAGAGAGTTCTTCTGGGCCTCTGGCTCACAGCCTTTTATAGGGACCAGCTGGGCCTGATTGGGGTGTGGCCCAGCTGCAGCCACTTCCTAATCAGCCCCGTTTAGCAGCTCCCAGCCACAACCTTCCCCCAGGGCTGTTTTAAGCCCTTCCGGGCAGGAGCAGGATAACCACCCTGCTACAATACCTCAGACCGATTGAAACCAAAATGCAGGAAACTGCTGGATCCAGGAATTGGGGATGAAGTCCAAAGAGTGGAGTCCCCTTGCTGTCCTAAGCCAGTGATTGGGATAGACTAGCATAGTGATAGCCGAGCCTGAAATAATGAAGGTGCACAGGATGGAGTGACAGTGACTTGGCAGGGATGGAAGAGGGAGCAGAGGTTAATAATAATTCTGGTTTATTAAAAAAATAAAAAATCTTTTTGACCTGTCCTTTGCTGAGTACCTTAGAGTATGTGTCTTAACCCTCTGTTTCCCTTGCTGTGACATTGTCCTCCCTCCAGTTACATGCTATACCCACTTGATGCTTCTTGTCATAATTTATCCTATATACTCTTAGGGGCATGAACTGTCTTTTGATTGTGTTTTTTGTGCAGCACCTAGTATAGTGGGGCACTGAACTTATGGGAGAGCCTCTGGACACTACTGCAATACAAGTAATAGATAACAGCTTATATAATAGCTCCTCACCACCAGAGCCCCCAGAGAAGCAGTCAGTGCAGCAGTGAGTAGGCAAAGGATGGGCTGCCACAGCTGTTCTAAAGGGGAATTTAATGGAAATATACCATTGTGAAGATCGGTGATAAGACCAAAGTGTGGGAAGGAGGAGGGCACGGATCCTAGGTCTCTCATTTACAGCACTCTACTCCTGCTGGAATTCTGCACCATTGTACAATGCAAAATTTGTGCAGAATTAATATTCCTCACAATTTTTTTTTCATGCAGAATTTGTGATTTCCCCTTGAGCACTCCCACTTGCTGTCAGCCCCGGGCATCTGGGGCTCCTGTTGATTATATTGTATTATTTTGACAAATAAAATATGTGGAATTTTACAGATTTTAAAAATATTGTGCACAGAATTTTTAATTTTTTGGCACAGAATTCCCCCAGGAGTAGCCCTTCCTGCTTATGATGATAGAGCAGCTACTCTAGAGCAAGAGAACCTGACACAAGTCTTGGCCAGCAAAAAGTGTCTCCTATGTCCATCCCAGGAAGAGGACAGAACTTAGGCTTTTTTGGATCTGGCATCATATTAGGCTGCCAGCATCTGAGGTGCTATGAAATGAACACATGCTTGGGAATCTTTGCAGGTTTATCCCCTGTCTGGACCAGTTGAAGGTGGCACTAGACTCACTATTGCTGGCTCAAACCTCGGCCAGAAACATCAGGATATTGCAGAAACTGTTACAGTTGCAGGAATTCCTTGTGCTGTAGATGTTCAAGAATATGAAATCTCCAGCAGGTAGAGTATCTGTGAAACTCCCTCAGGGAATGAGACATTGGGTTTCCCACTGGGCCACTGACATCAGAATGGGGTAATTTCCCACCCCCTCCCTAGCCACGGTAACCTGGATCAATACCTTCTGCCTCAGGAACTGAGCTGCCTTCTGCACCTTCCAAAGGGCATTGACACCTGAGTAAAGCAATTTTCCCCACCTGCTCACCACTTGGGCACTGAATTTGAACAGAAGCTGTTTATTTTTAAAGAGGTCTGACCCCTATCACTCCTCACTCCCAACACAAACAGCTCATGTAATACAGTCTTGATAAAAATATCAGACTGAAATAAACACGCTCTGAAAAACAGGGAGGGAAAAGGAGGGAAGTTTCAACAAAAGCCAAAACACCTTTGTTGGCATCAGTTAAATTTTAGGGGGCAAGAGGCTGAGACTAATGTGAATGGGGAGTGAGCTCCTCTGTAGCAAAGACCTTATCACCTGACAACCTGAAATGAGGCACTGGGATTCCTTATAGGGAGAGGGTGCCAGGTACAACCTGGCAGGATGAGTCTCAAAGAGGAAGTCTGAGATACAGCCAGGGCCTACTTCTAAGGGCTTTGAAGACCATTGAGCCCAAGGTTAATCCATCACTTTACAGGCATCAAATGTAAAGAGTTCTGGGGCGGTTTAGTTTGGTCACGTGTACTCAAGCCAGTGAGCAGATCATGCTGCCACATTCTGAACAAGCTGCCAGTGCCAGAGGAGTGCTTCTCCTGCTAAATAAACCAGGTAACCCAAGGCCAGGAGTTGCTGTTGCTTGTGCAAGTTAATCACAGCGTAGAAAAGGCTGTTGCTTGTGCAAGTTACACAGCTGAAAAAATACTCTCTCATACCACAGCCAACAGGTAGCTTAATATGGGAATAGTGTTGATGAAGGTGACACCATGATTCTTATTCCTGCTCACAACCTCCAGACAGAGCTGGAGCATCATCATAATGACAATCTCCACCTACCAGCAAAACCAGGGTGAAAATGAGGCAGCTTTCAGATGGCAAAATCCTCTTAGGCAGAGATAGTCAAACTGTTCTCCATGGAGCCCTGGTGGGCCCCAGATGACTTGCTGGTGGCCAGCAAATGGCTGGCAGGGTACATGATGCTGGCACCTGGTCCTTGTGTCAAGGCTCTTCATCACAAACTGGAGTCTAAAGATTTCTAGAGGCATCTTTAAAGGAGAAGGAGGAAGGGAAACAAGATCTACCTTCAGAGACTGGAGCCAGAAATGGCATAGGAATGTCCATGAGAAAAGAGACTCAGGAAGCTGGACAGTATGTCTAGGGGATCAGGTGAAGGAAGGGGCCATGAGAATGTGGCTGGGCAACACGGGCAGGTGAGAGGAGGCCTAGCCCACAGGGAAACAAGTGCAGTGGAGCAGGGCTGCTGGGAAGGACAATCAAGGGAGCAGGCAGAAAGGAACCAGGGAGTATGGCAGCAAACACAGGAGGATAGCAAGGGAGCAGGCATCTGGGACACATGAGCAGGGGAGGGAGAAGAACTGAATGGACATGGGAGGTGGAGCAAAGAGCAAAGCAGAATGTCTGAGTAACCTCTTATCATGGCAAGGACTGTTACAATTACATTGCTTCTGTCCCATGTCAGCAGCTCCCTTACCCCTGGGAGTCGACTAAGATCCTCTGGGATGTGGCCATGGGAACTCCTGTCAGCCGTAGCTCCAGCGCCAGTCGAAGGGCTCACAGGGCAGGAGGTGCACTTGCACGTTATCCGTGAACGGATAACTCTGTTCAGCATTTAGTAATGTCTTGCGAAGAGGCCTTATACTTAGGTCAGAGACTGTAGCACGATGGCTCCCCCTTGTCGGTAGGGTTGCCTCATGGACATCCCCCGTCTATTTCCCCTTCTTCTGGGTTCCTTTAGGAATTCACACAGTCTCCAGTGACCTTTTAAGTTCAATCTTTTGATTTCCCCAGCTCTCCTCAGGCTGCTAACAGAGTTTGTCACAAGAACAGCACTCAAAAGTCCAAAGCAGAGTTTTTCAGTTCATCTCCCTTCTTTAACTCCCACTCCCAGGCTTGTCTAGCTAGGGCTCTGGAAGAGCCACACTTGCTCCTCATAGTTACTCTTTCTACCAGATTCAGTGTCTCCTGAGCTTCCCCAGTTTATCACCAGGCTTCCTGCCTCTGTCAGTCTCATCTCAGCTACTCATTCAGTTGCACTCCTCCCTGCAGCTTCCTGCTGCTGTTTATATCAGAATCCCAGATTCACCTCAGATGGGGCTTATCTTATAATCAGGGCAATTGATCTTTGGTAAGTATGCCCAGTGGTCTGGGATGGGATGTTAGATGGGTTGGGATCTGAGTTACTACAGAGAATTCTTTCCTGGGTGCTGGCTGGTGAGTCTTGCCCACATGCTCAGGGTTTAACTGATCGCCATATTTGGGGTCGGGAAGGAATTTTCCTCCAGGGCAGATTGGCAGAGGCCGTGGAGGTTTTTCGCCTTCCTCTGCAGCATGGGGCATGGGTCACTTGCTGGAGGATTCGCTGCAGCTTGAGGTCTTCAAACCACAATTTGAGGACTTCAGTAACTCAGACGTAGGTTAGGGGTTTGTTACAGGAGTGGATGGGTGAGATTCTGTGGCCTGCATTGTGCAGGAGATCAGACTAGATGATCATAATGGTCCCTTCTGACCTTAAAGTCTATGAGTCTATGAAAGCCATCCTGTTACAGGGACCAAATAGAACAGAGGGCGTAGCCAATCAGGAGCCACCAGACAAGTTAAGAAAGCTTGCCTGCTTCATCTAAGGGGAGTGCTGGGTGGACCTAAGTTGGAAGATTTGCTCCACAGGCCTAACCCAGGGTCTTGGTCCTGGTCCTAACAGCTGGTGCACCTTCACTTAAATGGTGCCACCACCCAGTAAGTTTTGGTTTGAAATTTAAAGGGCCAGTTGGCCAATTCTTTAAGTTTAACTTTAATTTACTATTAGACTAGTAAAAACTCATAAGAACATAAGAATGGCCGTACTGGGTCAGCCCAAAGGTCCATCTAGCCCAGTATCTGTCTACCGACAGTGGCCAATGCCAGGTGCCCCAGAGGGAGTGAACCTAAGAGGCAATGATCAAGTGATCTCTCTCCTGCCATCCATCTCCATCCTCTGACGAACAGAGGCTAGGGACACCATTCTTACCCATCCTGGCTAATAGCCATTTATGGACTTAGCCACCATGAATTTATCCAGTTCCCTTTTAAACATTGTTATAATCCTAGCCTTCACAACCTCCTCAGGTAAGGAGTTCCACAAGTTGACTGTGTGCTGCGTGAAGAAGAACTTCCTTTTATTTGTTTTAAACCTGCTGCCTATTAATTTCATTTGATGACCTCTAGTTCTTGTATTATGGGAATAAGTAAATAACTTTTCCTTATCCACTTTCTCAACATCACTCATGATTTTATATACCTCTATCATATCCCCCCTTCGTCTTCTCTTTTCCAAGCTGAAGAGTCCTAGCCTCGTATGGGACCCTCTCCAAACCCCTAATCATTTTAGTTGCCCTTTTCTGAACCTTTTCTAGTGCTAGAATATATTTTTTGAAGTGAGGAGACCACATCTGTACACAGTATTCGAGATGTGGGCGTACCATGGATTTATATAAGGGCAATACTATATTCTCAGTCTTATTCTCTATCCCCTTTTTAATGATTCCTAACATTCTGTTTGCTTTTTTGACGCCTCTGCATACTGCGTGGACATCTTCGGAGAACTATCCACGATGACTCCAAGATCTTTTTCCTGACTTGTTGTAGCTAAATTAGCCCCCATCGTATTGTATGTATAGTTGGGGTTATTTTTTCCAGTGTGCATTACTTTACATTTATCCACATTAAATTTCATTTGCCATTTTGTTGCCCAATCACTTAGTTTTGTGAGATCTTTTTGAAGTTCTTCACAATCTGCTTTGGTCTTAACTATCTTGAGCAGTTTAGTATCATCTGCAAACTTTGCCACCTCACTGTTTATCCCTTTCTCCAGATCATTTATGAATAAATTGAATAGGATTGGTCCTAGGACTGACCCTTGGGGAACACCACTAGTTACCCCTCTCCATTCTGAGAATTTACCATTAATTCCTACCCTTTGTTCCCTGTCTTTTAACCAGTTCTCAATCCATGAAAGGACCTTCCCTTTTATCCCATGACAGCTTAATTTACGTAAGAGCCTTTGGTGAGGGACCTTGTCAAAGGCTTTCTGAAAATCTAAGTACACTATGTCCACCGGATCCCCCTTGTCCACATGTTTGTTGACCTCTTCAAAGAGCTCTAATAGATTAGTAAGACACGATTTCCCTTTACAGAAACCATGTTGACTACTGCTCAACAGTTTGTTTTTCTATGTGTCTGACAATTTTATTCTTAACTATTGTTTCAACTAATTTGCCCGGTACCGACGTTACTTACCGGTCTGTAATTGCCGGGATCACCTCTAGAACCCTTTTAAAATATTGGCGTTACATTAGCTAACTTCCAGTCATCGGGTACCGAAGCCGATTTAAAGGACAGGTTACAAACTTTAGTTAATAGTTCCGCAACTTCACATTTGAGTTCTTTCAGAACTCTTGGGTGAATGCCATCTCGTCCCGGTGACTTGTTAATGTTGAGTTTATCAATTAATTCCAAAACCTCCTCTAGTGACACTTCAATCTGTGACAGTTCCTCAGATTTGTCACCTACAAAAGCCAGCTCAGGTTTGGGAATCTCCCTAACATCCTCAGCCGTGAAGACTGAAGCAAAGAATCCATTTAGTTTCTCCGCAATGACTTTATCGTCTTTAAGCGCTCCTTTTGTATTTTCATCATCAAGGGGCCCCACTGGTTGTTTAGCAGGCTTCCTGCTTCTGATGTACTTAAAAAACATTTTATTACCTTTGGAGTTTTTGGCTAGCCGTTCTTCAAACTCCTCTTTGGCTTTTCTTATTACACTCTTGCACTTAAGTTGGCAGTGTTTGTGCTCCTTTCTATTTGCCTCACTAGGATTTGACTTCCACTTTTTAAAGGAAGTCTTTTTATCTCTCACTGCTTCTTTTACATGGTTGTTAAGCCACGGTGGCTCTTTTTTTAGTTCTTTTACTGTGTTTCTTAATTTGGGGTATACATTGAAGTTGGGCCTCTATTATGGTGTCTTTAAAAAGGGCCCACGCAACTTGCAGGGATTTCACTTTAGTCCCTGTACCTTTTAACTTTTGTTTAACTAACCCCCTCATTTTTTGTATAGTTCCCCCTTTTGAAATTAAATGCCACAATGTTGGGCTTTTGAGGTGTTCTTCCTACCACGGGGATGTTGAATGCTATTGTATTATGGTCACTATTTCCAAGCAATCCTGCTATAGTTACCTCTTGGACCAGCTCCTGCGCTCCACTCAGGATTAAATCTAGAGTTGCCTCTCCCCTTGTGGGTTCCCGTACCAGCTGCTCCATGAAGCAGTCATTTAAAGTATAGAGAAATTTTATCTCTGCATTTCGTCCTGAAGTGAAATGTTCCCAGTCAATATGGGGATAATTGAAGTCCCCCACTATTATTGGGTTCTTAATTTTGATAGCCTCTCTAATTTCCCTTAGCATTTCATGGCATGAGACACCTTGCTCTGAGTGAGCTGTCACAGGCACCCTGTATCAAACCCCTTGTTACTGACACACAGGCAAGGCTGAAGTGATGCTGGTCATGGGGAAACGATTTGAAGAGCTAGCTGGTATGCTGCTCCACCTTAGGTTGAAAGCATCTAGCCCCATTTTGCCAGAGCAGTGCGAAGAGTTAACATGCTGTCTGAGTCATCATTGAGTCTACGTGGCAGGTAACCTCAGTGACTAAAAACTCCTTTCACCTCCAGCTCACTAGAAAACTCCACCTTTTCCTCCTGGGCGAGGACCTGGCCAGTGTGATCCATGCACTGGTCTGTGGTTCACTGTATCTGAAGTTGAAAAAGAAAGCAATGCATAGATTCTAGATGGCACAAACACAGCTTTTTGTCTTCTCCTTGCCATCATCCCTCTGTTCTGATCCCACTAAGGGCCTCTGGACTGTTTCCATTGTCAGTTTAAGACTTTGGTTCTGATCCAAGGCCATTAATGACTCAGTTCTCCAGCTATATTAGAACCCACATCTCCATCTATGAACTGCCAAGGAAGTGGGACCTTGGTTGTTAAATTGGATTTAGAATGGACTGTGTTGTTCAGATGGCACCCTCTCTGCCCTACTGTGACCCTAAGTTCATCCCAATGCCAGAGGGCAAGGGACTCCCTGGTATCAGGTATCAAGTTTCAGCGGGCCTGACCCGTTTAGTGTATTCCAACTCACTTATGGCATAATCTGTATCTAATAGGTATCATTTTAGTATCTTTGGAAAACCAATATCACACTGATCATTAATATTCTTGCATGGTGTGTGTGGCAAACGCCCAAAGAACTGTATAAATGGGAAGGAGATACGGGACTAAAATGAGTTTGAAACAGACCAGTTAGAGGAGTGAATAAACAGGATTTTTTTCAAGCAAAGGAAAGGCTGACATCTCCATCCAGGTGCAATCACAGTCAAGTTGCCAGTCATTGGCGTATTGGAGGCTACAGAGACAGATCAATTTGCATTGTAGAAACCACCAGCAGGGAAGAAACCAGGGTGGAACTATCTCCAACAGACTCCATGGCACCTTTCCTCACCGCAGGGTCACTGAAATTTGAGAAGGATACATTTAAAACATTCACTGGGCTATAAAAGAGAGGGACAAAAAAACCCAAGTCATCTTTCACCTAAGAAGACAAGGAACCAAGCACTTTGGATCTTATGGGAGAGACTGACCAAGGGGGTTGTCAGCCATCTGGCTGGAAGGAGTTTGGGAAGAATCTTACCTTGAACCAAGACTGTGGCTTTATTAAGGCTTAGTCACTAGAAAGTGTTTTTCACTTTTATTTGTTTGTAGCCATCTGACTTTATCCCTTATACTTGAACTCAGAACCTTTCTCTTTCGTTAATGAACTCGTTTTACTTTTATTCTAAATCAATCCAGTGCTGTGCTTGCCTTGAAGTGATTGTGACATTCTGTACCTCGGAGGAGTGTCCTGTAACCCCCATATTCCTCATTTTTATATAATCGTGATCTTCCCTTACAAGGCAGCTTTATATGTATCAGGACAGGTTATGATCTGCTGAAAGTCATTTCTCTATCCACATATGTATACCATTAATGCTTATGAAGTTATAAGAATTGTGTTGTATGCTTGTCACTAAGACATGCTGTAAGTTGGGGAATCAGCCAGATACTAGCTCCCCAGAGCAAGGAAAGTAACCAACGCCCCTGCAAGTGTCAAACAACCATCAGCAGCCATTGTCCAGCAAGGGAGCTACAATTCAATGACTCACCTGCATAAGGCACACCAGAGGAATTGCTCAACCTTGCCTGGAGACTCAGCAATGCTCCCCAGACAAGCCTGGACTTGTTCCCCAAGCACATGGGACAGAGGGTATAAAACAGAGCACAGCAGGCCCATGCTTTGCCTTTCCCCTTCACCCACCTACACTGCAAGCAACAAGGACACTCTGAAGACTCCAAGTGAGGGGACTGGTCCAGATTTCAAGGGTGAAATCTGTGTACTATGAACTGCAATATCCAGTGGGGTGAGAAAAACTGCTTAATCTAAATGTTCCCCAGTCTAATAGGGATGAGAGTTTAGACTGCGTGCTTATATTTTATTTTATTTTGGTAACTAACTCTGACTTTTTGCCTATCACTTATAGTCACTTAAAATCTATCTTTTGTAGCCAATAAACTTGTTTTACTGTTTATCTTTACCAGTGAGTTTGCCTGAAATGAATGGTAAATGTGCTCAGGTTTTACAAGGGCTGGTGTATGTCCACTTTCCATTGATGAAGTGGTGAACCAATTAATAAATTTGAACTGCTCATCTTGAGCAGTGCAAGATGGTATATTCCTGAGGTACAGTGTTGGGAGCTGGGGGTATTTGGCTCTGGTGCCTTTCTCTGTGTGATTAATGAGTGGCTCTGGGAGCATTTGTGCGATCTAGCTGGGTGTGGGGCTCCACATGCTGTTGTGCTGAGTGATCACAGGGCCTGGAGGGGCTTGCTGCTTGTCACTAGCAAGGCATTGTGAGAGACAGCCCAGGCTGGAGAGGGTTCAGGAAGGCATAATGTTCCTACAGTCCCAGGCTGCACCCCGGGGATCCCGTCACAGTGAGTATTAACTCCAGTTTAAGTATCAAACTGCTGTGCTTTTGTCTCTTTAAAGGGTCAACAGACCTTGTTAGTCCTCTGAATGTTCCAGGAGAGGGCTAGATACATCAGGGCAGATGGTTTTGGGGAAATTCAGGATTGGGGTGTGTTGGGAGTCAGTGGGCTACTAGTAACCAAGACTGGTGGAGACCAGAGTGTGGCTGTAGTGTAGCAAGCAGGTTGCTGGAGTCAGAGATGCTGGACCAGGGTTGCTCTACACACAGACAATTAGTGCATCCTTGTGTACTGGCTGAGAGCACCCAAATGAGTGGCTATAGCAGCAGAGCATTTGGGGGCACCCAGGGTTACAGGACAAGTGGTGATACAACTTCCCACTGGTCTGGGATGAACCCCAAAATGTCACAATGGCATAACTGGCAGGATTTACACACAGCTTGCTGTTTTGACCGAAATGTTATACTTATACTTGCAGAACAGTTTTAAGTGATAAGACTGGGAACAGTCAAAGAAAGGTTACAGTTTTATTATTTTCTGTTTATTTTGGGCCAGGGAAATAGAACAAAGGAAGTTGAAAATGAATTACAGTGAAACAATCACTAAGCTAGAGTTGGCTATATTGGAAAGGAGCAAAAAAAACCCTAATAAGAGAGGCTGAGTATGCAGCATGAGAACTTCAGAAATGGGAAGCAGAATAACAAGCGAGATTGTGAATACTAAAAATGGGAAAAGGATAGAAGCCAAAGAATAAGAAAAAGCACACAGACGGGACCTGGAAGCAGAAGCAGTTGCCCACCAACAAGCCATAGAGCTGAAAGACAAAGAAGCCCTGGAAAAGGAGAAGAGAAGTTGTATGAATTGGACATGATGGAAAGGCATGGACAAATTCCACAGCCCACAAGTGTACTCTCTTTCCCCAAGGAACACCCAGCTGGGACAAGTTGTGTCCTGCATACAAAGGAATCATACTGTATTGAAGAATCCTTGACCACTTTTGAAAGGCTACTTGAGATGCATAAAGATCCAGAGGACAAGAAGTCCCAATTTTCATTAGTAGGCTCTGGGGGAAAGCTTTAAATGTGTTTAATGAAATGGAACTTGAACAAGCATTGAAATATGGTAAATTTAAAAAGGCTGTATTGCAAAGGTTCCAGATTACTCCTGAAGTGTATAGAACAAAATTTAGAAACCTCAAAATGAATGACAAGATGAGTCATAGAGAATGTGTGTATAAATTGTGTGAATTGAGGAAAAAATGGGTCAAGGGGAATAGGACAGAGAGTTATGAACAGTTGTTTGATCTTTTTGCACAGGAGCAATTCCTGCAGCATGTTCTGAAAAAGTCAAACAAGCTATTTGGGATAAATACCTGGACTCTGTCCAAAAAGCAACAGATCTGACTGATTCCTCTGCACAAGCCAGTGCATCCAGTGAGTGCAAACCACAGAGGGAAGGGCAGAAGCCCAGTGTTAAGTGGAGGGCCCCATTTTGTCCAGGGGAAGAGAGAGGGTGGTTGTGAGCCAGGAATTTACCTCCCCAGAATTCATCTCCTCCTAGAAATCACCATCACAGACCCGCTACTTAGCAGAATGGTCCAAGAACATGCTACCAGTGTAATTCCACTCAGCACATGAAAAATAATTGCCTTAAACTAAAAGAATCTAAACCCTAACCATATTAATGCATTTGCCATTAACCGAGGAGCCTAGAGGCGCCTGATTAAATTTGTGAGGTCTGACCCAGATGTGGTAGACATGGAATTTATTAAAATTGAGATTGCATAATATGGCGTGACAGTGGGGCTCAGATTTCTTTGGTCAGGGAAAGCACGGTCAGAGAGAGTGACATTTTGGTGTTGGGAAGATCTTAAATTCCTGTACACTTGTCTATAGTGCATTTGGATGGAAAGGCACAGAAGGTATCTTAAGAGTTGGGATGTTGGATTGCATTACTATGGAAATGCTGGTGGGGACTGACGACTTAACCATGATTCAAGCTGTTCATATTGTAACCCATAGTAAAAAGTAATATTGTTCTGTAATCCCAGATGAGAATGGTGAACACACAGAAACTACTGTGGTGGGAGAAGAATATACTTCCACCTCTGTTTCAGCAGAAGAAAGCAGTGTGCATTCAAGTGTTGGAAGGGTTGATTCATACTCCTGACTCAGAGTGGTAGCTGTGTTAGTCTGTATCAGCAAAAAGAACGAGGAGTACTTGTGGCATCTTAGGCCTGGTCTACGCTATGGGGTTAGGTCAAATTTAGCCGCGTTAGGTCCATTTAAAAATGAATGCGTCCACACAACCAACCCCGTTCCGTCGACCTAAAGAGCTCTTAAAATCAACTTCTGTACTCCTCCGTGGCGAGGGGAATAGTGCTAAAATCGACTTTGCTGGGTCGAATTTGGGGTAGTGAGGATGCAAATCAACGGTATTGGCCTCCAGGAGCTATCCCAGAGTGCTCCATTGTGACCGCTCTGGACAGCACTTTGAATTCCAATGCACTAGCCAGGTACACAGGAAAAGCCCTGGGAACTTTTGAATTTCATTTCCTGTTTGGTCAGCATGGCAAACTGAGCAGCACAGGTGACCATGCAGTCCCCCCAGAATTGTAGAGCATAGAATGTTTCTACGCTCCCCCTATCATCTCCATCCCTGAGGTTATTGCAGATTAGAAGGCGAAAAAAACGCACTCGCAATGACATGTTTTCCGAGCTCATGCAGTCCTACTGCACTGATAGGGCACAGCTTAATGCATGGAGGCATTCAGTGGCAGAGGCCAGGAAAGAATTAAGTGAGCGTGAAGAGCAGAGGCAGGATGCGATGTTGAGGCTAATGGGGGAGCAAATGGACATGATGAAGCGTCTGTTGGGGGAGCAAACGGACATGATGAAGCATCTGTTGGAGCGGCAGGAAAGCCAACACGAGCACAGCCCCCCGATGCATCCACTGTATAACTGCCTACCCTCCTCCCCATGTTCCATAGCCTCCTCACCCAGATACCCAAGAACACCGAGGGGGAGGCTCCAGGCACCCAGCCACTCCACTCCAGAGGATGGCCCAAGCAACAGAAGGCAGTCATTCAAACAGTTTGATTTTTAGTGTGGCTACAGTAAGTAATGTGGCCTTGTCCTTCCCTCCTCCCCAACCCCACCCAGGCTACCTTGTCCGTTATCTCTCTTTTTTTTTTTTAATTAATAAAGAATGAATGCATGGTTTCAAAACAATAGTTACTTTATTTTGAAGGCAGGAGGGTGTTTGGCTTACAGGGAATTAAAATCAACAAAGGGTGGGTTCACATCAAGGAGAGACACACAGCTGTGACACCGAAGCCTGGCCAGTCATGAAACTGGTTTTCAAAGCCTCTCTGATGCACAGCGTGCCTTGCTGTGCTCTTCTAATCTCCATGGTGTCTGGCTGCTCAAAATCGGACGCCAGGTGATTTGCCTCAACCTCCCACCCCGCCATAAACATCTCCCCTTTACTCTCACAGATATTATGGAGAACACAACAAGCAGCTCGCTGCTGGGGAGCAGAAGAGGAGAGTTGCAGGGGAAGTGATGGAGCCGTACGCCATGCCCTGGAGGTTGCTAGGAGCCGGGCAGGGAAGATGTTCCCAGAACCCCTGGCCAAGCTACATGTCCGACGAGGATGGTTACCAGTCCTACTGCACCATCTGCTGCCAGCAGCACCCATGAGGACCAGTACGGATCCCCTGAGCTCGTTGCTGGGGAGAAGGAGAGAAGAGTTGCAGCGGAAGCTGTGGATGCGGAAGCTGTGGATGACTATGGTTAGCAGTCCTACTGCACCGTCTGCTGCGAAGGCAAGGAGCTGCTGCTGTGTAGCAATGCCAGCTGCTGCAGGTGCTTCTGTGTCGAACGCTTGGAGGTCTGGGTAGGGCAAGGTACCTTGGCCAAGGCAAAAGAGCAAGAGCCCTGGAGCTGTTACATGTGTCAACCACAGAAGTGCTATGGGGTGTTACAGCGCTGACCAGACTGGAATGTACAGCTGCAAGACTTCTTCACCAGCGACAAAGGACAGGGATATGATCCACCTAAAATCTAAAAAGGCCTGCACATTTCCCAGACACTACACTTGGTAACAGAACATCAATGATTGCATTGGCTACTTGGATCGCAACTGTCCCCGCAGTAGACTTGCCCACAACAGCAGCGGTGGTGGTGAGCTGAGAAGGCTCCATGCTTGCTGTGATATGGCGTCTACATGGGTAACCCAGGAAAAAAGGCGCGAAACAATTGTCTGCCATTGCTTTCACAGAGGGAGGGGCAACTGACGATATGTACCCCAAACCACCCGCGACAATGTTTTTCCCCATCAGGCATTGGGAGCCTAACCCAGAATGTCAATGGGCAGCGGAGACTGCGGGAACTGTGGGATAGCTACCCATAGTGCACCACTCCATGAGTCGATGCTAGCCACGGTAGTGAGGACACACTCCACCGACTTAGTGCGCTTAGTGTGGACATATGCAATCGACTATAAAATCAATTTCTAAAAATCGACTTCTATAAAATCGACCTAATTTCGTAGTGTAGACATACCCTTAGAGACTAACAATTTTATTTGGGCATAAGCTTTCATGGGCTAAAACCCATTTCATAGCTGCATGCAGTGGAAAATACAGTAGGAAGAGGTATATACACAGAGAACATGATAAAATGGGAGTTGCCATACCAACTCTAACGAGACTAATCAATTAAGGTGGGTTAGTCTCTAAGGTGCCACAAGTACTCCTCATACTCCTATGTAGCAGAAGAAAACATGCTCTTAGCGCTAACGGAAGGAGTTAAGCCCGCTTACTGAAGAAGCTATCCCTATTGTCAGCTGGCAGTATTTTGCAGATGAACAAAGGACAGATCTCCCTCTAGGTTCTATAAGGGGACAGGTCCTACAGGGGATCCCAGTGAAGGGCAATGTGGAAAGGACGAAAGTCCTGGGAAACCTTACAAGCAACTAGTTGTGCCTGCCCAGCACTGTGGGAATGTTGCCAGCCCACAACTGCACTTTTGCTGGTCACTTGGAGGCACTGAGAACCTACAATAGGTTAAAGAAGAATTTTTACTGGCCAGGAATATAGACTGATGTTGGAGACTTTTGTAGATCTTGTGAAGAAAGACCTGCAGGATCCCAAAAAGTCCTACACCCCTTGCCTGTGATATAGGAATAATTTTATGGGGTAGAAATGGACACTCTGGGCCCTATGCCACATCTTACCCAAAGGGCAAAAAATATATCCAGGTGTTAGTGGATTTTGCCAAAGTAGTTGCTGTAACTAACATAGAGGCTGACTCTGTGGCAAAAGCCCTTTTCACTATTTTCAGCAAAGTGAGTTTCCCTGAAGAGATTTGATCAGATTATGAGTCAAATTTCATGTCCCAGCTATTCAGTGAATTATGGAAGTTGTGTGGAGTGAAACAACTAAACGCCACCCCATATCATCCAGAGACAAATGGTTGGGTGGAAAGGTTCTGTGGGGCACTGAAATCAACGCTGGGAATGTACGCAAACAAGAGAGCCAGTGACTGGGATGAAATGTCATCCTGTTCACTTATAGGGTGGTTCCCCTGGAACCCACAGTGTTTGCCTCATTTGACCTATACAGAGGGAAAGTGAGAGGACCCCCAGATCTCATCAGGGACACCTGGGAAGTGGACACTGAGGCAGAGGGAGAACCGGTAACTGAATATGTGCAGAGATTCCGGAAGTAGTTAAAAGACATGATGGGGATGGTTGAAACTAACCTCAGTGACAGCCAATACAAACAAAAGGTGTGGTATGATGAACATATTTGAAAACGCTCTTTTGAAATAAGGGACTTGGTGTTAGTGCTAAGCACTGTGAAAAAATACAAAATGCAAAACTCATGGGAGGGACCTTTTGAAGTGATAGAAGAGGTGAATGAAGGTATGTGTCATGTTAAAAGACCTCACAGTAAAACAGCTGGTTCACATAAATAGGTTTAAAAGCCTATCACAGCAGGGAAGCTGTGGTAACACGATTTGTTGTGTGGAAGGAGAAAATGAGGCATCCGCCTTATTGATTTAATGGTTGAATGCCAAAATGACTCATCACTTGATTGTATTAAAATAAGCAGTCAGTTTTGGAAGATACAAGGCAAGAGAAGAAGCCATCTTGGCATCCATCACTAGACGGATACAAGGGGCCAGATGACTTTTTCAACCAAGAGGGTTGAAGACTCTGGGAACTGAATATAAATGAAAAACCTGCTTTGGCAAAGATTTTTCACCTGGGAACACAATGAAAACAAGCACCTTGTACAGCTGTGGAAGAGCCTGACTGAGAGAGAGTCAGCCATGGCTGGAAAGAAAAAAAATGATAAGAAATCTACCTTGAACCCAGCTGTACCTTGATGAATTAAGTCTCATCCACTAGAAGTGTATCTTACTTTTATTTGCATGTAACTATTTTTCTTTATCCTTTGTATTTGAATTCACTTAAAACCTGTCTCTTTTGTTAATAAACTTGTTTTATTTTTTATCTAAACCAACTCCGTTTTTTTTTAATTGAAGTGATTGTTAACTCCAGTTAAGGCAACAAGCTACTGTGCTTTTCTCTCTTTAAAGGAGCAACAGACTTTAGTCCAGCAGAAGGCTGGACATTTCAGGGCAGATGGTTTGGGGGAAATTCAGATCTGGTGTGTGTGTTGGGGTCAGTTGGCGAGTAGTAATCTAGGCTAATGGAGACCAATGTGTGGCTCTGGTGTAACAAGCAGGCTGCTGGACTGCTTAACAAGACACTGCATGCTTAGATGCTGTCTGGGAGCATGCAGGCCAGGAGCTGCAGCAGCAGAGCATTTTAAGGCACTCAGGGTTACAGGACAAGCAGTGATACAACCTCTCACTGGTCTGCATTGCTCCCCAAAAGGTGACCTCTACAGTGACAATGTTCTCTGATTTCGCTGCAGTATTGTGTGCATCACCGGTGGAAGCTGGGCTGAGAGATCTGGGCATGTTGCAGTGGAAGTACCTGGAGGAGGGCATGGAGTTTCTGGGCACATATTTGCCTATCAGGTAACATCTCAGTTCAAACTCCTATCATACTGCTTCTATAAGACTGCAGCTGCACTGCTATTCTCTGTTCACAGATTCTCTTGGAGAGAGGGAGCTGTGTAGGTCATAGAATCATAAAAATGTAAAGGTGGAAGGGACCTCAAGAAGTCATCAAGTCAGGTGCCCTGTGCTGTGGCAGGACCAAATACACCTAGACCATCCCTAAAGGGTTTCAGAGTAGCAGCTGTGTTAGTCTGTATCTGCAAAAAGAACAGGAGTCCTTGTGGCACCTTAGAGACTAACACATTTATTTCAGCATAAGCTTTCGTGGGCTACAGCTCACTTCTTCGGATGCATAGAATGGAACACAGAGACAGGAGATATTTATACATACAGAGAACATGAAAAGGTGGAAGTACGCATACCAACTGTAAGAACCCAATCAATTGAGATGAGCTATCATCAGCAGGAATAAAAAAACCTTTGAAGTGATAATCGAGATGACCCATAGAAGATGTGAGGAGAACTTAACATAGGGAAATAGATTCAATTAGTGTAATGACTCAACCATTCCTAATGGGTGTTTGTCAAACTTGTTTTTAAAAGCTTCCACAATTTTCCTTGGAAGCCTATTCTAGAGCTTAATATCTAACCTAAATTGCCCTTGCTGCAGATTAAGCCCATTACTTCTTGTCATACCTCAGTGGACCTGGAGAACAATTGATTGCTGTCCTCTTTATAACGACCCTTAACATATTGGAAGACTGTTATCAATTTATCCCTCAGTCTTCTTTTCTAAAGACTAAACATGCCCAGTTGTTTTTTTTAACTTTTCCTAATAGGTCAGGTTTTCTAAGCCTTTTATCATTATTGTTGTTCTCCTCTGGACTCTTTCCAATTTGTCAACGTCTTTTTTTAAATAGAGCAGGACAGTTACCTCCTGTGTCTTACATACAACACTCCTGTTAATACACCCCAGAATTGCATTAGCCTTTTTTGCAGCTGCATCACATTATTGACCCATATTGAGTTTGTGGTCCACTATAGCCCCCAGTTCCTTTTCAGCAGTACTACCACCTAGACAGTTTCTCCATTTTGTAACTGCCTTTGATTTTTTAGCTTCCTAAGTGAAGTACTTTATTGAATTTCATCTTGTTGAATTCAGACCAACTCTCCAATTTGTCAAAGTCATTTTGAATTTTAAACTTGTCCTACAAAGTGCTTGCTATCCCTCCCAGCTTTGTCATCTGCAAATTTTATAAGCATACTTTCCATCCATTAGCTAAGTCATTAATGAAAATATTGAATAGTACCAGACCCAGGACTGACCCCTGCAGGACCCCACTAGATATGCCCTCCCAATTTGACAGCAAATCATTGATAACTACTGTTGGAGTGTGGTCTTTCAACCAGTTGTGCACCCCCCTTATAGTAATGTCATCTAGACCACACTTCCTTAGTTTGCTTATGAGAATACCATTCAGAACTGTGTCAAAAGCCTGACTAAAATCAAGGTATATCACATCTGCTGCTTCCCCCCTAGCCAATAGGTCAGTAACCCTGTCAAAGAAGGAAATTAAATTGGTGTGGCATGATTTGCTTTTGACACATTCATGTTGACCATTCCTTATAACCCTATTATCCTCCAGGTGCTTACAAATTGGATTGTTGAATAATTTGCTACAGTATCTTTCCAGGTATTGAAGTTAGGCTGACTGGTCTATAATTCCCTGGGCCCTCCTTGTTCCCATTTTTAAAGATAAGTACTATGTTTGCCTTTCCCCAATCTTCTGGGGCCTCTTCCTTCCTCTAGGCGTTCTCAAAGATAATTGCTAATGGCTCAGAGATTGTTTAAGCCAGTTCCTTAAGTACCCTATGATGAATTTCATCAGGCCCTGCTGACTTGAATATATCTAACCACCTCTGGGCCACTGGCAGCACCATTGACTCCACCCTGTGGGTGATTGAGGCCAGTGTGGGACCTGCTACTGGCACCAGGAAGTCATCACAGCACTATCAGGATCACAGTGCCTTCCACTCGGATAACTTTGCAGCGGCCAGGGACCTACTATCACTCCCAGTACCAGCATCCCCGATGTGGCAACCACTGGCTCCGATGAGCATGACGAGCAGAAGGGAGCATGTGGCTCTGAGCTCTTACCTGGTACCGGGGCCCACAGTACCAGACAGAGACAAACTGGCCCTTCTATCATCTATGAGGTCATCCCCAATATGGTACTGGTTCCTGGACTCATAGCACTGACCAGCGGAAGTGAGGGGTGCTGGTCCCCCATGGTTATCTCAGGAGGACTCTTCAGAGTCAGAAGTGGAACCCTACGCCCATCCTGAGCGCTGCTGCCAGTACTCATCTTATATCCCTTCAGAACCTGGTGTAGGTCGCCCCACTGGCACCTGTCAGGAGGAGAATGGCTGATACAAGTCCAGTGGCCTGGAGTCCATGGAGATTTCCCTCGCTACTGGGACTGCCATCCCACCAATCCTACTCCGATGCGTCCAAAAGGCAGGCTTCAGCATCGCTCTGTTTGGCACCCAACCCTGACTCTGGTACCGAGCCCAGTACCAACACAAAAGACGTGGGCCCGTGGGATGTAATAGGGGCACAAGAAGAGGAGGAAGCTTCACCTCCAGTTCAGGCCTCTTGCTCTTCCTCCCCAGATGCCACAAGATGACTTTAGAGCCCATCAAGATCTTCTAAAGAGGGTAGCTTCTAACTGCGGGCTAGAGATCGAGGTACTCAAGGAGTCTTCACATAGCCTCATTGACATCTTGGCTGCAGCAGCCCCATCTAAAGTGGCCCTACCCATCAACAAGGCCATTATGGTTCCGGTCAGAGCCCTGTGGCAGACCCCATCTTCTCTCCCTCTCACTTCAAAGAAGGCAGAGAAGAAATACATGCCGGCCAAGGGGTACAAATACTTACATTCTCACCTTTCTTCCGGGTCCCTAGCAGCCAATGAGAGACAGACAGACAAGGCCAGGCAAGCGCTACCCCCAAACAAAATGACTCAAAGAAGCTAGGCTTGTCTGGCAGAAAAAATTATTCAATGGGCGGATTACAGCTTTGTATTTCTAACCAGCAAGCTGTGCGTGGGAGGTATGATGACAATATGTGGGACTCTGTAGCAAAATTTAAAGACTCGCTGCATCAGGACTCCAGGCAAGAGTTTCCTTTCCTTTTAGATAGATATTAGTTAGTATACAAGGTGTTTCTTGTTCACTGGGAGGCTATGTCCGGTTCTACCAGTTTCAAATGTTGTCTGTCATGCCCAGAGGCAATCCCAGTAAGTAATGGGCACTCCTTGTGCATCTGTTGCCTTGGGAAATCACACATTGCCCAGAAGATTAACATCTGTCTGGCATTGAAATCTAGCGCTAGAAAAGACGGGAGGTCAAACTTAGTCTCCTCCCCGGCTTCTGACCCAGGCCCAGGGACTGTGTCCGTCATCCCAGTGGCTCAAAAGAGACAGAAATTCCAGAGTAGGAAACCATCCACCTCTCAGCCTTCCACCTCACATCTTTCTTCCTCCAAGGAGCAACTTGGAGGCCTGAATTACGATTTTCATCCTTAGCAGCTGCACCAATTCACCTGCCTTCCTCCCTTCAGCAACTGGGGAAGACTTCATGTGGTCTTGGGAGTTGATCACTACAGATAAGTGGGTTTTGGAGACCATCTCCAAAGGATACACGTCCACGTTAAATCCAGTTTTGGAGATGGAATCCTCTAGATTGTATCCAGCATATTTAGTTGATTTTCATAGAATCATAGAATCTCAGGGTTGGAAGGAACCTCAGGAGGTCATCTAGTCCAACCCCCTGCTCAAAGCAGGACCAAACCCAACTAAATCATCCCAGCCAGGGCTTCATCAAGCCTGACCTTAAAAACCTCTAAGGAAGGAGATTCCACTACCTCCCTAGGTAACCCATTCCAGTTCTTCACCACCCTACTAGTGAAAAAGTTTTTCCTAATGTCCAACCTAAACCTCCCCCTCTGCAACTTGAGACCATTACTCCTTGTTCTGTCATCTTCTACCACTGAGAACAGTCTAGATCCATCCTCTTTGGAACCCCCTTTCAGGTAGTTGAAAGCAGCTATCAAATCCCCCCTCATTCTTCTCTTCTGCAGACTAAACAATCCCAGTTCCCTCAGCCTCTCCTCATAAGTCATGTGCTCCAGCCCCCTAATCATTTTTGTTGCCCTCCGCTGGACTCTCTCCAATTTATCCTCATCCTTCTTGTACTGTGGGGCCCAAAACTGGACACAGTACTCCAAATGAGGCCTCACCAGTGCTGAGTAGAGGGGAATGATCACATCCCTCGATCTGCTGGATTTTCACTGTTATTACAGTCTGTTTAAACAGTTAATCTCAGACTCATGTCTGAGGCTGATATTTCTGTAGCCTGCAATATCCATCTTTGTTCATAGAGAGATTTTGGTGCACAGCTAGTGTTTCCTATTGGTACCTTAATCCCCCTCTCTGCTGCTTCTATTCATTAACAGCAGAGCTGCTAGAACACAGCCAGATACATGTGTATGGTTAGAACATGCAAGCTGCAGTCTCAGAGCACATGGAATTCATTATCAGGGTCTCACTACTATGTCTTTCCTTCACTTATTTTGCTAAGTGTTTCTCATTCATTCATTTCTCTCTTTTCTTTCCATTCAGAACCCAGACCTGAAGTCCGTTGCTCCATCTCAAGGCCCTAAAGCTGGAGGAACCTGCCTTACCCTGCTAGGCTCCAAGCTGCTGACTGGTCGCCCCAGTGAGATCAGCATTCTAATTGGAGACCTCCCTTGCCACATGTAAGAGCTGCTGTCTAGTTGCAGATTGTAACTGTAAACAAAGTGTCATGTGCCATTCCCTTCAGGTTTGGCACAGGCTTATCATTAGAAAGCACTTCAGCCATTCACTCTAGCAGCAGTGATGGCTAGCTCAGAAATTTGTCTTGAGTGCTTCTGTTTGTAAGGATAGTAGATGGGACACAAGGCCTTTAAGAAGGTGGGTGTTAAACCTGAGAACAAGCTGGGGGGATGCTTGGAGCTCTTTCAGCAAAATAAAGGGCGCAGCATTTCAGAGGATGTTTCTGCAATAGCTGTGTTAACCCTTTATTGGTTTCTCCTCTGTGTGTCTCTTAGTCTCTCTGAGATGCAGGAGAATCAGCTACAGTGTCAGACAAGCCCCAGTAACATGTCTGTGGAGCTTCCAGTAACTATCAAATATGGACACACGGAACGGAGATTAGAAGGTTTCCTCTTCAAATACACTCTGGATCCCAATATCACTTTTGCAGAGCCAGCCAAGAGCTTCCTCAGGTACTGAGAGATGCACCCCTGGCACTGCAAGTGCACCACTCTTCCCACAGGGCATCAGGGATACTGAGAGCTGCGCATGCTCACACACTCCCACAGCAGGTACCAGAGCATTAACTGTGTCTATATGGATGTCTACGTAGTTTTACTGCACTCATCACCTTAGTATCTGAGCATGTGGATAGAGTGAGTCCAGACTTGTGCATTGAGCCATCGGATGGATGCATTCCCTACAAAGGTTGGCACCAACCATAGGTCGGGGATGACACAGCTCGGGGGTTGTTATATGGTGACTAAATATGTGACTCTGACTGCTTCTGTGTGTTGCAGTGGTGGGAGAGTGATCCGAGTTCATGGACATAACCTAGATGTTGTACAAAATCCAAAGATCCGGATTACGGTTTCACCATCAGAACGCCGCCGGCGAGGGCTGGGGAGATGGCGTAGGATCATGCCAGAAACCGAGTGCCCACAGAATGCCCTGTGCAGCATCCAGCAGGTATCTTGACCTTTGTGTTGGCAAAGCATGCAATAGAATTGAGGCTGAAGGCCTCTGTCAGTGCTACTGACCTAATGGCCAGAGGCCTCCTATATCAGAGGCTCTTGTGCCCCTTGTTATAGCCTTCTTGGGTCCTACAAACTAACTGTGAACATGAGAAACAAAAAGTCTTCCTTGGTGAAATATTGTCCTCCAAATTCAAAGTTTAACACCCCCCTCCTCGCTTTGTAAAGTTCCAGCTCCCAAATCCCCATCTCTCCCCAGAGCCTGTGCAGAAACTTCCAGTGTGGGAGACAGAAATGACATGACAGCAGCAGAAGGCATGAGGAAATCTGCAATTACATTGTGAGGCCTGGCTGCACAGTGCCCCCACAAAAACAGACTGCACCTTATCCTAGCACGGCTCTGCCTTAGCAATACCAAGGCCCTGCCCCACACAGAGAGATGACAACAAAATCAAAGTTAAATGAAGTTGTTATACCCACAATTCTGCCTGCCATTTACAGTACCTCACCTGCCATCATGACTACCCCAGAAGAAGAGTTCCAGTGAGAAGCTGCTCTAGTGTCTCAGACTGTATAGAGTCCATGTCGGTAGGGGCTCCAATGTAGTAGGATTTAATTTAACAGCCTGATAGCCATAGCACAACACCAAGCTGGACCTCCACTGCTGCACATGTGCTCTACATTTGTGAGGATATGTGCAGCAAAGGAGGGCTTGGTGCACATCCCCACTTCCTCTGAAATGCTGACCTCTGCCCATCCCCTGCCGAATCCTATTGCACAGTTGGCAGATTGCATTATCAGGTGGCCACTTTTCTCTGAGATACGTGGTGGTGAATTATTATTATACTCATTTAAAAAGCACTCGTGACCATGGAGTGAATCTCTCTGGGTATACTAGGTACATCCTGGATTGTCACCTAACAGGATGCACGACTGGTCAGGCCATTGATCTGCTCCGTTGTGACAATTCATATGCTTTATTGAAAGCCATATTTCCCCATCATTCTGGACAGGTTTTATTGTGGCTATGAATTCCAGTGGGAGAACAGAGACTATCTGATATACTTAGATATTAATGTTTTGCCATGTTTACAAAATGTAAAAACATTGCAACAAAAGGAACAAAAATCATTGATAAATCGAAGCGGCAGCATCCTCAGCCCCCTAGAAGTATGGAGCTTCCCAGGCAGTTGAACCACGGAAAACCCCAGTGAACACATGGGCTTTGCAGCTGGCCACAAAAGTAAATAAACGTGTTTTGTCAGATCAATGGGGCTGTGAATGCTAGAGCTCAGAGCTCTCTATGGGGAATGCCCCGCCCCGAAGAGTTGGGAGACCACTAAAATCACCTGGAGAGTCCCTTAAAGTTCAGACTTGTCCTCGCATCTGGGATGGGTGACTGGGATGGCACCTAGACAGGGTGAGTGCAGGAGATCCCTGTGCTCTGCTTTACACTTGTCTCACAAAACCCTGATGATGGGATGCCACAAGGGAGCAGGAGTGTTAGAACAGAGGCTGACTTATTCTTTCAGATTCCTGACTCTCTTCCCTTCTGCTCCTAGTTTGAAGAACTGTGTCTCATTAATTCCTCCTACCTTATCCTGTGTAAAACTCCGGCCATTAACCTGCTGTTGCGGATTGTCCAGGTCAAACTGGAATTTATTCTGGATAATCTAAGCTTCGATTTCAAGTCCTTGCATCCCACACCCTTCTCCTATGAAGTTAATCCAATCCTGAAACCCCTGAATGCTGAGGACCCTGCCAAACCATATCGGCACAAGCCAGGAAGTGTCATCTCTGTGGAGGTAAGGCTACAACCAGCTCAAAATCTCAATAAATGCCACATAAACCTACTTCCTAGGTGATGGCCTGGGACTGTTCTGATATCCCGGCAGTGCCATAGGTCTTAATGGCACTTCACTGGCATACGGTAAGAAGGGCAATCCCTGCTTTTAGCAGCCTACAGACTGAAGGAGATACAGTATGACACATAATGAGAAATGGCCAACAGTTGGGGAAGGGGTGCAACAAAAAAGAGCCCTGTGCTGTGTGCATAGCTTGTTAGTGCCATGCATTGTTGCCTGAGGGTTCTATGGGGCTCGAGGAGAGCAATTAAAAATAAAACGGCAATACAGAACAAATGGGAAAAAGGGGAAATAGACAGCAATCAATAGCAATTAGAAGTTATGAAGTGTAGAAAATTGATAGGAAAGATAAAGACATCAGGGAAGAATCTATGACAGGCGAGATGAAGGACATTAAAGGGTTTTTAAATATATAAGGAACAACAAATCCTAGCAATGGTATAGGCCCATTACTAGGTGGAGATGGTATAACTGTTAATAATGATGCTATCATGGGACGGCTTGCCCTTGAAGGGGAGTTGTGCCCAGCTTCGCCTGTGACAGATCAGCTACTTTCCCAATTGGTTATGATTGGCTAGGGATCATGTGGCCCTGTTAAATTCTTAGGCCCGGCTGATGTGCCTACTGAGAGCTCAGTTAGTAGTGGAAGCTGCAAAAGAGCAGTTGGCTTCTCTGCTAGGTGCTGTGGAAGGGTAGCTTCCAGACAGATGGTCTGGAGGAGGACTGAAGAGCAGCAGGAGAGAGACAGACTCTTGCAGTAGGCTCTGAGATAGGCAAAGGGGAAAGCCACTGGGACCTATTGCCCAGGGTGGGCTCAGGAACTGTTTGTGTTTGAGGTTTTGCATTTGTAGGACAAAACTGTGTCTGGAAGAAGACTCTGGGTGAGGAGGCCAGCTGCATACAGAGTATGAAAAGGAGTGTTCAATAAATGTGTCTGTTCTGTATTTGGAAAGAAACAGGATGATGTACTCATATCACATGAAGATGTTGAACTACTTTCCTGTTCATTAGTAACTAAAGAAAATGGTAAACAACATCTCCTAGGGCTAAACATGTTTAAGCCACCAGCCCCGGATAATTTGCACTTAAGAACTGTAAGAGAAGTGACTGGGGAGATCTCCGTCCCACTGATGTTAATTTTTAATGAATGTTGGAATAGTGGGGAAATTCCAAAAGACTGAAGAGTGCTAGTTGTTGTGCCAGTAGTCAAAAAGCGCAAATGGGATGATTCAGGTAACTGTAGGTCAGTTAAGCTGATGTCAGACCTGGACAAATAATGAAAACGCTGATACGGTATTCAATTTATTAACGATTAAAAGATAAGAATATAATTAGTGCCTGTCAACATGATTTTATGGAAAATAGGTCTTATCAAACAAACCTGATTTCATTCTTCAAGATTACAGGTTTGGTTGATAAAGCTGTAATATACTTAAACTTTTTACAGCACTTGACTTCATACCCCGTCACATTCTGATTAAAAAATTAGAACCATACAATATCAACAAAGCACATAAAAGAATTGTAGTTGTCACGAGGAGCCATTATTGAATGGGATACTTTATAGTGGGGTTCTTCAAAGGGTCTGTACTAAGTCTGGTGCTATTCATCAGTGATTGGAGAGTAAATATAAAATCACTACAGATAAAATTTGCAGCTGACACAAAGATTGACAGAGTATTAAATAATGATGAGGCCAGGCAGTCGTACACAGCAATCTGGATCATTTGATAAGCTGGGGCCATTCAAGCGAAATGCATTTTAATAGAGCCAAATGCAAAGACAGTATCCTGGAAAGCAGTGACTCTGGAAAGAATCTCAGAGTCCTAGTGAACAAGGAATTGAACTTGAGCTCCCAGTGCAATGCTGGGGCAAAAAGGACTAATGTGATCCTTGGATGTACAAACAGAGGAGCAGTGAGTAGGAGGAAGGAGGTGATTTTATCTCTGTATACGGCATTGGTGAGATTGATACTGGAATACTGCATCCAGTTCTGATGTCCACATTTAAAAAAGATGTTGGAAAAAATGGAGAAGGTGCAGAGAAGAGCCACAAAAATTATTAGAAGGCTCGAGAAAATAGATTGCAGTGAGAGACTTAAAGAGCTCTACTTGTTTATCAAAAAGAAGCTTGAGAGGTGACATGATTACAGTGTATAAGTACCATCACAAGGAAATAATACCCAGTACTAAAGGGCTCCTTAATCTAGCAGAGAAAGACAGAAAAAGAACCAATGGCTGGAATCATGGAATCATAGAATATTAGGATTGAAAGAGACCTCAGGAGGTCATCTAGTCCAATCCCCTGCTCAAAGCAGGACCAACACCAACTAAATCATGGAAGCTGAAGCTAGACCCATTCCAATTAGAAATTAGGCACACATTTTTAACCGTGACATCCTATAATGATGGATGAGATTTTTTTTATGTAGGGCCTTTTCTTATTTGAATATCTGCAAATTTGGTTTCCCATAATCTCCAGTGCAGAGGATGCCTGTTCATGCATAGCACCTTCATCTTCTTAGGATTTCATGCTGCCTGCTCCCAGATGGCAAGCTTACTTCCTGGTGAGACTAGGGAGAGAGTTAATAGGGCATTTGTAGAACTGTCAGCTTGCCCTGTTGTGGTTGACCTGTTAAATCCTGTGCAGCCTCTCTAAAGCGAGGAGTTAGGCAGAGCTGCCTTCCCAGAGAGGCCCAGGTTTTATATCCATTTCCACCTGTATTCCAGGGTGAAAATCTGGACCTGGCCATTTTCAAGGAGGAAGTGGTGGCCATGATTGGGGAAGGGGTCTGTGTTGTAAAAACCCTGACAAGGAATCATCTGTACTGTGAACCTCCATCCGAGCAGCCAGCTCCACAACATCGCACAAAGCCGGAGGGAACAGACTCGCTCCCAGAGTTTACAGTAAGAGCTCAGCTAAGCAGCAGAGACAGCAGTGGGTGTGGGAGTGTAAATACTGAAACAGTGGGGGAAGAGATCTACAAAGCAAAAAAAAAAAAAATCCACGGCAATGAGTCTCAGAGCCTGGGTTAACTGACAGAGCTTGTTCTATGCTCCCCACTTCCCTTGGCTGAGAGACCCTCCCCACCTTCCCTGGGCTCTGAGACCCTTTTCCCCTTCCCTGGGTTTCAGCACTGCTATTTTTTGCTCCATAGCTTGAGCCGAAGTCAGTTGACCCGTGCCTTGAGACTTGCTGCTGCAGGTCTTTTATTTTGCAGAGGCCCTGGTGGTGGGGAAGGAGGAGGCGGAGGCGCTGGTGGTTGGGAAAGGGGGAAATGGAGGTAGGGGGGAGGGGGAGGTGGTAGGGAGACAGGTTCTAGTGGGGAGGGAGGGAAGAGACAGAAGCACTAATGGTGGTGGGGAAAAGGAAGATGGAGGCATTGGTGGGGGGAAGGGAAGATGGAGGCACTGGTGAGGGGAGGGGAAGAGGAACACGGAGCCACTGGTGGGGGAGAGGGAGAGTCGGGGGCGCTGGTGGTAGGGGAGAGGGGGAGACGGAGGTGCTTGTTGTGGTGCTGATAGTGGTGTGGGGTGGGGCGAGACAGTCAAGCATTCCCCTTGGAGTCCATGACTCAGTCTGTAGGATGCGGAGAGTCTGACGTGCTGATCTTGCCTGGGCTTGCATTTCTTCTGCAGGTGCAGATGGGGAATTTGAACTTCCTGCTGGGCAGAGTGCAATATGACACAGAGAGCCAGCTCACCTTCCCCCTAGAGGCCCAGATTGGCTTGGGTGTTGGAGCCTCCTTTGTTGCTTTGATTGTCCTGATCATTGTCTTCATCTACAGGTGAGAAGTGCCTGAGGGTGTGTCTATTCTGCCTCTGGAAGGGTGATTGCAGATCTGGAAGGCATACCCAGTCTAACTGCAATCTCGCTGAAAATAGCAGTGAAGACATGGCTGCACAAGCTTCAGCAACATGAATATGTACCCTGGTCCCTGGGTGTCTTGCACTGCCCATGCTGAAGCCTGTTCCACTGCCTCTTCGCTGCTATTTTTAGCATGCCAGCTAGCTTAAAGCTAGCATGGATATGCCTAGCTGAGCTGCAAGCACACCTTGTATTGTTTTGTAGACATACCTTCAGTGATGGTCTGCAGGATCTTTTGGCACCCTGATCACATTCAACAGGAACGTCCAATGGGCACAGCTAGGCCTCTACATTTGGGACCTAATTTAGTCCCTCAGTTTTCCTTACTTTGGGTGAGACTCTGCATCCTTCCCATTGGACTTCAGAGGGTGCAGATTTGGCCTTGGTGACAGAACTCCCACCTGAAAGGCCACTTGCCTCTGGAGTTCAGAGTTTGCAAGTAAACCCCAGACACACCTTCCAGTGTAAGCTGAGGGTTTGCAGAAGGATTTATGCCACTGGCCTCTGCTCTTGGGTGTTATGGTCTATCCAATGTTCAGAGATACCTCCCCCTATTTTGCTCCCTCTTGGGGCACATGGATTTACTTTGACAGACCCTCCTTTGCCACCACTACCAACTCCACAGTTGAGATCTTCCGGAGGAGCCGATGGAAAGAGAAGGCAGGCTCTAAGTTCATTTCCAAAAAATGCTGCAGATAAAAAATTAGTTAGACGCGTGGTTGAATTTTATGGAAGCCCCCAATGATACACTTAGGATTGCCTCCATATAAGACATAACACAGAGTCGGAAACTAGAAACCAGAGAGTTGCTCCTGTGCAGAAGATGATTACATAATCTGGTCTAAAAAAGGCTGTCAGCCTGGGAGTTCCAGTGTAGGATGCTGTTATTAGCAGGTTGGTCTGGAGCAGCCTGGAGTTATTAGCCAGGAATTTTGTCCCCTCTTGAGGAGCAAGGATGAGTTTGAGGCCTCAAAAGGGAGAGGCTCCTCCATTCTTCTGAAGAGGATGGGCCCCTCATACCCAACTTGTGATCCAGCTCTGCGCTAGCTTCTTTTGCCCAGCCAGCCCTCAGTTCTTTAGCACATGTGATAAGGCCCATCCTTTTCTCAGTTTGAGGAACAGTTTGAGGGAAAATCTTTTCCCCTGAGATGTGTAGACATGGGGTAGTTTAGAAACCAAAACCTAAATTATGTTAAATTAAACCCAGCCTGATGGAAATCCCATCTGCAGTGAGTCAGCCGGGTGGTCTCCAGCTCTCCTTCCCATTACAGGAGGAAAAGCAAACAGGCTCTAAGGGATTACAAGAAAGTTCAAATCCAGCTGGAAAATCTGGAAACAAGTGTTCGGGACAGATGCAAAAAAGAGTTCACAGGTAAGAGAACTTCCCTCCCCTGCAGCTGCAAATAGAGGTGTTGGGGAACCATCTCTGGCCCTTCCATCTCTCCCAGACCCTACGGACCTTGTCTCAGTAGCTGCCTCTGTGTGAACAATCATACACCTTCCCATGTCAGTGTGTTAAAGTTTACAGCCAAATTCTGCTCAGCTGCCCACATGCCCTTGAGGTCAGTGGAGTGGCACTTGTGTAACTGGGAACAAAGTTTGGCCTATACTGATCTCTGCAATTCTTCATCTGGAACATCAGAATCTAGAGATGGGATCATTAGTGTCCCCCTTTATCCACAAACTGCAATTCTATCACTAGCAGCAAGGAGCACGGGGAGGGGAGGACACTAGGAGCTACAGGAGAGACTATTACTGTGATTTTTAGTTAGAGGTGGAAAGCAATGAGACACATGAAAGTCATGGTGCTGCAGTGACTGTATAATACTGTGTCTCTGTCCTGTGATACCGCCTATTATCATTGAGCCTGACTAAACACAAGGCCAATCCTTTAATAAACATCATCCTTTAGCAATCACTAGTTTGCTTGGTAGAGCTTTTTCTGCATTTTTTTAAACCCAGATGATGTCCCCCAGCTGTAAACAAGAATAACAACCTGTTAGACCTTCCAGTCCCTCCCCAGGAGCCAGGGCTGGAGAACTCCCTACAGAACATTTGCCAGTGCTCCAAACAGTCTAGTTTTAAATGCCCCACATGACAGGGTTTCCGCGCCTTCCTTTTGGAGAGGATTCCACAGGATGAAGCATCTCACTGATATTTAGCTTGTCTGTTTCCTTTGTCAATTCCATCCCATTAGATCTAGTTACCTCCTAGCCCACAGCCCCATGTTCCACACTCTGGGACACACTTTGTAACACAGAAGCTCCCTTTATTTTCAGACCTGATGACAGAGATGATGGATCTCACCAGTGACCTCGTTGGTACCGGAATTCCCTTCCTAGATTACAGATCCTACGCAGAACGCATTTTCTTTCCAGGACACCGTGAGTCACCACTGCAGAGGGGCCTGGACATGCCCGAGTGTCGGCGGCAAACAGTGGAGCAGGGCTTGGTGCAGCTCTCCAACCTCCTCAACAGTAAACTCTTCCTTACCAAGGTAACATCCCTTCCTTAGTTCCCTGCAGTAACTGGCTCCTGTGCCATTTCACAGGCAATTGTTGCCAAGAGAGACGTAAGGGACTGTGAGCTCCCTTACAGCATTCTTTAAAGTGCCTCCTGATGGAAAGCAAGAGACTGGAATAGCTGGATGTTCCCCATATCTACAACACTTCCTACAACACCTCCTACTGGGAAAGTCCATAGCTGTGGTTACCCTATTTTAATAGTTTAGAGCATTCGTTCATCTTTGACTCTCTCTCTCTCTCTCTCGCTCTTTAGTTTATCCACACTCTAGAAATCCAGCGCACATTCTCTCCAAGGGACCGGGCCTATGTGGCATCCCTTCTCACTGTCTCATTGCATGGGAAGCTAGAGTACTTTACTGACATCCTAAAGACTCTTTTGAATGACCTCGTTGAGCAGTATGTGGCCAAGAACCCAAAGCTGATGTTGCGGAGGTGAGTGAATCATTCAGTAATAGTCCCACTGTCTTCAGGCTGGTTCCTGGACAGAACTTTTCTTGGCTGTCATAGAGCTCCATAATCCCTCTGTAGTAACAATGAGACAATGTGCTGTGCAGCAGATACAGATCCAGTAGGTGTCCAGACATGAAGCTCTACCAAAGAGGAGGCAACAGAAATCAGAGATCCCAGCTGTAGACAGTGATGAGACAGAGCAAGAATCCTTCATTCAGATCCTCCTTCCTCCACGTTCATGCTATACACTGAACTCCCTTTTTTCTGCTCCCATTTCCCTTTTTCAGCTTCTCTACCATGTGGTCATTCTTCTGTCTCCCCTTGCCCTGGGCTATGCTGAGCCCTTAGCCAACCTTCATATCCCTTCCTGTCTTGTCAAGCACAATCCCCTTTTGATGGTTGCTTATATCATCACTTTCTAAATGTCACTGGGTCTGCAACGCTGTGGGCAGACACTTTCTCAAGGAAGCAGAGCCATGGCAGCCCTATCATTTGGCACCTTCACTAGCTTCCTGCCCTTCTCTGAATCCTATTCTGAATTGTTTCCCTGGTTTTCAAAGCTCTCCAGGGACTGGCATCTTCTCAGCAGCTTCCTGCCTTCTGACTCCTGCCGCTCTAATCCTATCCCCTTCTGGTCCCTTCCTGCAACAATTAGAGGTGACATTTAATTTGTGCTCCCTCTTCTGTCTAGGTCACTTCCCCTTTGCTGCTGAGTCATTTCACACAAGAAGTACCTTGAAATCTCCCTGTGGGTTTGTGTGTGATGTTGTGGGGGGCAGGGAGCTTGGATTGTGGGTCTGTGTGAGATATTGTGGGGGAGGAGCTGGAATTGGGGTCTGTGATATATTGTGTTGTGGGGGGCAGGGAACTGGGACTGTGGATTTATATGTGATATTGTGTTATATAGCATTTGGGAGCTTCTGGGACTGGCGGGGGGGGGCTGAGTAGAATATTGTATGATATTGTGTGAGGGAGAGGCTGGAACCAGGGCTTTTAGGGAGGCATTTTTGCCATAGAGTGGATGAGGAGGTGTGCAACGAGCCATCTGGAAACACACAAGTCTCAGTGGGAATTTTTTGGCAGATCTCATCCTCCCAATTCCCAGATATTAGCTTCCCGCCAGGGTTTTGTAGCAGGTGCTGCTGGATGTTACAGGGCAGCATGCATAGGATATTTCCTCATGGAGGGTGGGGTTTCTCACAGCATTCAACATTGGCTTAACTCTGCTCCTGTTACAGTTGTTGGGAGTTTAGCCCGTGATTTCAGTGGGAGCACAGTTAGGCCAACACTGAGCTTTTTCTAAACCCTGTTCCCTCTGCAATGAGCTGGTGGCATGATTGGTACCTTGCAAGATATCTGGTCCTTTTATTCCTAAATCACTCTTTCTATAGGTCTGAGATATAGCAGAGGGGCATAGACACCTGACTGCCCTGTTGTGAGTTCTGTCCCATTGCAGGGAGTTGGAGATACAGCACAGAATTCTATGTTTGGGTCCTTCGGGCAGCCTGTAGAGGCATTAATGGCCTCTTGTGACTGCAGGTTAATTGCTTGCCTTACTGTTCACACACCAGAAGTTCTGTGCCTCATTCAGGCTGAAGCCTTGAAATTTGTACTCGGGTGGGGTCCACAAATGGGCTTTGCCTAGAAAGCATGTCCTGATCCTTATCATCCACCCCACTCTCTGCTCTAGCTCCTCCCCGTGGAGGGTAACATACAGTAACCAGCCTGGGGTTCTCTTTCAGGACAGAAACAGTAGTAGAGAAGCTGCTCACCAACTGGATGTCCATCTGTCTGTATGCTTTTGTAAGGGTAAGAATTCTCCATCCCTGGGAAGGGTGGGGAAGCCAAGAGAAATGGAGACTAAAAGAATGCCCCAACCCTGCTGCACTAATATAGATCAGCAGTCTGAGCGCCTGCTAAAATGGTGTCACAAATTACCCTGTGTGCAGCGAGCAGGAAAGAAGAGCTGGGTTGCTCACAGCATAGATTGCACAGCATCCAGCACTTCATCAGCCCGTCTCATCTGCACTTTTCCACAAGCTTGCCGCCAAGGGCTGAGCTGGACTCTTGCATGCCCACATGTTGGTCCGGCAGAGACAGCCTGACCACTGTAATAGCTGAGTGTCTCACACACATTAGTGGGATGAGCTGCACAACACCCCTGTGCGGGAGGAAAGGTGTGAGCTTGTGTTGCGGTTTACAGACCCCACACAAAGGCTAAGGCAGTGAAGGAGCAGTTGTGGGCCAAGAGGGCCCTACCCCGCGGCAGCTGGCGAGCATGCTCCAAATGGAGAACCTGCGTAAAAGGAGACTCTGACAGTCAAGCAGGGGGATAGTGAAGGAGAGGCTGACTGTAGGGAGGATGCCAGATTGCTGCTTCTGGGAAAGAGCAGCCTACAGGAGAAGGGTCTGGACTGTGGGTAAGACCTGGCCAGAGGCCCCTGCTCCCTGACAATGGAGAACACCTGGACCCTGAGAAGTGAACTGAGAAGTCCCCATTTGGCTGTTTGAACTGTTGAGACTCATTGGGAACTCTGCTAGGGAGAGGCAGAGTGCTGTGACCACATCCCAAACTGAAGAGAGAATGGGGAGGTAGGAGTTGGCCCAGCGGAAGCTGGTCTGATGAATTGGCCAGAGGGTGCTGAAACACTCCTTGCCCCTTCCCCTTTGGGCCCTGCACTGGGACCTGGTGGAGAGGTCCCATGCCTCCGTCTGGTTGGGAGAACCTGGGGCGCACTGGGGAATGAAGGACCATAACCCAGATGGTAGGTTTGTGGACTGCCTAGCAAGGCCATCCCAGACTTTGGGGGATGGTTGAGCCATAATCTGCCCCAAGGCCTATGCAGGCTTCCAAGTAAACCTGACTACAGACCTCCATTTTACAGATGAAGAAACTGAGGCATGGTGTCTTGCCCCAGGTCACTCAGGGATGCTGTGGCACACATGGAATTGAATCCAGGTCTCAGGAATTCCAGTTCAGTGCCTTAGCCACCAGACCATTTTTCCAGAACATGGAGCAGGGATGGGGTGGGTGGAACCTTCCTACTTGGATTCTTTGAGTTGCTTTGTTGACTGGTGCCTTTGGCTATGCTCCTGGGGGTAAAGGAGTCCATGTTCTGAGGCCTGAGGTCACTGTCAGGCAAAATGAAAGTGACTTCTCTCAAGAGTTGAGCCTCTTTCTGTCTCTGCCAGGACTCTGTCGGGGAGCCGCTCTATATGCTCTTCCGGGGAATCAAGCACCAAGTAGATAAGGGACCAGTGGACTGGGTGACAGGGAAAGCCAAATACACCCTGAATGATAACCGCCTTCTGCGAGAGGATTTGGAGTACCGGACTCTGGTGAGAACTCCCTACTGCACATCTCTGTGCATTCTCTTCCCTCCTTGTTCTGTACCAATGAAACACCATCCTAATCCAGTGGTTCTCAACCTGTAGTAAACGGACCCCTGTGGGTCTGTGGACTATGTCTAAGGGGTCCACGAAAGACTTAGACTGAAAACTAAGTGAATGGAATTCAACTATATATACAGACAATAGATTTCCAAAGAGGTCCTCACCTTCATTTGAAATTTATTAGAGATCTGCAAATGAAAAAAGGTTGAGAGCCACTCTCCTAATCTACCCTGAGTCAGGACTAAAGCCACTCTCTCGCTAGTGTCCTGTTACTGCTCCCTGGAAGCCATAGCTTTACACCAGGATCTGGGATTGGCATAGTTCCCAGTGTAATTCAGAGGTGCTCTGCTATTGATGGCCTAAAGAGATCAAGCAGCCAGGGACTGCCAGAGCAGAGCAGTACTCTAGCCACATCTCCTCCTCACCGGCTACATCCACTGCGGAATCATGGGAGAAGGAGGAGGGGCCGTAAGAGTCTACAGCAACTCTTTGCCAGCTGAGGAGGCCCCCTACATAGAGGCAACCTTCAGGAAGCCTGCTGAACCAGCTTTTCATGCCACTGAAGCAGGACTGAGAATCTGGCTCATTATATTCATGGTATTCCCTTCCCCAGTGGTCTGGAAATGTAAAAGGTTTATCATTAATATTATCACTTGTTAGTGGTTTGCTAATGGTAAGTGTAACTGTGCGGGGAGGGGAGTGCAGGTGTGATTGCTAATCAGGCTCATCACTATATGTAGCCGTTTCAGCTATCTTTTCTTTCCCCAGACTTTAAATGCTCTGACTCAAACTGAAGCTACTGTGGGAGAGGCAGAGGATTCTCAGGGTGTCTCTGTGAAAGTGCTAGACTGTGACACTATAACACAGGTGAAGGAGAAAATCCTAGATCAGATCTATAAAGGAACGCCATATTGTCACCGCCCAGACCCAGACTCCCTGGACCTTGGTGAGCACAATTCATTGATGCCAAGACTCAGTGATGAGGTTGAAAAGTGGAGTTATCTAATATATCTAATAACTGTCTCCTGTGCCATTGGTGTGCCTCACACTGTTCATTCAGTGAATGGAGACAGTCCCTGCCCCAAGGAGCTTACGTTCTAGCCTGGATTCAGTGTGACATCATCAATGGGGGAGAGGGATAATAGCAGGAAGTGGAGCGGAAAAGAGGATACTTACAATCTGGCACCTCTTGTATGCATGGTACCTTGTGTTCTTTTCACCTTTGTCGCTGGAAGTAGCTACTGGGCCTGACTGGTTATTATCAGAAGGGTTGTAGAGGAAGGTGGTCTTTTGAGGAAGGATTTGAATGAGGAAAGGGATGTTTATGAAAAGCATACAAGATCAGAGAGGGCACTCAGGGTGTAGGGGACAGCATGGGAATAGTGCAGAGGTGCTAGAAGGTTATGGGCTCAATCCTGCTCTTATTGAAGCCAGTGGCAGAACTCCCATTTACTTCAGCAGTTCAGGATCAGGCCCTAAGTGGGCTAATGAAATGCAGGGCTCTTGTTGGGCTCTCCAGTTTTTCCTCCTCTTTTGTTCCTTTTTCTCAGTTGGCAGCAGTGAGGCATCTGCACACCGCTGTATTCATAGGACATGCTCTCGCTCAGTAATGCATTGCGTGATTCAGAGATTGCCGTTTACTCTGGACACACTTCTTGTCATGCCTCCCTCTTCTCACATCCATCCTGGCCTCTGGGATGTGGAGCCATCTTCCTGTCTATAATTGCCATTGCTTGGTCGGGAGGGAGAGGATGACTATGGCCAACAGAATTACTATGAGTAATGATCCCATATTGATGCTGAAAGCTCAGGTTTTAGATTGGCAGGGAAGGCTGAAAACACAAGTCTGAGTTTCCCCTATATTGAATTCTGTAGCACTTAGACCTCCACTCTTCATTAAAACCATTCATCGCCATTGCAGCAATTAATCCACGGATGCAGACAGGTAGAAAGAAGGCAGCGGGAGCAGCAGCCGCAAACAGGTTGTTGGGCCTTTCTCTCCTATGCACAGAGAGGCTGCTGTGATCACAGCTTTAGAAAGTTTGTAGCCTATGCACAATGAGTGCCAGGCAAGGGTAAGATGCCCATGTCTGCACTAGCAGGGTGGCTGGGATGCCTTTACTCATTTAAAGTTCTTTGGGGGCAAGGACAATATCTTCATATCTTCTGTGACATTCCAGACATTCTGACAATAATCTGCTGCCCTGTGTCAAATAATGTTATAAAATAGTAAGTAACAATCCTAATAGACACAGGGCCTTTAAACATACCTTTTTCTTGTAACATGCTGCACATTTGTACTGTTTTGTATTACAGCATAGAAGTTGCGTGGTTACATTATTGCGATGTACATATCCAAAGGGATAGAGTTTGTTGCTGCTGGAACTTTACCCCGCGTTTCCTAACAGCTATGAGATTAAACTCTCAGCACTCATGCAGTGCACTGCTGATACAGTTCTGGCATGTTGTTAGTCTGACCTGGCATTGGTTTCTGCTTATTGAAAGTGAAATATACAAGAAAGTGTTAAAGACTGTTCAGCTTTCACAGTAAACATTTTATTTTTATTTTTCGTTTTCTATGTTTTGATGACTGTAGAGTGGAGATCAGGTCTGGCTGGTCACCTGATCCTTTCCGATGAGGATGTGACCTCTGTCATTCAGGGAACCTGGAAGCGCCTGAACACTCTTCAGCACTACAAGGTCAGAACTGAGCATCCTTCTTCCCTTCCCCTTCTCAGTGACCTTCAATTTCAGGTGTACATTCCACCTCTAGATCTGACTCCTGCCTGATCCCATTTAAAGAACCTTTGTAGCCCCACCTGTGATGTGGTGAAGCCTCTGACTTGCTCTTGACACAGGAACTGCTGTTCAGACAGTGTAACCTCCTCTGTATTCTGCATCTCCACCTCTGACAACCTGAGGCATGGATGCTGGGGAGGCAAACAGGTGTCTGATGTTTTGAATATATATCCCTAAGCTAATTTCTGGAGATGTTGTAATCAGGGCAGGCTTGGTGGATCTGTTGGTTAGCGCCTGAGTCCTTTGACTCTGGAAATTGAGACACAAATTCTACCTTCACTCACAATTGAAAGCAAATTTGGTGCACCTCTTCCTACTCCTACCATAGATTTGTCACCATCAAAGAACCAAGCAGCAGTCACACAAGGATTTGGGGAATGTGAGGAAAAATGGTTTAAAAAAAAATAAAATAAAATAATTGGAGATATACCAATCTCCTAGAACTGGAAGGGAGTCCAGCCCCCTGCCTTCACTAGCAGGACCAATTTTTGCCCCAGATCCCTAAGTGGCCTCCTCAAGGATTGAACTCACAACCCTGGGTTTAGCAAGCCAATGCTCAAACCACTGAGCTATCCCTCCCCCCTTATATTTTTTCTTCCTAGAACTGGAAGGGACCTCGAAAGGTCATCGAGTCCAGCCCCCTGCCTTCACTAGCAGGACCAAGTACTGATTTTTGTCCCAGATCCCTAAGTGGCCTCCTCAAGGATTGAACTCACAACCCTGGGTTAGACAAATGGGTCCCTTCTGGGCACTTGGAAAATTTGTGGGGCTAGGAAACAGCAACTGTGCTGTTCAGCACTTCATTCTGTGTAATTGATTCTAAGGCCAGAATGGACCATTATCTTCCACCTCTTCTTTAGCCTCTGTCAAATGCACCCTTCACCGCAGTATCTGCCGTCACTCTCCCTCTATACTGCTCACCCCCTTCTTTCCCAGTATCTTCTTTTATTTAAGGTTGTAGAACAGAGGTCGGCAACCTTTCAGAAGTGGTGTGCCGAGTCTTCATTTATTCCCTCTAATTTAAGGTTTCGTGTGCCAGTAATACATGTTAACGTTTTTAGAAGGTCTCTTTCTCTAAGTCTATAATATATAACTAAACTATTGTTATATGTAAAGTAAATAAGGTTTTTAAAATGTTTAAGAAGCTTCATTTAAAATTAAATTAAAATGCAGAGCCCCCCAGACCAGTGGCCAGAACCGGGGCAGTGTGAGTACCACTGAAAATCAGCTGGCATGCTGCAGGTTGCCTACCCCTATTGTAGAAGTTGGGTAGCACTAGACTGTATCTCACTTCTGTCATTGTCGATACACCATGTTGCAGACCTGCAATTGTGTACCTCTTCTGTCAGCAGGAGGCAGGCTTACTGGTTGAAGTCAATATAAGGGCTCCATGCCCAGTATAGCAGATGGTGGTCTCCAGAGCTGGGATCAGGCTTCTGGAAATGAAAAATAATGCTTAAAATACCTTGCCTCAAAGCACCTGACAGACATCATTGATCCTCACAGCCCTTTTTACAGATGGGGAAACCGAGGCATGAAGTGTTGAAGAACCTTTACCAAGCTCACAGAGTGAGTCAGTAGCAGAGCCAGGAATGGAGCCCTGGGGCCTGAGTCCTAGTCCCCTTTTCTAACCAGGAGACCATTCCTCCTTGTGGGTGGGCTGTTGTACTTTATAAAGTCTGCCTGTCACACTGAGAAGGAGAAATGTGCAGAATATTGTTAACCCGAGTTCTGCTTGTACACAGGTGCCTGATGGAGCAACTGTAGCTCTGGTCCCACGTCTGACCAAACATATCCCCAGGGAGAATCAGGATTACATCCCTGGAGAGAGTGAGTCTGATGCTTAAGGCCTCATAAAATAGTTTCACAGAGCCCATCAGCTGGCAAGCTAGGACTTTGTTCTCCCAGGCAATAGGCCTAACTTTATAGTAACACCCAATAGCTACTGGGTGGGTTGGGCCTTTCTCACTATTAGCATTGTCAGGATATCCAAACTGTCAGCACCGGGGGCTTCTGTAAGTGTCTGGTAGCCAGAGGCCCCTAAAAACAGGGAAGCAGGCAGGGCCAGCAAGGAGAGTCCAGCTTGAGCTGGAATCTTCTAGTTGCTAACTGCAGGGGCTGGGTGCAATCCATAGCTAATAGGCCCACCAGTTAATAAACCTAGGGCCTGGGCACAATCCCTATCTCGCTGCATGTTCCCTTAGTGCAGAGAAATCTTGTTTTTTCTTGTAAGGGCAGCAAGTGGCTCCGAGCAATGTGGCCAGTCTCTGAGGGGAGCCTACAGATTTCAGTAGTATTTGTGTTTCAGAAACACCGATGCTGGAGGATGCAGATGAGGGTGGAATAAAACTTTGGCATCTAGTAAAACCAACTGAAGAGCCAGAGCTCCCCAAACACAGGCGAGGAAGCTTACGGGATCGGGAGCGAGCCAAGGCCATTCCTGAAATTTATTTGACACGTCTCCTCTCTATGAAGGTAGGAAAGAACATAGTGTTGGATTAGCTAAACTAGGTCATGCCTAGGATACTTCCTTCCACAATGGCCAAGGCTTGGTGCTTTGGTGCTAAACCCTCAAGCCCCAGGGTGTGTTTTGCCAGCTGTGCAGCACTGCACATGAGGAAATAATTCTTTGCTGCCAAGATTACTGATGTATGTATTTGTTGGCTTCCCTGTAACTCCAGTACCATAATATCTAAGTTACATATGCTAAGGGAGTTAGCCTTCCAACAGCCTTCTAAAGGAGAGAAATGTTATTATTCTCGTATTCTTCTTCAAGTATGTGTCCATGTGGATCCCACTTTAGGTGGATGTGCCCCATACATGTGAGATCAGAATCCTTTGAACATCAATGTCCATTGGGTCATGCCTGCTCCATGCACATGCTCATGCACCTCTCCTCCAACAGCATAAAAGGCAGGACAGTTGGAATCGTCATTCAGTCCCTTCTTACCTCCTGCAGCAACAGGATGGAATGAGTGGCATTTGCCTGCTGCCCTTAGCTTCAGCTGCAAAAAATTAGGTAGTTATGGTTAACTCTCTTTAAAATTCCCCCGTATTTTATTTTATTCTAGACATATAAAAAACCCAAAAGCTAAATTTGATTTGTCCCTTGGTCCTCTGTCTGGGCCAAAATGCCAGATTCAGAGCCCTTGAGCATCAAACCATGTCCATCCTGCAATGGTCTCATTCCACTCCCAGATGGCCACAGCCACTGTATGGTTTTTGTCTTGATGAGAGCCATGTGCTAGGTTGCAGCTTGCTGTGTTTTTCATTCTCCACAAGAATGAGGAAGACCTGGGACACCCCTCTGAAGCTATAACTCCTCAAACAATCATCAGGACCCCAGTACTGAACCCAGCCCGCCAGGTTCTTAGGTGCCAGCCTTAGCTGCTGTGCCATGGCGATGCATTGAATCAGCGCTACTGACCAACAGCCTTCATGCTAAAGGCCTAAAGGAGCCAGGCCCCTGAGTGAATGGACAGGCGACACTCTTATTGGGTACCTGTACGATATAAAAGTCTTAACAGGAAGAGGAAGCTGTCTCAGCAGCTCTTGACTACTGCTCTGGACTGCCCCCCAGCCCACCTCAGCCCCTGGGCATTACAGTTTGCTTAGACCACTTTGGTCGCCTCATAGGCTTATCTTACCAAAAAGGTATGGAGCCCACAAGTACAGCACCTCAGGGCCCATGGAGACACTGAGCCTCCAGGAGCAGATCACTGGTCTACAGGCAGAAAAACCAAGCCTTACTGGCCACAGTGGATCAGCTTCAGGCAGAAAACCGCTCCCTGCAAAAACAGACCACAGGACTGCAAGCGAAAACGTCTCCCACAGCCCCATGGCCCATGTTGCCTTCAGAACCCAAACCCAGGGTATTGCTACCAGAGTGCTACGATGGGACCCCTAGCAGTTTCAGAGTTCTATGAGCCAGTGCAGGCTCCATTTCCTGCTATGGCCCAATGCCTGCCTGATGGATCAGGCAAAGGTGGCATACTGGCCACTTGGGACACTTTTCTGAGGGTCTTTGTGACAACCTTTGATGACCCATGCTGAACTCACAATGCAGAGGTGGCCCTACAGGGAGTCTGGCAGGCCTCAGGGTCAGCTGCAATGTATGCAGCCTGCTTCTGGTGGCAGGTATGGCTTGGAATGAGCTGGCCCATCTACGCCAGTTCTGTTTTGGCTTCAGCAAGGGAATAAAAGATGAGCTTGCCCTCATGGAGCCTCCTGTAGATCTAGGTGCATTTATTGTTCAGGTGAAGAGCCACACTTGAACCACTCAGGAGCCATCCCCACATCCTACGTTTTGGATGCTGGCTTACGTTCTTCCACTAGGCATGGATTCTGATAACTTCCAGCACTCTTCTGTCTGTTGTCTCTGATGGCTATACCATCCAATTTCAGGCCTTGCCCCACATCCCTTTTCAGGGCAAAAAAGCCAAAGATGTATGTGGCTTCTCTGCTTTGCTTAGGAGCCAAAGAGGAGGCATCTCTGGAGTTCAGAGGAAGAGGTTCTATTCTTGAGATTTCCTTATCTTGAAGTAAAAAAGGAGGGGTCTTTATCCCATGAAGACAGAACAAATGCAGATACCATCTCACATTCAGGGTGGCAGCGCTTGCCTCCATCATCCCTTCTCTCAAGCTCAAAACTGGTTCATGACTTCTGACCAAGACTCATATTTCTCTGTTGTGATCCATCCAGCCCACAGGAAGTATCTGCGTGGGGCCCAATCACTACCAATACAAGGTGCTGCCATTCAGTCTCTCCACCTCAAAGTGTCTTCACAAAATGCCGAGCTGTGGTGGTGGCACATCTGAGGAGACAATGTGTTCGTGTCTGTCCATACCTAGATGACTGGCTGATCAAAGGCAGGTCTCATTAGGAAGTCACCACAGCCCTAAACTATGTCCTTTGCCATTCAGAGAGCTGGGTCTCCTGGTGAATTCACCCACATCCATTGCTCGGCTGGCTGAGAATAGTGTATCACTCCATGAGACATCAAAAGAACAAGCACATTATGCTTCCAGCTTACTTCCAGTTGTCACTGAATTGGTGGTCAGGCCCCCAAGAACTTTCAGAAAAGGGTACCTTTCTCCACACCTTCATGCTGATCACAGATGCATCTGGACCAACTTCAGATGCACAGAACTTGGTCCCAAAAAGGCACGAACCTACATCTAAATGTTCTAAAATTGCAAGTGATCTTGTTAGCTTCTGTAGCATTCCGTCCTGTTTTACACAATTCCACCATGCAGATTTTCAGACAACACATCTACAGTGTACTATGCAAACAAGCCAGGACTTGCCCATTCATCACTCCTGTGTGTCAGGAAGCAATCAGTTTATGGCAGTGGTGGGCAACCTGCGGCCCACGGGCCGCACCCAGCCTGTCAAAGTAATCCGCTGCCGGGCCGCCAGACAGTTTGTTTACATTTGCACGGCTGCCTGCAGCTCCCAGTGGTTGCAGTTTAACGTTCCCAGACACTGGGAGCTGCGGGTGGCTGTGCAAATGTAAACAAACTTTTACCCTGACAGGCTGCGTGCGGGCCACAGGTTTCCCACCACTGGTTTATGGACAGGGTGTCAACAATAGTTGGGTTTACACTAAATGTCAAGGAGATAAAGTAGCTGCACCTTGGAGAAGGGGACAACAGATTGTGTTGAAATGCAGCAGTGGTGAAGTTGTAGAACAAGTGATGTGTACCTAGGAAGCTTGATCAGTGCTGATGGATTCCACCAAAGATGAGGCCTTAGCCACAGGTACTGCACAGAAACTGACAGAATTATGGATGACTGAAATCACTACCTTTGGTACCCCAGTGAAAATTTATCACACCAATGTACTAACAGTATTACCTTATGGTATGGAAGCAGCTGTATTAAATTAAACAGACATCGGAAGGTTGGATGTAGTGGAGAGGAGAGTTCGTCAAAAGATGGGCAGGTTTAAAGTGGAATGATTTAAAGACACATGAAGAAATTAGAAGGCGAGTAGGATGTGAAATGAGGATATGGGACTGGCTGCAATCAAAAAGAGATGATGGTAGAGAAACTGCAGAAGACAAACATGACAGGGTGCCAAAGACGATAATGCAAACCCAACCAAGGTCAGTCCAAACTAGAGGCCAACCACCAATTAGATGGAGGGACACTATACATAGGGATGTGATGATGCTGGGCTTAATGGAGGAACAAGCCATGGACAAGAATGAATAGTGACACTATACTGCTCCCCATGCCTGTAAGGATGCTGTGGGATGAAAAGAAATGTCAACAACACAGGATAACCCCAATAGCTCTTCATCTTCCAGGAGCCAGCAATGATTTACAGAAAATCCATTGCCAACCATGAGTGGAGCTCTATAGAGCTCCATTGTCACCCTAATATCACAGAACCAAGCTCAGATACTTCAACCAGATAACAAATCATTGTCTCAACCAGCCAGTATCCAGGCTGTCCGAGTGCTACCAACAGAGATTGCGCTACAAGATACCCTACTGCAAAGAAGAAAGTTCTCCATGAGGAAGACTTACTCCTCTAAATGGAACGGATTTTTAATTTTGGGCAGCCCAACACAACCGTAAACCATTGAAAGCCTCGGTACCTAAAATCCTCGATTTATATTCTGCATTTTTGAAACACTCTGGATGCTTGTTCAGCTCCATCGAAGTCCATCTTGCAGCAATCTCAGCATGCCCCTCACCCATGTAGTCATGTTCATTTTTTTTTCTGTATTCCACAGTATCTAGATTTCTCCTTGCTTATCCGCCAGTCAGAGAACCCCCTCTGACCTGGAATCTTAATATTGTCTTAACAAGCCCCATGAAGCCCCCGTTTGAGCCTCTCTCTGTATGCTCTTTATAGCACCTTACTCGCAGGACCGCCTTTTTGCTCCCCATCACATCAGCCAGACGGGTCAGTGAATTTGCATTGCTCATGGCTGACCCTCCTTTCTCAACATTCCAGAGAGAAAGGCGGTGGTGACATGTCATTCCCAGTTTTTTCCTAAAGTTGTCGAACCTCCTTTGAAATGAATCTGTTAATCTTCTGCTTTCTTTCCCAAACCTCATTCCTCTCCAGGGACAAACTAACGTCGCACCTGGGATGTTTCACGAGCCTTGTTCTGTTATTGGAAAAGAACAAAGCCCTTCAGACAGACTCCTTGTCTTGTCGCCATCTCTGGTGCCTCTCAGGGGCAGGCCATCTCCCAGAGAATACCTCCATGGATTACCCGGTGTATTTCAATCTGCTATCACATGGCTGCTACCCTTCTCCCTCCAAACATCAGCGCTCATTCCAGTGGAGCACAGGCTGCCTCCTCTGCCGTCTTCAGCTATCTGAACCCAACAGGGCAGCTACGTGGAGTCAGCCCCATGCTGCTGTTAACCACTATGCCCTTGGCCTGGGGCAAGAGGAGATGCCAGATTTGTTAGGTAGCGTCACAGTCAAGGTTCAGTCAGTGTCAGTTTGGACGCCTCAGTGTCACCTTCCAGATGGGCCACTGCTCATCAGACACTTAGGAAGAGATCCACATGGACGTGTACTTGAACTGAAAACAGTTACTTACCTTACTGCTTCGACATGTCATCCTCCCGGATCCCACGGCCCACCCCCCAGCCCTGCTTTTTGCGAGCCTCTTTCCTGCCATTCTGAATTAGTGACAGAACTGAGTGACGGTTGTAGCTGCTCTGCCCTTTATGCCCTCGGGTGGGGGACTGGGGCACAAGGACACTCATGGTGCAGGCATAGTTGAACAGCCACTCCTGTTCAAATATTCTGATATCTCATTCATGGGGCACATGCGTACCTACAGTGGGATCCATGCAGACATCCTCGTTGAAGGTAAGTGACCATTCTTTGTAGATGGGAACTGAGTGTAGCCTTTTATTTTATTTTAAGTGAATTTTGTAATGCAGTATTACACTACCGTGAGTTCGGCTCTGGTGGCTACAGTTTAAAGCTCAACAGAGTGAAAGTCATCTTTGCTACTTGCTTCAGATATAGTCTCAAGGAACACATAAAAGACCCAGGATAGTGACCACACATGTACTCACAAGTATAAGGTCTAGTCTGTTTTACAAATTTTATTAAAGGGACAGTTAAAGTTATGATTAACCAAACATACAGAAATTCTATACAGACCTACGCACAAGTTACAAATATAGTCATACTCGCATTCTTTACAATATTCTTAAATTCTGATGGCTGCCTTGCTAATTGATTAGCAGTAGAGGGATGGTTCCTGCTGGAGTTTCCTCTAGGGATCTTAATTTTCCTAATCTGGGCGCCTTCTTTTTTATAATGTGATTTTGACTATACCTAATTAGCATGTATGCAAATAGTGTACCTGCAGTTAGGGCATGTGTTAGAAAAATGTGACTACCAGGTATCTTGTAAGCAAAAAAATTACTCTTACTGTTAATTTTTCGCACTATCACTCATTGGTACATCTTTTCCTATAATCTTGTGTCATAGGGTCATTCTCTGGTCCCTTATTTATGTCAAGCATTTCTTAAACCTATGGCCTAGTATGGCTAAGCTAAAATCTCACAGGCCTCACCCTGTAGGCCTTGCATTTCAGCCCTACTTACTTAGATACCTAATACATAATTATCCCTTCTGACTACTGATCAATCTTATATTTCTATAATCCTACAATTTAAATCTGTTTGGGATACAATGATTATATATGATATTTTAGTTAATCGTAACATTGCACAATAAATGAACAATAAACTAAAATCATTGGCTACATGAGACACAGTGATACTACTGTCTTGCGCAGGGATTCTGTGACATGGCTGGGAAAATAATCTCTTGAGTCTGTCCAGTGCCTTAAACACAAGTCCACCCTTCTTCACATGCACCCAGTTGTGGAAGGTTGTGTTTCCTTGTTCTTAGCTTACAGAAATAAAGATATGCTCAGCAAAGAATCCTGATTTTTTTCCCCTCCCTTATCCTTTCCCCAATAATAGTCGTCTTTACTGAGTTCAGTCTGGATTTCACTGAGACCATAGTATGGAAATTGCTGTCCTCGTTGTGTCTGAAGAAGGACCCTTTTCCCTCTTATTCAGCTTGACCTATGAGCAGTCTTCAGCATGTGGACTGCACCATCTTGCTGGTTACTTTTGTTATGAGCCATCTCTGACTCCTTCCTATCATGGTTCTGCTCACTTTACCCACCCTCAGACACCTCTGGTTTCCCAGTCATTTGAGGATCAAGTTCAGTATTCCCCTTGCATATAATGTGGTTCTGATTTTATGGGAGGGCTACTTCTGAATGAAGGGAAGTGACCTGCAATGAGCTGAAAACAATTGAGCCAAATCAATTGGGATGGAAGAAATTAATCAGAAAAATGGGAATGATAATTGGGAATTGCTTAAGAACACTTCATAGATGCCCAAATGCCACAATCCCACAATCATTGAAGAAGCCTGTACTAGTTAAAGAATTGACTAGGTTTAGAGGGGAAGTGAAGGCAGCTATAAACAATTAAACAATAATATATAACAAATGAAAGAAAGGGAAAATTGATAGTAATGAATATAAATCAAAAGCTGGGACTTGTAGAAAACTGACAAGAGCAGCAAAGGGACATAAGGAAAAATCTATGGCCAGCAGAGTTAAGGACAGTAAGAAGTTTTTTAAGTAAATTAGGAACAAAAAGAATCCTAACAATGGTATTACTAGATAGAAATGGTAGAATTATGAATAGTAATCCAGAAAAGGCAGCAGTGTTCAATAAATATTTCTGTTCTGTATTGGGGGGAAAAACAGATGATGTCATATCATATGATAACACTTTCTATTCCACAAGTATTTCAGTAGGATGTTAAAGAACAGCTATTAAAATTACACATTTAAATGAGTAGGTCCAGATAACTTGCATCCAAGGGTTTTAAAAGAGATGGCTGAGGAGCTCGATGGACTGGTAGTGTTGATTTTTTTCCAGTAAGACTTGGAACACTGGGAAAGTTCCAGAAGACTGGAGGAATGTCAGTATTTAAAAAGAGCAAAAGGGATGACCCAGGTAATTATAGGTCTGCCTGTCTGACGTTGCTCCCAGGGAAGAAAATGGAGCTGCTGATACAGGACTAGATTAAGAAAGAATTGAAGGAGGGTAATATAATTAATGCCAATCAAGATGGGTTTATGGAAAATAGATCCTTTAAAACTAATCTGATTTTTTTATAAGATTACAAGTTTGGTTGATATTAGACTTGGTACCAGTATTAGACTTGGTACCACATGACATTTTGATTGGTTGGGGGGAACTAGAAAGATATAAAATTAACATGGCACACATTAAATGGATTAACAGATGGCTAGCTCTTTGGCCACAAAATGTAATTGTAAATAGGGAATCGTCATTGAGTAGGTGTATTTCCAGTGGGTCCTGCAGGAATCAGTTCTTGGCCCTACGCTATTTCAAATTTTTATCGGTGATCTAGAAGAAAACACAAAATCATTACTGATGAGGTTTTCAGGTTCCCCAAAAAATTGGGGAGTGGTAAATAATGAGGACAGGTCACTGATTAAGAGTGATCTGGATTGGTTGGTAAGCTGTGCTTAAGCAAACAACATGCATTTTCATGTGGCTAAATGTGAATATATACATGAAAGAACGAAGATAGGGGGACTATCCTGGGACACAGTGACTCTGAAAAAGATTTGGGTGTCATGGTGGATAATCAGCTGAACCTGAGCTCCAAGTGCAATGCTGTGGCCAAAAGGGTTAATGTGATCCTGGGATGCATAAACGGGAATTTTGAATAGGAGAAGAGAGGTTATTTTACATCTATATTTGTCACTGGTGTGACTGCTGCTGAAATACTGTGTCCAGTTCTAGTGCCCAGAATTCAAGAAGTCTGTGGATAAATTGGAGAGGATTCAGTGAAGAGCCACAAAAATGATGAAATAGAAAACATGCCTTATAGTGATAGATTGAGCTCCTTGAGTCTATTTGGCTTAACAAAGAGAAGGTGTCTTGATTACAGTCTATAAGTACTTACATGGGGAACAAATATGGGATATGAGGCTCTTCAGTCTATCAGAGAAAGGTCTAACACGATCCAATGGCCGGAAGGTGAAACTAGACTGAAAAGTGTAAATTTTTAATCGTGAGGGTGATTAACCATTGGAACAGTTTACCAAGATTTGTAGTGGATTCTCCATCACTGGAAATTTTTAAATTAAGATTGGATGTTTTTCCATAAAATCTGCTCTAGGAATTACGTTGAGGAAGTTCTCTGGCCTATGTTATACAGGAGGTCAGACTAAGTGATCACAATGATCACTTCTGGCCCGGGAATCTATGAAAACCTTTTCCCTACCCACTGCTGAAATTTGTTTACGTTCTTCCTATTCATTTTGCATTATCTTTGTTTGGCTTGTCCACAGGGGACCCTGCAGAAGTTTGTGGATGACTTGTTCCAGGTGATCCTCAGCACCAGCCGCCCTGTCCCTCTGGCTGTCAAATATTTCTTTGACCTGTTAGATGACCAAGCAATGCATCATGGAATCCTGGACCCTGAGACCATTCATATCTGGAAGACAAATAGGTATGGAGCCAAAGTTGCAGCCTGACACTTCCCTAGAGCAGAGAATCTCAAACTGTGGTCCCTGGAGTACTTGCTGGTGGTCACATGGTACTGGCAGCTCCTATTTCCATTGCAGAGAAACAGAAGAGATGGATTGGGGGAGGTGAAATGCAGAGTAGTGTGTGTGAAATTACCTTTGTTCTTTGAGTATATGTCCCTATGGGTGCTCTACTGTAGGATGAGTGCACCCATGCACTGTCGATTGGAGATTTTCGTTAGCAGTGTCTATAGGTCCACACCTGGACACTAGACATCCTCGCGCTCTGTTGTGAGCATATATAGGGAGGCGCAAACTCGCCACTACTCCAGTTCCTCCTAAGCCGCCTTTGTTTCGAGACAGTTCAGAGTAGTGCCCACTGCTTTTGTAGCTTCTTTGTTGTTTTAGGCTTAGTTTGTTTCTCACAGCTCTTTGGTGGTATATGCTGTCAGTGAAAGATTGTGACCAGCACACATCAAATTCTCTCACAACACTTTAAGGAACTTCCGTTTTGAGTCTATGGCTACATATTCATTCCTCTGCTTCTTGTTCAAAACATCATTTATGGTAGCCATCATGTCGGACAGAATGGTGGGCAAGCTAGTGGATTACTGATCTCACCTCCCCCACCATCACTAAACTCTACAATGATAAGGTGATCCTATGCCTTCATCCTCTCTTCTGCCACGATACCTGTGGTTATCACTGAACAGGACAGGGCAACTGTGCAGCCAGTGATTGGCTGCAATCTCTTTAAATGTTTTTTTTTAAATGATCCGCGATGCAGCTGTGGTAAACATCAGACTATGTTGTATAGCTTTGATGAGTGCCCACTGACTTATTTTGGTGGTGGGCTACCAGATATCCACCTGGCTGATGCTGACGCCATCAAATGACTGGGCACATTGCACATACGGTGATATATTTCTTCTCTTCGTGCCTAAGGTCTCCTCAGAGTTTCATATCAACCAGGACATTCGACTTCCAGTGTATTTTACCCAAAGCTTCATTCTTTGAAGGAAAAAGTTAGTCTCAATACTCTGGATGTAAGGCAAGCACTCACCTTTCACCTTGACAAAACTAAGCCTTTCAGGATTCCTTTGCTAAGAGGATGAGAGGCCAGCTGATCTCAATTTAGAGACTCTGTGGGTATCTGGATGTATGCTAGCCTGGACTCCCATCTCTTCTAGTCCCTCACCACAGACTCCCCTGGATCCTCCTGCCTGGCTGCCGACCCACCTGTTGCTCCTCATCTGGTCTTTTTCCTGCTTCCTGGGCAGTGTTACCTGGTTGCACCCTCCTCCTGGGTCTCAGGTTACACAGGGCATGGGCCATTGCCTACGTGGAGGCAGCTGGGCAGCTTCACTTGCCCTGAGGGCCTCAGCAAAGGTCACACACCCAATTCCCACCACCTAGCCACTGGTGCATTACACAGGGAAACTGAGGTACATACAGTATTAGCATAGGACAGTGAGACTCACATGCAACATAACAAGGTGAATAAAACCCACTTTGTCACAACATGTTCTCCAAGCATTACATATCACCCATGCCTCCAGTTCCACATGGCCTTTGGTGATGCCTCAGGACTGTGCTGGATCCGCCATCTCAGCAGTCACCCTCATATTAAGAAACTGTTTTTGGAGTCTCCTACAGTAGTGCACCCATAGAAACATATACTCGAAGAGAGGTTACTTGCCTCTACAATAACTTGAGTTCTTCTAGATGTTTTGTCCCTCTGGGTGCTTCACCTCCAGCCCTCCTTTCCCTCTGTTGTGGAGTCTCTTTGGGCTTTGTGGTTGAGAAGGAACTGGAGTAGCTGTGAGTTTGCACCTAACTATATAGCCTTGCCCTGGAGCAAAAGGATGTGTAGTGGGCAGGCACAGACTCTGCTAACTAAAATCTTCAATTGAGTGCACAAGGGTGTACAAATCTTACAGTGGAGCACTCATAGGGACAAAATATGTTGAACTTAAGTTACTGAACAGGTAAGTAATTACTCCTTCAGAGGACAAAGTACTTAATGCACTAAAGACAGCTATAAATTCAGGAGTACTGCCCTGAATGTGAGCAAGGGCATTAAGTGGTGGTGAGTGAGATGGGGAAGGTGCTCAAGAGACAGAATCTCTGTAAAGATGTGGTCTGCACTAGGAAAGCTGGAGAACCACAACCCTAGATCTACCTTGAGATGTGTTTGTAAAAGAGGAGATTAGTGACTCAGCAGTAGAGTAAGATGGGGTTTCCAGATTTGCAGAATGGCCTTATTAACCTTCACAGCTCCAGATCTCAGCCTGCAGCTTTTGACGTGAATGTGGCTGTCCATAGACTCTGGGTTTGAGAGAGGCCTCACAATAAGCAGGGTTAGTACCTTCTTTGAGGGCATGACACTCATCCCTGCCTCTCCTCATCTCTCCTCTTTGCAGCCTGCCCCTCAGGTTCTGGATCAACATAATCAAAAATCCACAGTTTGTGTTTGATGTGCAGACATCGGACAATGTAGATGCCGTGCTCCTGGTCATTGCCCAGACCTTCATGGATTCCTGTACTATTGCCGACCACAAGCTGGGGCGGGTAAGCATGGAGGTGGGGTGAAGCAGCCAGTGTGTGCAGCACAGTGAGATTTTGAACGCTATATATCCTCCAAGCTGCATCTTGTTTTGGAGTGCTGTAAAGTCTGCATGCTCTAGGGAGGTGCAGGTTCAGTGGTGGGGAGAACAGTATGTGTTACTCCATTCAGGTAGATGGATCGGATCCCTTCGCTACTCTCTGTTTGCATATTGGGTGCTATCCCTACAAACTGATGAGAGAGTGAGACATTTGGCCTGATTGTTAATGTGACATTGGAATGGTGCCCAGGGTGTGTGAGGTGCCTTCCCATCCCTGCCCAGGTAGCTGAAATAATTCTATGGATATGATGTGCCAGACAGGTTCCGAGACAACAGTGGGGCTGGGGAGGAGGGATAGATGACATCAGTAACATTTCTAGAATGATCAGAGAAATGGAGGGCCTACTTATGAGAGAAGGCTAAAAGAGCTTGGGGCTTGTTCAGCCTAGCAAAATGAAGGCTGAGAGGGGATCTGGTTGCTCTATATAAATGCTCATGGGGGTAAGCACCAGGGAGGGAGAAGAGCTGGTTAAGCTAAAGGACAACATTGGCACCAGAACAAATGGGCATAAACAGGCCATGAATAAATGTAGGTGGGAAATTAGAGAAAGGTTTCTAAGCATCAGAGAAGCGAGGTTCTGGAGCAGTCTCCCAATAAGAATAGTGGGGGCAAACAACCCAACTAGTTTTAGATTATGAACAGAATTCCATGACAGGGCCGCCTGTGATAGCAGGGAATTGGACTCGATGATCTAGGATCCTCCTTCCAGTCATTTGTTCCTACATTACAGGGTTACACAACAAGGCTAATTCACAGCATGGGGGAGGAAGGGCTGTTTGACTTGTCTTTCAAATTTGATTAAATACAATTTTCAGCCAGCTAATTTCCTGTAGATGTCATGTAAATGTGGCTGGCTGTAATAAAAGAATTAGGAGCAATGGAGCAATTTGCTTGTTTGTACAAGGTTAATGCTGTGAGGAGTAGGGGAGATGGGCCAAAAAGCAGGAATGGCTAAATATCAAACCTGGGTAGAACCATATCACTCTGGTGGCTTGTGGCATCTCCGGCCTCAGCCCTGTTTGGTGTTTGTCACCCTCTCTTTTGAGTGATGAAAGGAAACAAGTTCTGTTTCTCTTTACTGAGGGGTCAGTGACTGCAGATGGATGTGAGACCTCCGGGAGGGCACTCCATGCATGGGTGGGGAACTGAGGCTGCAATGATGACGCAGAGAGACATGCCATGAGAAGAAAAGCCAGGACAGAAATGTTAGTGTTCTCTGGAGCCTATAGCACTATAATTAGAGTCTAGGCCAGGGGTCGGCAATCTTTCAGAAGTGGTGTACCGAGTCTTCATTTATTCACTCTGATTTAAGGTTTTGCGTGCCAGTCATACATTTTAACGTTTTTAGAAGGTCTCTTTCTCTAAGTCTATAAAATATAACTAAACTATTGTTGAATGTAAAGTAAATAAGGTTTTTTAAATGTTTAAGAAGCTTCATTTAAAATTAAATTAAAATGCAGAGCCCCTGGACCAGTGGCCAGGACCCGGGCAGTGTGAGTGCCACTGAAAATCAGCTGGCATGCCACGTTCAGCTCGCGTGCCATAGGTTGCCTACCCCTGATCTAGGCTATGTCAGGATCACCTTTCCCTGTTGGAGACCAAGCTAGATGGAAATCCCTGAGTCTATGTTAATGGACAGAGGTGGCCCTGCCTGACATTTGAGGTCATCACTTCCTGTTCTTTAACAGTTAGTACAGCACATTTCCTCTGTTAGGCAGGGGTGCTAACTAGCCCATTAGGATGCTGCTGCCCCAGGTCCTTAGTGTATCTGTCTGGGGGCCTTCCACTAAGAGATACAGATTAGATACAGCCATGTGATGGCTGTTGTCTCAGGCACCCACTCCCCACCCTGAAGGTGGCAGGGAATGGTTCCTAGTCTGTGCTCATGTTGAGAAATGTTTGCATAATTGGCGACCCTTGTGGGTACCTGGAGCCTGGGGCATGGCCTCCCTGCTCCTGTTGTGGGAGGGGATTGCCTCTTCTCTGCACATCTTGTAGGGAAGGGACAGGTTCTGCCCACCTCTATGAGAGCAGGGGAGGGACAGAGGCTGCCTGCCGCCATGGGAACCCAGCGTTTGTGTCTCCTCTCCCTGGTCTTGGTTTCTGTAACCTGTCAGTCTGTTTCTGGCCTTTAAAGGACTCGCCAATCAACAAGCTGCTCTATGCCCGGGACATTCCTCGCTACAAGCAGATGGTAGAAAGGTAAAGTCTGAGTGAGCAGGTGGGGACAGCTGGGTTGTTTGGCAGGGGGAGGAGGCAGCAGAGGAGCAGATACCACATTAACTGCCCGTGCGCTCCCATTGTGTAGGTACTATGCAGACATTCGCCAGACCATCTCCGCCAGTGACCAGGAAATGAACTCTGCCCTGGCTGAGCTGTCAAGGGTAAATAAAGCAACTTATTTCAGAAATCAGTGCATTTTCCATTGGGTCCCACAGGGTGGGCAGTCTGCCTCCCTGACACAGGGTCTGCATTAGCCTTTTTCCCTAGAATATCCCACTAGATTTCCAGTGTTAGTGTCTGCAGGGGCCAGACATTTTAACCACTGCATCAGGACTTGGCTCATAGGAGTTCAGTTAAAAAATAGCGGTTGCTGGTGTCTTGTCTGTGCTAGCCTCAATACCATTGCTAGCACCAGTGGAAAGTTTTAGAGGGGAAAAGACCAATGTAGCGAAGGTTTCTGAATGCAGGAGCAACTGGATCTCTGCTCCCTTTCCCCTTAAATGTGACCCATGTGTGCCACTATTACTTTCTAGGTTTTTCTCTAAATCCCTTTGCCCTTGCCCCCAAGCTGGGTTTAGAGGCTTTCTGTTGCTTTACCCAGTGAGCTCCCAGGGCAGCAGAACTTGGGTGAACAATTGTCTTGGTGTCGCCCAGAGATTTTGGCTAATTATGTGTTTGTTATATTACCATAGAATTACTCAGGTGAACTCAATTCCGTGGTGGCTCTGCATGAACTCTACAAATACATCAACAAGTACTATGACCAGGTGAGTGCAGCTCTGGCTTACTGGCCCCAACCTCAGTGGGTGATTTCATACACATCCCTCCCCGCTGTTATCTTATGTTTGCCCTTCATAGGTTCATCTAGTCCTGTCTCCTGTTGGATTTGTGAATAAAGAAATTAATACTTAAGGGCATCATAAATGTTCCACTGCCCTCATAGTACATAGGCCCATATTTTTAAAGGTATCTAGCAATACTGTGCTCAGTGTTGTAACTCTTGGTGACTGAAGTGCCCAAATCTCACTTTCAAAAGTGCTTTAGGTACTTAGAGCCTAAATCCCTTTTGAAAATGAGGTTTAGACTCCTAAATCAGGTGGTGCCGTGCTGAGGGCAGCAATGCCTAAACACATTTAAAAACCTAGGCCAGATTGATTGACCTCATCAAATAGGAAGAAATGTATATTTTGTCACAACAAAAGAGCCTTCACTCTCACCCAGGGATTGTCAATATTGATGTGTTTTTGTTATCTAAATATTTTAGTTTAAGGCATAGCTTAAAAGGGAAATATGATCAGTTAAAATATTTATCAATTAACCATAGAAGTATTTGAGATTGCAGTTTCTTGATATTGTTATGTGTATTTTAATAGGTAAAGTGTACAATATAGATTGGTATGGTGAAAATTGTGCATGAGGACTTACATTTGAGACTGTTTAATGTTTACATATTTAATTTTTGTTTCTTTTTCAGAGGGCTTTGTGTTAGTTGAGATTACTGATGAAAGAATATTATCTACTTTGGGGAAGAGTTAAGGCTGTTTTGCTGTAATGAGACATGCATTTCTTTGTACTTAATGAGAATAGTGACTTTGTTACATTTTCAGTGTAAGATGTATGCATTTCCATGTATCTAACTGTTAAGGAAATGACGTTAGAGAGACAAGGGTCGGTGAGGCAATATCTTTTATTGGACCAACTTCTGTTTGGTGAGCTTAAGTATGAAAGCTTGTCTCTCTCACCAATCAGAAATTGGCCCAATAAAAGATGCTACCTCACCCTAATATGCTGGGACCAGCATGGCTACAGTAACACTATAAACTACAGAGGAAATGATGTCAAGTGACTACTCTATTGTCACTTAGCAGTTTGTATTCGTTTTTTTAAATCGAAGATTTTTTGCCTTTAGCACCCCCCTTGGTTTTTGCTTAACTTTTTTCTGTAGGTAAACAAAATTATTTTAAAAAAATAAACAATAAAAGGGATGAGCATTGTTTGCAGGAGAGGAGTGGGTGATGGCACAAAGGAAAACATAGGGTGCCCAGAGGGGACTACCACTGGGATGGCAAGGCTGCAGAAGGGCCCTCTGAGACATATCGTCACTGTGGATCCCAATACCCATAGTTGCAATGGAATTGAGGCTTGCTCTCAGCCAGGGGAATCTGCTTCTAATAGTATTCTGTGCACAAGGGAGGTTGCCAGTGAGCTCTGAGTCTTGTTGCAGATCATCACAGCCTTGGAAGAAGACCCGACAGCCCAGAAGATGCAGCTGGGATACCGACTGCAGCAGATCGCAGCTGCTGTGGAGAACAAAGTCACTGATTTGTGACCCAGACAAACAGACTGTGATGCTCTTGGGTGGCTGAATAGAGGTGAATAGTGCTGCTCATTGGAACTTCATAGCTACACACAAGGTGTCCCACTGCCTTTGGAACCAGACACTCTGGGGAGCTGGCATGTGACACAGGAGGAGGTGGCCAAGAAAATGCAAAGTACAAATGTCCTTACATCTCAGAGAATATTTTTTTACAGATTTTTTTCCTTTTATAAAATGTACTTTAAACTCTGGGAGTTTCTACAAACCACAGTGAGAGAGAGAGAGAGACCAGGCACCTTCTTCCCACATGTTGTGAATGTACCAAGTTTCCAAACAATATTGCGAAGGAGCTGGATAACACAAGAGCTTCAGAACAAAGCTAAAGACCATACCTGGCTTCATGTGAGCCTCTAGCCTCATTTTGGTACTAGCACCAGGGATAGGAGAGACTAGTGCTGTCCCTGCTGCCCTGAACATTGTATAACCACCACTACTATGATGGTAATAGCCCAGGCTACTGCAGTCATGGTAGTGCTGGACAGTAAGTGTGTAAGCTTCCTGAGCCCTCATGGAACTAGTTGGGGCATTAGGACTGATTTCGCCTGTTGAGAGTTTACCACGCCTGGGCCAATCCCTAGGGACCAGAGTGTACTCCTCTAGCATACAGCCCTAGAAGCAACCCGCCTGCAGTGTGGCCCACCTGTTCCATGGCCTGTGCTGAGGAGCATCTCCCACAGCACGAACATCAGTGCACTGGAGGGGTTGTGCCTGGCACCCCGAAATACTGAATGTAGGGTTGAGAAATAGACTGAGGGGGAGATGAGAAAAGTCACTTGGTCCCAGGATTCTAGTCTTCCTCACTGCTTGTCAGTGACTCATGCTAATGAGACTAACATGCTCACCAGTTCCAAATGTTGACCCAGTAGGCTCAGACTAGTTCTAGTGTAAGCAGACACCATGCTGCTGACATCTATGGAGCTATACTCACTTTCCCCTGGACTGAATTTAGCATGGCTTGGGGAGGGGGCAAAGTGAACTTACTGAAGTGCCTCTAACCTAGATGTATGTCTGGCCCTCTGGTTCTCTGTGGTCAGATGCTGTCCTGCCACTTGGAAAGCACAGTGAAGGCCTTGTACCTATTTCCTTTCTCTGGCTTGTAGCTATTTTGGTACTATGAACTGGATCTGTAAATACTCTCAAAATTACAAAGTATTCACATGCTCAAGGGGAATGTTAATTTTGTTTTTCTGAGACAATACTTCACTTGGATGAGCACCTCCTTGGACACTGTCATCATCACAAACTCCCCGGGCTAAGCACTGCCTGTGTCAAACTGCTTCTGCCTAGTCTCTGCCCCACTGGGCAGATCGAGGGCTTCTGACTTTTTCAGAAACATCTGGAGTTTCACAACAATTGGCTTTTCCCCAAATTTCCCACTAAGCTGAAATGGTTTCAAGGCTCAATCTCACAGCCAGATATACCTTCCTGACCTTTATCTCAGCCTAAAATGAAACTTCAAATACGCCCCTGAAGCTGAATTTCTTCTTCTCAAATTCTCCTGTGTGGCTCCAATTTAGTGACCTGCTGCCCGCTTAAAATCTTAGTGGAAATCCTGAACTGTCACCACAGCCCCCAAAAGAGCAGAGCAAAGGAACCAAGTAGCCAGGAGCCCCAGTGGATGAGCACCAGGAGAGGGTACCAAACAGCGACCATGCTCTGTAAATTGACCGGCCCCTCTGGCAGGGTTCCCTCTTTCCAAAATGAATAGAACCAAACTCAGGCTATGCCCTAGACCCTCCCACCCTTGGTCTGAGTTTGGTTCCATCCTCTCAGAGAGGACTAAAGGAGTTCCCCTCCCTCCACACCTAAGCAGGGCTTGAGGTAACCCTTGCTTCCTTGCTGCTCAGAGGGGAGGGATTTCTCTCTTTCATTCCCCCAGCCATGTCTCCCCAACTGAGCATGTGGGGGAGTGTCTTTGGTTTCCTCTTACCCACTTGTCCCACTCTGTGGAGCCAGGAATAGCTTCAGTGCTGAATGACACCAGCCCTGTGTAGCTGTAACAGACCCTGTACAGAGCGCAACTTCGACTGCCAATTCACTCCTTTTGCCTGGAACTGATGATCACATGGAGACGGCTAGACTCCAGCAGAGAAATACGGTGTCTCTGTTGTTGTTTGTGTTACCTGGAGGCGCCAGCCAGATGAGAGCCCTGTTGGGCTGAGCCGTGTGCAGTCATACAATCAGGGGCGGCTCTAGGAATTTGGCCGCCCCAAGCACGGCGGCATGCCGCAGGGGGCGCGCTGCCGGTCCCGCGGCTCCGGGGGACCACTTGCAGACGTGCCTGCGGAGGGTGCGCTGGGAGGGCGGCAGGCGGCTCTGGCGGACCTTCCGCGGTCATGCCTGCGGGCGGTCCACCAGAGCCGCGGGACCAGCGAACCCTCCGCAGTCATGCCTGCGAGAGGTCCGCTGGTCCCGCGGCTCCGGTGGACCTCCTGCAGGCATGACTGCGGAAGGTCCGCCGGAGCTGCCTGCCGCCTTGCCGGCAAAATGGCGCCCCAAGCGCGCGCTTGGCGCACTGGGGTCTGGAGCCAGCCCTGCATACAATAAAAAACAGCACCAGCCCCAGAGAATTTGCAAGTCTAGGTTCAGGCAAAACTTAAGAGGCAGGTGAAACAAATGTGGGAGGGAGGATGGGTAAGAGTGATGATCCCATTTGTGCAGTGCCAAGCAAACCTCCCAGAGTTGGGGAGCATGAGATTCAAAACTCTTTTGGCATCTGTTTTTATAACTTTTCCAACCAAACACCAAGAGCTGTCAGACTTTCTTCCGCTGTTTGTGGCCCAGCATTGCCTTTGCCTCTCCCACATTGTGGAAAATCTTTTCTCTGCGCTCTCACAAAATCCTGTCAGTCAATTTGAGAGGAGGGGAATTCTCTTGTTTATCCAGGATTTACATGAACCTGAAGTCAGGTGCTAGTCTCTGTGACCAACCTCTCCCCGCCAGCTCTTGGCTCCTACTTGATCCATCAGCTTCTCCCCTTGAATTTGCCTGCCAGAGCGTGATGGCAACACAGGTCAAGGAGTGTACACCTTTGTCTGTGTACCTTGACCAGGACTGAGGTGGGTGTGGGTACCATTCAGTGCCTCTCCGTGGAGATAACAGATTTTTTGTTTCTCCAGGGATATGCGTGTGATTTGCCCATATAACAATAATATTAACAAAAAGAAGAGTCATTTAAAAACACTGCAAAAATGGTGTCAAAAGAAAATAAACTGCTTAACATCTCCAGATTGACCCGTGTCAAATGCTAAATAGGATATGACATTCTCAGCTTAGTCACAGTGAAAACAGAAAAGTTGATAGCATACATTTCTCCTCCAATCTGTCACCATCACACTGTCAGATACCAACTCCCTCTTGCTGTATCTTGGACCCACTTTTTAATATCCTTGTGACTTGGTCAGTTTGCAGGTTCAGACATGCCCCTTCTGGTCTCTCCATTCGTGCCTCTCCCACATGGTAGAGTCCATTACCTCAACAGAGTGAGGTTTCATTAACGCTTATACAAAAGTCTTTAATAAGAATTCCTGTTGGGGGGGTGGTAGATTCCTAATTGCCTCTGGGAGGTTCCACTCAGCCTTCCTATCTCCATGGTTGCTGTGTCAAAAGCTCCAGGGATTTCTGTTTCCTTAGATTGCCTTTGGATATATACCATGTTCCTACAGGACATAGCTTCTATTGGAGCTTGGTCAAGCCGTCCTGCTGCATACACCTAGTCTCTGTCTCTGCAGGACACAGAGATAGCTCTTTACATTTGTTTTGTTTTATTAATTTCTTGCCATGAAACATAACTTTTTGACAGACCTTAGATCCTCTCTCTCAGATACAAAGTGGTTTTTGCCTGGGGAATGGGGGAGAGAAGTTAGCTTCCAGCTGTCAGAATAGGGGAGGGGAAACTGAAATGGTAATCAGTGTTGCAATATAAATTGTCATCAATAGATTTCAGTTACCCCCCCCCTTACATGATGAGACTCTACAGTTTGTCTCTCCAGTTTCAGATTCAAGCTGGCCACAGGTTTGGGGGTCACATTCAGAAGTTTTTCTTTACAACCATAAGCACTTAAAAATGTATAATGAAATCTTAAATTCTGCAGAAGCTGATGGGATCTGGTTCAATGAAGCACCATGTGCTGCCTCAATCTGATCCCTGGTTCCCATTAGATGTCACTTTTTGGTGCCTTTCTCCCTGGGCTGATTTCTCTGGGTTTTCAAGACACCAGGTGCATTTGCTTGGTTATTTCTGCCCCTCTGGCAATGGGAGGGTTGTACATACACATCCTCCCTTGACTTAATTTTGTATTTTCCAGTTTGTTGTGGTCTGGCCAACCCCACGTCCACATCCTACCCCTTCTTTTTGAGTTCTTGGAGCTCCCAGCATGCTCTCTTTCTCAACAAATTGGAATTAATAATTAATATAAAAAGCTTGAAAACATGAATGTTGTTACATAGTGTAATAACTGTAGATACTGTTGTGAGATTTAGGAATCTATTGGTGATACAAGAGGTTATGTCTGTAAATAATCAGTTTAGAACCCAAATGATTTTAATAAAGAGAGAATTCTTACATGAGTGATTCAATAAACATTAATATACAACATGGAATGGGTGTCATGGTTTTGTGTCTTAAAATAATTTGGCTGCTACTTATGCTCCAAAATATGGTGACCTGAAGTCAGCACTAAAACATTGAGACATCTGTACCAGGCAACATCCACACAATCTCCACATTCAGTGTTAAGCACACTACAGGCAGCAATTCTCAAACTGGGGTCAGTGGGCCCCCCTGATCAACTCCTCCGCCTTCCTTCCAGTGCCTCCTTCACACCGGAGAACAGCTGAGAGGGAGGGGGAGGAGTGGTCACAGGTCGCACAGCAAGTCCCTTTCAGCTGTGGGGGAAGGGGGTCTTTGTGTGCTGCCCCTGGCCTGAGCGTCAACTCTGCAGCTCCCATTGGCCAGGAACTGCGGCCAATGGGAGCTGCGGGTGCGGTGCCTGCGGGCAGGAGCAGCGTGCAGAGACCCCTTAACCCCCCACCTAGGATTCACTGCCAGAGCTGTGCTGGTCACTTTTGGGAGCTGCCTGAAGTAAGCACCACTCCCCTCCCCCACCCTACCCTAGCCCTGACCCCCCGCTCCAGCACACCCTCCTGCCCTCAAACTACCTCCCAGAGTCCACACTCCCTTCCACACCCAAACTCCCAGCCCAGAGCCTGCACTCCAACTCTCTGCCCCAGCCTGGTGAAAATGAGTGAGAGCAGGTGATGGAGAGAGGGGGCGTGGCTGAGGGGAAGGGGGCAAACACATGGCTTCAGGGAAGGTGGTGGGGCAGGGGCTGAGCAGGAGGGATTGGGGGAGGCCTGAAAATTTTTAAATCAAAATGGGGGTCCTTGGGTTGCTAAAGTTTGAGAACCGCTGGCCTAAGGCACCAATCCTGCAAGTTTCTTCAGGTGGCTGGATAGACCCCTGCATCGATGCAGAGCCCCACAGTCACATTGAAGGTGCTGGGGAGGAATGGGGTCCCTTTCAAGTATGGCATGCAGTTCATTGCAGAAGCAGCAGGTCCCTGTTGCTGATGTGACTGCAGCAGTTCCCTGCTTTCCCCAGGCACTGAGTCTCATCCCTCTCACATCCCATGTTTTGCATCCTCTTGCAATTGCATGTAGCTGCTATCTCTGTTCCTCCAGTTGCTCCTTAGCTGGGTTTGTGCCGCCACCACCGTGTAAGAGCCAAGAAGGTCCAGGACTTCTGTTGTGCTGCAGGCAGAGCAGCAGGTGGCGGTGGCGCGCTCCGCACTGACCTGGCGCAGGTGTTTCCAGGACCAGCTGTGGATGGGAAAGGGGTGAGGGGGTGTCCCCCCTCCCCCCCGGGGAAGGCCGCTGTCCTGGGGCAGGGGGCTGCTTAGCCCCCTGCAGTGTCTGCGCAGGCGCTTTGGCCGCCCGCGATTTGGGGAGCTGGGAGGGGGCGTGTCAAGGTAGCGGGGCGGCAACTCTAGGGGGCACCAGCGCCCGTAGCCTGCGCAGGAGGGGCCCGATGCGCGCTCGCGCCGCGGGCTGCCGGACTGGGCTCCTCGCGCGGCCGCGCTCGTGTCACGTGGTGTGTTGCCGTTGACAACGCCGCCCTGGCGCCGGGACAAGGAGCCGCCGCCGGGCCCCGGCAGGTAGGTCGGGCGCTGCCAGGGACCCCCCGCCCCCGCCCCCGCCGCTTGCCCTGGGGCGCCCCGAGGGGAGGGCGGCTCCGCTCCCGCCCGGCCTGGCCCGCAGCGAGGCCCCGGCCTTGGCTCTGCCCGGGGCCCGCGGGCCGGAGCGGGGACCTCGCGGCTAACGCCTCCCCCGTGGGGTTGCGCCTCCCTCCGGCCTGGCTCAGCGCCACTGCCGGGTTCCTGGACCCGCCCTCCCTGGTTCCTTTCCGAGCCCAGTTACAGCCTTGGCCTTCAGCATCCCCTGGAGCGCGTCCCGCGGGCCCGGTCCTGTGTGTGCGAAACCCGCTGCCCGGTCACTGCCTCGGGGGACCCTGGTTCTTGTGTTATCGGAGGGGGGTAACACTTCCCGCTTCACTTGCTCCGCACCAGTCACGTCCCCCTCCCCCGAGCTGGCGCCTTTCCAAGCTGAACAGCTCCAGTTCTTTTAATCTCTCCACAGGTCGCAGCTGTTCCATGTCCATCCTCGTTTTTGTTGCACTTCTCTGTACTTTTTCCAATTCTAATACATCATTTTTGAGATGGGGTGACCAGGACTTTGCAGTATTCACGATGTGGCTGTACCATGAATTTATATAGTGGTGTTATGATATTTATTGTCTTATGATCTTGCCCCTTCCTAATGGTTCCTAAACTGCCGCTGCGGTCAGCAGATGTTTTCACAGAACTAGCCTCAATGACTTCAAGAGCTTTCTTGAGTGGTAACAGCTAATTTAGTCCCATCATTTTGTATGTTGGGATTATGTTTTCCAATGTGTGCATTTATCAACACTGAACCAGAGGGGCCGGAAGATCTGGTGCCCCCACGGGCATTGTCCTCATTCTCCTCGGATGAAGTGGTGGCGGGCACTTCCACCACACTGCCTGCCATGAACAACAGGGCACACCAAGAGTTGCTCAAGAGGGTGGCTCAAAACTTTCTGGTCCCTGAAGGTCCTTTGAGTGTGGCTTTGCCCCTCATTAAGACTGTCCATAACACCACTAAGCTGTTGTGGGGAACACCCACCTCTCTTTCCTCCCTGCCCCCCTGGCAAAAGGGGTAGAGAGAAAATACTTTGTGCCCTCTAAGGGGTGTGAGTGCCTGTTTACTCATCCTCAGCCAGGTACTCTGGTAGTGGAGGCAGCCAGCCAGAAAGAAAGGCAGGGACAACCGGGGCTGACGCCTAAATCCGAAGAAGCTATGTCTCTTTGGTAGGAAGGTGTATTCAACCGGGGGGCTTCAGCTTTGCATTGCTAACTAGTTATAATTCCTGGAACATGCTGTCCAAGTTTCAGGAACTGCTTCAGCGGTAGACTCCCACTCGGAGTTTGTGGCTGTCCTGAAGGAGGGCAAGGTCGTCACAAAGACCTCCTTACAGGCCTCCCTGGACTCAGTGGCCTCAGCAACCCAGACAATGGCAACTGCGATAGCCATGAGATGGAGCTCATGGCTTCAAGTGTCAGGGCTCTCACACGACATCCAACACACTATCGAGGACTTGCCTTTTGACTGTTCAGGACTATTCTTGATGCTAACAGACACTAGGCGCCACAGCCTGAAAGACTCATGGACAACCCTGAAGTCCCTTGGGATTCATACGCCAACCCTCCAAAGAAAGCCTTTTAAGCCACAACCTGCCCCTCGTTTCTATTCAGCTCATCCTAGGCAGGCCTATAGCAGGAAGCGGGGCAGGAGTAATAGGCAGAGGCCCTCTCAGTCCTCCTCTAACCAGAGCCAAGGCACAGCGAAGCAGCCTTCAGCCTCCAAACCAAACTTTTGAAGGTATGCCCGGGGTGCAACTCACCAGTTGAGATCCCAGATTCTTCCCCTCCCTTTGTGAATCATCTGTCCCATTTCTACCACGCCTGGGCTCGAATCACCTTAAACCAATGGGGCTTGAGCACAGTAGAATTGGGATATTCTCTCCAATTCTGATCCCTCCCACCTTCCCACGCATGCTCCCCATCCCTCTTCAGGGACTCTTCTCACAAGCAACTTCTACTGCAGGAGGTGCAAACGCTCCTACAATTCGGGACGGTAGAGGCGGTCCCTCTGGAGTTCAGGGGCAAGGGGTTCTACTCCCAGTATTTCCTAATCCCTAAAGCCAAGGGTGGGCTCAGGCCTATTTTAGACCTGCGAAACCTAAATAAATTCATGAAGAAATTGAAGTTCCGCATGATCTCCCTGGCTTCCATTATTCCCTCCCTGGATCTGGGGGACTGGTATGCCACCCTTAACTTGAAGGACACGTACTTTCAAATGTCCATAATCCTCTCCCACAGATAGTTCCTCCATTTCATGGTCAACAACACCCACTATCAGTTTACGGTCCTTCTCTTTGGCCTCCTGGCAGCTCCTCAGGTGTTAACCAAGTGCATGGCAATTGTGGCAGCCTTCCTGCGGAAGTGGCAAGTGTATGTATTTCCGTACCTAGACAACTGGCTAATCAAGGGCCGCTCCTGGGCCCAAGTGGAGACCCACGTGAGCTTGGTGCAGACGACGTTCCACAGGCTCGGCCTTATTTTGAATGTGGCAAAGTCAACCATAGCCCCCACTCAGAGGCTACAGTTCATCAGCGTTCTCCTAGACTCTGATTAGGCCAGGGCAGTCCTCCAGGTATCTCGCTTCCTTGCCATGGGCACCATCATAGAGGATCTCAGACGATTTCTCTTTACTATGGTGCAAAATTGCCTGAAACTGCTCAGGCATATGGCTCCTTGCATGTATGTGGTACAGCATGACAGGCTGCATCTCCATCCCCTTCAGGCTTGGCTAGCCCAGGTACACAGGCCGAACCAAGACCGCCTAGACAAATTGGTCACACTCACTCCTCAAGTCCCTCTTGTGGTGGCTCGACCTGCAAGCAATATGTGCAGGAATACCCTTCTCCAGGCCTCAACCATCGCTGTCTCTAGTCACAGATGCGTCAGCGATGGGATGGGGGGGCGCACCTAGGAAGACTCAGGACCCAAGGTCTCTGGTCCCAGACGGAACTTTCGCTGCACATCAACGTCAGGGAGCTGCGTGCGGTTCGCCTCGCTTGCCAGATGTTCCAAACCCATTTACAGATGTGTATTGATATTGTCAGACAATACCACAGCGATGTTCTATATAAACAGACAGGGTGGTGCTCGCGTCTCTCACCTGTGTCAGGAAGCTCTCAAGCTGTGGAACTTCTGCATCGCCCACTCAATACATTTGGAGCCTTCCGGGCTCGCAGAATGAACTGGCCAATCATCTCAGCATGTCCTTTCAGGGCCACGAGTGGTCCCTCCGCCTGGATGTCACTATCAACGTCTTCCAAAGGTGGGGATTTCCCCAGCTAGATCTATTCACAACACGCTGCAACAGCAAGTGTCAGCAGTTCTGTTCCTTCCCGTGAAGGCCTGGGTTCACTCATGGACGCCTTTCTCTTCCCTTGGAAGGGGCACTTGCTCTATGTGTTCCTGCCCTTCCCATTCGTTCACAAGGTCCTGCTGAAGGTCTGACAAGAGGAAGCATCAATAATCTCGATAGCACCTGCATGGCCAGGTCAGCCACTGGTTCACCATGCTTCTAGACTTGTCGGTGGATACACCTATAACTCTGCCCCTGGTCCCGGACTTCATCACGCAGGACCACGGCTGCCTGCAGCATCCCAATCTAGAGTCTCTCCACCTCATGGAATGGAAACTCCATGGCTAATCCCATTAGAGCTTGCATGCTCAGACTCAGTTAGGGAGGTTCCCCTTGGCAGCAGAAAGCCATCCACTCGGGCCACTTATCTAGCTAAGTGGAAGAGGGTCTCGATTTGGTCACTGCAGAAGGGCACTCTTCCGTTACAGTCATCAATTCCCTTCATCCTGGACTGTTTACTTCACCTAAAACAGCAAGGCCTGACGGTATGATCAGTCAAGGTGCACCTGGCCACTATTTCGGCTTTCAATCCCGGCTCAGCTGGACAGTCAGTATTCGCTAACTCCGTGGTTGGCCACTTCCTCAAAGGGCTACATAGACTGTACCTTATGCCCATGTGCGGAATGAATTATGGTATGTGCCCCAATATGGAGGTGATGTGTTACACAACAAAATTCATGTGGTGGGGGTGGGGCCAAGGGATTTGGAGAGTGGGAGGGGGCTCAGGGCTGGGGGGAGGGTTGGGGTGGGGCCAGGGATGAGGAGTTCGGGGTGCAGGAGGGTGCTAGGGGCTGGGGCAGAGGATTAGGGGGGATGAGGGCTCTGGGGTGGGGCCAGGGATGAGGAGTTTAGGGGGTGCAGGCTGCCGTATGGCTGTGGTGGGGAGAGGACTCCCCCCAGCCCTCTCTCTCTCACCACAGCAGCTTGGGGCAGGGAGAGAGGTGCCTCTCCCTGGCTGTGGCAGGTCCACGCTGGGGCCGGCGGGGAGGGGCACCTCTCCTTGCTGCGGCAGGTCCATGCTGGGGGAGGGCATCTCTCCCCACCGCAGCCCTGAGCCCCTGCATGGGGCTTAATAGGCAGCTGCGCGGCCACGCAGCTTAGAGTGAACTTAGCCCTCAAGTAAGGCAGCCAATTCCCCCATGGGATCACAACCTTGTGCTCTCAAGGCTGATGGGTCCTCCCTTCGAGCCCCTAGCAACAAGCTCTCTACTTTACTTTTCTTGGAAGGTGGCATTCCTAGTGGCTATAACGTCAGCCAGGAGGGTATCTGAGCTCAAGGCCCTGAGATCCGAGCCCCCTTATACTGTGTTTTATAAAGACAAGGTGAAGTTGTGACTGCACCCAGCTTTCCTCACAAAGGTAGTTTCGCAATGTCATGCAAATCAGGACATTTTTCTGCCAGTGTTCTTCCCTAAGCCACATCCTAATAACCGGGAACGGATGCTCCATTCCCTGGATGTCAGACAAGCATTAGCCTTTTACATTGAGCGGACAAAGCCATTTCGGAAATCAACACACCTCTTCATTGCGATTGCTGAGCAGATGAAGTGGCTCCCGGTGTTCTCCCAAAAGATCTCTTCATGGATCACGGCTTGTATCAGGGCATGCTATGACCTAGCAAAGATACTGGCCCCAGCCCCAAAAGCGCAGGCTTCATCTGCAGCATTTCTGGTGTAGGTTCCTATTCAAGACATCTGCAGAGCGGTGACGTAGTCGTTTGTTCACACCTTTACGTCACACTATGCCATCAAACAGCAGACTAGAGACGATGCCACATTTGGCAGAGTGGTGCTGCAGTCTGCGACTTGGTGAACTCCGACCCCTCCTAGGGACTGCTTGGGAGTGGAACCAGCTTGGAACTATGTTACTGTTTGTTCATGTTATGCTTTACATCAGAGACTTGGTCTTGGGAGGGAGTGTGTGGTTCCTCCTAGAGCACTGAACTGCAAATGTGTAGGATGGAAACATAAGAATGGCCATACTGGGTCAGACCAAAGGTCCATCCAGCCCAGTATCCTGTCTGCCAACAATGGCCAATGCCAGGTGCCCCTGAGGGAGTGAACCTAACAGGTAATGATCAAGTGATCTCTCTCCTGCCATCCATCTCCACCCTCTGACAAACAGAGGCTAGGGACACCATTCCTTACCCATCCTGGCTAATAGCCATTAATGGACTTAACCTCCATGAATTTATTGGGATTCACAAGCTTGAATTCGAGATGTGTTGCTCATGGCCATTCCAAGACCCACTCGCCTCCCCTCTGTCAGAGTATCCGTCAAGAAGGAACTGAAGAGGTGGCGGGTTCGCAGGGACCTATATACATATACCTCCATGAAAGTGCGACTGCAGGGGGCTCTACAGCCAACCCGACAGGTACCATTAAGGGAAAAACCTTCCGGCAACTGTGCATCCAGCACGCATACACCTACTTGGAATGCATGTGAGTAAGGCTGTGTTTTAGTCACGGATATTTTTAGTAACAGGTCACAGGCAATAAACAAAAAGTCACGGCCCCATGACCTGTCCATGACTTTTGCTAAAAATACCTGTGACTAAATCTTACCCTTTGGGAGGGGGGGTGCTCCTAAAGACCGCTGTTGGGGTGGGGGGACAGCGTGAGACGATGCTTCTGCTGGGGGGGCAGCCCGGGGCCCCCTGCTGGTGCTGCTGCTTGGGGGGGTGGCCCGGGGCCCCCTGCTGCTGCTGCTTGGGAGGGCAGCCCAGGGCCCCCCTGCTGCTGCTGCTTGGGAGGGCAGCCCGGGGCCCCCTGCTGCTGCTGCTGCTGCTTGGGAGGGCAGCCCGGGGCCCCCTCCTGCTGCTGCTGCTTGGGAGGGCAGCCCGGGGCCCGCTCCTGCTGCTGCTGCTGGGGGGGGGGGGGCAGACCGGGGCCCGCTCCTGCTGCTGCTGCTTGGGGGGGGGCAGACCGGGGCCCCCTGCTGCTGCTTGTGGAAGGGCAGCCTGGGGCCCCCTGCTGCTGCTGCTGCGAAGGGGGCAGCCTGGGGCCCCCTGCTGCTCCCACTCCAGGCGGGTGGCAGCCGGGGTCCCTGCCACCAGCGCCACTGGCCCTGGACTGCTGTTCCAGGTCAGCTCCGGGGACAGCTGCTTGGGGCTGCCAGAGCAGCAGCTGGTGCGGCTGGCCCCCCAGGGCTTCCCCAGCTGCTGGGGTGGTCCTGGGGGTCAGCCGCACCAGCACTGCAAAATTCACGGAGGTCACAGAAAGTCACAGAAGCTGTGACCTCCGTGAATGTTTCGTAGTCCTATACATGAGTAACACATCTCGAAGAACAACAGTTACAAAAGGCAGGGGTGGGGGGTTATGCAATGTTCTTGCTAAGAGTGACTACTTCATACAGTTTCTCACTTGTCTTATGTGTTGAAGCTGTACTGAATGGATGCCTCTGGGCTTCCATCTTACCATAGAAGAAGCAGGTGTCCCTCGTGAACACATGCCATGGGACCCTAGTATAAGGCGAGTCTCACCCACAGCTGGTATTTTTCCTGGCATATTCAACCTTTTTCCTGATGCTTGATGTACTTCCTCTCCAATCTTGTGTGGCAAAGTTCCTCCTCTCCTCTAGTAGGCCCTGCGCTTATTGGCAGATTTCTTCCCCTCAGTGGTTTTCCCCTTGGATGAAACCCATAGTCTGGATCAACTACTCCTATGTCTGATTAGGAGTAGCGGGGCTAGGGGGGAACCCGGGCCCGCCCTCTACTCCGGGTTCCAGCCCAGGGCCCTGTGAATTGCAGCAGTCTCTATAGTGCTACTTGTAACCGCTGCTTGACCGCTACAGCTCCCTGGGCTACTTCCCCACAGCCTCCTTCAAACACCTTCTTTATCCTCACCACAGGATCCTCCTGGTGTCTGATGCTGCTTGATTGTATGGTGTTTTCCTCAATCCTCCAGTAGTACCCCCTCTCAGTTCTTAGCTCCTTGTGTCTCTTGCTCCCAGCTCCTCATGCGCACTTCTTTCCTCTCGCTCCTCCTCCCTAGACTGGAGTGAGCTCCCCTTTTTATACCAGGTGCCTTGATTAGCCTGCCCTGATTGGCTGCAGGTGCTCCAATCAATGTAGCTCTCTCCGGTGTCTTCTAGAAAGTTCTTAATTGGCCCCAGGTGCCTTGATTAGCCTGGAGCAACTGCTATTTTGGTTCCCATGGTACTAGGGATTTGCTTAGCCTGGAGCTAACGTACCTGCTCCTCAGTACTTTCCTGTAGCCATCCGGCATTGCTCCATCACACTTGCTAAATTCAGTTATGGTGCACTTTTTATGTAGAGTGCCACCAAGCATTTTGTTAAACAGGTCCTCCGTGCTGGTATTCTCCAGAGATTCAGCTACTAGTCGGTAATCTTCATCTTCCCACGGAGGCCTATAAATGATCAGCAGGCAGAAGCCATTGGACGGAACCCCAGACCAGCTGAGCTCCTATAAATGTAAAATGTGTTACTGGCGCGCAAAACCTTAAATTACAGTAAATAAATGAAGACTTGGCACACCACTTCTCAAAGGTTACCAACCCCTGGTATATGGCAACCAACTGTCACTAAGTCCAGCTTGCCTGGGTGGCAAGATAGACTGGAGTGCCCAATGGGACTGTTCGTGACTCCATGGTTAGACTGTTTATAGTGCTTCAGGAGTTCACATTTGTGAAGTCTAATTTTTGAGCATGTAACGAGTTTGGCACGTCTGCCCTGATATTGGCCGTGAACCACTCCAGACAACGTGACAACTCAGAGCCTCATTATAACTCTTTTGGCACAATAAAGAAAGCTGATAAATACCATGGAACTGGTTCTTTTTTGTCCATGATGGTAAATCAACTTGAAGCATTCCTTCCATTTATAGTAATTGGAACATTAAAAAAATTAATCGGTATCATGTTGTGAGCATTAACTATAACACAGTACTGTCAGTTGAGGGCCACAAATTAACTTTGTTAGGGCTGGACGTTTGACATACCTGTGTTAAAGCGTATTTTAAAAAACTGATTTTAAAACATTTTCTCAACTGTCTGTCTACATAATTGTTCTAGGTTTGTCATGCTTGGTATAATTGTGTTCATCTGAGAAAGGGCTTTTGAATGAGACCCCAACTTGGTCCATTTCCAACAATGCTGAGTTATCAAAATTTCTACCAACTGAAGGATCTGGAGCCAGGGAGACAGTGAGTCCCCCTGCCACACCACAAAGGGTGACACCACTGAAATTATGATTCTGTAGATTTTTACAAAACAAGTGACACCTTCCTTACTTTTTGTCATTAAATTTCCCATAGAATTACACATGTTCCCAAACTATTAAAAGCTTTTAAAGGAGGCTCAGGCCATTGTACTGAAGTCTAATTAAATTCCACCTTTGTCTCTTGTCATTCTTGTAGATGCCTTATTTCTTTTGCTAGCTAATGTCTAAAGCCATGAAATCCTATTAACCTGAATCTACCCCACAGGGTGTGATGGAGGGAGGTGGAGAATGTGGGAGCTGACACTTTCTCCTGAGTGTGCCCTATTTTCTCTTTGTTAGTATAGGTGGATGGTGCTTATTGAGAGAGATTTCTTCAGGTGAAGGAGATGGGCTTCTACATCAGCTCCTTGTCTAGAGCCACCTGCGGCAAAGCACACCCCGACTCCCAGTCATCCCCAAGACATTATCAGGTGGCTCCAAGCTACAATTACAGATGGACAGATCTTCACTACGAGGCTAGCAGGGGCAACATGGAGAAACTGCAACAACTCCTAGTGACCTCAGGTATGTCATTCTCCTAAAGCAGGGCAGGCGTGAGAGAGCCCTTCCTGGCTGCTGGTGTTATAGTGAATGCAAACATTCCCATAGGGACATAAGAGTTACCAGACTGGATCAGAACGATAGTCCATCTAGTATAGTGTCCAGTCTATCAGTGACTGGTACTAGGTATTTAAGAGGAAAAGTGTCTCTTGTCTCTGCTGTTTAAAGGTTTAAGATTCAAATACCCTAGTTTAAGCCAGCCTCTAGCCAGACCATCATGGCCAGTTGTCTGTGCTAGAGGCAGCTTCCCTGTGAGCTTGCTGATGATGTCGCTTTGGTTTTCAGACAGGGAGCTGGTTGACAGAAAGGATTACTATGGCAAGACTCCACTCTACTGGGCTGCGTATAAAGGGCAGAAGCTTTCCATGGAGTTACTGCTGCAACATGGAGCCAGTGTGAACACGTGCTGTAAACATGGAGGAACGCCCCTTCATGCAGCCATTGGCCTCTTCCCAGACTGCACTCTACTGCTGATACAGGTCAGGTGTTTTGAATCTACCGCCACCTAATCACAATATGATGTGGCACCTGTTGCAATTCTCAGACTGTCTCTGAACTCAAATGTGGAAAATCTTCTAACTGGGCAGCACCTAAAACAGCACAATTCAAGGCCCCCGTTATGCAAAAGAGGATACTAATAATAGGTGTCTCCGTTTTGAGATATTCAATTTAAGAATATAGGGGCCTGATTTTTCTCAGGGTGCTGAGCACCCACAACTCCAAGTGAAGTCCAAGGGAGCTGCACCTGAAAATAGGCCGTAGGTGTTTACAATTAGACATCCAAAAGTGCAAGTACACAAAATCAGCGCTCACTTTAGGAAATTTGAGCCTAAGCTTTTTGCCATCCTCCACCCTGGGCCACACGTCTAATTTGTATCTTGGAGAACAGAGTTTCCAACCATGCTAGGAAGCTATTTGTGATCAAAGAATGTTCACCTTAAAATCCTTCCCCCTTTGGAAGGAGCAGCCATTTAATGTATTATGTGTTTGCAGCTACAGCTGCACGTGACAGTCCACATCTCAGCAGTGGCCTTGAACATCTGGATGGGGGTCAGATCCAGGATGCCTCAGCAAGGAAAAGTGGGTCAAGTGAAGCTTTCCTCCCCTCCCCCCATCTCTAGCAAAGAAATGTGGAGCCTTTCCTTGAAGTAAAAATAACACCTAGTAAATATAGTAAAGCTGGTCTCAGAGTGCTAATAGGAGAGGATTTATCACAGTAGAGCAGTGACACTCAGGCTGACATTTGGGAGCTGCAAGTGGCTCTTTAATGTGTCTTCTGCAGCTCTTTGCAGCACATTATGTTAAAACACGATGTGATTTAATTATTAACCAATCAGGATGCTTTCAATGAATTCTCACTTCTGTGGCTCTTTTGGGTAATGTTGATCACTAATTTGGCTCATGACCCTCTGGGGTCTGAGTATCACTGCATTAGAGATATCAGTAACCCGTGCAAATCCTCTTTCTGTGCCAGGTGCTTGTAACTCTTACTCGTCAGTGTCCCACTGAGATAGCTGGGATGAGTCTCTTGTTTGCAGGGATGGGAAACAAATATTAAAGCAATTGTTTTTATTTAAATAATGAAACAGAATGATGAGAAGCTTCCAAAAAGCTAATAAGAGACCAAGGCAGGTCCTGCTCATGAGTCCCTCTGTAATAACCCTTCTACAATAACTCATATGTCCCCTGAAGTTCTGAGGCTGCCCTATTTGGCTTGGGGACCCTGTACTGTGCAATCAGACACACAGAGTACGTGGCAGACTGGGCTCATAACTAAAGAGAGTTGCAGAACTCTGATCTAATTTGGGTTCTGTCCTGATGTCTGAATGTAGGAATTGCCACACTGGATTGGACCTAGGGTCCACCTAGTCCAGTCTCTTGTCTCTGACAGTGGTCAACATCAGATGCTTCAGAGGAATGTGCAAGAATGCCAAAATAAGCAGTTGTTTTATAATCTGTCCCTATGACTGTCTCAGATCTACTGCCCATGTTACACTGTGGGCGAGTAGCAGCAGCTCCACGTGCATCTGACGGGGATCTGATTATACAGGCAGCAGATGGGAAAGATACAAAACAGTTAGTGACTAGTGGAGCTGGGGCTGGGAAAAGGAAATAGAGCAACTCAAGAACTATTTCTGTCTCCAGCAAGGAAACCCAAAGACTTTCCCTGCTACTATGCAAGTGGTTCTCAAACTTTTCTACTGGTGGCCCCTTTTACACAGCAGGCCTCTGAGTGTGACCCCCCCTTATAAATTAAAAACACTTTTTAAATAGTTAACATTATTATAAATGCTGGAGGCGAAGCAGGGTTTTGGGGTGGAGGCTGACAGCTTGTGACCCCCCCACGCAATAACCTTGCAACCCCCTGAGTGGTCACAACCCCCAGTTTGAGAACCCCAATTTTCTTCTGAACTGTCTGTCTCATTCAGTCACTCAGGGCTTGCTCACTTTTCTGCCTGCTCAGGCCTGTAGTATATGCTATATGCCTTTGTGTGTGATCTTTAGCACCAACATTAATTTCAAGATTCAATGACCATTGTAGAGCAGGCATGGGGTGCCTGTATGTCTGGCCACCTTGCCTGATTATTGCAGCTTTTTGGTAATTCAGACATGTACGTAATTTTAAAGTGGAGTTGTTTTCTCCCCTTCCCTCAGCATGGTGCTGATGTGAATCTTCAGGATAACTGGGGAGTGACTCCCATGTACCTGGCAGCTTGCAGTGGGCAGATAGAGTGTATCCAGCTTCTGGTGCAGGCTGGCGCTGACATCACTTACAAGAACAAGGTATTTAAGTTTCAGTGAGACATTCACAAAGGCGCATGAGATGCTCTAAACCTGGTCTGTAACTGCCCCACCATGAGCTGGGCTCTTGTCCATGTTCACAACCTGAGCACAATTGGGTTTGGTTGGAACTCAAGGAGGGAGATTCCCATAGGAACACCTACATGCTATGGGATGTGTCAGTAAGTGGCACTTTTCCCTCAGTCATCTCTGAAGCGATGCCCCAACATGGTGCTGGAGGTGCCAGCTTCCATATGAGAACAAAAAGCAAGGTCCTGTCTGTCTGTTGTCAGTAAAGGTTACATGGAGCTTTTGACAAGAGCTGGAGTGTTAGCCCCAGTGCCCACATGGATTATTACATTCTGCCTTCCTAGATTTCCCCTGCAGTTTCAATTGGATATGGGATTCTTCACTTCCTAATATAAACTGATCTGTACTGTTGCTTTATGCTGCTGCATTTTCCAGCCCTCACTTCTCATGGGTGTCTGTAAAACTGTATAAATAGTTGTAAATGGAAGGTGCTCTAAAAATGTGAAAGATTAAGAAACAAAGGAATGGCCATACTGGGTCAGACCAAAGGTCCATCTAGCCCAGTATCCTGTCTACTGACAGTGGCCAGTGCCAGGTGCCCCAGAGGGAATGAATAGAACAGGTAATCATCAAGTGATCCATCCTATCGCCCATTCCCAGCTTCTGGCAAACAGAAGCTAGGGACACCATCCCTGCCAATCCTGGCTAATAGCCATTGATGGACCTATTGTCCATTAATTTATCTAGTTCTTTTTTGAACCGTGTTATAATCTTGGCCTTCACAACATCCTCTGGCAAAGAGTTCCACAGGTTGACTGTGCGTTGTGTGAAGAAATACTTCCTTTTGTTTCTTTTAAACCTGCTGCTTATTAATTTCATTTGGTGACCCCTAGTTTTTGTGTTAGGAGAAGGAGCAGATAACACTTCCTTATTTACTTTATCCACACCAGTCATGATTTTATAGACCTCTATCATATCCCCCCTTAGTCATCTCTTTTCCGAGCTGAAAAGTCCCAATTTTGATTAATCTCTCATCATATGGAAGCTGTTCCATACCCCTAATCATTTTTGTTGCCGTTTTCTGAACCTTTTCCAATTCCAATACATCTTTTTTGAGATGGGGCAACCACATCTGCATGCAGTATTCAAGATGTGGGCAGACCATGGATTTATATAGAGGCAATATGATATTTTCTTTGATGTTCGTATTATCTGTCACTTTCCTAATGATTCCCAATATTCTGTTCGCTTTTTTGACTGCTGCTGCTGCAATGGATGTTTTCAGAGAACTATCCACAATGACTCCAAGATCTCTCTTGTGCAGTAACAGCTTATTTAGATCCCATCATTTTATATGTATAGTTGGGGTTATGTCTTCCCACCCTAACCCTAACCCGACCCCGACCCTAACCCTAACCCAAAACCTCCTCTAATGACACCTCAGTCTGGGACAGTTCCTCAGATTTGTCACCTAAAAAGAATGGCTCCGGTTTGGGAATCTCCCTCACATCCTCAGCCATGAAGACCGACAAAAAGAAATTTAGTTTCTTCGCAATGGCCTTCTCATCCTTGAGTGCTCCTTTATCATCTCAATTGTCCAGTGGCCCCACTGGTTGCTTAGCAGGCTTCTTGCTTCACCGAATATCAGGGTTGGAAGGGACCTCAGGAGGTATCTAGTCCAACCCCCTGCTCAGGGCAGGACCAATCCCCAACTAAATCATTAAAACCTGGAGTTGCTGGGGTATGAACCCAGGACCTCATACATGCAAAGCATGTGCTCTACCACAGAGCTACATCCCCAGACAAATGCTTCTGATGTACTTACAATAATTTTTGCTATTAGTTGTTGAGTCTTTGGCTAGCTGTTCTTCAAATTCTTTTTTTGGCATTCCTAATTATATTTTTACACTTCACTCGCCAGAGTTTATGCTCCTTTCTATTTTCCTCACTAGGATTTAACTTCCACTTTTTAAAGGACGCCTTTTTGCCTCTCACTGCTTCTTTTACTTTGTTGTTTAGCCACGGTGGCACTTCTTTGGTTCTCCTGCTATGTTTTTTAATTTAGGGTATACATTTCAATTGAGCCTCTGTTATGATGTCTTTAAAAAGTTTCCCTGCAGCTTGCTGCGATTTCACTTTTGGCACTGTACCTTTTAATTTCTGTTTAACTAACTTCCTCATTTTGTGTAGTTCCCTTTTCTGAAATTAAATGCTATAGTGTTGGACTGCTGTGGTGTTTTCCCTGCCACAGGGATGTTACATTTAATTACATTACGGTCACTATTACCGAGCAGTCAAGCTATATTCACCTCTTGGACCAGATCATGTGCTCCCCTTAGGACCAAATCAAGAATTGTTAAATTGTTCCATCATCCAACACTATTACAGCACCTTCCATCCCAAAGGGCTTTACCTACCTTGTTACAATGACATCATTAATTTGAAGAATCACATTTCTATCTGAAAAATATGTTGTACCTACTATTGTTACAAATATCCCCCCAGTAAGTTTATTCCAGGGTGTTCCTTTTGGGTTTTAGTGTGAATTCATGCTGAAATTTACAAAGTTCAGTCCCCTTACATGTGCAGTCGTCCCCCACCTCTCTTCTCAGCGTGGGATGTCACAGCAACTCCTCTCGTACGTGCAGTCCTCCCCTGCCCCCTCCCTCTCAGTATGCGATGTCCCAGGGACTCCTCTCACATGCACAGTCGTCCTCTGCCCCCAGCAACTCCCTTTACCTCACCCCACCCTTTCCCAGCGTGCTGTGCTTAGGCTTTAACCCCCTCCCTGCTAATCAAAGCAGGCAGACTGAGACCCTTCTGCTGAGTATTTATTCACTCTAAACGCTGACTTTGCTCGCTTGACCTCATGTGGCCTCTCACAGCACCCCCTGGCCTTCCTCACCCCTCAGCTCCACCCCACCTTCCCTACCTCAGCCATACTCCACAAGCACCTGCCCTCGCCCTCTAGCCCCACTCTCCTCCCTCAGTTTATTTATCAGATGATGTTCATCCAGAACAAAGCCTGACCCTAGCTGCTTTCTTTCTATCGCAGAAGACAGGAGCCCCCCCTAAGCGTCTGGTCTCACAAACTGCGCTGATATCCTGGATCGAATCCTGCTGCCGGCAGCCGCGCTCCCTGAAACACCTCAGCCGCCTGCGCATCCGAACCGCCCTTGGGCATCAGAGGCTTGAAGCCATTGGGGGATTTGACCTCCCACCCCCACTGAAGCGCTACCTTATGTATGAGGACCTTGTTCTGCAGGATCGCCCATAGTGGTGGGAAGTCTGCCCAGTCTACACCTGTATCCACAAGGACAAAGTGACAGTGGAGAGAGGAGCCGACACTGTTTTATCTTTTCAGTCATCAGCTCCTCAAAGCCACAAGAGAGATGGATTTTGTGTTGTCATCTTACCTTTCTGTGGCCTAATCTGAGCCCCACCCTGGAACGGGTCAGAGGCTGCTGTCTGCAGAGACTGCTGGTGATTCTTAATCTGGAACATGCCGGTAGCTCCAGGGTGCATTCTGAGGAGAGCAAAGCCCTGTCTCCTGCCCTGAAGAGCTTGCTAGGTAACATGCTACAGCAGGAATCAGAGAGCTGGTCTCAGCCAGGAGGAGAGAAGGGGCTCCTCTCCCTTCATTTCTCATTCAGGTATGAGTTTGACAAGTGTTATAGGAACAAAAATGTGCATACAGGCTCCCACCTGCAGTCAAACCTTTTACTGTTGAAATACTGTCTGGCCCCAAAGGAAGGCACTGGGGAGTTGCTGTGATTCTCCATTCCATCCACCTGCCCAGGTACGATAGTACTGGAGCACCGGTGATTCAAGGCAGGAAGGAAGGTGGCCACTCACCCATTGCCCTCCCCTACTGATCTGCAGCAGCTGGATCTGTTTTTACATGCCCCTTTGACTCACGTCCCTCACTTCACTGCCACCACATTCTGACCTCCTGTCACTTGCTGCACTTCCATCAGTTTCTGCCCCCTGTCCTCACTCCCCTCCCACGTTACTTGCTTACATGAGTCAGGCAACTTGTTCTTCATGAAGTGTGGTAGAGGACAGAAGAATCAATTCCAGTCCACTCTCCATAAGGCCAGATTTTCAGCTCCCATGGGAAACAATGGTGACCCTCTGTCTCTGCTCCATTGAGGAGAATCAGAGGTTCTAGGTGGGGAGCCCTTTTGGAAGTCTAGCCCATAGCGTGCCAGTAATTGTTGGGTTCACTCGATCTGATTTCCCTGTATTAAAGGCTGCCTTAGGTCCCTGGGCAGAGCCTGGACCAAATGTCAGCAATTAGAGCTGTACAACTAGGACATGTGATCTGAGTCTTCATAGCCTGTCTTGGCCACAGAGCTAGGTCAGGGGCAGAGCCTGACTTCTATGTAAATACTGTAAAATTATTGCAACTAGTTGATAATAAACAGTGCCCTGAAGCCAATCTTGTGCTGACAGGAAATGGGGGCTGCTAGGGGTGTGGCTGGCTGGTGCAAAGAGCCATGGGGTGTGACTGTGTCCTTATTCAAACTAAAATACAGGCAAAGGCTGCCTGAGTGTTTAAGAAAACACAAGCCACAAGGTGGGGGAGCTCTGCCCCCTGCCTCAGTGACCTTCCTCATCTGAGTCACATGGTGGGGGGCTCTCTATCACAACTGCAGGCCTGTCTGTGTGCCCCTTGTGGGTGTAGCCAGTCCAGGATGTTTGGCTCTTTGGCAAGGCCCAGCTCCAAATTAGGAATGAGGATTTCTCTAGTGGGGTTGGAGTGAGCCAGTCCCAATAGGGATTTTCCTCACTGTACTCTCTGTCTGCATTGGCAGTTATTCTTAATGCTGGAGGAAGAAGGGTTAGAGGTCAGGGAACAGCAGCTGGTGGGGGAAGACCTACTCTCTTTAACTCACAGCCTGACCTCCCTGTGCAATGTTGTGGCTTAGCTGGAAGATCTAATTTTAGGAGGTGATAACCGCTCCCCAGTGACTTCCCCAACAGACAGCAAGTCAGCTTGTGCAGTATTAGCAAGACATATTTAGGAATAAGATCCAGGTAGGGGTCCCTGGAAGAGAGAAGGACCCAAAGAATGCCCAGCTTTACTGAAAGAAGGTAGTGCACAATGGTGTCATTTTAATACCCTTGTTTGCAATTTTTCCTGTTGCAAATATTAGCTGCTATAGGACCTGAAGGAATAGGTAGGGTGTAAGGGATGTGGGTCTCCCAGGACTCAGAGCTGGAGCTCAGAGCAGGGCCCCTCTATAATGTGATTATGCAACTGTATAAAGGGTCCCACAATTTCTTTCTGCCAGGATGGTGTATAAAATCAAATCCATTTTCCAGCCCTCAGCTTGTCTGCTGCTGTATAGGAGCTTGCAGGAGGGGGAAACTCGAGCTGGCTGAAGAGCAGGGGACCTGCAACAGTATGGGGTAGAGGGGGCTGATCCTGTTTCCTCCAAGAAAGTGTGAGGTGGCTGACACTTGGAACTCTTCAGGCACTGAACTCTGGCCAGCTAAGGGCCATGTCAGATACCATCCCCAGCTTTACATCTCTTGATGCACTGCTCTCCCTTCCAGCCTCTTAAGATGCCCCCACTGCCTCTCATGACAGTGCCTGCCCCCTACTTTTCCCTTTTAGGAACAGCACAGTTTATTGAATGATTTTGCACAGGGCCATCAGGGGTGGGGGTGGCGCAAGTGGGGCAATTTGCCCCAGGCCCCGCAGGGGCCCCCCATGAGAATGTAGTATTCTATAGTATTGCAGTTTTTTTAGAAGGGGACCCCAAAATTGCTTTGCCCTAGGCCCCCTGAATCCTTTGGGCGGCCCTGATTTTGCCATTAATATTGCTGCCTAGTACTGCAGAGCTCATTGTAGCCCACTCACTGAAATAAGGAGTTTCGCTGCATAATCCAAGATTTACATGCTGAATAATACAAAGGCTGAGGGTCTAGGAGGAGTGGAGAGCGCCTAGTGTTACCCTAAGATTTCAAAAGCCAATTACGTTACCTACAATAGCACTTTTAATTTCCAAAAAATGGGTAACCAAGGTTGTGTTCTGCCCTAAAGGAACTGCTAGAGTATTACCGGGGGGCTTGTCTCTGACCTGCCAAGGGCTCCCCAGAGCAAGCTAGTCTTGCTGACCCCTGAAAGGACATGGGTACAGCCTTCTGCTCAAGGCTAGACCCCACAAACAGTCATTCTTCAAAAACAGAAATTATCTTTATTAAAAAGGAGATAAGTTACAGAAATTTAATAAAGGAAGAAAGAATGTTTAGAACATAAGGAAACACAATAGGATTATGTGTAATATAATGGTGCAGCAAAATAAAAGACTATAAGAAAAACACCTAAAATTATATAAACAGTTTCAACGTAGCATGTATATAGAGATTCCACATACACACAGGTTTTTCATTCTAGTAATACTTAATACAATGAAATATGCGTGGCCTCTATATACACCTATGAGTACATTCACAGCTAAAAGCAAGTACTTAACATTCACATTAATACCTAGCATTAGACATTTAACATTTGATTAACATTTAACTATTCACACATAACTAACCCTTAACATCCTAACATTTAACATCCAGTAAGCGCTGGCCAGGCGATTATCAGATGGGTAGTAGGGGAAGATCTCACTCAAACCACAGGCAGTCATCTTTATTTACAGGTGAAATCCATACACTCTTGGATAGTAAATATAAAGAAGATTAGGCTTACACAGACACCACAATTCCCTCTGATCGTCTAAGAGGGTAGTTCTCAAACTCCCCCCCCCGCCGCAGACCACTTGAAAATTGCTGAGGGTCTCGGCAGACCACTTAATGATCTTTCCAAGTGTCGTTTGTACCATTCGTTAACTATTGTAAAGCTCTTTGGATAAAAGCGCTATAAAAAAATTTTTGTTCTATAAATAAAAGCACAAAACTCATTTTAATATCAGTAGTCGTACCTTTCCAATGCGATGGATGTGCCCTCTCTCCCCCACCACAGCAGCCCCTGAGCTGGGACTGGGAAGGAGGGGGGATGTCTCTCCCTAGCAACCACAGCCCTGGAGCTGAGCAAAGTCACCTCTTTCTCTGGCTGCTGCAACCCTGCACATCCCAAATTTCCCCCACTCCCTCTTCTCACCCGATTGCCCCCTCCCACCTATCCCCTATTCCCCCCCAAGGCCACCACTTTACCTTACATGTGAGTCTTCTCCAGGGTCCAGGCACCTAATTAGTGAAGCCACACCTGTGTGGCTCCACTAATCAGGTGGGTGGCCCTTCATTTTTTTGTGTGCAGCCACCCAGGTGTGCATCTTAAAGGGAACTATCCACGGACTACCTGAAGGGAGCTCGGGCCACAGTTTGAGACCCTCTGGTCTAAGAGGTCCTTCTGTTCTGTCAAGGAGTCCATTGGTTTTGAGAGTAACGGTTATCTGCTGCTCTGGTACAGATGGGTGCTTCAGCAGGAGCTGCTTGCTGCGGTGGCAACTACCATTGAGGTAAAGGCGGCTGCAGAGGCAAATGCTGCCTTCTGGTGGCAGATACAGAAGCTTGCTGAGGCTGTTTGGCAGCTGCTGCTGGAAAAGCCTGCTGGCTGAGTTGCTTATGGTAGTAGTTGCCAGGGCAACCTCAGAGTTCTCTTGCTGCTGCTGAAGCTTCTGCTTACAGGTGGCTGCTTCTTCTTTGCAGGCATCTTGCAGCTTCTGTTCTTTAAGGTCTGAACCCACTACTACTAGAAGCTCAGCTTCTAGTAGTAGTGCTGCTGCGTTTATATACGGTGTGCTCTCTCGGTTCAATCCTTTCAGCCAATCAGCTTTCTAGCTCCTCCCCAGTCCCTCCTTTGTGATGTTACCCTTAAGGCCCTCCTAGTCAGATGTACCTGTAGATCATCCTCTTTTGATATCATCTTTAAGCTCCTCCCCTGACACCATCTTGGATTTGAGGGCTTTTTGCTGAGTCATTCGCTACAGGAAGTGGAATTTCCTAGTCTGTCACAGGAAATGTAATTTCCCACTGCTTCACACTGTATCTCTCAGAGATGGAATCTTCCCCTAGCCTTTCCCTATATTTGTCATTTTGGTCAGCCATGTTGGATTTTCTAAATTTAAGTGATCATTCATTTCTACTTAATTAAAGCCTTTATCTTAAAACTAATTATTCTTTTATGCAGCCCAAAGGGTCTTGATACTGTTACCACTCTAATTATTTCAATTGGGGGAAGTGAATTTTACAGCAATTATAAACCCCTTCCAAGTTTTTTCTGCAAGGTGCTGCAAGGTATTTCAGAACATCTAAAAGCACAATCTCTTGGCACACCAGGGAACGTACTGCAAAACTTGAAAGAGAGGGTGTGGTAGAGAAAAGATGCAGAGCCACTGCTGGAACTCTGCATAACCAGCTTTTTTTGGATGCACATAAGCGCAAATGGGAGTCTGGTTCTGGGATGTGTACGGTAGTGATTGCACAGACAATTCCATTCACATTTCCTGGCATACGCGCCAACTTCTCCTGGTGCTGGTGGGTGCTCGTGCCCCCCCAGCCCTGCCCCGACCCCATTCCAACCTCTTTATCAAATTCCTCACCCCAACTCCGCCCGTTCTCTGCCCCTATTGGACTCCGTCCCCAAATCCCCGGCCCCGCCTCTTCCCTGCCTCCTTTCCTGATCATGCCACATTCCCGCTCTTCCCCCTCCCTCCCACAGCGTGTTACACCGTGAAACAGCTGTTTCGCGACTGCAAGTGCTGGAAGGAGAAGAGGAGGCGGAGGCGAGGCGGAAGCGGAGGTGAACTGGGGTTGGGGGGCGGGGCAGGGAGCTGCAGCTCCGGAGCACGCACGGAGTTGGCGCCCATGTTTCCTGAGCTGCATATGCCAGAGCGTGCTGTCCCCGCACAGAGAAAGGAGGGGCAAGGGGCCTACTAGAAAGGCCCTGTCTCCTGCTCATTGTGTGCACTAGGACTACGTTGAGCTGTGTGCGTTATGACCCCTGGGATTGAGCTGTTCAGCGTTGAGGAAAGATTTTGTATTTCCATCTCAACTAAGCTGTCAACTTTGTTCTATAAATAGGGTGACCAGACATCCCACTTTTAAAGGGACAGTCCTGAATTTAAGCCCTCCTGCAGATGTCCCTACTTTTTAAAAAAAATGGGCAAATTGTCCCATATTTTGTGTCTCCCCCCACATCAGAACTGGCAGGTCCTGCTGCTGGTCGGGTCTGTGCTCGCCAGCCGCCCGCCCGCCCATGGCCAGGGCTGGGGGTGGTCCAGTGGCCGCCGATGGGCGTGGGTATGCAAGGCTGGTTGCGGGGCGAAGATGCAGCGCATAGGTCCAGACACTCCCCCTGCTGGTCTGTCAGCACAGCGCCTGCTGCATACCGCTTCTCAGCCAGCAGGGCCCTGTCCCCCATCCCGTTTCCGGCCAGCGCTGGCTGCGCACTGCAAGCTGCGGTGGCTGATGAGTGTGAGTAGGTGCCAGGTGGTGGCCAGTTATGTGTCGCCTCTGCTGCCCACCCATTGGCCCTTTACGTGTTCCCCCTGTTCCTGTCCTCTCCCTGCTTTGCTCCTTCACCCCTGCAGCCTCGCTGCTCCTCCATATCCCCCTAGCGGGTCTTGTCCAGCTCCCACCACTGTGCACAGAACCAGCCCCTGGTTGGAGTGCTCAGCCTGGCCGGCAGGCTCCTTCCATCCCTCACTGCCAGCCCCAGGAAAGCCCAAGACTCTCTGACCCAGGGCGCTGGCCAGGAGGCGCTGAGCCCTGCATTTGCCACCTCTCCACCTCTCAGCTAAGCTCTGGAGTGGCAGGGAGGAGCGATTTCCAGCCTGTTCATGCCCCGAATCTTCACGCTGCACAGCAGCCCCCAGGGCAGGGGCGTAGCACCCTCTTCACTTGCCCCTCCCACCCTCCCCCAGATCCTGTCCCATGGAGTGCGGGGCTGCTCCATCCCCTAGACACCCTCCTCTGCTAAGTCACCTCTCTGGCTGGGTTCGCTGAAACCCCTGCAGTCAGGTTTCCTGGGCCATGGTGCATGGGTTTTGGGATTAACCTCTTCCTGCCTGTGCTGTAGCCGGGGGACAGGAGGCGGTTGGGTTATGTCGGTGGCCAGCAGCAGCCTGGAGGTGTTAGCTGCCTTTTGACACTGTGCAGGCAGGAAGGGACCAGTTGCTTCTAGCCACATGGGCTGGGGTGGGGGGGCGAGATGAGCTCTGCAAAGACATGTGCCAGGTAATTTCTTCCCCCACCTCCCCTGCAGCTGGAAGCAGCTCCCATCCCTTCCCTCCTGCACAGTGCCAAAAGGCTGCTGCTGGCCACATTCTGGTGTGAACCCTGGCAGAAATCTGGAGAGTGGGGGACATGAGACCCTGCGTGCCCCCTCATATGTTGCCTTGGGAAGACGCGGCACCAGGTGCTGGGATAGGTGAGTCCATGCCAGGGGCCCAGCCAAGTATGGAGGTTGGAGAGCACCAGGCATGGAGGGGAGGGTCAGTTGGTCACCCCCGCGGTGTGAGAGAGAAAGGTAGGTAGGAGTGGGGGGGTGGGTTGGAGTGTGTGGGTCACCCCTCCCCATGTGAACCCTAAAGCCTTAAAGATAAGATAAAAAGAATCCAACTATCCAGTATTTCTTTTTAACAGGGGCTCAGTCAACTTGATGTTAATTTGAATGTTTGTACTGCATAGTTCTGATTGATTGCCGTTGAACTCGCTGAATAACAGTAATTTTACCAGGCGTCCCGTATTCAGCATAGGAAAATATGGTCATCCTATCTATAAATAGCCTCCAGGGAGCTTTCAAAGGGTTTACTTTGTGGCTGGATAGACTTGCTGCTAGGAGAGAGTTAGAAGCAGGAAACAGGTGCACAGTTATGAGTACAGTAAAATGACCCTATCCCAAGCTGTCCAAGGTCTTCTAACTATTCTGAAGCCAGTGCTGTTTCCACAGGGGCTTTGCTGTGATCTGATCCCATGTCCCTTTCCTCACCACATACCTCCGGTGGTGCAGAGGAACTCGCTCCACTCAAGGATACCCCTCCCATCCAAACCAGACTAAAAAGGAAAGCAGGAACGCTCGGTATCACACTTCCAGGAGCTCCTGAAGGCCCCAGGTCTCAAGTAGAGCCGTGAGCTCTGCCTCCATGAGCTACTACATGGTAAGTCTATCAAGAACCAATGGTATTTAGATCCGCAAGGGGCTGCTTTTACTGCATGTGCCAAGGCTTGCAGGGATGCTTACTTGGAAAGCCCTGCCCAAATTGTGTCCTGGCATATGTCTCTTTCACACATGAGAGAAGAAGCTACTGCTCTCTGTGGGTTCAACTGCTTTACTCTCTACAACCATCTTCCCAAAATGAGTATGACAGGTATCCTCATGTACCTCACAGGGGTGCCTGCAGATGGCGCAAACCCACGAGAAGGGCTGCTTGCCCCTAGAGCCACTCTGGGACACTGGAAGATGGAGCTTGTTGGCTTGTGCAGGACAGCATCTCCAGCAATGTAGCACTACTGCTCCTTTTGCAGATTATTTTTAAGATAGAAAGGACCAATATAATCAGCTAGTCCAAGGGTGGGAAAACTTTTTGTCCCACGGGCCACATCTGGATATGGAAATTGTATGATGGGCCATGAATACTCACAAAATTGGGGTTGGGGTGCAGGAAGGGGTAAGGGCTATGGCTGGGGGTGCGGTCTCCAGGGTGGGGCCAGAAATGAGGAGTTCAAGGTGCAGGAGGGGGATCTGGGCTGGGGCAGAGGGTTGGGGTGCAGAGCGGGTGAGGGCTCCAGCTGGAAGTGCTGGCTCTGGGATGGGGCTGGGGATGAAGGATTTGGGGTGTAAGGGGGTGCTCCAGTCTGGGACAGAGGGGTTCGGAGGGTGGGAGGGGGATCAGGGCTGGGGCAGGGGATTGGGGACCGAGAAGGGGGCGGGGTGCAGGCTACAGACGGTGCTTACCTCAAGCAGCTCCCACAAGCAGCAGCATGTCTCCTTTCCAGCTCCTATGCAGAGGTGCGGGCAGGCAGCTCTGCATGCTGCCCCGTCCGCAGGCGCCGCCCCTGTAGCTCCCATTGGCCGCAGTTCCTGGCCAATGGGAGCTGCGGGGGCGGCGCTTGGGGCAGGGGCAGCATGCAGAGCCCCCTGGCTGCCCCTACGTGTAGGAGCCAGAGAGGGGACATGCCGCTGCTTCTGGGAGCTGCACAGAGCTGTGGCACGCATGGAGCGTCCCCCCCACCCCTCTCCCCGGCTCGAATGCGGGAGCAGGGCAAGCCCCAGACCCTGCTCCCTAGTGGGAGCTCGAAGGCCAGATAAAATTGGCTGGTGGGCCAGATGTCGCCCATTGGCCATAGTTTGCCCACCCCTGATCTAATCTGACCTTCTGCATAACACAGTCTAGAAAACCTCACCCAGTGATTTCTGCATTTATCCCATAACATGTGTTTGAGTTATAACATCTCTTTGTAAAAAGATACATAGTCTAGATTTGAGTGCTGGAGAAGCCATCACAACTCTAGGTGATGCGTTCCAATGGTTAATTACTCTCACTATTCAAAATGTGCATCATTATTTCTGGTCTGAATTCAACTAGTTTCAGCTTCCAACCACTGGCTCTTGTTATCCCTTTTTCTGCTAGATTAGAGATTACTATCAGCAACATCTACCCTGTGTAGGGCTTGTTTCTAGAGCATTGCGTACCTCTTAACCTTGTTTTTAGTGATGTAAATAGGGAGAGATGTGAGAAGCTTCATTTATAAGGCATGGTTTCCAGACATCAAATCATTCTTGTAGTTGCTCTTTAATGCCCTATCAGAGTGGTAGGAGATAGATGGCAGGGCTCTGTGCTGCTCTACTGGCATGGCAGTAGATTTAACAGGCCCAGTTCTCTACTCACCCCAGTGCAGGGATCACTCCAGTGATTTCAGTGTTACATTGATATGAATCTGGTCATGGAAAGTTGTTATTTACAGGAGAGTGACAAGTGAAGGATGGGGGCTTCTGGAACTTTGTACCTAAAAAGAGACAGAGGCTTGAAGTAATGCATTATGCTTCAGTTACAGAACTAAAAAGGGAAGTGGGTTAGAGGCAGCCACCTTCCCTTTCCATGCTGCATTCTAATCTGTTCTTCCTTGCTTCAGCCTCAGGCAGGGGAAAATAAAGCAGTGGAGACTTTTGCAGTCCCAGACTCCCTTTACAGAAGTGTAGCCACAGGCCAGGGAATCTGCTCATACCTCACGCTTGCCCAGCAGCAACAAGAAATGCAGCTACCCCTTGTAAGGTTTGGTCCTTAAAGGCAGCTTTGTTGCTAACAAAGGAAGAGCAGGAGGTGGTAAACGCTCTTAGGTGAAGAACCAAAAATGACAGAAGAAGCCACAATTCCATTCCAGAGTTGCTGGGGAAATGCTCTTATTGCTTGCCTACACTTGGTAATACCAGAATAGCTATGCTGGAATAATTATTCTGAAATACACCGTTACCTCGATATCATGTCACCCAATATAACACGAATTTGGATATAACACGGTAAAGCAGTGCTCCGGGGGTGGGGCGGCGGGGCTGTGTGCTCCGGTGGATCAAAGCAAATTCAATATAACACGGTTTCACCTATAAAGCGGTAAGATTTTTTGGCTCCCAAGGACAGCATTATATCAAGGTAGAGGTATAGATATTCCAGATAAATTCTCATATGGACACTCTTACTAGTCTAGTACATTTCAAGTGTTGATTAGCCCTTGGGTTTCACCAACTAACTCCTCAGAATTTAAGGGCAATATTTCTAACATACTAGTAATCTAATCAGACTAACTAATATCACATTTGTTAGGATTCAAGTTAGTGAAAATTGCCAGATGGCCACTACACAGACAAATCCTTAGCATGAATCGCTACGTTGGGTGTTATTTTCAAAAGGTTGACTCCTAGTGTGCCAAAAACAGTGGTCTCGCAGAGTTTTGGAGCATTATTTCAAGATAATCTGTTATAGCCAATTAGCTTTTGTCCTGGGCTGGGCTGCAGAGTACTGGAGTTTCCAATGCATAGAGACTATTTAATACTAAAATAGAATGTGAGAATCTGCAGCTCAATTAGACAGTGTGCACATTAGAGACCTGCCCTCTCCCTCTGGTGAGCTTGATCTGTGTGCTCTCTGCAGGAGGCCAGGCCAGCACTGTAGCCTGTCAGAGGGAATGCCTGGCCCTTTCCTTCAATCCCCACTAATCCTTTGGAAATCCGAGCAAGGCAGCAAGAAACCTGAGACTCCTGCCTCTCTCTGTTCTAGCTGCACCCAGCAAGGAGCTCTGCTCAGCTTGAGTCATCTCAATGTCCCTATTTTGAAATCTTAAAATAATCTCTAATCCCTCAGGAAATGCCAGAAATTTTCATAACCCAGATCCAATTCTGAGGAAACAGAGGGGAAGGAACAAGGGCTGTAGAGGGGAGAGGGGTCAAAGATGAGATCTGAAAAGAAGAATAGGTAAGCTGCAGAGCGGAGGGCACGGGTGCTTGGTTGAAATACCAATAGGTATGCACATACATAACTCTATTTACAGGAGTAAAATGCTGAAGATCGTGCTGTGTCTGCTCCAAGTGTCAGATCCCTGTTCCCCCTCACCTGCTCATCCTGAGGACTGCAGCAAGCCTCTGGCATGGAGGGGTGGGGATGCCAGGAGGACCCTGCAGAGTATTGTGCAGGTGAGTCCCAGGAAGTGTTACCAGTTTGGTACCCAAACTTCCTTGCCATTCAGCCTGGGAGATTTGTAGACTCTGGGCTGAATCGTTGAGGTCAGTCCTCCTTTCTGTTTGGTAGTCCCACTAATGGGGCTATTGGTGATCCATCTCTGTAGGAGGCTACTACCCTGTGCAGAAGGGAGACACATTCAGTGGAAGATACCAGGTGGTGCACAAGCTGGGCTGTGGCTACTTCTCTACAGTCTGGTTGTGTCAGGACATGGTGTGAGTAGCACAATAGAGACTATTCCAAAGGGAGGGGAACTCTGTAGAATGGGGCTGTAAAGGGATGTTCAGAGTCCATCCAGGGGGGAAAGGGGAGGAATTGACCCTCTCTATCTGGGCAGAGGAAGGAACAGCCCAGAGGAATAGCCTGCCCTGAAGGCAGGGATGTGGGTGTTTGGGTGGTGGTGGGAGGGGATCAGCAGAGCTAGGTAAGCTGTGAGGCATTATTTCCCAAGCAGCCATTACAAGAGGGCTCCATTGAAGTGAGTGGGGGTGAGTCTGACAGCAAGAATCAGAGGGGAAGGATCTCTAGGAAGGGAGCTGGTGCTTGGACACTAGGCAAACAGCCTAGGTTAGAGAGAAGTGAGATGACATTGGTGAGTGGATTGCTTTGTAGTCTGCGGTGCTGAGCTGTGCCTGCAAGAAACCCTACTGGATTCGTCTTTGGCCCTGAAGGGGACAGGTCTTTTTTTATATTTACTTTTCTGATTTATAATATGCTCTCTCTCCACCTGGCCAGACCTCTCTTGCTCTCAGAGGGCGATGGAGCTCTAAGATTAAAGTAATAGTTGCCAGAGGGAGATGAATACAGGTCTCCACCCTGCTGTGTGAGGTAGGAGGGTGGGGATGTTAGAGGCAGCAGAGAGGTGCAGGGCAGCCTCTCTCAGTACAGAGCACAGGCATTAGGGTGGGTCACTACAGGGTAAGCAAAGACATGGAGACTCCTCCAGGCTGCATGATGGGAAGCTGGGCTGGACAGAACTTTTGTGCACTGGTCTGCTGGTGTGATTCCTTTCACAGAGAGAAGAGGCGTGTAGCTGTGAAGGTGGCCAAGGGTGGGGAGAGCTTTGCTGAGGCTGCCCAGGATGAAATCTCTCTCCTCCAGTGTGTATGTACCTTCCCTGGCTGCACTCCAGGGAGCATGTTGGCTCACAGTGTGTGGGGATTGCAGCTGTTTTCAGAGCTCTGCAGTACTAGTCCACCTCCTCTAACAGGTCTCAGCCTGATGGGAGCCTGGCTGGCAGCAGGGAGAACACATCAAACTCTATGTAGAAAAGAGCCTCAGGCAGTGGTGTAGGCAGGTTTTCAGTGTAGGGGGAGCAAACATAAAAAAGGCGCCCTCCCTCGGCTCCCTCTCTGGCCATGCCCCCTTAGCTCCTCCCATTCCCCCCCCCCCAGCTTAACCCTGGGACCGGCTCAGGACTCTTGCGGGCTTCCCAGGGGTGCGGATACCCCCCCCCATCTCCCTGCGGTCCTGGGAGAGTCTCTCCTGCCCAGCGAGCTCTGCAGGTATCCCCCGCCGGGCTGTGCTGCCCGGCCCCACCCACGGGGTCCCGTCTCCCCCCGCCCCAGACTCCAGGCTCCTGCGCCGCGCCAGAGCCCCCCAGTCCAGACAGCACAGCCTGTGCCCCTGCCCTGTGGGCCCAGCCCCGGGGAGCCCCTCACCCGGACCCCCCAGTGCAAAGCACCGGACACCCCCCCCCCGCTCACCTTCCGTCCTGCGCCGCTGCCTGTCCCTGGCCTGCTCCCGGCACTCGGCGCACTCCATGCAGGGCTCGCCAGCCAGGCGGCCTTAAAGGCTCAGGAGCCCTTTCGCCTCCCCCTGCCCTCCGTATTAGCAAGGGGCAGGGGGCGGTGGGGAGCGCTTGGCTGCCAAGTCCTGAGCCGAGGAGCCAGCTCCCTTGCTCCTCCAGCCGCATCTGCCGCCCCCCCACGGCTCCTCCAGCCACACTGCTGGCAGAGCCAGCCCAGCAGGCACCACTTCTGTGCCTGCCGCCCTGAGAGGAAGCAGCAGCTTCCCCTTAACCCCGCTAGCTACGCTACTGGCCTCAGGTCAAGTGGTGTGAAAAGTGGTATGATGTCCCCATACAGGACTTGAAGTGTTTTTACTCTCTTCCAACTCCTAACTCTCTTGTGGTGATAGCAGTAAACGAGAGATCACAATAGGGGAGATCCTATCCTTTGGAGTGGACTTGTGAGTCTGAGAGGTTAGACTTGATTGGGAGGAAAACGTACACCTCTACCCTGATATAACGCTGTCCTCAGGAGCCAAAAAATCTTACCGCGTTATAGGTGAAACCATGTTATATCGAACTTGCTTTGATCCACTGGAGTGCGCAGCCCCGCGTCCCCAACCCCAGAGTGCTACTTTACCATGTTATAGCCGAATTCATGTTATATCGGGTCGCGTTATATCGGGGTAGAGGTGTATATGACTTCATCAATGCAGATGAGCATTAGAAATCAGCAGGCGCTACTAACCAGATATGACTTTCTTAATTGGGATGCTATGTCCAGATTCACAGAGAAGTTGACAAAAGTGTCCTGGGAGGAATTTAAGGCTTTTGATACAGAGGCCCGTCTGGAGGCCAAGACTTCGTTGTAGTCAGCTCTGGACATGGCAGATGCTTCGGTTGGAATTATGGCACCAGCTGTGACCATGAGGAGGGCCTTGTCATTGCAGAACTCCAGCATAGCTTGTGATGCTCAACGGATCATAGAAGACTTATCTTGATGGTCATTTTTGTTTTCAGAAATTGACAACACTTGACATTTGTTTAAGCACTCCTGGGCTACTTTGCATTCCTTGGATATTTATACCCCAGCCACAAAGAGGCACCGCTAGGGGAGGCAGTAGCAATACTACTAACAGCATTTTTGCTGCCATTCATCCTTTTCTGAGAAACAGCAGATTTTTCCAGGAAGGGTCATAAGATGGCAGAGGAAGAGGTCTTCTGGGTGGAATTTCAACCAGCCAGATAGTCCTCCTCCAGTGTCCAGCAAGCCTCTATTTTGACTTGCCTGTCCAGGGCAGCATTCTAGTTGTGACCTCCCCATCTACGTCTCCTCAGTTCAGAGACAGGCTGTCTCACTTTTACAGTGCTTGGGATATGGTTACCGTAGACAAAGGGGTCCTAAGTACCAAGTGATTGGGTCATGCCATAATTCCTGGCCATTGCCCTCTACTCCATCCCTCTGAAGGGACCTCTCTCATGAGTCACTGCTCCTGCAGCAGGTCCAGAGTCTGCTTGCACATGGAGCCATAGAGGAGGTTTCTCTACAGCATCAGAAAAAGGGGTTCTTTTCCTGGTATTTCCTGGTCCCCAAATTCAAAGGAGGGATGAGACCTATTATTGACCTCCACAGCCTCAGCAAATACACTAGATATGTAGGAATCCATATGGTCACCCTAGCAAATATGCTTTCTGCACTGAACCACAATGACTGATTTGCTACCATGAACCTTCAGGATGCTTATTTCCATATGGCGATTTTCCTGAGCCACAGGAGATTTCTGAGATTTGGTATGATGGGGTAACACTATCAGTACACTGTGCTTCATTTCAGCACCTCACATTTTTAAAAAATACATGACTGACTGTAGTGTCAGCATACCTCAGAAAAAGAGGAATTAATATTTTCCTGTATCTGGACTATTGATTAGTGAGAGACAAGTTCAGAGAACATGTGTTCTCCCAAGTCACACTACATCTAATAGAATGTTAGGAACCATTAAGAAAGGGATAGATAATAAGACAGAAAATATAATAATGCTGCTATATAAATTCATGGTATGTCCATACCCTGAATACTGAGTGCAGTTCGCAACATCTCAAAAAAGATACATTAGATTTGGAAAAAGTACAGAGAAGAGCAACAAAAATTATCAGGGGTATGGACCAACTTCCATATGAGGAGAGATTAAAAAGACCTGGACTATTCAGCTTGTAAAAGAAATGACTGAAGGGGATATGAAAGAGGTTTATATAATCGGGACTGGTGTGGAGAAAGTGAACAAGGAAGTGTTGTTTACTAATTCACATAACACTTGAACTGATGAAATAATAGGTAGCAGGTTTAAAACAAACATGGAAGTACTTCTTCACACACAGGGGCGGCTCTAGCCATTTCGCCTCCCCAAGCACGGCGGCACGCCGCGGGGGGCGCTCTGCCGGTCGCTGGTCCCGGGGCTCCGGTGGACCTCCCGCAGGCGTGCCTGCGGATGCTCCACCCAAGCCGCAGGACCAGCGGACCCTTCGCAGGCACGCCTGCGGGAGGTCCATCGGAGCCGCCTGCCGCCCTCGCGGTGACCAGCAGAGCGCCCCCTGTGGCATGCCGCCCCAAGCACGCGCTTGGCGTGCTGGGGCCTGGAGCCGCCCCTGTTCACACAACACAAAATCAACCTGTGGAATTCATTGCCAGGGCTGATGTTGTGAATGCCAAAAGTATAACTGGGTTATAAAAAGAATTAGGTAAATTCATGGATGATAGGTCAATCAGTGGCTATCAGCCAAGATAATCAGGGATGCACCCCATACTGTGCATGTCCCTAAACCTCTGACTGCCAGATGATTGGACTGGATCACAAGGGATGGATCACTAGATAATTGCCCTGTTCTGTTCATTCCCTATGAAGCATCTGGCATTGGACACTATCTGAAGACAGGATACAGGGCTAGATGGACCATTCGTCTGACCCACTATGGCCATTCTAATGTCTCTTCTGTCATCTGGGACTGATATTGAACAAAAAGAAGTCAGTGGTAGCACCAACTCAAAAGATCATGTTCATTGGGGCCATATTAGAGTCTACAAATTTGAGAGTGTTTCTGCTGAATGAATGATTTCAAACAATTCAGCATCTATGTCTGGCACTACAATCTCAATCTTCAGCTATGGTCCATGTATGCCTGAAGTTACTAGGTCATATGGCTGCATGTACTTACATCATCCAGCATACAAGCCTGCGCCTTCGCCCGCTTCAGGTGTGGTTGAAATTGGTCTATTGCCTAACTTGTCATTCTTTGGACAGGTTTGTCTGAGTTCCTCTGAAGATCCTAATGGTACTGGACAGTTCAGAGTAACATATGCCAGGGTGGTCCCTTTGTGCATCCTCCCCCAGCCAGGACTGTAGTCACCAATGCCACCTCAGTAGGTTGGGGAGCACATCTAGCGGTGTTAAAAGTTCTTGGCTTGTGGTCAAAACAGAAAGTTTCCCTCCAAATCAACATTCTGGAGCTCTGGGCCACTTACAATGCCTGCCAAGCTTTTCAGGATCACATATGGGGCACACTGGCTCATATACTCACTAACGCTACCACCGCAATACTATATGAACAAGCAGGGAGGAACCTCCTTCAACCAGCTGTGTCAGGAAGCAATAAAGTTACGACAGTTCTGCATCATGAAGAGCATCGTTCTCACTAAGCAGCTCACTTACCTGGGGTCCAAACTAACTTGGCTGATCACCTCCACAGGAATTTCTCCCACGATCACATGCAGTCTCTGAAGTCGAGGGTGCTGAGTCCATCTTTGCAGAATGGGGCATTCCAACTATCAATCTGTTTGCAATGAGAGACAACAAGGAGTGCCACCAATTTTGCTCTCAAGTTGGTCTCAATACAGATTCCCTAAGTGACACCTTCCACCTCAAATGCAGGGGTCTGCTTTGAGGTTCGCCTTCTCTCTAATCCCAGAGGTCATTCTCACACTAAAGTTGAAGCATACCAAACTTATTCTCATTGCTATAGCTTGGCTCACGCTGTGTTGGCTCTCTGACCTACTGGTCTATCGGTTTGATCTCCCATATCACTGCCTCTTCATCCCGATCTACTGACTCAGCACTATGATCAAGTTTTGCATCCAGCAGTCACCCTCTTCATCTCATGAAGTGGATGCTGCATGGCTAGATGAGGAGGAAGGATGTTTGGAATGTGTTGCATTGCTATGGCTTAACAGCAGGAAAACCTTTACGAGGGTAACCAAGTGGAAGTGTTTTTCAGCATGGGCGCTTGCTCGGAGGAAGCCAGCTGATGCTTGCCTGTATTCAGGACATTTTGGCATACCTATTGCACCTTGAGTCTTCTGATCTCTCACTCAGTTCATTGTGGGTTCATTTAAATCTTGCCATTTCATCTGCCTATTTGAGATCAGCCACTTTTCTCGAACCCCGTGGTGGTTAGGTTTCTAAGGGATTATTTGTTTCTACTAGGGTGACCAGATGTCCCGATTTTATAGGGACAGCCCCAATTTTTGGGTCTTTTTCTTATATAGGTGCCTATTACCCCCACTCCTGTCCTGATTTTTCACATTTGCTCTCTGGTCACCCTAGTCCCTACCCACCTGTGAAAGAGCAGGTTCCATTGTGGAACCTTAATACTGTCCTGGCTCCCCTCATGGGTCCTCCTTTTGAGCCCCGGCAACCTGTTTTCTGTCCCTCCTGTGCCAGAAGATAAGCTTCCTTATGGCTGTAACAGCATTATGCAAACTGCAGGCCTTAATGGCACAGCCCCATACACAGTTTTTCAAGGACAGTGTGGCCGTGGGGCGGCAGCCAAATTTTTTTATCAAAAGTAGTTTATCAGTTTCACCTTAACCAAATGATTTATTTTCTAGAGTTCTTTCCTAAACTGGAATCCAACACAAATGAACAGTGGCTTCAGATGTTGGATATGAGGCGACGCTTGCCATTCTACCTACACAGAACTAACCCTTTTCGAGCATCGCCTCATTTGTTTATTTCCTATGTGGATTGAAGGAGGGGGGTCAGGTGGTATCTGTGAAAACCATTTCCAAATTGATAAATTCTTGCATTACACTAGCATCTGAAGTAGCTCAGGCCATGCCTTCACAGAGCTTGTGAGCTCATTTGACGAGGGCCCTTGCAATGGCAATAGGATTCCACAGTGATATTTCAATATTGGACATTTGCAAGGCTGCTACCTGGTCATCTATACATACTTTTACTGCATCTCGATCTGATGCAAACTTTGGAAAGGCAATCCTGCAGTCACTGCTTAGGCAGATTGCGAGCCCCACCTCCTATGAAAACTGCTTGCGAGTCACCTGAATGGAAAATACGTCTGCACCCATGCCTCAAAGAACAACAGTTACAATACCAGTAAGTAACCATCTTTTACGCTGGGAGCCCCTCTCCCTTTCTGCTGCAGGAAACAGAGACCATCTCTCACTGCACTATAACACTCATTATCCTGAGTTGTTGAGTATGTTGGTGGTTGTTCTCCTCCTGCTGCTTCCTCTTCCTCCATCCCGTAGTCCTTACTCTCAGTATTCACAGGGTGAGCTGAGCTGTTCCACTCTGGCCTCATTCCCGTAAGCTGCTCTAGACATCCAATAACAAACTGAGGGAGCACCTCAGGGTGGGGGATCTCCACCTTTGCAACAGGAAAAGATCCTCAAAGGTATTTAGGTGCCTAAATGGAAGATCTGGGTCATTGTCTTTAAATGAAAAGCTTGGGGGGGGGGCGTATTCTGTGTTTGTACAGTACCTAACACAAAGGTCTCCTAGGCACTATGGCAATACAAATAAGTTATAACTTTTGCAAAAAGTACACAATGCAGCAAAAAGTATAACAAGACACTAAGCTTGTAGCCTGAGTTTCCTTGTGTGCTCATGCCTATCTCATCCATTAGTTGTACCTATTAATAATGTCACTAATTGTTCCTGAAGATGACTTAAACTTTTAGGTCTATGGTGGTGGTCAGGGCCAGTGCAAGGATGTTTTGCGCCCTAGGTGAAACTTCCACCTTGCGCCCTCCCCCATCCCCGAGCCCTGCGGCAGCTCCCTGCCCACCCTGCCCTGAGGCAACCCCTCCATGGCAGCTCCCCCACTCTGCCCTGAGGCGCTCCCCCTGCTGCAGCTCCCCCTCTGCCCTGAGGCACCTCCCCCGCAACAACTCCCGCCCCCCGCTGCACAGCTCCCCACCCCAGCTCACCTTTGCTCCACCCCCTCCCTGAGCCCTGCGGCAGCTCCCCGCCCCAGCTCACCCCTGCTCTGCCTCCTCCCCGAGCACGCCGTCGCTGCTTCACTTCTCCCACCTCCCAGGCTTGCGGCGCTTAAGCTGATTGGCACCACAAGCCTGGGAGGCGGGAGAAGTGAAGCAGCCACGGCGTGCTTGGGGAGGAGGCAGAGCAGGGGTGAGCTGGGGCGGGGAGTTCCCCTGCGTGCCGCTCCCCCCCTTACTTGCTGCAGGCGGCCTTCCCCGCGCCCCCCTGCCCCAGCTCCCTCTGCCTAAATGCCGGCGGCAGAAGATCCGGTTGCCACTGAAGAAAATGCCGCCCCCAAATCCTAGCGCCCTAGGCAACCACCTAGGTTGCCTAATAGGTTGCACCGGCCCTGGGGTGGTGGCAGATCTTAGGACTTGTCTACATATAGAAGTTGCACCAGTTAATTTAAATTAGTTTAGTTAAATCAGTGCAACTTTGTGTCTGAACTTTATAGTGTGGGCCTGTAAATTTACCAGCCCAAGTTAAACTGATATAAGACAGGTTTATAGTGATATGAGTCCACCCACAAAGTTGCAACAACTTAATTATATTGGTATAAAATCAGGTATATCGGTGTAACTTTGTAGACCTGGTCTTAGTCTTAATTTAGAAATAGTTTTGTTGTAAATCCTTTCTATTTAGCAGCGTAGCAGACCACAATTCTCCAGTACTAGGCCTGAGTGATATTACAAGTAGGGCTGTCAATTAATCACAGTAAACTCACGTGATTAACTCAAAAAAATTATTCGCGATTAATTGCACTGTTAAAATATAGAATACCAATTGAAATGTATTAAATATTTTTGATGTTTTTCTACATTTTAAAATATATCAATTTCAGTTACAACACAGAATACAAAGTGTACAGTGCTCACTTTATATTATTTTTATTACAAATATTTGCATTGTAAAAATTATAAAAAATAGTATTTTTCAATTCACCTCATACAAGTACTGTAGTGCAATCTCTTTATCATGGAAGTGCAGCTTACAAATGTAGGGTTTTTTGTTACATAACTGCACTCAAAAACAAAACAATGTAAAGCTTTAGAGCCTACCAAGTCCACTCAGTCTTACTTCTTGTTCAGCAAATCGCTAAGAGAAACATATTTATTTACATTTATAGGAGATAATGCTGCCCACTTCTTAATTACAATGTCACCTGAAAGTGAGAACAGGCATTCGCATGGCACTGTTGTAGCTGGTGTCACAAGATATTTACATGCCAGATGCGCTAAAGATTCATATGCCTCTTCATGCAAACGCCTGCTCTCACTTTCAGGTGATATTGTAAACAAGAAGCGGGCAGCATTATCTCCTGCAAATGTAAACAAACTTGTTTGTCTTAGCGATTGGCTGAACAAAAAGTAGGATTGATTGGACTTGTAAGCTCTAAAGTTTTACATTACTTTTGAATGCAGATTTTTTTGTACATAATTCTACATTTGTAAGTTCAACTTTCATAATAAAGAGATTGCAGTACAGTACTTGTATTAGGTGAATTGAAAAATACTATTTTTTTTACAGTGCAAATATTTGTAATAAAAAATAAATATAAAATGAGCTACTGTAGACTTTGTATTCTGTGTTGTAATTGAAATCAATATATTTGAAAATGTAGAAAACATCAAAAAATATTTAAATGGTATTCTATTATTGTTTAACAGTGCAATTAATCGTGATTAATCTTTTTAATTGCACAATTAATCACGATTAATTCTTTTAGCCCTAATTACAAGAAATTATTTAAGTTTCTAAAAGGAAACATGCCAACATGCTGACATATTTTTACTGGCCAATGGAATTTGTTATATCAGATGATGGGCCAAAAATTCTAATCCTCAGGTTCTTGAAGTGATACCATTGTTATTTGTTACCTGCACTGCAGTAATGTCTAGATCTCATCCTCATTGTGCTAGGTGCTGTACAAACAAACAGCAAAGAGATGGTCCCTGCCCCAACGAGCTTACAATATAAACATAAGCCATGAGAGAACTGGATGAGGATGCACAAGGAAACAATGAGACAATTCTGATGAGCATGATAAGCTGTGGCCATGTGGCAGAACAACCTTTCCATATATGTGGGCAATACCCTTGGAAGGGAGTCAGATGTGATGGGTTTAGTGGTGGTAAGTACCCCCAGAGGGGGATTGTCAGGAAATATCTGAGCTGATCAGACACAGCCCTAGGCCATTTATGGGGAATTGTGTCTACCCTTCACCTGGGATACGGCTGGATAATTGTGAGGGAATTCACCATAGGGGATTGGACTCCACTAATGTAATTGGAGTTGGGTTTGTTCAATTCCCTCATTGCTGGGTTTCACCAATAAAACATACATGAAAGCATCCAAATTACGCAACCATCCACTAACAATATACTCCAAGCAGAGCTATTAGCCCAAAAAAAGGTGGAGAGACTTACTATAGAATCCTAGGGACCTTGCTATTGATTTTTACATGGAAGAGGCTCAGACATTATGGTGGTGGATGACAGGATAAAATGCAGAGAGCGAGATCCAATACATGTATTCCACTAAATAAGAGGTTTTTTTGACCACTCTCAGGTGAGCAGCATGAAGAAGAAGGACCGAGCAGGGGAGAATATTGTCCATTGTTTAGATGACTTTAAAATGATTGGAGCAAATGGCTTCCATATCCTTCAGCTAAGAATAGTGGCTTTCACTGTTTGCAATGCCATCAGCCAGACAGAATGCTATGCTGTTGAAAAGACTGGCTGTGCCCTGTGAGAGGGGCAGGCCTGGAATTGGGAGCAAGGGGCCAGCCTGGGGTATGTAGAATGGCAGCTGGGAGTGGGAGAGAGAGGCTGGACTCGGGGATGGGGGTGTGGGATGGCAGCTGGGAGTGGGAGAGAGAGGCTGGACTCGGGGATGGGGGTGTGGGATGGCGGCTAGGAGTGGGAGAGAGAGGCTGGACTCAGGGATAGGGGTGTGGGATGGCAGCTGGGAGTGGGAGAGAGGCTGGACTCGGGGATGGGGGTGTGGGATGGCGGCTAGGAGTGGGAGAGAGAGGCTGGACTCAGGGATAGGGGTGTGGGATGGCAGCTGGGAGTGGGAGAGAGAGGCTGGACTCGGGGATGGGGGTGTGGGATGGCAGCTGGGAGTGGAAGTGAAGCACTGGCCGATGGGGCATAGGATGGCAGCTGAGAGCAGGGGCCAGTCTGGGGGGGCATAGGATGTGGCTGGAAGCGGGAGCCAGGGGCCAGTCTGGTGGGGGGGCATAGGATGGCAGCTGGGAGTGGGAGCAAGGGGCTGGCCTGGGGAGTGGGGCATAGAATGGTGGCTGGGAGCAAGGGGTGGCTGTGGCTGTCTAGTTAACATCAAAGTGAATGGGGATAGCATTCTCTCTCTCAGTGAATCCCTGACTTTCCTACATGTGTGCTTGGTATTTGAATTGCTGGGTCCTTCTCTGCGATGTCTGCTGAGGAGCCATGGAGCCCAGGGTCTCCCCTTGCCCTTTGTGAAAAAAGCCTTACAGCAGGTGAGAGCTCGGAGCACTGGAAGGGGGAGGACACGGAGGGGCGGGGGAGGCCTGTGGGGTAGAGAGGATAGCTGGGCAGATTGGGTGTGCAGTGGAGGAATCTTTTAGAACACTCAGGATTATTTTACTAAAGCATAAAATCCAAATGTGGTTTTGTCCCAAATTTAAATACAGTTCCTGTGAGATGGAGATCATTTCCCTACCCAATGACACATCTGGCCTCTCACTTACACCTTGTAGGCTGGTGTGTTTTTATCTTCCAGTGAAGAGGACTGGAATAGCTAGCTATATACTGGTTGGGTTTGTCTGCCGTTTATTCCAGTGTGATTAAAATAAATCCACAGAGGAACAGATCAAAGAGGTCAAACCTATTACAAGGCAATACTGTCCAGTTGTCCCTTCATGAAAGAAAACAAAAAGTAAAAATGTGACATAAATCCAAGAAAGAACAAATAAAGCAAAAGCTGTGCCTGGGTCTCATCTCTTGGGATATCTGGACCATTTGCTATTCTTCAAAACCCATAAAGCCATATCAGCCTGCCAGGTCTCAAACTAAGCAGCATCAGGTTGCAGAACAAACCCTGAGGCGCGTCTTTACTTTGTGTATTAAACTGATGTGTGCTGTTACTGTGCACTACGAAACAACTTCCTCATCTTGCTCCAGAGGTGCCTGCACTTCAGTGGCAGATGTAAGCTCTGTCTAGATTTATTTGTCAAACGCATCAGGACTTTTTGCTATGAAAAGTCAATAAAAATCCAAGATATTTTAAAGACATTACCAAATTAGTTAACAAAAAATACCAAAATGATGACATAACTAAAAAGCTGATAGCTAACAGGAAATACAAATATATGTTTTAAACTGAATTGTGTGGCAGTACCTAATATTAAAATGCATACGGTGAAAAGAGTCATCAATGTCCTTACATGATCTTTGGGTTGCCTAGCCTACCCCCTAATTTTACTGGAATTTTGAAAGCACTGCTTGTTCAGATTTCAGTGGCCTTTTGTAGACCTGTGCCTGGGAAATTCACTACTGATATTGTTGAGGTTACAAGTTGCAAAATGACATATTTAGAAAGTTGGTTCAGCTCAGAATAGTCAGTATTATGGCGTGTTACTTCACTGAGCAACTCTTGAAAATTAATCTGCTGCCCACAGGGACACATGAAACAAACCTGCTGTCATCCATTCTGTCTGTTGACATAAGAACCTCCATCCAGCTGCTCTAGCTTTGACATCATCATGGAAAATTCTTTTTTTTCCTCCCTCCACAATTAAAAAATCTGCTGTTGACAAGCTGGCTTCAGTGTGCAGTCATAGCCAGCACTGAAAGCAAGATAGACAGGGAGACCACTTAGTTAAAGAGTCTTGAGTGGGCTCCAGTTTGGCTGTGAGGTTTGTCTATATACCTTTCTTCGTGGTAGTACAAATTGCTAGCACTTTGCTTCATAGATCTCTCTCTTTCCTTCCACGCAACACGACCAGAGGCCTGGGCTGCAGCAAGTGCCTTGGCTGAATGATGTTTTAATTTAGGGAGTGATCCCCCATGCTCTGATCAGAACCAGGGGCGGCTCTAGGCACCAGCGGGCCAAGCGCCCGCTTGGGGCGGCATCCTGGGGAGGGCGGCATTTGGCCCCGGTGGAGCTCCCGCCGGCATGCCTGCGGCAGGTCCACCGGAGCCCGGGACGAGCGGACCTGCCGCAGTCATGCCTGCGGGAGCTCAACCGGAGCCGCGGGAAGACGGGACCCGCCGCTCGTCCCGGGCTCCGGTAGACCTGCCGCAGGCATGCCGGCGGGAGCTCCACCGGGGCCAAATGCCGCCCTCCCCAGGATGCCGCCCCAAGCGGGCGCTTGGCCCGCTGGTGCCTAGAGCCGCCCCTGATTAGGATCAGTGGGAATTGAGCTTAGGAGGTCATGCCTGCGGCAGGTCCACCGGAGCCGGGGCAGCGGACCTGCGCGGTCATGCCTGCGGCGGGTCCCGTCTTCCCGCGGCTCCGGTTGAGCTCCCGCAGGCATGACTGCGGCAGGTCCGCTCGTCCCGGGCTCCGGTGGACCTGCCGCAGGCATGCCGGCGGGAGCTCCACCGGAGCCAAATGCCGCCCTCCCCAGGATGCCGGAGCCGCGGGAAGAGGGGACCCGCCGCGGGACTGGGGAAGGGCGGCGCAGCGCTCCGCGCTGCTTGGGGCAGCCTACTTTGTAGAGCCGCCCCGATCAGAACCATAATGTTTCTCCCTCCTCTGCATAGTCTTGGCATTTTACTTAAACAAACGTGCCAGAAACAGCATTTCTTACACAGTGTCCATGAGCTGCTAGGGAATGAAAAAGGCTAACTGAGATCTCAAAGTTCAGTTATAACTACACGGTACATCTCAGAACTCTGAGTTTTTCAACAGCTCTTTGCTGAGCCATTTGTCAAGATGTCAGAGAAACATCTTGACAAGTGGACAGATTGGGTGTGCAGTCCAGCACCCCAAGACTCATCCAGAGGCTTGGTGTAGATGAAGTGGACTCTTCCTCCTTTAGCCTGTTTCTCAAATAGCATCTGAAATCCTCTTCAGGTGGGAATTAACAGGCCATCTTACTCTGAATTAACTCCTGCCCTCATGGGAAAATTCATCTGAACATCTTGGAACTAACAAGCTGTGTGCTCAACTTCACTCAAAGGTTGCTTCTCATTGTATCCCATCCTCCATCCATCCTTTGTCTACTTAAGACTGTAAGATCTTGGGGCAGGAACCTTTGTCTTCATATCATAGCTGTATGTAAAGTGCTAAGCAAACAATAATTCTTATTTCTATAGAGCGAGGGACTGCTGAGGTGGCATTTTTCTTCTGTTCCCTCCATTTGAAGTGGGTTAGGTATCCTTCCCCCCACAAATTATCTTTGAGGCTGAAATTTCGCCTCATTTGGCGTGCAGCCCACAAAGTGGTTTATTTTGAAAGTGTTAAGAAAATCTGTCAAAATGTGACTTAGAGTGTAAAACAGGACTTTTCAGTAGCCATTCTGCTGCTACTGATATTATATTTGGCTAACTCAGAAACAAATTGGATTTAAAACTTCAAAAGTGTCTTGTGAGTATCAGTGAGTCTGTTAAAATCTTCATTTCCTAATCAATGTTCATTAGTGAGTTATTCTCCATGTATAGAGTATGTTCTCTTCCCAACCATTTAAGTCCCTAAATTCTTGATTCTTCAGACTCTCTGTGCTCCATAACAAGGTATCCTTTTCCCACAGTGATGAAGCGTTGTCCTTCTCTTTTCCCTACACACTTTAACAAATTCTATATATTATTGTTTGGGTCTCTCCCCAATGCCATTGCAGGTTTTATTTCTGCTCATTTGTAATGTGGTAGCACCTAGAGGCCAAGGCCTCTTTGTGCTAGGTACTGTAAAAACATATATACTGTCTATACGCGTTCATAAGCTGAATATTTTTGGTAAAAAAGTGATGCATCAAAGAGCGGGGGGTCGGCTTGTAAATGGGTCTACACCAAAATTTGATGATTTTAAACTCTATGGAATCATTGAATTGAATATCTAGTACATTGTCATTTTGTTTACCTGGAGCATTCACAGGCACGGAGCCCCTCAGCTCCCAGTGGCTGAGGTTTGCCCTTTCTAGCCAATGGGAGCTGCGGAAAGTGTCAGGGCTAGGAGACAAAGTTTTTCAACCCCTGAAATATAGGGTCGGCTTATGAAAGGGTCATACAGTTTTTGCTATTTTTACTATCCATTTTGCGGGGTTCAGCTTATAAACGAACAGGCTAATGAACGAGTATATACGGCAGCAAAGAGAAAGTCCCTGTCTCAAAAAGCTTATAATCTAAGTGTAAGATTACAGACAACAGGTTGATGCAACAAACAGTTGTGGGTGAGGCAAGAGAGATCAAGAAACAATGAGATGATGTTGGTCAGCATGATAATTAGTGATCACAAATCTGAGCCAGTTCATGAAAAGACATGTCTTGTTGCTTACATTTTTTCTGGTCAAATTATATTCTTTTTCACCTTAATTATAGTGTCCCCAGCCACTTCCTTACAAATGGATTGCAATACTTCCTTCCATTGCACCTTGCTACTTGGTTCCCCAAAACCTACTTTCATTGTACTAGTGCAATGTGTGAGTTTTCCATTTCTCACTAAATCCAAGGAGCTCAGACTTCACTCCATTCTTTCTAGGTCCAATGATGAAACCATTAGTTGTATCACACCACTTGCTCCCATAATACCCCTCTAGCCAGTCAAGGTAGGTAAGGTAAGACTGAAACGTCTGCCAGTATTTCTCTGCTGACAGCCCTATGCGGTCTAGGACAGCTGCCTTCACCGCCTCGTAGTCCTTGGCCTGGTTGCTGCTCAGTGCCATATAGGTTGCTTGAGCCTTGCTGGCCAGAGAGGGAGCCAGTTGTAGGGCCCAGGTTTCCCTATCCCATCCGGCACCCATGGCTACCTGCTCAAAGGTATAAAGAAAGGCGTCCGTCCGGGTCATCGGCAGGGCCCATCTTACATAGGCCTAACGTCGTTGTGTGGGTGCCCTCACCTGTCCCCAGTCTTTGTAGGAGTTGCTGCACTTTGGCCTGCTCCTTTGTAAGTTCCTGGAGAGTTTTCTGTTGCTCTGCCTGCCAGGTGAGTAAGGCCTGCCTCTCTAGCTGGTAGGATTGCTAGAAGGCTTGCAGTGCCTTCTGCATCTCCTCCTGTTGCTTTGCTAGCCACTGCAGGGTTCCCTCCATCTCTGGGCCACCAAGATCTTGCGCCGGCTTCAGATCCCGGACAAGCCCCCACATGTAGTGAGGTGCACACTGGGACCCTCTGGTTTAGGCCCCCATTGCCCTCTCCAATCAGTCAGGAACACCTCAGCTTGATGCAACACCAGAGTTCTTTATTTACAGTTGTTTTCCTGCCACCACTTTCCACCTATGTACAGGTTTCGCAGCCAACTTTGCCAAGTGCAGGCCTGGCCAGTAACAGACCAGAAGACTCCCACCTCCCTCTGTGCCTGGCCTTTCTTCTGCCCACTTCCTCTGGCTTCCTCCCAGCCTTTATAGCCATGGCTAATGAGGCTGGCAGGTGCTGCCTGTTACCAAACAGACACAGGGCTATTCACCCAGCCCCAATCCATTCCCCTTGGATGGACCCTGCACCCTGTCACAGATGCTGACTCCAAGCAGATGCATGGGATTCCCTATATAGGGATGGCCTCCTGCACAATCTTCTATGTCATCTGTGTCTCATTCTTCATAAACATCAGAATATGTGTGAAACACCAAGTCTATTATGTTGGTCTCTTTCTCTTGTGACATCATCTAAAGCTGCTCCTTGGAGTGGTCTCTGCATTCCTGATTGTTAATCACCATCTCTGGTTCACACAGGTACTGGCAGGGCTGCAGTTCCTGCATACAAATTGTCGAATTATCCATACAGACATCAAGCCAGAGAACATCTTGCTGCAGTTGGATGAGGAGAGTCTCCAGAAGCTTTTGCATGACACAGCTGCCTGGAGCCAAAGCATAAATCTGGGCCTAAAGAAACCAGGTAGGTAGAAAGGGTAAAGATGTGCAGAGTTTTAGTACAGGAAGTGGGACTCACACAGGTGCTAGGATTCCTGCGAGGAACAAGAACATTCCTGCTTATTGCACCCCAACCTCAGCCTATGGAGATTTCATACCAAGGGTAAATATACAGTAGGATAAATTCCTGCATTGGCTGGTGAGAGGCCATTGGCCTAGATGACCCTGTATTGGTAGGCCTTTTCCATCTCTTGCTTCTAGGAGTAAGCCCATCTGTCTCATATACCAACCACTCAAACCCCAGTCTAGGTCTGTTTGTGTATAGACATGCTGCTGCAGATGGGTTTGTGTGCAGGAACAACTGGAAAACTATGAGCATTTGCTGATGCCTTTCCATCACTTCTGAGCAATTACTCACAGCCTTACAGTACAATACAGTTCCACCTTGTATAGCACTTTTCATGCTAATTGTAACCCAAAGTATTTTGTTTTAACCATGCAAAGGCCCATCTCCGGTATCTGATGTTTAAGGAGATCTGTGTTTACTGCTCTTCTTCAGACTTATATAGGCGTTGCAATGACTTCTCAGGGTCTCTTCATCTCAGTGCTTCCTCTGGTTGTGGATAGTACCTATGCAACTCAACGGGCTAATGTCTTTCCTGTATCCTCTTTCACCTGGGGCAGTCTGTGAGGCCAGGAATCAGTGCAGCCAGACCAACAGCCTTCATAAAGAGCAAAGGCTGGAAAATAAAACCTTCCCTTGTTTTTTGTTTGTTTGGTTTTTGCTTTATGCACTGGCTTCTGTGACTTTAAAATAAAACTTTCTCATTTGTGACTTCTATTTTCTCCAAGACAGTTTAACAACAGCCACAGTCAAGATCAAATTCCTGTTTCACAAAGCTCAGTGTCCTGGCATCAAGAGCTGCTGGGACAGGCTCTCGTGTCTCAGAGAGTACAGTTATCCAAATAAATGTCCTTGCCTGACTGGGGCACCAGCAAGGCCCAGTTGCTTTCCATTAGTCCCAGCAAAATTGACGAAATAGGAATTCCTATCCAGCCACTCTTTGCCCAGTTAAATTTATGACCATAGATCTGAGAACCATGTCTGACAACCAGAATAAGAGAGGGGGATTGTATTTGCACAGGAATGGAAACAAATCTGATCTGCTGAAAGGTAGCAGCAGCCTTAAAACTATGCAATTCATGGGGACATCATGATGAGATGGACACGCAGCTCCCCCTGCTATTCTGACTCTGTTGATGCCCCTCAATCCAGCCCTGCAGCATCTCCCCCACTCCCTCCTACAGATCTGCTGATGCCCTTTAGTCCTGCCCACACATATACACAGCTCTATCACTGCAAACTAGTCCTCGCTTGTGGTCCAGACAGTCACATTTGACAAGAAATCTTCAGAGGAGAACATCTAGTTCATGTTCTCAGTGTGTTAAACGACTACATTCTATTCTGTTCTATTTAGGTTCTTATTCTGAGAACGCTACTTCCTTTCTGTAATTTAAACACAACACCAGCACTTGTATTCTGAGTCTTTGCAGCAGAGATATTCCTCACCTTCTAGGAATGATTTGGGAGATGTAACACATTTTATGTCACAGCTTGTCTTGTGGTGCTGCTGTTTCATGGACCTAATGGTTTGGGGTGAATGGTGACACTAAATTACTGGCAGATTTTTGCTTGAATCAAGCTTGCATGATAGTGTATGACATATATTGACAAGCACTTCATTGTAAAGTAACATAATCTGCAAGATATTTGAGGGAAAGGGACGTCTTTTCCAAGATAAAAATCAAAAGGTAACTGGTCACCTTTCAATTTTCAGAGCAGATTCTGTCTGCCAGATGTCAGTACCCTGCAGGGATCACATTTCCTCTTGCTGATGTTGTCAGAGGAGAAAAGCCAGTGCTATCGCTGTGATCTGAGGGACTCAGTAGGACATGCTCTTTCCTGAGTCAGTGTTGGGCCCCAGTGCCTCGGCTTGGTGCGAAGGGAACTGTGACGGGTTGGATCACAGAAACTCTCTTGGGAGCTGCTACCTGTTGCGCCAAGACTACCTCTACCCCTGCTTCCCTGCCAGCTCAGGACCCCAGCACCCTGCCTTGCTGAGCCAGACACTCCCGTCTGCTCCAAGGGTCTGAATTACTTGTCCCAAAGCTGCAGGTTTACCTGAAAGCAGCTCACAGAAGTGTGCTTGTCTTTAGCACTCAGATGCCCAACTCCCAATGGGGTCTAAACCCAAATAAATCCGTTTTACTCTGTATAAAGCTTATGCAGGGTAAACTCATAAATTGTTCACCCTTTATAACACTGATAGAGAGAGATGCACAGCTGTTTGCTCCCCTAGGTATTAATACACACTCTGAGTTAATTAATAAGTAAAAAGTGATTTTATTAAATACAGAAAGTAGGATTTAAGTGGTTCCAAGTAGTAACAGACAGAACAAAGTAAGTCACCAAACAAAATAAAATAAAATGCGCACATCTATGTTTAATCAAACTGAATATAGATAATCTCACCCCACAGAGATGCTTCAGTAAGTTTTTTTTTTTTTCAGACTGGACACCTTCCAGGCCTAGGCACAATTCTTTCCCCTGGTACAGCTCTTGTTCCAGCTCAGGTGGTAGTTAGGGGATTCCTCATGGTGGCTCCTCTCTCCTCTTTGTCCTGTTCTACCCCTTTGTATATCTTTTGCATAAGATGGGAATCCTTTGTCCCTCTCTGGGTTCCCACCCCACCTTCTCAATGGAAAGACACCAGGTTAAAGATGGATTCCAGTTCAGGTGACATGATCACATGTCACTGCAAGACTTCATTGCCCACTTGCCAGCACACAGTATACAGGAAGACTTACAGGTAAAACACACCCTTCTGCAGACAATTGTCCTGGTTAATGGGAGTCATCAAGATTCCAAACCACCATTAATGGCCCACACTTTGCATAATTACAATAGGCCCTCAGAGTTATATTTCATATTTCTACTTTCAGATACAAGAGTGGCAAATTTATACAAATAGGATGATCACACTCAGTAAATTATAAGCTTTGTAATAAGCAACAAAGAGTCCTGTGGCACCTTATAGACTAACAGATGTATTGGAGCATAAGCTTTCGTGAGTGAATATCCACTTCATCAGATGTATTGGAGCATAAGCTTTCGTGGGTGAATATCCACTTTGTCAGACGAGCTTGTGCTCCAGTACATCTGTTAGTCTATAAGGTGCCACAGGACTCAGTCTGGATCTCTAAAAAGCAACAAACACAGCTACCCCTCTGAAGCTTTGTAATGATACCTTACAAGAGACCTTTTGCATGAAGCATATTCCAGTTACATTATATTCACTCATTAGCATATTTTTATAAAATTATATAGACTGCAGCGTCACAGGAACTGCGATGCAGAGTGGGGTGAGTGACTGAATAGGGGCGCTCTTCCCTCAGAGTTGGTGCTGACCCCAATGCTCCACTTCAGACAATTACAGGCTGTTCTTCTAAAATCCTCTTTCCAGTCTAACTGGATACCAGATTCTTCTTTGTGTCCTCTTCTTAGCACATAGAAGTTTCAGCGGTGGGTAAAGAGGAATCACCTCTCTGTAAAGCACTGTAGGATTCTTTGGGCTGAAAGGCATTAGATAAAGGCAAAAACACACATGAATGATCTGTGTTGAATGATATACCTGTTAGTTTGGAGACAGAGAGACAAGAGGGGTGAGGTAATATCTTTTATTGGACCAACTTCTGTTGGTGAGAGAGACAAGCTTTGGAGCTACAGAGAGCTCTTCCTAAGGTCTGGGAAAGGTACTCAGCATGTCACAGCTAAATACAAGATCAATCAGATAGTTTAGCTTAAGTGCTTAGCACATATTCTAAGGGATCATTCAAAGTGAAGTGGCTGGATAACACCCCTGTAGTCATAGGACAAAAGGGGGATTAGTGGGTTGCAGATTGTTATAATAATCCATAAATCCAGTGTCTCTCTTAAAACCATAATTTTTTGTATCTAGAAAAATTGTGAATTTAAGCTGTGTTTTTTTTTCATACAGGAATTCTTGCCAATCAACTGGATCATTGCAATATAATGAAAATGGGAGTGAAAATTGCAGACTTAGGCAGCGCATGCTGGACCGTGAGTCAGTTTCAGCTCTCAACCCCCAGGATCAAGGAGCCTGTTCTCTCTTTTCTGACTCTGATCTTAGTGTCTGCCCATCATTGCACATCTCCTTGAAAAGTTTTATTGTGCTGTGAAAGAGAGATTGATTTCATCTTGTAATATGTGTTTGTCCTCTGCACTCCCAGCTCAGAGCTGAGCTCTGTACTCTGGGCCATGCTGCATGCTTTGGGCAAGCTTGTATGTGCATACAGTTAGCTTCTACAATTAGAAATGTCAAACAATGTCAGTCCAGTAGAAGACAAATCATTTAACAGCAGGATACCAAGGGAGGAAAAATAACTTTTAAAGTGGTAACAAGAGTGGCCCATTTCAGACAGTTGACAAGAAGGTGTGAGTAACAGTAGGAGGAAATTAGTATTGGGGAAATTAGGTTTAGGTTTTATAATGACCCAGCCACTGCCAGTCTTTATTCAGGCCTAATCTGATGGTGTCCAGTTTGCAAATTAATTCCAGTTCTGCAGTTTCATGTTGGAGTCTGTTTTTGAAGTTTTTTTGTTGAAGAATTGCCACTTTTAGGTCTGTTATTGAGTGACCAGAGTGATCACACCTTCTTGTCAATTGTCTGATATGGGCCACTTTCGTTACCACTTCAAAAGTTATTTTTTCTCCCTTGGTATCCTGCTATTAAATTAATTGTCTCGTTAGACTGACCTCACACTTGGTAAGGCAACTCCCATCCTTTCATGTATTTGTACCTGCTCCTGTATTTTCCACTCCATGCATCTGATGAAGTGGGTTCCAGCCCACGAAAGCTTATGCCCAAATAAATGGGTTAGTCTCTAAGGTGCCACAAGGACTCCTCGTTGTTTTAGTCCAGTAGAAATGTCTAATCATGAAGAGAATGAAGGGAAATCACCCCAGGTGTTGTGGGGCTCAGCCTGTAGATCTGCTGTATCCCGCATGAGATTAGGTGTATGCATTCAGCATGTTCCATCCATGGTCTGTACCACTATGTCCTGGACTTTGCTGTGATTTTCTTTGTTTTTAATCAGTTGTGAACCACTAGCCATAGTCCATCCTTTCTGTTTCAGTACAAGCCCCTTTCCAAAGAGATCCAGACCCAGCCATATCGAGCCCTGGAAGTTCTTCTTGGGTTAGATTACAGCACTCCTGCAGATATCTGGAGCACAGCCTGCCTGGTAGGTACTCTCAGCCCAATGGACATGGTGATTGCAGAGCACCACAGATGTGAACATGAATGACACACCAGCAACCCCGTGAGAATATCTGTCCTCAGCCATTAGTTTATTTTACTGCATTTGTGAGTAAGACGAGTCTGGTCTGAAGAAGTCATGTGATAAAAATAAGCACTCTGCAAATACCAACTTCTGTTCAAAGTTGTACTGCAGATAAACCTCTTAATTGTCTTGTCCCTATATTGATTACAAGGCAATTAATACCCTATATATGGAACCTAACATATGTCAAACTGAACCAGATATACACTGAGATTTACCCAGGCAAAGGGGAATGTGATGTCTGTGGTGGCAGAGCAGGGACTGTCGGCACCTGCATGTGTTTCCTTATCTTAGGAACACTCCTGTGTCATGGAGTATTGGAGAAGTGAAAAATGGGGTGGTGCTGAGGGAGTGCAGGGACTGGTGAACAATGACTCTCTTGATTGTCTGGCTTGGGCACTGAGTGGATTAATAGGCTACTTCATTTCCAGGCATTTGAAATGGTGACCGGCGAGTGCCTTTTTGAACCCCAGGCCGGGAAATATTTCTCCAAAGATGATGGTAGGATTCTGTCATTTTCAATGACTTCATTGATGAAAGGTTCATAAAAATCTAAATATCCAGCTTCTTGTTTTCCTCCATTCTCTCTCTCTCTCTCTCTAGATCATGTTGCTCGTATCATTGAACTCCTGGGAAGAATTCCTCCTAAAATTATTTTCTCCTGGAAACAGTCATCAAAATTCTTCAGCAGACAAGGTGAAAATAGTTGCTGGGGAGTTATCCAGAAAGGCATAGGCGCTGACTCCGTGGGTGTTCCGGGGCTGGAGCATCCATGAGGAAAAAATGGTGGGTGCTGAGCACCCACCGGAAGCCCCTCTATCAGCACCTTCCCCTTCTCCCCAGGGCTTCCTGCCCAACAGCGGGCCCCGCCAATCAGCGCTTCCCTCTCCTGCTTGCCGCAATCAGCTGTTCCGCGGAGTGCAGGAGGCTGGGGGCTGGGAGGGAAGGAGAGAGGATGCAGCACACTTGGAGGAGGGAGCGTAACGGGGCAGAGCGGGGGTGGGAAGATGCGGGGCGCGACAGGGGTGTGACCTCATGGGAAGGGGTGGAGTGAGGGCAGGGCCTGGGGCAGAACCAGGGGGTCAAGCACCCCCCAGCACAATGGAAAGTTGCCGCCTGTGCAGAAAGGTGCAGATCACTGACCCACCCCTAAATAACTTGCTCTTTGAAAAACAAACAAAAATCTATCTTAAGCAAAGTTCTCTGTAAGCAAGGAGGAGAGCTGAAGACTCCATGAAGTCCTCTAGGACCTTGCTATGCCAGCCTATTGACTTGAGAGTTACTCAGGAGATGAATGCCAGTACAAAATTCTAAAGTTGGTAGGAGTTTCATAGTCAGTGAGGACTAAGAAATATCCCAAAAGGACCTAGATAGAGAGTCGAAACGTGGGATGAAAATAACTAAATGAGAGTCAAGCTGGAAGAAGCCTGAAATTCGGGCATTATGCTGACAGAGGACAAGCACATTCTCTTCCCAACTCCACCGCCTTTGCCTCCAGCCCAGTCTGTCTATAACAGGGGTAGGGAACCTATGGTACACGTGCCGAAGGCGGCACACAAGCTGATTTTCAGTGGCACTCACACTGCCCGGGTCCTGGCCACAGGTCCGGGGGGGCTCTGCATTTTAATTTAATTTTAAATGACGCTTCTTAAACATTTTAAAAAATGTATTTGCTTTACATACAATAGTTTAGTTAAATATTATAGACTTAGAGAGAGAGACCTTCTAAAAATGTTAAAATGTATGACTGGCACGCAAAACCTTAAATCAGAGTGAATAAATGAAGACTTGGCACAGCACTTCTGAAAGGTTGCCGACCCCTGGTCTAAAATGTGCATCTCCTTTCTTTGAATCTCTTTGCTGCCTCTCCTTTGGCTCATCAAGTTTAAACATTTTGTCGTTGACTCCAAGGCCCTACCTAGCACTCTCCCTCCCCACTTTCCCACTTAGTCTCTTACTATGGTCCTTTCTCCACTCAGCCAGTGAAACAGCCTCAAACAGGGATTTCCCTACCCCTCTCCCCCATTTTTGTGAACTAGTTACACGCAGTGTTGCCAGTTTAGTGATTTTTTTTTAATTTGAACTGAAATTGAAACATTAATACATACTTTAAAAGTATATACAGTGTATGATAAAATACGTGTATCTGAAAGTATAATAGATTTGAAAAGTATGAACATAGACTAGCTTCCTTATACAGCTGTTGTTTTTATGATGATGTCAGTGCATTTATTTTGGTGATGTTGGCCAAATTATGATTTGTAATCAAAGTCTAAACGAGCTCTCCCTGACAGCTAGTGATGAGCTGGGGCTGGGGGAAAAGACTTCAGGACCAGATTGTATTTACAGTCACACCTAATCTACCTAGGTATCCAGCAAACAGAGCTGTGTTGCCCAAGTGATAGATTTTGGCTGGGGTTGGGTTACAGATCACTTGAATGCGGGGTGGGGGATAATTTAATGTTGTTGTTCTTATTGTATGAGTAGAGGGCAGTAGAACTGTACTTAGCCTGTGCTGATGGAGGGCATCAAGAGAGAGGGTGGGGACAGGTGTTTTGCTTGATGGTCTGCCTGAGTCACAAGTACTATTTGACCTGCCCTCTCCACTGTTTAAAGATGGACTTTGCCCCAGGCAGGGCATGTCCCAGTCTCTGGGTTTAAGCCCTGCGCAGACTGAAACAGGCCTATTCCAGTAAGTGACCCCCCCACACAACAGCTGCCTCAAGTGCTTGGGGGAATCACACGTGAAGGACAAGTGCCATATTTGTAAAAACTTTTGTCCTAGGACTCAGAGGGAGCAGGATATTCATTTGCAGGCTCTCCTCATGGAGGCTTCCCTTCATCCGGCTTCCGAGCTGGCCCACCAAGACTCACCGAGTGCCTCAGTCTCAGTGCACAGCACACCGCCAGCACCAAGCTCCACCTGGCTCCCTGTCGCCTGTTCCCAAAAAGAAAGCAAGGCAGCATGGTTCCCCGGCACCAGACAAGAAGGGCCATGGGACATCGGGCAAAGGACCCAGTTCAGGATGCCCGGCCACTCTGGAGCCACATGGACATGCCTCCCTGGTCGGGGCCCTTAGCCCCTTAAATGATCCACCACCAACTCCCAGGAGTGGTATGGGACCCTGTAGCAGGGTGCTTACCCCGCTCCTGCCCTGAACGGCGTAAAACAGCCCTGGGAGAGGGCTGTGGCAGGGAAAGCAGCTACTAGGCTGATTGGGGAAGCAGCCGCAGCTGGGCCACGCCCCAATCAGGCCTCAGCTGGCCCTATATAAGAGGCTGGGAGCCAGGAGCCTCAACAGTCTCTCTCTGCGTTCAGAGAGAGAAGGGCCTGGCTGCAGGGAGGTTAACCAGGTATCTGGAGTGGAGCAGGGCTGGGAAAAGGGCAAGGGGGCTGGGGAGCTCCGGCCTAGGAAAGCCCCAGGCTGCAGGCCTGGTAAGGCCTATCAGGTACTGGGTTGCAGGGGCAGCCCACGGGTAGCCAGAGGCAGCAGGTCCAAACCCCTTTGCCTGTGATGAGTGGCTTATACTGCAGTCTTCCCCAGTGAACAGGGGCTAGATGGAGACTGGGCAGTAGCCAAGACTGAGGTGAAGTGGGGATAGTGGGTGGGGGTTCCCCTGTGAGGGGGAGACCCAGAGCTGTGAGGGGTTACTGCCAGGGGGCAGCACCCCAGACAACAGGGCACTGGGTCCGGGAGGGACACGGGGGCCAAGCAGTAGCAGGATACCGGCCTGCAGAGGGCGCACCAATGGCTGGAGAGCTAATTCCCGGAGTTGACCAGCAGGAGTCGCCGCAGGGGTGAGTCCCACACCGTCACAGACCCAAACTCCTGACGGGATCGACTCCTTCCCAAGATCCGAGAGAGCACAGCATGTGCCAAAGGAAAGGGCAAAGGTTCCCTATGAGGGCCAGCCAGCTGCTAAGACCCCTCGGGGCAGTGGAGCGCTACTGATCCCTCGAGACAAGACAATGCTCTCCACCTTCACACTGCAGATCGCTGGAGTTGCAGCCCAGATCCTCTCAGGCTCACTCTCGGTCACTGGTACCGCGATCACGGTCCCTGCCGTCTTGAGGTGGATCGCCTAGAGGCGGGTGCCTGTCTCCGTACTACCAGCACCATTTGCCCTCCCGCCGGTCATCTTCTCAGCACAGATCTCAGTCGCCTGCCCTGCGGGAGCGCTCCCCCTCACATCTCTGTTCCCCCCAGCACCAGTCCCCTCGATACCGACACCGATTCTCTCGCTCCAGGCACTGATCTCCAGTGGTGACAGTCAGCAGACAGATTCAGGCGTCGACGGCCCCACCATGGTCACCGGAAGGGGATTCCTCTGGCATGGAAGAGCAGCTCAGCCCCTCACCTAAACTCTACCGGTGCGATTGGGCACTTGAGGCCACATCGACATCGACGGCACCATCTTGGCAGCATGGACAGTGGCCAGCGCAGTGGCCTTATTGGAGCATGTGGGGAGTGCTGGTCATGTTGATGCCCTCTTCACACCGTGCATCTGCCGCCGCCCTGGAGCAACAGTTGGTGGCACCAATGGCACCGGGCTCGGTTGGTGCATGAAGCGAGCCCTTTGGCAGCCCATCCAGGGTCTGCAAGGAGAAGGGATAGGGACAGAAGTTTCAACCGTTGCTGCCGTCCTTTCTCCTCCCACTTGCCGCACAGTCCACTCCTGCAAAGCATCTCTGGGGTCAGAAGCGCTCATTTCGAGGGGGCGCTCAAGAGTGATGCCCCAGTCAGCTCCCAGGTTCCCAGGACCCTGGTCTTTCCTCAGCCAGCTTCGGCCTGGGCGCAGGTCACCCCAGACCACTGGGGTGCTGGACATAGTGTCACAAGGCTACAGTTTTCAGCTGCCCCTACCTCTCATCTCCCCTGCTTCCCATCCCTTTTCAGGGACCCTTCTCACAAGCAACTCCTTGTTCATGAGGTTGAGAACCTCCTGTGCTTGGGGGCAGTGGAGGAGGTCCCCCAGGACATGACAGGAAAGGGGTTCTATTCCCACTACTTCCTAATCCCGAAAGCAAAAGGGGGCCTCAGACCCATTCCGGACCTGTGATGCCTCAGCAAGTCTCTCAAGAAGTTGAAGTTTCGCATGATTTCCCTGTCCTCCATCATCCCCTCCCTGGATCCAGGAGACTGATACGCCACCCTTGACCTGAAGGATGCTTATTTCCATATTCTAAGGTTTCAGGTGTTTCCTCTGTTTTATAGTGGGTGGACGCCATTTCCAATTCACTGCGCTCCCCTTTAGCCTCTCATCGGCTCCAAGGGTCTCCACAAAATGTATGGTGCCAGTGGACGCTTATCTGAGATATCGAGGGGGTCCAGGTCTTCCCGTATCTCAATAACGGGCTCATCAAGGGCAGGTCTCAGGAACAAGTGCAGAGAAGCCTCGATCTGCCATGACCTGGGCCTGTTGGTAAATGAGAAAAACTCCACCTTAAGGCCAGTCCAACGCATAGAGTTGATAGCGGCGGTTCTCAACTCGATGCAAGCCAGAGCCTTCCTTCCAAAGGCATGTTTTCAGGCCATGTCGGACCTGATCTCCCATGTGAGACCCACCCGTTCACCACGGCTCACGCCTGCCCATGGTTGTTGGGCCACATGGCCACCTGTACATATGTGGTAAGTCGTGCCAGGCTCCACCTCTGCCCTCTGCAAGTGTGGCTGGCATCGGTTTACATCCCCAACAGGCATGACCTAGACTGGGTAGTCAGGGTGCCGGATCACATCCTATCATCCCTGGAATGGTGGATGAACCCCGGGTCAGTGTTGCAGGGAGTTCCCTTCACAGCTGCGTCCCTGTCAGTGACCCTGGTCTCTGATGTTTCGGGCCTGGGCTGGGGAGCCCCCCTGGGCGAGCTCAGCATGCAAGGTCTCTGGCTGTGAGATGATCTGGCCCTCCACCTCAACGTCAGGCAGCTCAGGGGCAAGGTGGTGCAGGTCCTAACAGACAATACTGCTGCGGTGTATTACATCAACAGGCAGGGAAAAGCCAGGTCATCAGGCCTTTGTCAAGTTCTCAGCCTTTGGGACTTCTGTGAGCGGCAGGCCATTCATCTGGTAGCTGCACATCTGCCCAGGAGCAGGAACGTGTTTGCAGATTGCCTCAACAGGACCTTCTCGTCTCACCACGAGTGGTCGCTCCATCTGGAGGCAGCCAGCATGATCTTCCGGAAGTGGGGGACTCACCAGGTGGACTTGTTCGCATTCTGTCAGAACAGGAAATGCCACGTGTTCTGTTCACTCTGGGGGATGGACGGGGTTCCCCGTCAGATGCTTTCCTGCTCCCATGGTCAGGGGCCCTGATGTATACCTTCCTGCCAGTGCCGTTGATCCACAGAGTCCTCGTGAAGATCAAACAGGACAGGGCGAAGGTTATCCTGATAGCCCCTGAGTGGCTTTGCCAGCACTGATTCAGCACACTGCTGGACCTTGTGGTAGCCGCCCCACTGCGGCTAGCTTTTTGGCTGGACGTCCTGGCCCAGAACCATGGCAGTCTTCTGCTCCCGAACTTGGTGGAGTTGCACTTGACAGCATGGGTATTGCATGGCTGAATGTGGAAGAGCGGGAATGCTTGGCCCAGGTTCAACAGGTCTTGCTGGGTAGCAGAGCGACTTACCTGACCAAGTGGAAAAGGTTCATGTGCTGGGCTTCAGAACGATGTATCCAGGCCGAGCAGGCCTCGCTGCAGGTTATTCTGGATTATCTTCTGCACCTCAAGCTCCAGGGCTTGTCCCTGTCATCAGTCAGGGTCCACCTGGCCACTATTTTCACCCTCCATTCCAAGGCAGGTCGGTCTTCACTCACAACATGATGGCCTGGTTTTTGAAAAGTCTGGAGCGTCTCTACCCTCATGTCCAGGAGCCTGTCCTTCCTGGGACTTGAATCTCACGCTGTGGAGGCTCATGGGGCCTTTCTTTGAACCTCTGGCTTCCTGCTCTCTTCTCCTTCTCTCCTGGAAGATTTCATTCCTGGTTGCAATGATGTCTGCCTGCAGGGTGTCTGAGATCAGGGCTCTTATTTCAGAACCGCTTTACATATTCTACCAGAATAAGGTCCAGCTGCGACTGCACTCAGCGTTCCTGCCCAAGGTAGTTTCCCAGTTTCATACCGGCCAGGACATGTACTTGCCTGTCTTCTTCCTGAAGCCTCATAAATTGGAAAAGGAATGCAGGTTGCATGCCCTGGATGTTGAGAGGGTGCTGGCCTTCTATATCGACAGGACAAGGCCATTTTGCAGGTCAACGCAGCTGTTCGTTGCAGTGGCAGGCAGGATGAAAGGTCGCCCAATGTCTGCTCAAAGGATTTCATCCTGGATCACAGCCTGCATCTGATACTGCTACAAGCTGGTGAAAGTGCCTCCACCGGCAAGAGTCACGGCGCACTCAACTAGAGTGCAAGCATCATCAGTGGCTTCTTGGCTCAGGTGCCCATCTAAGAGGCCTGTAGAGCTGCTACCTGGTCATCTGTCCACACATTTACACCCCATTGTGCGCTTACCCAGCAGGCCCGGGACGATGCTGGCTTCGGCAGAGCAGTGCTGCAAGCTGCAAGACCATGAACTCTGAGCCCATCTCCATTGGCACTGCTTGTGAGTCACCTAGAACGGATTCGACATGAGCAAGCACTCGAAGAAGAAAAAACGGTTACCTACCTTTTCGTAACTGTTGTTCTTCAAGATGTGTTGCTCATGTCCATTCCATTATCCGCCCTCCTGCCCCTCTGTTGGAGTTGCCAGCAAGAAGGAACTGAGGGGGCGTAGGGCCGGCAGCACCTGATATACTGGTGCATGAGTGCGGCACTCAAGGGGGAGCCACTGCCAACCAGTGTTCCCTCTAAATTTTCCCACCCATGTGTGGAATTTAATTTTATTATGTGCTATGGAGGTGATGTGTCACACACCACCTTCACATTGGTGCACATAACAAAATTCATGTGGTGGTTGTGGGACCAACGGGTGCAGAGAGTGGGAGGGAGCTCAGGGCTGAGACAGAGGGTTGGGGTGAAGGTTTGTGAGGGCTCCAGCTGGAGGTGTGGCCTCTGGGGTGGAGCTTGGTGCATGGGGTGAGGGCTCCAGCTGGGGGTGGGGGCTCTGGGGTGGGACCAGGGATGAGAGGTTTGGGGTGCAGGAGGATGCTCTGGTAGGGAGAGAAGACTCCCTGCAGGTCTCTCTCCCCGCAGTAGCACCTGGGCTGGGGGGAGAGGCATCTGTCCCCACTGCAACAGCTCCGGGGATGGGACTGCAGGATAGATGCCTCTCCCCCAGTCCCAGCATGGCTGCATCTGGGTCCTGGGCCAGGCCAGCCCACCCCGGCAGGTCTTGGCCGCAGCGGAGTTGGGGCCGGTGGAAGGGTTCCCTGGCCACGGCAGGTCTGGGCTGCCCCGGCTGCAGCAGGTTGGCAGCCAGGCTAGGTGGGGACTGGGGAAGGGGCGTCCCTCTCACGGCTGCAGCAGGACCCCGTGCAGGTTCCCTAAGTGCTTACATGGCGCTAAGTAGATTGCGGCTGCGCAGCTTACAGGAAACTTAGCCGCTGACCCTACGGATACCGCTAAGGCAAAAATCTCCAACAACCGCGCACATGGGCACGCGCATACCTAGAATGGAATAGACGTGAGCAACACATCTTGAAGAACAACCATTACAAAAAGGTAGGTAACCGTTTACAGATCCAGACTAACATGGCTACCCCTCTGATACAAAAAGATAGGTAACCGTTTTTTCCTTCCATGGTGCCAACAAGAAGTGAGTCAAAAGATAGTCATTATTGATATTTTTCTCATTAATTGTGTATATTTGTAAATTTAATTGACCCATTGGGTACTGAACGTGCCTAACCTAACTGCATGCTCTCTGGGCAAGGACTGTGTCTTCTGTTAAGTGTCTACCAGACTGCTGGGCCTGTAAAAGCAGCAATCATAATAAAGAAATTATACATGAGTTTGCAGTGAGATATGGCAACAAAAAAGGGCCAATGCATTTTTGGGCTGCATTCACAGAGGTGTCACGGAGCAGGGAGGTGATGGTCTCTGACTTTATGGCCCCTGGTGTAACTGCATCTAAAATATTTAATTCACTTTTGGGCATATTACCACCAGAGCAATGTTGACATAGTGGGGGGAGTTCAAAGATCAGCACAACTGGCTGACAGGTGGCACCTTACAGGTATTGAATAAGTATAAAGAGTGAAGAGCAGGAGAATTATTTAAGATGGTACAGGGAGAATCCAGGAGGAGGTGGTGTGTAATAAAGCAGCAAGAGGAGAGGGATTTAGGAGACTTTTATACGCAACGGTGAAGTATTGTGCTTATGTCGTCTTTGGTAGGTGCTCTCCTACGGATTTCCAGGCTTTTCCCCTGCACTCTATACAACACCCTAATGGACAGATACAACTGGACAAAGCATGAGGCTGCTCCATTTACTAGCTTTCTTCTGCCAATGCTGGAATACACACCAGCCAAACGGACAACAGCAGTGAAATGCCTCCAACATCCATGGCTGAGTATCCAGTGTCCAGATCAGCCTTGTGACTCTTTCTCTGGAGATGGAACACAGAATATAAATTTATTCCACAGGACATAGAACTATACCAGATGGCAAATCTGTTGAAGATGCAGGCCATAGAATTCATAGCGGAATTCAAGCATTGGCAGCCTTTCTGTCTCCCACTATGTTCCTGTCCTTTCACCAGGCTCCATTCCCCTAACACCATAATCCAAGTAGCCTGATTGTCTCACTCTCTTTCCTCAGCAGCTTGTTGTCTGTTACAATGGATCCATCTCCTCTGTTCCTGAACCTAGGTGCTTTTACTCCATTACTTTCCCATTTATTGCCACATCTATGCACCTGCCACCAATCTGTCTACGGAGATGGCACAACTAGGGTGACCAGATGTCCTGATTTTATAGGGACAGTCCCGATTTTGGGATCTTTTTTCTTATATAGGCTTCTATTACCCCCCACCCCCATCCCAATTTTTCACATTTGCTGTCTGGTCACCCTAGGCACAACTCAACTTCCATATTGGTTTCTGCAGAAGCTAGACTTCCATTAAAAGAACAGGAGTACTTGTGGCACCTTAGAGACTAACAAATTTATTTCAGCATAAGCTTTCATGGGCTGCAGCTCACTTCTTCAGATGCATAGAATGGAACACAGAGACAGAAGATATTTATACATACAGAGAACATGAAAAGGTGGAAGCACCCATACCAACTGTAAGAGGCCAATCAATTGAGATGAGCTATCATCAGCAGGAGATGTATGTATGTGTACTTCCACCTTTTCATGTTCTCTGTATGTATAAATATCTCCTGTCTGTGTGTTCCATTCTATGCATCTGAAGAAGTGAGCTGCAGCCCATGAAAGCTTATGCTGAAATAAATTTGTTAGTCTCTAAGGTGCCACAAGTACTCCTGTTCTTTTTGCGGATACAGACTAACACGGCTGCTACTCTGAAGCCTGTCATTAAAAGAAAAGTTAGGTTTTAGTCCTCTGTGCAGAGATCTCTAACCTGCTGCCTGCTAAATGTGGAAAGTCACAAATAGCTAATGCTCCCTCAACAGGTATAGAAGAGCTAAGCCCACTGTAGTTTCTCTGAATCAGAGTACAAGCTGCGCGAGGAGGATCCACAAAGGGGTTTAATGGTCTGGCAGCGGTACTGCTGGAAGCAGACCTTTAGGCCTAGCTCCCTAACCAAGTAGGGAATGTTCATGGACGCCATCAGTTACTCTAGATGTGAGAAAAGCCCCTTTGCTTGACTTTTGCTTGGGGCAGGAACGAGGAAAAGAGGGGACCAGCAAGTCTTTAGTGTGAACTAGCTAGTACAGGTTCTCAAACTGGAATCCACGAGGATACTCCAGGGGGTCTGTGAGTCACATCCAGGACCACCAGCCCCACCAATCAACTCCTCTCCCTTCCTCCCAGTACCTTCTGCAGGCCACAGAACAGCTGTTCAGTGGTGTGCAGGAGATGCTGGGAGGGAGGGGGAAGGAGTGGGGATAGGGCTTGCTTGAGGAAGGGGAGGGGCAGGGGTAGAGCGGGGGTGGGAAGATGGGGTGGGGCCCTGGGGGAAAGGGTGGAGTGGGGGCGGGGCCTGGGGCTGGGCAGGGGTTGAGCACCCTGGGGAAAATTAGAAGCCAATTTGGGGGTCAATGAAAAGTTTTAAATCAAAATGGGGGTCCTCAGGTTCTAAAGTTTGAGAACCGGTGATCTAGTACATTTTGATAGGTGTTAACTCTGAGTCTAATGATGATGAGTTGCATGTCAACACTGTTAACTATTTCCGTGCTGATCATTTTATCAATGTTACTCAGCTCCTCTGGGGTTACAAGTAGGATGGGGGAGAAGAAGAGAACTACCTTCTCCTCTCCTGTTATCTGATCCCAGTACTGCACTCCCTGATGCCATTTCCACAGCCCAGGTACCACATCTGTGGATGCTCCTATCTCACTGGCCTTCCAGGTAGCATTGCATTTGCTGAAGATTTCTTAGTCAGATACTGCATCAAAGGATATTCCAGATGTTTTGGCTGCAGTGTCTTATTCTGAGATGCGTCTGTATGTTCTTTACATTAAACAGGCATAATTCTGAAAAGGCTTCAGTTTAATTAATCCCCTTATTCCTGAATGGTTTGTAAGCATATGTAAATACCACACTTTGATGGGTCTTGGAAATTGAAGGGTAAACACACTAAATACAGTAATACCTGTAGGGACCCTGGATTAAGTTTGGCAATTCCTCCGAGTGGTCTGTCTAGACTAGTATCCTTTCTCAGATATTGGCCAGTACTTCATGTTGGAGAGAGAGGTGAATGAAACCTCATAATGGACAATTAAGCAGGAACCTGCCCCAAAAGGGAAATTTCTTCTTAAACCTGTTTAGTTGGCAGTTGGAGGGGTTTCAGACTATTCCTTTTTAATCCTGTTTCATGTAAATGCGGACGTTCATGTTATCCATATATTGTTCAGTATCTTTCTGACTTCAATTATATCTTGTGCTGAGTTCCACATGCTGCTGATGTGTCTGAGCAGCATTACAATGCACGTGTGGATCAGATTCACACGGGTGCCATCTTTCCTCTCCCCGGCTCAGGCCCCCGTGCCTGAGCAGCCCGTGCCTGGTGCCGGGCGGGGGAGAGCGGCCTGGCCCATCGGGGTTGGGGCAGTGGGTGACGGTCGGGCCTGGGTCCGGGCGGGGAGGCCAGCGGGATTGGGGCAGTGGGTGACAGTCGGGCCTTAGCAGCCTGTGCCTGGTGCCGGGTTTGGGAGAGTGGCCTGGCCCATCGGGGTTGGGGCAGTGGGTGACGGTCGGGCCTGGGTCCGGGCGGGGAGGCCAGCGGGATTGGGGCAGTGGGTGACAGTCGGGCCTTAGCAGCCTGTGCCTGGTGCCGGGTTTGGGAGAGTGGCCTGGCCCATCGGGGTTGGGGCAGTGGGTGACGGTCGGGCCTGGGTCCGGGCGGGGAGGCCAGCGGGATTGGGGCAGTGGGTGACGGTCGGGCCTTAGCAGCCTGTGCCTGGTGCCGGGTTTGGGAGAGTGGCCTGGCCCATCGGGGTTGGGGCAGTGGGTGGCGGTTGGGCCTGGTGCAGGGCAGGGGGGTGGCCCGGCCCAGCGGGGTAGGGGCAGCGGGTAACAGTCGGGGAAGGGTCCGGTGGGGAGGGGGTGGGGGGTGGCCCAGCGCAGCCGGGTAGGGGCAGCGGGTGACGCTTGGGCTGGTGCCGGGAGGGGGTGCGGTGGCCCAGCGGGGTAGGGGCAGCGGGTGACGCTCGGGACTGGGTCCGGCGGGGGGTGTGGGGGATGGCCCGGCCCGGCCCGGCCCGGCCCGGCCCAGCGGGGTAGGGGCAGCGGGAGACGCTCGGGGCTGGGTCCAGCGGCGGGAGGGGTGGCCCGGCCCGGCCCAGCACAGCTGGCTTGGGGCCGCGGGAGACGCTCGGGGCTGGTGCCGGGAGGGGGGGTGTGGCCCAGCGGGGTAGGGGCAGCGGGTGACGCTCGGGGCTGGTGCCGGGAGGGGGGGTGTGGCCCAGCGGGGTAGGGGCAGCGGGTGACGCTCGGGACTGGGTCCGGCGGGGAGAGGGGGGTGGTCCGGCCCGGCCCGGCCCGGCGGGGTAGGGGCAGCGGGTGACGCTCGGGGCTGGTGCCGGGAAGGGGGTGGCCCGGCCCGGCCCGGGGCAGCGGGTGACGCTCGGGGCTCCGGCGGGGGTGTGGGGTGGGGCCCGGCCCGGCGGGGTAGGGGCAGCGGGTGACGCTCTCGCTCTGGCTGGGGTTGCGCGGGGCGGGGCGGGGCGGCCGGGTGTACTGGGGTGGGGGCGGTTGGAGGCGGGGTCAGAGGCGAGGGGCGTGGCGGGGGACGTTGGGTCGCGGAGGGGCGGGGCAAAGGGGTGGGAGGATAGTGGATGACGGGCCGGATTCGTTGCAGGTGTGTGGGCGTGGCCGGGAATCACATGGAAGCGAGGAGCAAATCGGATTGGCCGGGCCATGCCGGTCGCAGCCAATAGGAAAGTGGAGCGGTTACAGGTCGCGCGGTGGGATGGAGGCGGATGAGGCGCTGCTGCCGCCGCTGCGGGAGCTGGGGGTCCCTGAGGCGGCGGCGCGCCGGGTGAGTCCGGGGCGGGGCCGGGCCGGGCCGGGCTTCGGTGAGCCGGGCGGAGCTGGGCTGGGCCGAGGCGGGGCTGGGGTCCCTGAGGCGGGGCGCGCCGGGTGAGGGCCGGGCCGGGCGGGCGGAGCCGGGCCTAGGGCGGGCGGGCGGGCGGGGCCGGCTTCACGACGCTCTTCCCCTACTCCCCCCTAGGCGCTGGCCCTGACCGGGAATGTGTCCGCGGAGGCGGCGGCGCAGCTCTACTTCGGCGGCCTGGAGACGCAGGTAGGCCCCCACCTGTCCCGCGCGGAGCCCGGCCCCGGCCGCCCCCGCGCGGAGCCCGGACCCAGCGGCCCATGCCCAGGTTTCTTTTTCAGGCGCAGGTGGATGGCGGCGGCGGCTGCTACAAGATGGTGTTTGTGGTGAACACGGAGCTCGCCATGGGCGTCGGGAAGGTAACGTGCCGGGAAGCCCAGATTCTACCCGGCCAAGCAGCGGCGCCGGGGTTGGTCGCCTGCCCAGACTGCGGAGCCACCTGTGAAAAGAGCTGGGTGCCAGCTCATTGCGTGGCCCTGTAGAGAGGGACCTGGCCTCCCTGTGCTGCTCTGCCCAGTTGCCTTGGGTTGCACACACCACTGGGACGTGAATAAGCACTTTGTTACGGAGGGGGAAATGAGCTTGTCCTTCTCTTCTCTCCCCGCCCCCCATCTGGGAAGGAGATGGGACTGGCTCCTGCTGAAGGCTGTATGTGAATGCAGAGGACTTGTGCCCCTATTCTCACACAGTGGGAGGAGTGGCTTCAGTGGCTCACCTGCTCAGATGTAATGTTTCCCCTTACAGATAGCAGCCCAGGTCGGACACGCAGCTGTTGGCCTGTACCAGTTAATACAAGAAAAATCCACTGGGAGGGAGATGATCTGTCAGTGGGATGAATATGGGTAAGATGGTAGTGTGTGCATGATAGACAAGTGTCCAGCCAGCCCATTGAATATATGTTGTAAATATATTCAGAGACAAAACGGAGCGCACTGACTCATGTTGGTCAGGCTTCCTTGTTGGGAGGGAGGGTGAAGGATTGAAATAATGGGCAATATCAAAGACTCTGCTTGAGGGGCAGCAGCTGCAGAGCTTTCACAGAACTTCACTGCATTCCCCTTGGATGTCCCTCTTAATCTCCCCTTTCACTAATTTTGCATTCACTCTAAATGGTTCTTCAAGCAGTTGTCTGAAATGTTTAAACAGATAAAGATGAGTAGACATCAGAATGTTCCTCATTCTACTTGGTAGCTGAAAGGGCCAAAGGAGGGAGGCCCCTTTCTTATCTGGACTTTTTGTGTCTCTTGTAGATAATTTAACTTAATAAATTAATCTAGAATAACTGTTATGCTCATATCTGAAGCAAGTGGGTTTGCAGTTGCTAGAGATGGATATCTAACTCTTGTTAGGCCAAAGACTTCCTTAGCTTGTACACTGCTCCCCTAGCCAAGCAGCTTGTGATAAGAGGTTGTGGGATAGTATGAGCTCTTTCTGATCACTTGCTTTTTCCTTGTTAGTGCGAAGAAGGTTGTAGTTCAAGGATCAAACACTGCCCACCTCATGGATCTGCAAGCATTGGCTTTGAGCCTGGAGCTGCCAACATACCTGGTGCAGGATGCAGGGAGAACACAGGTAACCAAGCTAGGAATTGAGTGCATGTGTGTAACTAATACAATGCATTTCTCCCTTTAAAAGGGTCAATGTCCCAGAGCTTGAAAACATTTGTGAGCAAAACTGATTCGGAGGAAGAACTTAAAACAATATGAAAAATAATTGGAAGTCAGTCTAAGAAAACTTTACTAGATGTCTTAATTGCTGAATTATGGGGTTTTTTATCAAACGATTCTTCAGTTAAACTGTTCTAGTTAAGGGATTTGAAAGAAGTGATAAAATTTTAAAGTTGGAGGGGGAAAGTAGACACTGGTAGCAATGACAACAAATTAGCAGTTATAAAATGAAGACCTTGAAAAGGGAAGCCAGAAGCCTGTAGCCTGTAAGGCTAAGGACAATAAAAAGGAATTATTCAAATATCCGAAACAAAATAAATTCTAGCAATGATGTAAGTCTGTTGTTGGATAGGGATGGTAAAATCATAGTATCGTGGGACTGGAAGGGGCCTCGAGAGGTCATGGCAGGATTAAGTATTATCTAGACCATCCCTGACAGGTGTTTGTCTAACCTGCTCTTAAAAATGTCCAATGATGAAGATTCCACAACCACCTTAGATAATTTATTCAAGTGCTTAACCACTCTGACAGTTAAGCTTTTTCTAATGTCCAACCTAAACCTCCCTTGCTGCAATTTAAGCCCATTGCTTCTTCGCGTATCCTCAGAGGTTAATGAGAACAATTTTTTTTTCTTCCTCTGCCTTATAACAATCTTTTATGGACTTGAAAACTGTTATCATGTCCCCTCTGTCTTCTCTTCTCCAGACTAAACAAACCCAATTTCTTCAACCTCCCCTCGTAGGGCATGTTTTCTAGACCTTTAATCATCTTTGTTGCTCTTCTCTGGACTTTCTCCAATTTATCCACATCTTTCCTGAAATGTGGTGCCCAGAACTGGACACAATACTCCAGTTGAGGCTTAATCAGCGCAGCATAGAGCGGAAGAATTATTTCTCGTGTCTTGCTTACAGCATTCCTGCTAAGTCATGCCAGAATGATCTTTACTTTTTTGCAACAGTGTTACACTCTTCACTCATTTAGCTTGTGATGCCAACAATTATGCAAAAAAGCAGAAGTGTTCAATAAATGTTTGATATTTGGAAAGAAGCTGGATGACTTTACATCCTACCATGGTGATGGAAAACCTACTACTCTGACAGTAACTAAACAGGGTGTTAAACAGCAACTGCTAAAATTAAACACTTAGAGATTTTCAGTGGATATCTTGCACCCATGGGTCCTAAAAGAGTTGGTGGAAGAACTCTGAGCCATTGATGCTGATGATTAAATATTTGAACACTCTGGAAGTTCTACAAGATGGGCACAATGTTCTTCTTTCCGCCAATATTTTAAAAGGGTAAAAGGATAACCTGAGTAACTTTAGGCCAGTTAGCCTGACATTGCTCCCATATAAAACAATGGAACATCTGATCTGGGGTGCATTCAGTAAAGAACTGAAGGATGGTAGTATAGTTAATACCAAACAACATGGATTTATGGAAAGTGTTTCTTGTCAGACAAACTTGATAAAATTTGTGAGATTATCAACCGAGTTTATAAAGATAATTAACACCATGTACTTAGACTTTGGTAAGTCAAATACTTTAGTACTCATGACTGTCTGGAAAATATATATATGCAAAATCATGAAGTGAATAATACATTTAAATGGGAGCATTGTTATCCAATAGTGATGATTCTGTTTGGATATTGCAGGAATCTGTTTCTGGGTCAATTTTATGTAATATTACCAATGATTTAGAAGAAAATATAAAATCATTGTTGGTCAAGTTTGCAGATGTCAGTTTCAATATAATGAGGACTGCTCAAAACAGAGCAATGTGCGGTGTGTGGTAACCTGGAATCAATGGGGGGAAGGGGTGTGTGTGTGGTTTGAGCATTGGGCTGCTAAACCCAGGGTTGTGAGATCAATCCTTGAGGGGCCAAGGATCTGGGGCAAAAATCTGTCTGGGGATTGGCCCTGCTTTGAGCAGGGGGTTGGACTGGATGACCTCCTGAGGTCCCTTTCAACCTTGATATTCTATGATTCTATCCCAAACACAAGGTCATATATCTAGGATCCAGGGATGTAGGTCCTAGGGATGTAAAAGATTAACCGCTAAGCATTAAGCTTACCATTAACTGAACCTTAACCATTGGCCCTGGCCACGTCGGGCCAGCCGGCTGAACCCACTTATAGGTTGGGGGACTGCATCCTGGAAAGCACTTACGCTGATAGTGACTTAGGGACCAGGGTGGAAATTAGCTGAATGTGAGGTCCAGTGCAATGTTGTGGTTGAGCTAATGCGATTCTTGGATGATGCAGAAGTAGGGAGGTGGTATTAACTTTTTATACAGCATTAAGGAGACTATTGGAATACTATGTCCAGTTCTGTTGCCAACACTCTAAAAACATGTTGGAAAGGGTTCCAACAAGATCCAACAATTTGCGTTCTTACTGTGTATACTTGCTAGACTAAAAAAGCTAAATCTATTTAGTTTATCCAGGAAGTTGAAGTGACTTGATCAATCTATAACAGGGGTGGGCAAACTTTTTGACCTGAGGGCCACATCTGGGAATAGAAATTGTATGGTGGGCCATGAATGCTCACAAAATTGGGGTTGGTGTGGGAGGAGGTGAGGGTTTTCATTGAGGGTGCGGGCTCTGGGGTGGGGCTAGAAATGAAAAGTTCAGGGTGTGGGAGGAGGCTCTGGCCTGGGGCACAGGCTCTGGAGTGGGCTGGGGATGAGAGGTTTGGGGTGCAGGAGGGTGCTCCAAGCTAGGATCAAGGAGTTTGGAGGGCAGGAGAAAGCTCAGGGGTGCAGGCTCTGGGCAGCACTTACTTCAAGCGGCTCCCAGAAGCAGCAGCATGTCCCTTCTCCAGTTTCTTCACGGAAGTGTGGTCAGGTGGCTCTGCGCACTGCTCTGTCCACAGGCATTGCCCCTGCAGCTCCCATTGGCCAAGGTTCCCAGCCAATGGGAGCTGCGGTGGTGGCACTTGGGGCGGGGCAGTGTGCAGTGTGGAGCCCCCTGGCTGCCCCTATGTGTAGGAGCTGGAGGGGGACCATGTCGCTGCTTCTGTGAGCTGTGTGGAGCGGCCCCAGCTTCCCAGCTGGAGAGGAGCAAGCCTCAGACCCCACACCTCAGCGGGAGCTCCAAGGGCTGGATTAAAACGGCTGGTGGGCCAGATCCAGCTTGCAGGCTATAGTTTGCTCACCCCGATCTACAAGTACCTACGCAAGGAGAAGATTTGATGGTGGACTCCTGTCAGACCAGGGCAAGGCAAGACAAGATCCTATGGCTGGAAACTGAAGCTAGACAAAGGCCTGCATTGTGCAGGAGGTCAGACTAGATGATCATAATGATCCCTTCTGACATTAAAGTCTATGATTTCATGAATTCAGACTAGAAAGGGTGCAAATTCTTAACAGTGAGGATTAATCATTGGAACAACTTATGGACATGGTGGACTCCTATTTGAAGTCTTTAAATCAAAACTGAATGTTTACCATCAACTGAACTGCACGTTTATCTCTCCACTGTAGGTTCCAACTGGATCATACACTGTCCTTGCCATTATCGGAGAAGAAGAAATAGTGAATCAGGTGACTGGGAAGCTGAGGCTGTTGAACTGAGAGCAGCACCAAAGCCTATTATTTTGTGCTGTACCTGACTACACGCTGTGGAATTTGAAAGCAACCTATATGCAATGTGGAGAAAGAAGCACCTGTTAACAGCATCTCAGGTCCTTCAGAGAGTCATGGGAACCAGACAGCTACTCTCCTTTCTGCCTGCTGAAGCTGCAGGGGAGCATGGTGCTAGGGTGAGGAGGCAGCTCTCTTCCTTTCATTTGAGGGAGTCTGTCTTGCTAGACCAGGACTGTGAGAGGTAGTATTGCTGATCTACTGCAGGTGGATTAGAGAGACTGCTGCACATTTCCACCTCTAGCTTCCCTAGAAATTGTCTTGGAAAAACAAGGCTTGTATTTTCTGAAACGTGCTTATGAACAAGATGAAATTCTGACAGATGCCTTGCCTTTCCTTGAAGTCTCTGTGGTGAGCTTGTGGCTCTGTTAATTCATTGTGGCTTATTATTTTTGTGGGGGGAGATGTATGTCCTTTAATCTTTCATAAAAATGGGTTTCAAATATTGGATGATTGAATGACTAAGAACATACACAGTTGTATTAGGTAGGTTTATGGGGGTCAGCTAGATATGACGGGAGAATAAACCCTCCTGTTTCAGAGCTGGGAAGAAATTTCCGTTATGGGCAAGTTATTCCATAATTGCCTTCTACAGGAATTTCTTGCACTTGTGTATCTGAGACTGGCCATTGTCAGAGAGAGGATATAGGACTAAATAAACCCTTGGTTTGGCAATTCCTATCCTTCTAAAGCCTATTCTGGTAGTATAAACTGAATAGTGGCAGGGATGCAAACTTGATCTTGTTATGAAATGTACTGTTGAAATTACTCTAGGTGAGGAAAATGGGCATTAAATTAGGATTAATATTTCACATTCAAGAGGGGAGGGAGGTAATTTTTTCCCCACCCCTAACATCCTGCTTTTAGGTCTTGGTTGTGGTTTTGTAGCACATGTGCTTTAGGTGGAATTTCTAGTGAACTTTATTTAATCCAGTTGGTAGAAAATAGCCCTGGGTGTTTTAGGCGACAGTAATGGCTTTTAGTTGTGTAGGCTTGGCTGATTGTCTGTCTATAGGTACTGGCCCATGGCAGCAGCATCCAAGTTTGCATGGTTCAAATGTGTGTGGGTTTTTTTCTTTGCCCATAACACCTCCATTCCAAGTACACCGTGTACACAGTTCTGGAATTGGAAGAGGTGAAACTGGCTGTCCCATGAACTGGATCTTACTACTGGTGGTCTGAACTTCCAAGACACCTTGTTTTTAAATGTTACGTGTACTGAGGGCGGAAAGAAGCAGAGGCATTGCTTTGTTGTTAGGCTTGTGACCAGAACCTGCTCAGACCTCCTGTATTCCTATGGAGAGGCTTTTGGCTTACAGGATATGGTCTCCACATTAAACTTGGATGCTTGTTGTTAATAAGCAAGGTGTTGACATGCCTGAATAGTTTCTTGGGGGTAAATCATCATGCTTGTCTGTAGTGTCAGTGTTAGAACATAAGAATGGCCATACTGGGTCAGACCAAAGGTCCATCCAGCCCAGTATCCTGTCTTCCAACAGTGGCCAAAAAGGAATGAACAGAACAGGTGATCCATCACCCATTCACAGCTTCTGGCAGTGTAGGTGCCACTTGTTATCTGTTTGTACTTCATCTGCATAGCAAATTTAAGACTTTTCATCAAATTGTAGGCATGTGCCCATGTTGCAGTAGAACATGCAAGCTGTTATGGAATTAAGATCCTTTGCTGGAGTAGAGGTGACAGAATTTTTATGGCAGTCACACACTCCCTGAAGTCAGGGATGACTTTTAATGGAAACCATGCTGTTAAGCACACAATTATCGAGTACATAAGTAATGTTGGATATTTATAGTTAACTGTAGTTGCCTGACAACTGGTAGATCTGTTTTCTGCATCATATGTTAATTTAAGGAGGGAAGATCGAAGGTTTGTGAATGAGAACGAATGGGTGCCATCTGAATAAGATGCTCTACCTGTAAGAGTTGGAGGTGCCCTATAGAGGGGTAGAATAGCATTACAATTGACGCACTAGACCAGGACTCAAAACATCTGGATTCAGTGCCTGGTTTTGCCACTTTCTCCCTATTTGTTTGCTCACTATCCATAGAAATAGAGAGTGTAAAAGTACCTAGATTTACAAAGTGATGCTGCAGAATAACCATGCAACTTACATTGCACTAGTGGCCAGAGGCTCCCAGCAGCTCCTCATTATGCCTGGTGCAGTACAAACCTGATATGGTTCCTCTCCCAAAAAGAGGTATTTCCTGATTGTTGTACTGTTCAGATTTGGCTTTGTTACCACTTTGTTTATTTGCCTTCAGGAAAAAAGTAGAATATTCCACTGCTGCTTTCCTTCTTCCACTTCCCTTTTCATGGGGGAAGGGGGAGTGGTTCCTATAGTTGCCTGACTTGCACAAAAGGGAGTGCTGAATATGTCTCGGGGGCAGTACAGGAAATGCTCTTGTGGTAGATTCTTTGCTTTGGCTAAGATTCTGGGAAAAGGAGAGAACCCACTAGTTCAGTGGGGTCCTGAAGCAGCTGCATGTTGAATGATAATTTGAATGACTGCCTGTTTTGAACATACCTGATAAGAAAAAAGTGCACTTGAATTCTTGCCTGCTGATAGCAGCAGATTTGTTTAGGCTGTTTCTGGGTAAAATGTAACCAAATCATACCTGACAGCTGTGCTCACAACATCTGCTTTGGAAGAATCATCAGATGAGATGCTGAAAGCTCTGCATAGTCACCCTTGTGCTCTAGGTAAAACCAGGGGGACATGTGGCCCACAGCAGTTCAAGATATTCAATGCAAGACTGTATATCCTTCCAGAGTTTGAGACTGTTCCATGTGACATCACATGATGATGCAGCTAGAGAATTTAATGCTTAGGAAACCTTCCAACTTCCAGAGTTTCCCTAGATTTTGTTTTGGCAGGTCACTCTCCCAGAAAGGTGGGAGAGATTGGGGTGGGATTGTCTGCAGAATCTCATCTGGCTCCTGCTGCTCTAGGTGGCACTCCTGTTGTGTCCTGTCTGCTACTCTCAGTGGATGCAGCAACAGAGAAATCTTCGAAAGCGGCAGTAGTGATGAGGTGGAAAACCCTTTGCCACAGCAGCTTTGCTAAAGAGGCAGTAGGTAGGTGAAGATATTGACTGTAGTGGGCTGGGTGGGGGAGATGGCACTTGAAAGGGTCATGGGGGAGAGCAGGCCAGGGTAGTATCCCCTTGGAGTGAAGGTAGCTAGACTGGAAAATGGGACAGGGTGCCTGCTGTAGTGGAGATGAGGATTTCACTGGAGCGTGCTGAGCATGTTGACTCACTGAGAATCCTAAGGGTCAAGGCAAAGCTTGAATAAACTCTGAATTAAAGAACATAATAGACCTGTTGCAGTATAGAGGGGAGTAAGATGCCACTTTCTGCTGTCTGGGCACATGCTATGCCCTAAGTGCTCAAAATGACTTATTCACAATAGTATCTTGTTCTACCCTGTATGCAGATACTGCATTTCCTCCACAAGATGGCCCTCGATTGTGTTTCAGATCAGACTCTTGGAAGCTACATCAGTTTTGTTCTCTAGATCCTGCAAGAGGATGGGAGGAGATAGAATTAGGCTGTTGCATTTTATGCCTAAGTGAATCAGGCTTGAGTTTTTTTTAATAAAAAAATTTCTAGCTTTGTGCTGTGATTAGTGCAGTGACTTAAGTGACAGGAAGCATGCTGGCTACACAGCTATTAGATGTTTCCTCCATTTGGCTCAGGAACAGAGCCATGAGGAAAAAATCTATTGCCAACAATGTTCAGTAAAAGTAACATGAAAAGGTAGCTTGTACTAGAGACACCACCACAAAGACCTTGGGGAAGATAAGGCCACTTTTTCAGTTGGGAAATCAGTGAGGAACATGCTTCAACCAGACTTATCCTTCAGCTGCAGCTAGGAATGTTTCCAGGGAGACCAATTATAGTGTGCAAGGGGCACATATTGTTATAATTAAGTCCCCTCAAAGCATCAAGGAATTAGTGTTCACTTTCCTACAGTGAGAGGAGACTGAGTTTAGAGGGCATGGCCTAGTCAACAGGTGCATGTGCTTTTCCCATGATAAGCTGACTTCCTCATGCAGAGGGCTATGGGCAAATCATTGCCTTGTCAGTCTTGAAAAATTGTTTGCCTGGGACAGGTCATTCCTTTTTTAGAGGGGCAAACAAATTTGTCACTCTCTCCTTATCACAATCATGGTGTAAAAAATATACATATATAAAAGACAACTAAACTTCAGTTAGCATGTGCTTTGCTAAATCATAGAATCATAGAACTTAAGATCAGAAGGGACCATTATGATCATCTGGTCTGACCTCCTGCAAGATGCAGGCCACAAAAGCTGACCCACCCACTCCTGAAATAATTCTCTCCTTTGACTCAGCTGTTGAAGTCCCCAAATCCTGATTTAAAGACTTCAAGTAGCAGAGAATCCTCCAGCACGCAACCCTTGCCCCCATGCTGCAGAGGAAGGCGAAAAACCTCCAGGGCCACTGCCAATCTACCCTGGAGGAAAATTCCTTCCCGACCCCAAATATGGTGATCAGCTGAACCCTGAGCATGCGGGCAAGACTCTCCAGCCAGACACTCAGGAAAAAGACTTTCAATATCCCAACATTGACCCTCGGTACTAATTACCAGTGGTCGCACGTTATTGACCAAATCATGTTATCCTATCAAACCATTCCCTTCATAAACTTATCAAGCTTAATCTTAAAGCCAGAGAGGTCCTTTGCCCCTACTGTTTCCCTCGGTAGGCTGTTCCAGAATTTCACTCCCCTGATGGTTAGAAACCTTCGTCTAATTCCAAGCCTAAACTTCCAGACTGAGTGAGGAGTTTAACACTGAATCATCTGCTCCCAAGCTTTTTTCAGGACTTACTCTCAGCTGTGGAACTCTTGGCCAGGGGATGTTGTTGAGGCCAAGAATTTTAGCAGGATTGAATGTTCTTCTGCAGAAGAACATTCAAATTATTTAAAAGCTTTTAAATAAGTACAAAGCCTTTTGCTTCAGGCCTCCAGTGGGTCTCCTAGCTGCTGCTGGGGGCGGGGGTGGGTTGCTCTATTCCAGCTCTGCCTGCTGGGGGTTCTTGCACCTGGCCGGGGCCCCTGCTAGGATGCGGGGCTGAAGGGGCAGCTGCTTTGAGCGAGTCGAGCCGTTGGCCCGGCCCCTCTTCAGCGCGGTCGCTCTGTCTGGGCCGGCGTAGAGGCGTTTCCTGGTGCAGCAGTCAGGTGAGTTCGGCCGCTGCATCACAGCAGTGCTGGGCGCGTCCCGGGCTCGCGGCGATGCCTCAGACTAGCGCGTGACCCGCTCTAAAAGCGCTGGGGAGCCAGGTCCGGCACAGCCGTGCGCCCTATGGGAGCCCGCAGGGGCCATTCCTCGGGTGGCGCGGCCCCCCTTCCCCGGCTGGGCGGGAGGCTGCGTGCGCGTGCCTTGCGAGCGCCCCACCCCTTCTCTCTGCCACGTGTCCCGGGGCGGCAGTTACACCCCGGGAGAGAGGCGCCCCCACGTGGTTCAAGCGGCGTCGAACCAATCATAGGCCGGCTCCGCCCCCGGTCACGTAGAGCGGCTAACTCAGTGCGCAACGCCGATACTTGTCCCTAACTGACGGGAGGTTCGGCCAACCAGAGCATATTTTCAAGACGGCCTGATACACCCCATAGCCAATAGGAGGCCGCCCTCAAAGCTGCGGCGGGGCTCTTGTACTAGCAGTAAGGCAGCCGCTCGCGCCTTTTCTCTGTCGTCGCTACCCCCTTCAATGTGGCAGCTTGGGACACCAATAGGAAGCCGCCTCTGTGGCGAGAGCGACTGGGCGGGCCAACTGTAGCCAATGTGATGTGGGCATGGGCGTGGCCTGCTCAAGAGGGGGCCAATCGAAAGTGTGAATAGGTGAGGCTCGAAGGGGTGCTGTTGCCAGTATATGGTTGAAATGGGTGGAGCTAGGCGACGGTGCAGCCAATGGGGAGTGGCAGTGGGCGTGTCCGGATAGCCCCTGGCGCCAGCGCTGGGGCGCCCCGTGTGCTCAGTGCTGTTTCCGCCAGGCCCGTGGAAGAGGCACAACCAGTGGTGCTGAGGGGGAGGGGCCGAGGCTGCCGCCGCCGCAGAGGGTCTCGGTCCCGTCTGCTGCCCAGGAAACGCCGTGGCGCCGAGCCGGGCCTAGTGGCGCGCGGGGGCCCGGGCAACGGGCCGGCCAGGTAGGGGGTGGGCTCTGGGGGGAAGGGAGCCCTGGGGCGCCCGCGGGGTGACGGGCCCGCGGCCTACGTCCCCGGCAGCGCCTCACGGGTGCCGGCCGGCTGCAGCCGCTCCCTCCCTGCCTCTGCTCTTGGCCCGGGATCGCTCTTGCCGCCGCTCGCTGCCTTGTCTCCGTCCCCAGGGGCCTGCGCGAGAGAAACTCGACGCGGGGCAGGACGAGGCGGGGACGGCGCCCGGGGCCCTCGCAGCCGGGCCTGGGATGGGAAGGGGGGTGATGAGCGGGCAGAGCCGCGGGGCGCCCGCAGCCTAGCCGAGCGGGGGTGGGGTCCCTTAGCCGAGCGCGGGGGCTCCTATCCGACTCTGGGGTGCCCTGGCCGAGCCCGGGCGGGGGGACCCGAGTGGGGCGGGGGGGCTGGCCGAGCCCCGAGGGGGGACGACGACCGAACCCTTGTGGTGGAAACGAATGCGTGGGGGCAGCCCTGGCTAAGCCCTGAGGAGGGTGGGGGAACAAGTGCGAGGAGTGTCTCGTCTGGATGTGGGGAGGTGTTTGTATAGATGGGAGCCCCAGCCAGGGTATTGGGGACTACCCAGCTCTGGGGTTGGTGAGGACGGGGACTCCTAGTTAATTGCCAGAGGGAATCATGGCGTTTCTCCTCAGTGTGTGCATCTGCCTGTCTTGGGAGGACAGAGTTGTCGCTATCATGGTAGAGAGAGTTAGATTCTGATTAATTCAGTTTGTTTTGGTTCCCAGGCAAGTCTCTGTGTGGGTGGTGGTCGGTACAGTGGAGGGCTTTGTCAGTTGCCTTTGAGCTGCTTGTAGAGAGGAGAGGGGAAAGTCACTGTTGTGGGAAAGCTCCCTTTTGTGCTAATCACTTCCACGCCAAGATTATTGCTTCACAGGAATGAGAGGATCACCCTCTGTCTTGAAGCAGCCTGCTCTGGGCTGCTGTTTCCTTTCCTGTCCCTGCTGTCAGCTCCGAGCTGCTGGTCCCTTCAGGGTATGTGGGAGGAGGTGTTTGACCTGCATTTTCTGCTTTCTCATGGTGCCTGTACAGCGTGCTCACTAATAATCCTCTCCTCTTTTCTTGCCTTGTGCTGGAGGCTGCAGCACGGATTTTCCTGCATTTCGTTGTCTGTCGTGTTTCTCCTGCTGGGTGGATTCCCAGCCTACCTGGCTGTTTAGGCTCAGGACCTAACTAAAATACAGTTCGTATTTTTAACAGCATATAGCTGTGACAAGGTCACCTGTGTCTCCAGCAGCTCGTCCTTGGATGCCAATGGCCTACTGTTCAAACAGAGCTCCTTTGTTGTATGTCATATGTCTTGTAAAATGTTGGGCTTGGCTCTCTAAGCTGGAAAGTGGCTCTGGGAAGAACTTCACCTTCCTGTTCCCTGACAGAAGGAAGGAACTGAGATGTGGTTCCTTGTGCTTCTAAGCAGGGAAAATTGATGTAATGAAGGGGATTCTCAACAGGCAGCAGATAGTCTGTTGTGCAGAGGGGTCCTGGCATTTTATTGTACAGTGATTATAATATACCATTGGGATTCTTCCAGCTCTCTGCAGAGGCCAATGATGTTTTAAGGAGATAATAGCTCTTTGCAGGCCTTGCAGTGGCCTCCTGCAGTCTCTCTCTGTCCCATTATGTAATTGGAGTGTTTAAGGTTCACTCAGGCAGAGGTTGTGGGTAGGAGAGTGAATTAATATCATATTGTGGGGGATGGGACTATTGTTGCGAAAAGCATGATTTTGGCAGCATTATTTTTTTTTAAATTCCAAATTGACACTCTGGAGGTGCTGCTGTTAAAAGCAAAAATCTAAGGCTAGACAAAGAGTTCAGTATTTCCTTAATAGGGGGTAGGAGTTTCCCTTTTCACCTATGAAGGAGGTACAAGGAATTTTTCTGTAACTGGCCCAGGAAGTCATTTTGTTTCCAGCCTTCTGGCTTGAAGCACAAAGGTGAAGGAAGTAAGGAGGGTGTTGCTTTGCTTTGGATCCTGTGGGTAAGTGTTCAAGGCAGTGACAGCAGCTGCAGTTGGCTCGGGAGCTCTGGTTGCTACGTGAGAAGCTTCAGTAGTGTTGGCTGCTGTCTCTAGGGAAGGACAGCAGAGCAGCCTCCATTAGTACAGTGCTTAGGAGATGCCTGGTTCCTGTTCAGAGAAAGGGCTTTGCTTTTGCATTTCCACAACTCTGAAGCAAAAGTGTGTAAATCTTGCTCCAGCTGGATAAAACTACAGGCTGGATTTCATTGTTTGGTTCTTAGAATTGCACTAGGATGTGGGCTGGAAACCCTGAGCTGGCTTTTTTAGTTGTTTCCAGTCTGTTCAAAACTAGTTTCTACTGTTATAGCCGTGTTGGTCCCAGGATATGAGAAACACAAGATGGGTGAAGTAATATCTTTTATTTCACCAACAAGAGACAAGCTTTTGTGCTCCAGAGAACTGAAGAGTTTGATGGAGCTTGAAAGTTGTCTAGTAAAAGGTATTGCCTCACCCATCTTGTCTCTCTCTATGCAAAATTAGGGCAATGAGAATTGATATGATTTTCCTATAGCAAGAGAGACAGTTGTAGCCTTGGATCTGGGACTGCAATCTACATCTGACTGCAGTCTCCTTTCCAGTTAGTCATACAGCCAGATGCTTTCCTTATTGTTTGTATGTCTCCTTCCTCCCCTTCCATCGGCTGGGCCCCATTTGCCTTATTGACTGGAATTTCTGCTGTGTGCAGTGGGTGTGTGCTGCAGACACCAGCCTGCTACTGCTGAGAGGGGATTTTCCATTCACAGAGCAGAGAACAGTCAAAATAGTGGCCCAGCTCAACTTTGGAACTAGCAACAAAACACAATCTAAAGAACTTTCCCCCTTTTGCTGTACTCGCAGAGCAAAATATATAGCATATAGCCTCTTCTGCAGTTGGATGCCTACCAAAAGATGTAGGAAATACTTTCCCTCAGTTACTGAGCCATTTTCCCTGCTGTAGATAGTGAAATATATGGCAAATGCCACCTCTGCAAACATGTCACTCTGCCTCCAACATTTAATGTAGCAACAATTTGCAGTATCTGTGGCAAAGGGCCATTTTTGCCATGACTGTGTATTGTGTGAAGAGCAGCTGGCAGGCACCACACTGCAGTGGACTGTCTAATTGGTTTTAATAGAGATTTCCTTTTTAGGAGAAATAATTGACTTTTAAAAAACTATTTAAATCGAATTACTCTAATTTTTGAGATACATCTTGTGTTGGACATTGTCTGTACCATTTTGAATAACAGATAAAAATATATTCCAAATTATAATGTATTTTAAAAATTAGTACATCTGAAAACTTGAAATTTGTATACAGAATTCATGTAACAAAATGATAAAGCAATATGTAAAACAAGTGTACCCAAATGTTTGAAAACAGTCATGGTCTTTGCAAACACCCATCTGGTTTGTGCTAACAAAATCTAACTACTAAGCTTTTTTCATAAAATATCATGTTAGTTTGTAGTTTTCTGATTAACTGTACATTTTATCTGAACTAATGTTTGTAATAAATATGCTTGACTGTCAGGAATCATTTTCTTATTCCAAAACAATATAATTGATGCATAAGATCTTATATTTGAGATGTAGATTCCACAGTATTTTAGAAAGTAAACTTAGACTAATCTCTGCACAGACAACTGAAATGCAGCCACCTTGTGGGTGGAACGTGGCAGTTATTTAACTTTTAGATAATGTTTTCACCCCTCATACACTACAACAGGACAGCAGTAATTTCCCGATTTAGAATTTTGCCAGGACACCAGATCTTACTTCCTTGCTCGTGTAAAAAGTATGAAGGGATCTTCACTAGTTGCAAGTCAGCCTTTATTTTGCAGTGCCCCCAACACAATAAATGGGGCATTAATTCACCGCTGACTCAGTGGGAAGACATAACTGATAACACTTTCTAGACCACCCTGGGATTTGTTGGAGTTGTCCTGACCTGAATGCAATACTGATTAGCTAATGATATCTGAGATTACAGTCCAAGGTGGTATGACCACATCTTACATATACTTTAATTCCCTTTTACAGGTAGCTGTTGTTTGCAGCCAACTCTCATTTTGAGAGGCATTGTTTTCATTCAAGCTAAGTTAGAAAAAAGCTCATTAATGCAATATTAAAGAGATACTGTTGGATCAGATTTCACCCTGTTTATGCTCTTTAAAAACCTTTAGAAAATTTCAGATTAGTAGAAATGTTACATGGAATATACAAGTATTTCCAGTGGAAACAGGTTTTTTAAAATACAAACATTCCTCTGCACTTTCTGTAGCTGAAATACTGGGGTTTAGTGCATGATAACCTAAAAATAAAATTGACAGACTGAGGTGTCTGTCTTTAGTGTCCCAGCTGGGAGAAATGCAGCAAGTCAACTTTTTAAAAATATTTAATTTTTTAATGCCATAGTAGACAAAAATGTGGATTTTAAATATCTTGAACGGTGTTCCTTTAAGGCACTGTGGTAATACAAACATAACAAATGCACGAAGTTCAGGAAATTCAAAAGTCAAGGTTCATGTAAAGTTACTCTGCTCCTGTGCATGCACATTGGACTCATTCTTTGAGCTGTTAAATGCATAACTTAATATATGTAAACTATGCTAATAAAATATTAAGGTTATAAGTTTTTAGTACACAAATCAGGATATATAGGTATGAAGGTTTTTATAGTAACATTAACATAATCAGTATTGTGAGCAAGTAATGAATATATATTTAAATACACCTCTACCCCGATATAACGCTGTCCTCAGGAGCCAAAAAATCTTAGCGCGTTATAGGTGAAACCGTGTTATATTAAACGTGCTTTGATCCACTGGAGCGCGCAGCACCCCCCCTTCTCCCCCCCCGGAGCGTTCCTTTACTGTGTTATATCCGAATTTGTGTTATATTGGGTCACGTTATATCAGGGTAGAGGTGTAAATACACATGTGATATGAGAAAATGAAGATTAATATGAAAACCTTAACAGTTCTGTCTCTTCACTTATTCACCCTTAAATAAACATATTGCATTAACAACTTTTGTATTTAATTTTTTTGGTCTTTTACATATGGTTATTAGGCTAATACAGACTTTAAAGTTCATGCTTCATTTAAAGGAATAGGATGTGGCAGCAGTTAGTTTGTAGCACCTTTGCTGCTTATTTCATTTGTAGACGGTACAAGTCTGGGGTAATATGACGATGACACCGTTTACATCCAAAAGTATCTTGACAATAGGAAAAGGGAACTTTTTAAAAAATGAAAGATTAGAATTTTCAGGTAAGTGGAATGCAGCAAAAATTAGACACCTAGAAAGTGTGGAATCTACAATTTTTCATGTCTTCAGTTTTCTCCTTTCCTTGCTGAAGTTGCTATTTTGCAGGAATTTGCTCTTTCAGTGGCACTTTTCCAGTATTCCTGCAGCAAGTCTTCCTAGCAGCAACTCCTGTCCCTACTGGGCAGGGAGAATATGCAGTTTGCCTGGCCTCCTCACTGAGCTACAAAGGGGTGGGGCTTATTAAGCTGCTGAACTCTTAGCTAATTCCCACTGAGCATACTGAAGAAACAATTTTTCAGCTGCTCCCAGTTTCTAATTTTTTCTGTAATTAGCAAAGAAGCATTCTTCCTCTTGGAGGATGAACTGTGTGGCAAGTCTGGAGATTTTTTTGTTCAGCCAATTTTCAGTTACTGGAGTAAGGTTATAATTTTCCTTTACTTTTGAAAGTGGCTAAAGGGATTTTTTAAAAACGTCTTCTAAGGGCTGAGATCAAGATTGAAAAGTTATAGTCCCCCCCAAAGGAGAAATTTGCAGAAAGTGAAAACAAGTTACATTGGAAATTTGTACATAACTTTATCACTAACATTTGCAGCTGTGAGCCTTATAAAATAGTATGTGCAATGTGTTCTAGTGAGCATTGTTCTGGAAATCATAAATGTCCAAATTTCTGAAATTCTAAGCTTAATACTTAGGTTTAGTGGTTCATAACTTGCAGTGGGATGGATGGTCCAGTGGTTAGGGTACTGGGAGACCTGGATTCATTTCTCTGCTCTCTAAAATCTTCCTGTGTGACCTTGGACAAGTCACGTAGCCTCTGTGCTGTCGTTTCCCAGCTATAAAATGAAGATGATGATACTTCCCTACCTCACAGAGTGTTGAGAGAATAAATATATTAAGGACTGTGAAGTGCTTTGAGATCTATGGGTGAAAACCAATATAACACATGGGCATTATTATTATTACTTGGAAGGGCTATGTTTGAACAAAGCTGGTATTTCACTCACACACACACACACACAAAAGCTGTTTAAAACAGAAAACTTTGTTTACCCACCTAACTCCAAACTAGCTGAACTGATTCTCCTCCTCCCCCCCCCCCCACTTAAAAACAAAATCTTCTGGGTTGAGATAATCTGTGAGAAATTTTATCCCTTAAAGAATTTTAAGAAAACTATGAATTGAAAAGGTGTTTAGAAGAATGGAACACCCCATATCACCCTTAGTGTGTTTATACTCAGAAAAGTGACTGAAAATGGGACCACTTTACCCATTGTAAACAGATGTTTTGTTTGTCATGGCTGCTAACTTACTGATTCAAACAAGCTTATTCCCGTTGGCCTTGCAGAGCTCATACCACTCAAGGAGAGTGAGCTAGGTTCTCTTCTGTCTTGGGCATCAACAGGATCACAATCTTTTACCTGTTATATCAGTGGCAGAGGAAAAAGTTTGGAGTGCTGGTGCTAAGATAATCCTTTTTTGTCTTTTAAAGTGAACCAATTTGGTATGCAGGTCTCTGATAAAGAATGAATATGAAATCACATATATAACCATGCTTTTTAACTAAAGCATATCTATTGATACCACAGGACAAGATCAAGTTTAAGGAGGAACTTGGATTTTTTCTTGACAATACTAAATGATGTAGGTTTTTTTTGCACAGACTTCCAGTGTTGTAAAAATAATTTGACATATAAGTTCCCTGTGTAGTGTATGAAAATGTTTTATTCTTTTGTTGAATGAGCAAAACATTTTATTAAATTTTGAATGCCTCTGGAACTAAACTTGCAGTTCATATATTAAACAGTAAGCTCATCTCAACCTTAAGTATGGTGGTGTTGCTTCCCCTTTGCGACATTGTTTTTAATACTTTGTCGTTTAAGTTAATGAAACAGTATCGGAGTTCTCTAACGACCAAAGTATGCCTTTAAATCACTATGGCTTTTAACCAAAGACGCTGCTTAGTGAATAAGTTTCTACTTTGTTTTCAAGGTTTTGAGTTCAGATCCTGAAAAGTTGCACTTCATAATGCATGTTTCCAATAATATGATTGTAGATTAATTTTTAGTATTGCAGTAAGTGTGATCCACTACGTTCTGCTATACTTAAAAAATAAAAAATAAAAGAAAAGGTTTACCGTAGCTATAGCTTTAGGAAAAGGTTACATGTTTAAATGGGCAAGTTAAGTAGGATGTGATTGGGATTCACTTGGCTTCCCATGTGCAGTTCAAAGCATCTTTGTAGATTTATGAATTCTAAGGGCGCAGGGGATGTGGTTAGGGTGCTTCACTGGGGCTCAGGTGGTGTGATTATTTGGCTCTGCTATAGTCTCCCTTGTAACTTTGGGCTAACAGTCTGCATTTGACTTCCTCATGTAAAATGGCAGTAATGCTTCCTTTCTTCCTCGTCCTGTGTTTAGGTTGTAAGCTCTTCAGGGCAGGGACCTTTACTAAGTGTATTTACAGTGCCTCCCACAATGGAGGTTCAGTGTCAGATGGGGCCTCAAGGTGGTGGTGTAATAAAAATTCTTGTTTAACTTGAGTTTTAAAATGGAAAAACCTTTTAAATATTTTTAGAAAATGTAAATATAAAATTTTACTGATCTGCACACCCCATAATTTGCACATATGAGGAAGTCTCTCCCCATTTCTCACAAGACTTAATAGCAGGGAACTGCAGTGATATCTCATTACATCTGTAAAATATATAACAGAATATTCTTTAGTACACTATACTGTATTGTAAACAAAACTAAATACTTGTCAAATGAACAAAGTACATTTTGTGATGGATTATCCCTTTTTTACTCAGAAATTAGCTAATTCCTTATTTCACAGTGAATTTTTGCAGTCATAATCTGTTTTGTTTGTAAAATATCAAAGCACTATAGAAAATTGTGAATTACTGAGTCTCTACTGTAATATAGTCACATTTATGCATAGAAATGGATTAGTAAGAAGTCAGGGTTATCGATATCTTCTAGATACCTTTGCTGGAAAGGACTTTTCTGTAAAATAAGAGTATGGCTGAACCCAAGGGGGCTGAGCTGGAAATTTGTTAGGGGACCACCTCTAACTTTTGTATATGATAGTGTATTTAAGCTTCTTGTCTTTAATGTGGAGAGGTGGCCTATCCAACTACAGATCCTCGCATGCAATGCTCCAGTCAGGCATCTTTTTCTTATTGCATGCTGGGACTTGTAGTCTCTATAGATAAATACAGCCGTTTGGCCATATTGTGTCACTCAGGCATTACCCTGGTCTGGAATTAGGTTATTTACAGCTTTAAACATGGCCTGCAAGATTGGCAAGTGCACTTGCTGCTTTATAACAGCAGTGTGGAGCATAGGTGTCACCTATTATGACAGGCAAAGGCCCCTAATCAATTTTGGTGGTGAACTATTAACTGCTGCAGTCCTATGGAAAACTTTCAAGGGTACCTCCAAATAAACCATGTTACACTAACTTCACCAGGTCATCATCATAATCTGGATTGCAGGTTGCCATCTGCTCATAAAAGTTGCAGCTTCTCAGTTTGGTGCTGGATCTGCTGTTGGTATGTGCGTGGGGGTGTCCCGTCTGCTGTTAGATGACCTATAGAGCTGCTGTCACACGGGGTCTTGTCTGTGGTCATGGATACTATAGGAAAACCTGAGTGCTACAATCCAGCACCATATGGTAAAATGCGGTTTGTGATGGATCTGATAAGCAGAGGAGCACAACTCTTATCAACCCCTTTCCCACTACACTGCTTTTTCCCCTGGCTGGGTAGGAGGAAGGGCTTTAACCAAGATTTGAGTGAGCTCTCTGTAGGGTGACCAGATGTCCCAATATTTAACCCTTTGTCCCACATCCCAATCAATGTATGATCAGGACGCCATTTGTCCTGATATTCAGGTAAGGAGGCGAGCAAGAGGGAAGTCCCGACTCCGTGGGTGCTCCAGACTCCGTGGGTGCTCCAGGGTTGGAGCACCCATTGGGAAAAATGGCAGCCAAGCTCCCCCCTCCTCATCTCCTTCTTCCTCCTCCACCCCCACGAGCGTGCTGCATCCCTGCTCCTCCTCCCTCCCAGCACTTCTTGCTGTCTAACAGCTGTTTAGTGGTGCTTAGCACTTTCCAGAAGGGAGGGGGAAGGAGCAGGGATGCAGCGCGCTCAGGGGAGGAGGTGGAGAAGAGGCAGGGCAGGGGCGGGGACTTGGGGGAAGGGGATGGAATGGGGGCCGAGCGAGGGCAGATGCTTGGTCGGGAAGAGGTGGGGGGTGGGTGAGCACCCACCCGGCAGAGAGGAAGTCGGTGCTGTAGGGGTGAAGAGGTGGGCGGGCGGGGTGAGGAGGTGAGTGGTGGGTGGGGCACTGAGGAAGGATGCAGCAAGCCAGTAGGGGACTGGGAGATGAGGAAGGGCATGGGGTGGGGAGGAGGCGGGACTTGGAGGCAGAGTGGGGGGCGAAGCCTGGGTGGATTGTGGGCGGGGCTGACAGCACCCCAATGTGTCCTGATATTTAGTGTTGTGAACTGGTCACCCTAGCTGTCTGGGAAGCAGGAGCCAGCAGTGTTAGTTAGGAGCTGCTGAGAAGCACCTCCAGGAATTATGCGGAGAGCCACATGTGGAACATGCTGTGACTGTTGGGCGTTACAGCTGGGTGCAGGTCTGCATGGGACGTAGGGGTGAGCTGTAGCACTTGGGCTGGAAGCCAGTGCAGTGGAACCCTGTTGAGAGAAATACCACTGAGTCTGGCCTGGAGACCTGCAAGTTTCTATTGGCTTGACTAGAAACTGAACTGGAGAGGGCCCCCCAGGCACTGGGCCTGAAGAGCCCTAACTGCCCTTGGGGCCCACACAAGAACCACTGTTGCTCATTTTGAAGTGTACCTGTTTAAGCCTCTACACTTATGGTATTTGCAACCTATTCCTTTTTTGCGCTGCCCCCCACGCCCCAGGAAAGTTCCTGCTCCTTTAGCCATGTGTCTGAATGGTGGTTTGAACCTACCAGGGCTAGCACCAGCAAGGCCTAGCTGCTGAAGTACTTACAGTGCTTGCTTCAGAATTGTGGTATCTCTGCCACGCTCTTGCTACCTTGGGGGTTTAGTGTATTCCAGCACTGAGCAGCTATAATTACAAGATCTTGACATCTAATGATTCAGCTGAGGCTTGGGTCTTTCTTCAGTTGGCAGTGTGCCACCAGAGGGTGGCAGATTCCATTGAGTACAAAGAGTGTTCTTCTGTTTGTCTTGATATCTGAGGGTCTTTTCAGCAAGAGAAACTTTGCCTGAGTTTTCAGGGGAACAGTGAAACTACCTCACACAAAATGCTGTTCAATACACAAAGGGAAGACACTGGAAAAACAAATATTTTTTCCTTTAAATTTTAATTTTAGTAACTATAGACATTTTAAGTATAGTAGGTACAAGATTTCCGGACATGGAATTTAAGTTGATAGGATCCCTTTACTTACTTATGAAGTTTATAATTTGTTGGCTCTGCTAGAAAGTGGTAGTCACTTTTTCTAGATTGGTTCCCAATGTACTTTGAGCATAGGACAGATTAGTAAAGGAGCAATAAACATCTGAGCAGAGAGGCTCCAGAAGCTGGCATGGGACTGCCTTTTGGTAGATTCTAATTGGCTACTGGAGGTCTGATATGGTCCTTGATTACAGTTCAGTTTAAAACATCTTCACCTGGAAATTAAAGTCTGCAGAAAGATAAATTACCAAATAACTGCTCACATAAACCACCATAATACTTAACAGTAAAACCAACATGCTCTATAATCCCTATCTCATGGCCCTATATTCCTGATCCTTCCCTAAATGTGTGTGAGTAAAAAGACGGGCATTACAGCATCCCCGGAAAGTTAACCAATCTGGGCTTTGGCATGCCAAGAAGTGGCAGTGCATTCCAGCATCATTGGCCCCCTCACAGAATATATCCTGCCACTACCCTCCCTTCATCTTTAAATCGGAGCTGCTAATTTGAGTGCCTCTGGTTGCAGCTATAGTGGCATTGCATGTAGAGATTGGGTCTCTTGAATAACTCACAAGATATGTAAGTGGCTGCATATTAGATGACCTTTGAGACCACTGCTGATTCAGGGCTTTTGACACTGGGAATGTTATCTGCAGATAAAACCACTAGGTACTCTGGGTAGAATACTTGTAGTTTTCAGCTAGAACCCACCAGCTGCTGACCATTTCACTTGAGCTAATCAGTCTCAGGAAAGGAATCAAATCTGAAACTTAATGGTGTCACTCTAACGCAAGAGTTTGAGGGTTGACTCCCTTCTTCCATGCACTTACAGGTTCACTTCTCTTTACTGTGCGGGCGTGAGAGCCAGTGTAACATGCTGAAGGGATTATGCCATCAGTTTTTGGGCAAGATGACAGACAAACCAAAAAATGGCCTTGATGTATATTCCAAAAGTGAAGACAAATTGACAATCTCTTTTAGAACAAGCATAAATGTTTTTTTGTGTGGCTCTTTGAAGTTTAAGAAGAGGCTTTTAGACAAGGGTAGTGTGTGAGGTTAATAAATAAAAATGTACCTTGAGTAATCTGAGCTGCTGCAGGATGTCATTAGAAGTGAAAAATTTTGATTTAGGCCTTGTTTATATGAGAAAAGTCATACTGTTTAAGTAGAATTAAAATTTATTTAGCTAAGCCAGTCAAAACCCTCTTTATTGACAACTTAAACTAGTTTAGCCAATGCTTAAACTGGTTTAGCTTCTGTCAGTGAATTATCAAATTGCCAGACTGATTTAAGCAAAGGTTAAACTGGTTTAAATGTCTCTGTTGGACTTTGCATTGGTTTATAGAGATTGCTTTTAGTTAAAGCAGTGCAACATCTCTCTTAATAATTAGCTGTTGTACAGTGCTTTTCACTAGGAGCTCACAAAACAGTCAGTGTCACTGTCCCTATTTTACACATGGAGAAACATTGGCAAAGAGAGGGGAAGTGACTTGCCCAAGGTCATCCAGCGGGCCAGTAGCAGAGCCAGGGATATAATTCAGGTCTCCTGAATCCAAGTCTAGGGCTCTGTTTACCACAGGACCTCCCATGTAAACTCCTATGACTTATTTAGGCTGCCTTAGACTTCTCTGCCACCTCTGTGCTTAAAAATTAGAATGTTAGTATAGGCCTGTGTGTAGCTGGTATGTTACGGAGCTGTCACACTTGCATTCATCCCTATGGCTGCATACAGCAGTATAGTACAACGATGCAAGGACACTGCCCTCTGTGACCCTCTACCAGAGTTCCTGGCACAATTGCTATGAGCAGTGGCTGGTGTACTGTGGGACAGTAGTACATATAATTGTATTGTGTGAGCTAATTTGCCGGTTCCTGGGTACACTAGTACTATTACAAGATGGCTCAAAACAATTATTTAGACTTGCAGGCATAAGGGCTAACAAATGGTATTAAGCTCCCCTTAGAATATGTGTAGCAAATTTCTCTGTAGCTGCTTAGTGTTCTAGAGTCTAGCAACATTTAGTATGCCATAATTCACCAGTAACTTCCCACTGCCAAAATCCCAGATTCCGAGATTTCTCCTTTTTTCATCTGTAGGGAAATGAACTCAGTCCTTAGTTCGCTAGTGGGTGTGGAATTTCCTTTGACCAAAAGCTGCTGTTATGGGTATTCTCTATAGTATTTGTGCTGGGAAAAATTCAGTATCTCTGTAGCTGTTTGAAGGTGAGGGCGGGGGGGGCAAAGGAAACAGTACACCTCCGGAAATGCTGGCTCTAGAGATTTGGCCTCTCTCTAGAATGCAGCTTCCAGTCTTGTAGCAGCTAAAATCTCTGTCCCAATAGATACTGTGACATGGTCATCTTCCTTTAGCTTGTGTAGAATGCTTCTAATCTACACAGTAAATCCCCTCCCTCCTGACTAAAACAATGTCTGGTGAAAACTGCTTACCTGAGTCTGTAGCTGACAGCCCATCTCCATCATGATGCCAGACCTGATTATTCACGTGATGCCTCTGCCTTTGGACCCTGGTCCGCATGCCCCCCAGGTTGAGAGGCTTCCAGCTATTGTCAAAAGGGGTGCAGTCTGTGATCTGAAGCAGGAGTGAGAGCGAATGTGGAGGGGACTACAAAGGCTTGTCTACACATAAAAGTTACTGTACCAGTATAGTTAAAGTGGAACAACTCCCCTAGTTTGGACTCACGTGTATTGATCTCAAGCTGCTTCATACCATTATACCTATTCCTGTATGGGAAGGGTACTAACTGTTCCAGTGTGTCATCTTCACACTGGTATAACTCTGTTCACATTAGGGCTTTTGCCCGTGTAATTGCGAGGGGAAAAATTCACCCCTAGCTGAAATAGTTATCAGTAAAACTTCTAAGCATAGACCAGGCCTAAGAAGTAGAAAAATATGCTTTCTTCAATCAGAAGTTACTGTGCTAGATGTAGGAATGACTAGGTAAAATTCTCTGGCCATTGTTATGCAGGAGGTCAGGTGATGATCATAATGGTCACTTCTGGCCCTCAAATATGTAACATTTGTGTAGTCTGAGGCCTCAGGAAAGGGGATGGAGGTGAGGATGCACTTAGGGCCCCAGGAAAGGAGATGGGAGTTAAAAACTAGTAGAGGCAGGGTTGTGTTTGCTTTGGGGCTCTGGACGGGGAGGGCAGAAGTTAGAGGAGAGAACAGGACACATATTGAACACCGGGATGTGGGTGGGGAGTGATGGTAGAGAAAGCTCTGTGTGCAATGAGATCCCAAGTACATAGTTTCTCTGTTAGGATTCTAAGAATAGCTAATTCCTGTTCTCAAAACAAAGTTAAGATTAAGAGTCTGATGGGTGAAGGGCCTCCCCATGTTCATAACTAAAGTGCAAAACTAATCTCTTCCCTATGGCTTTCCCTCAGCAGTTGGTTCTGTCTCTTCTGTAAACAAGCTATTCCTCCTATGGGCTGAGAATGAAAAGAGAAAGAAGAGTCCAATTTTTAAATACTTGAGTGACATTCAGATGTATAGAATTAGAAAAATCAACACAGATCTGTTTGGTTAAAAAAAAACAACAACCCAAGACATGAATGCAAAGTTAAGATTAAATCTTATATCCCATAACTTCTGAACACTGTGCATTTTCATGTTAAGTTGGCTTAAACAACCTCAAATTTAATCATCCATAATAAATGTAAATTTCATCAGGAAACAAGGGTCACACAACTCTTGTCTTTTTGTAAAACTTGACGCTCTTTCCCCACATATCAGTTATTTGTCCAATGCTTGAGATTACAAGTTTGGTTGATAAAGGTAGTAATGTTGATATAATATACATAGACTTCTGTAAGGTGTTTCACTTGCTTACCCTACAACATTTTGATTACAAAAAAGTGAACAATATAAAATTAACATGGCACATAAGTTGGCTAATTGGTAGTTCTCAAACTATAATTGTAGACGGGGAATCATCATTGAATGGGTGTGTTTCCAGTGGGATCCCAGAAAGATCAGCTCTTGGCCCTACTCTAATTAATATTGTACCAATGGCCTGGAAGAAAGCATAAAAGCATCACTGATAAAGTTTGCAGATGACACAAAAAGTGAAGAGGACAACTCACTGGTACAGAACGATCTGGACTGGTTGATAAACTGGGTGCAAGCAAACAATATGTGTTTTAAAATGGCTAAATGTAAATGTGTACATGTAGAAACAAAGAATGTAGTCCATACTTACAGAATGGTAGACTCTATTCTGGGAAGCAGTGACTGAAAAAGATTTGGGGGCTGTGGTGGATAAGCTAAACATGAGCTTTCAGTGTGACCCTGTGTCCAAAAGAGCTAATTCAATCCTGGGATGCGTAAACAGAGGGGATTCTCGCGCAGTAGAAGAAAGATTATTTTACCTCTATTTAGCACTGATGTAACCGCTGCTGGAATACTGTATCCGGTTCCAATGCTTGCAATTCAAGAAGGATGGTGATAAATTGAAGAGGGTTCAGGGAAGAGCCACGGAATGATTAAAGGATTAGAAAACATGCCTTGTAGTGAGTGAGCTCTTTAAGTCTATCTGTTTAGCTTAACAAAGAGAAGGTTAGGAGGTGACTTGATTACTCTATAAGTACCTTCATGGGGAACAAATATTTAATAACAGGTAAGGCTAAGATTTAATCATGGGCATTTTTAGTAAAAGTCATGGACAGGTCACGGGCAAGAAACAAAAATTCACGGCCCCTGGCTTGTCCATGACTTTTAGTATAAATACCTATGATGACTAAATGTCTGCTCCTGGCGCCCTGCTGCTTTGGGGAGCCCCTACTCCAGCGGTGGGCACTGACTGCCCCTGTTGGCTCGCTGCTCCAAGGCCCCCAGGGGCCCCTCTACTGACGACCTCTGGGGCCGCTCCTCTACCCACCCCCAGAGCTGTTGCTGCTTGGGCGTTCCCTGGGGCCGCCCCCGGGGCTGATGCTCCCCTGGCCTGCTCCTCCGGCCACTCCCAGGACCGCTGCTGCTCAGGCATCCCCAGGGACAGATAGTATGGTTGGCCCCAGGAATTGCCCAAGCAGCAGCCAGTGTGGCTGGTCCCGGGGCCACTCCAGCAGCGGCCGGTGTGGCTGGCTGCAGCACACCTGAGCAACTGGCTTCGGGGTCAGCCACACTGGCCGCTGCAGCTGCGGAAGTTGAAGCTAGACAACTTCAGACTGCAAATAAGGTGTAAGATTTTAATTGTGAGAGTAATTAATTGTTGGAACAATTTCCCAAGGGTTATGACACGTTCTCGATCAATGATAATTTTTAAATCAAGATTGGATGTTTTTCTGAAGGATATGCTCTAGGAAGTATCTTGGAGAAGTTCTCTGGCCTGTGCTATTCAGGAGGTTAGGCTATTTTGACAATGGCCCCTTCTGGCCTTGGAATCCATGAACCAGGGTGGATTTGATTTAAATCACTGGTCAGGAAGACTCGATTTAATCATGGCTTTCTACATAAAAATGCATTCTTGTTGGTTGTTATAACCTTAATACGTATTCTTCACAACTCAGAGATAGATGTAGGTTTCATTTTTTGGAAGGTACACACTTTAAACAATGATGTATTTTGAAAAGTTTTCAGATTAGTTTTACAGCTATATCAGAAAATGAATGATTGTTTTGGTTATTTCATTTACCAAAGGTAATTGAAGCAGATAGTTCACCTCCCAATGACTTCATAAATATCTCCAGTTCAACAGGTTAATCATTAATATTTGAAGTATTTTCTTGCCATGCTGTATTCGGAGGAGACCATCATCAGACAAAAGCAGCAAAGAGTCCTGTGGCACCTTATAGACTAACAGACGTTTTGGAGCATGAGCTTTCGTGGGTGAATATCCACTTCGGCATGCATCCGACGAAGTGGGTATTCACCCACGAAAGCTCATGCTCCAAAAGGTGCCACAGGACTCTTTGCTGCTTTTACAGATCCAGACTAACACGGCTACCCCTCCGATACTTGACATCATCAGACAGACATTTAAATTGTTTTGTAACAATTAAGTATTCTGTTTTTTTCCCCTTCAACAGCAAACATATAATATTTTAACAAAGCAAGCATATGTCCCTCGCTTCTCACATTTATCTCCAGACTTCTCCTTGTCCAGACCTATTCTGCCCCCAACAATCTTCTATTTGTTGAATTTTTTGAAACCTTGCAGTTTTAGAGAGAGGTAAGGGAGTGGACTGTGTACACAAATTTGCAGAGGGACAATAGAGTTGAGGTCTGTTATTTCTTACCTCTATATATTATTTATTTATTTAAAAACATTTTTGCTGTTAACAAGCATGTTACCTCTGGAGAGACAAATCCACAGTTTTAGAACTGCAAAACTAAGTAGCTCTGATGGTATCTTCCAGACTGAGAACTGAGTCCCATTGGGTAGATAGAAATGTTAACCTAATCTATGCAGAAGCCTGTGGAACACCATAAGATTGGGTCCCTAATCCATGAACTATTGGAACGCATTTACAAAACTTTTCTTAAACATTACATGAATATAGTGTTTCATGCTATAGAATTAGTATTTATAATCCCTATTCCATGATGAGATATCTTTGAGCTATAATATATCTTTATCTTTAGATACCGTATTTTCCGGCGTATAAGACGACTTTTTAAACTAAAAAACAACCCCCAAAAATCGGGGATCGTCTTATACGCCGGGTATAAACAGGCTTCAGCTGCGCCAATCCTGGGAGGCGTCTCTCTGGTGTATGCCATTAATGCATACAAAGCCTGCTCGGATTGGCAAAGGTTGTAATAGCCTGCCTCTCTGACTCAGCCAATCTGAGCAGGCTTAATAGATGACACCGCTCCCCTGAACGCTCCGCCCTCCTTCTCCTCCCCCTCCCCGGCTTCCCGCGAATCAAATGTTCGCGGGAAGCCTGAAAAAAGGAGTGGGCAGGTAAGCCGGGCGTGTGGGGGAGGGGGCAGGACGGCTCCGGTGTCGGCCGGGCCAGCGTCGGCGGGCCGGGGCGCTCGGCCCGGCGTCGGCGGGCCCAGCGTCGGCGGGCCGGGCGCCCGGGCCAGCGCCGGGCCCGCGGGCGCCGGGCCAGCGGCGCCGGGCGGCGCCGGGCCAGCGCGCCGGGCCCAGCGGCGCCGGCGGCGCCGGCCGCCCGGGCCCAGCGCCGGCCCGGCGGCGCGGGCCCGGGTCGGCCGGGCCGAGCGGGCCCGCTCCGGCTCCGGTGTCGGCCGGGCCCGGGGAGCCGGGCCCCGCGGCGCCGGCTCCGGCTCCGGTGTCGGCCGGGCCCGGGGAGCCGGGCCCCGCGGCGCCGGCTCCGGCTCCGGTGTCGGCCGGGCCCGGGGAGCCGGGCCCCGCAGCTGCGGCGCCGGTCCCAGTGTCGGCCCGGGGAGTTGGCCCCGCGGCTGCGGCGCTAGTCCCGGTGTCGGCCCGGGGAGCCGGCCCCACGGCTGCGGCTCGGCTCCGGTGTCGGCCGGGCCCGGGGAGTCGGGCCCCGTGGCTGCGGCTCCGGCTCCGGTGTCGGCCGGGCCCGGGGAGTTGGGCCCCGCGCCGCAGCTGCGGCGCCGGCTCCGGTGTCGGCCGGGCCCGGGGAGCCGGACCCCGTGGCTGCGGCTCCGACCATGGCCCCGGCAGGGGTTAGAGGCCAGGGCTGGGACTGGGCGGGGAGGAGGGGTTGGATTGGGCAGAGGTTCTGGGGGGTAGACAGGGGATGGGGAAGGGGGGATTGGGTAGGCGCCGCATGGGAATTCCTGGGGTCTGTTGGGATGGTGGTGGATGGAGTCTGGGGCAGTCAGGGGACAGGGAGCGGGGCAAGTTTGGCAGGGGGTGGGGTCTTGGGGGGGAGTTAGGGTTGGGGGTCTTGGGAAGCAGTGGTCAGGGGACAAGGAGTAGGGCAGGGGGGGGTTATGGGTTGTGGTTTCTGAGGGGGGGTAGGACGTGGGTGGGGGGTGTACTCACTGGACGGTTCCCTACCGGGTCTTCGGTGGTGGGTCCTTCAGCCTCGGAAGGGGGGGTAGTCTTATACGGCGAGTATAGGCCAAAACCTATGTTTTAAGTGGAAAATTAGGGGGTCGTCTTATACGCCCAGTCATCTTATATGCCGGAAAATACGGTAGGTTTTTCCTCAAAAAGCATTTTATCAAAAAAATCCGATTTAAATAAAAAACATCCAATTTAAATAAAAATATATTTTTTTGTTTTGTTTTTTTGTTTTGTTTTTTAAAATCATTGATTTTTATCCACCCTGCCATGAATCTATAAATATTTTTATTAGGACTGTCACACGATTTAAAAAAAAAAAGCAATTAATCATGAGATTAAAAAATATAGTCACAGTTAATCACAGTTTTAATCGCATAGTTAAACAATAGTAGACCTATTTAAATTTATTATATTTGTGGATGTTTTTCTACATTTTCAAATATACTGATTTCAGTTACAACACAGAATACAAAGTGTATAGTGCTCACTTTATATTATTTTTTATTATAAATATTTGCACTGTAAAAAAGATAAAAGAAATAGTATTTTTCAGTTCACCTCATACAAGTCTATTCTGTCCTACTTCTTGTTCAGCCAATCGCGAAGACAAACAAGTTTATTTACATTTATGGGAGATACTGCTGCATGCTTCTTATTTACAATATCACCTGAAAGTGAAAACAGGCATCCACATGACACTGTTATAGTCGGCATTGCAAGGTATTTATGTGGCAGATATGCTAAACATTCGTATGCCCCTTCATGCTTCGGACTTGTAGGCTCTAAAGTTTTGTTTCTGAGTGCAGTTATGTAAAAAAAAACCTCCATTGGTAAGTTGGACTTTTTTACGATAGAGATTTCACTACAGTATTTGTATGAGATGAATTGAAGAATACTGTTTCTTTTGTTTATCTATTTTACAGTGCAAATATTTGTAAAAAAATATATAAAGTGAGCACTGTACACTTTGTATTCTGTGTTGTAACTGAAATCAGTATATTTGAAAATGTAGAAAAAATCCACAAATATTTATAATAAAATTTAAATTGGTATTATTGTTTAACAGTGTGATTAAAACTGCAATGAGTCACTGCTATTTTTATCTAGTTAATTTGTTTTGTGCTAATCACATGCATTAACTGATTGACAGCTCTAATTTTTATCAATAATGTAAAATCTTTGCTGGTAAAATGCAAATGAAACAGATTGGAGGGGATAATAGTGAGGAGGGCAGGTTACTGTTAGAGAATGATCTGAATTACCTAGTTAAATGATCACAAGCAAACAAAATGTGTGTGAATAAAGCCAAATGCAACATAATATATCTGGGAACCAAGAGTGCAGGCAATGCCTACAGGGTATGAGACTGTCTTGGAAAGCAGTGACTCAGCTATGTCTAAGGTAAGGGTCTCTGATGGCACAGCTCTATCAATCAGGGGTGTGGAAAGATGTGGTCCCTGACCAACAGAACTGTATTGGCAGAAGCCCATAGAGCCGACTCAGTTATATTGGCAAAACTGCACTTGTACCAGTGTGGCTTGTTTCTCTCGTAGGGGTGGTTTTATTATACTTGTACCTGGTGCAGCTTTCCCAGTAGAATTGCATCCGCACTAGGAGTGTCTTTCTGATCTAGTATACTGGTAAAGTGCTCCTAGGATAGGCATAGCCTCAAAAACAGACTTAGCAGACATTGTAGATAATCATGTTGGCACTAGCTCTCAGTGCAGTCCTGTGGCCAAACAGACTAATGCAATCATTAGACGTACAAAAATGGGAATAGCAAGTCAAAGTCGGGAAGTCATTTTTCCTCTGCATGCAGTTTTGGTAAGACCTCTGCTAGAACACTGTGTGTTCTGGTGTCTGCACTTCAGGAAGTGTGTGGAAATACTGGAGAGAGAGTTCAGAGGAGGGCCGCAAAATGATCCGAGAGCTACAAAACAAAACTTATAGTGCGAGGCTTAAAGAGTTCAGTCTTTTCCGTTTATTAAAAGAAGGTTGAGAGGTGATTTGATCACTGTATGTAGGTACTTATGCATGGCAAAGATACGTACATTTGTCTGTGTGTGTAATCTTCCAGACAAAGGCACAATAAAATCCTGTTATAATATGGGGACATAAACATAACGACCCAGGCCCTAAGCAGCAACTAGAGCATGGGAAGTCCCCCATTTGTTGTGCTCCCACTGCATCACACACAGGTCCTCTCTGGTAACTGTGGAGGACCAGGAAAACTCTAACCGCTCCACATCTCCCTTTCTTTATAATGAAAGATTAAAACTTGCATTATAAACCTGTGTGTGTGTGTACACACAATAACTTAAAATAAACTTCAAAATTTAAAAAACTATTGACGCTACCATGTGCCCTTATAAACTGCAATTAAGTAGTTCTGAGCAGTATTCTAAAGATCAGATCTTTGAGGGGCTCTGATCAGTCTTCCACACCATGTTCTCACTTCTATTGAATTTGCATGTGGAGTTCCCTGTGGAGGGATTTCACTTCCTGACTGAGTACCCACAGGCCCCAGACTCTTTTTGTTATGTTGGGAAATGTTGAAGATGAACTCCATTCCTCTGGAGAAATCCTTTTGGAGTCTGCAGTAGGTAGAATCTGTGAGCTTCTGCCAAATTTTCAACAGTTCCTTAAGTCTGGGAGCCTTGGATCCACAGTTTGTTCCTTGGTTTCAGTTCAGGTAGTGCTTGTGTTCTATGACAAATCTTGAAGTTTTATTGCTGCCAAAGTTTTATTTCAGCATCCTGTTTTCAAAATTCCTTCAGGTTGGGCCACTTAGGTGTAAGCCGTAACAGTGCCACAGGCAGAAGCATTCTTATTCATCTTCCCATCAGGAGTTTTGCTGGAGACAGTCCACACACAAACGGTGTTGACGGCATGGCAGGAATGCTTAATGTGGGTCCACTGATCTTAGCAGAAATCGTTTAAAAATCTGTGGGTAAAGTGCACTACTAGTCTTATATTCAAAATCAAAGTTCTGTGCAGATGCTAGCAAGGAGTGTTTCAGAATTAAATTGAGGCCCGTTATCAGATGGGAGGGCTTCAGGAATTCCATGTCTTGCAAATATTAACTTTAGTTTCTGCGTGACCTGTGCCGTTGAGATCTATGTAAGTGTATCCAAGTCTATATGTGTGGAGGAATAACTACAGTCATGTGGGTGCCCTTTCCAGAAAAAGAGATCTGTTGCTACATGCTGCCAAGGTCTGTAAGGTAGCTTTGTAGAGTACTGAATATTCTCGTACATAAGCCGAATGTTTTTGGTAAAAAAGTGATGCATCAAAGAGCAGGGGTCAGCTTATAAATGGGTTTACACCAAAATTTGATGATTTTAAACTCTATGGAATCATTGAATTGAATATCTAATACATTGTTGTTTTGTTTACCTGGAGCGTCTGCAGGCATGGAGCCCCTCAGCTCCCTGTGGCTGTGGTTCACCATTCCCAGCCAATGGGAGCTGCGGGAAGTGGCTGGGAACGGCACAGCGTGGCCACAGGGAGCCAAGGGAGCGTCTGCAGGAATGGAGCCCTGGTAAACAAAATGTCCCGACCCGCCAGCGGCTTACCGTGACGTCCGGGAGACAAAGTTTGCTGACCCATTAATGATGTCAATACTGCAGCCTTTTAAAGTTGCAAAGGCTTTGTTTAGTGGACTAGATTGGCTTGAAAGGAATACCAAAAGAGCAGTGCTGCAGATCTGCATGACATTTGACCCATGCATTTTACAAAATGCTACACTTTACAAGCCAATCAGAGAAATACAATGAATTATAGTACTATAACACTGGTGTCAGTCTGCTACTGTGTAATTTGATCTCTTCATGCATTTCTACCGTTGGACCTCATAAGTCTCGAGCCAATATAAAAATATAATGTGCTGAATCGATGAAATCTCTAATAAAATTGAAATAACCTGTTAATCCCACAGACATGCCAATCTACAGGGCTGCCTTGACATAAACAAAGAACAATAATAATTTGACAGTGATAAAGAAGGTGACGTTCCTATATAAAGTCCTACAAAATCTATAACTACAATAATAATTTATTTTCATACTAGTATTTAAAATGAACAATGGTAAATCAAAAGAGAAAGGTCTGCTTATCACGCAGTGTTCAAACTTAAAGTTGTTGAATATGCAGAAGTAAACAATAATTGCGCCGCTGCTCGTGAATTCTGTATCAATGAGAAGCAATAAGAGAACGGCGAAAAAATAACACAACACTAAAAGACATGCCAAGAAGCAAGAAAAAAATATCCAATGAGGTGCGCTTCATTTCCTGAGCTGGAGAAAGATCTCAATTGGGTTGTTGAATGTCGACAAAATGGGTACATTGTCACTAGAACTGGAATTCGTCTGCGCGCTCTGGAAATGTCGAAAAACGACAAATACAAGTCAGTAAAGCTGTCAGTGTTTGTCGCATCAGTGGGTTGGTGTACTTGGTTCATGAACTGTCATGGTCTCTGTCTTCGTCAGCAAACAAAGATAGCGCAAAAGCTGCCGAGAGATCTGGAAGGAAAAAATCAAATCTTTCCAAAGGTTTATTATAAAATATCGAAAGGAATATGCATTTGAACTGTCAAAAACAGGAAATATGGACAAAACACCGATGACATTCGATCTCCCGAGCAACAGAACGGTAACCGGTGTTGGTGAAAAAACAGTTTTAATTAACAACAACAACAACAGGTTTTTCGTTCGATTACATTAAAATAATTCTAGCAAAACTTTTGAGTGTTTCTTGTGATGCCAGTTTTTAAAATATAGCAGCGGTTGGTAAACTTTGGCTCCCGGCCCATCAAGGTAGGCCACTGGCGGGTCGGGAAGGGGGCCAAAGTTTGCCAACCCCTGAAATATAGGGTTGGCTTATGAAAGTGTCATACAGTTTTTGCTATTTTTACCTAAATATCTTGGGGGGTCGGCTTATAAACAAACGAGCTAATGAACAAGTATATACAGTAACTGTTCAGGCAATTTGTTTTTTGCTTTGTTCTTTTCCCCCTAGTTACATACCACTCAGCCCTCTACTAAGGTCTGAATTTGCCTACTCAGACTAGGCCACAATACGAATAATTGTGCTCATGTTCTGCACTTATACATTGGTGTTCATGGTTTTTGGAGACCATCCGTTTTTAGAGTACCATAGGGATTAAAATGCACCGTCCTGTCTGTAGCAGGCCAGTGGTTGTGCAAAGATAGTTTTGGTCCTGGCAGTGTGGTGGTAAATTTGTTGGAAGTTGACCCCTTCAAACTCACATTCTTTGGCAGAGTTGAGTAAGTTTCTGGCATTGTGTCATCCTTTAATTGTTTATCACTAATTTGCTGAAGCTGGCGGACAAACACTAGAATTGCTACCGGAACAAGGTCAACATAGACTTAGTCATCTTTCATAGAATTATAGGACTGGAAGGGACCTCAAGAGGTCTTCTAGGCTAGTCCCCTGCACTCAAGGCAGGACTAATCTAAACCATCCCTGACAGGTGTCTAACCTGCTCATAAAAATCTTCAATTATACAGATTCCACAACCTCCCTAGGCAATTTATTCCAGTGCTTAACCACACTGACAGGAAATTTTTCCTAATGTCCAACCTAAACCTCCCTTGCTGCAATTTAAGCCCATTGCTTCTTGTCCTAGCCTCAGAGGTTAAAGAGAGAAATTTTTCTCCTTCCTCCTTGTAACAACCATTTGTATACTTGAAAACTGTTATCATGTCCCTTCTCAGTCTTCTCTTCTTCAGTCTAAATAAACCCAATTTTTTCAATCTTCCCTTGTAGGTCATGTCTTCTAGACCTTTAATCATTTTTGTTGCTCTTTTCTAGACTTTCTCCAGTTTCTCCACATCTTTCCTGAAATGTGACACCCAGAACTAGACATAATACACCATCTGAGGCCTAATAGCGCAGAGTAGAGCAGAAAAAATGACTTTTTGTGTCTTGCTTACAACACTCCTGCTAATACAGCCCAGAATGGTGTTTGCTTTTTTTGCAACAGTCTTACACTGTTGACTCCTGTTTAGCTTGTGATCCACTATGATCCCCAGATACCTTTCCACATTACTCCTTCCTAGGCAGTCGTTTCCCATTTTGTACGTGTGCACTGATTGCTCCTTCCTAAGTGGAGTACTTTGCATTTATCCTTTTTGAATTTCATCTTATTTACTTCAGACCAGTTCTCCAGTTTATCCAGACATTTTGAATTTTAATCCTGTCCTCCATAGCACTTGCAACCCCTCCCAGCTTGGTATCATCCGCAAACTTCATAAGTGTACTCTCTATGCCATTATCTAAGTAATTGATGAAGGTATTGAACAGAACTGGCCCAAGACCTTATCCCTGCAGGACCCCAGTTGATATGCCATTCCATCTTGACTGTGAACCACGGATAACTACTCTCTGGGGGAACAGTTTTCCAACCAGTTACGCATCCACCTTATAGTAGCTCCATCTAGGTTGTATTTCCCTAGTTTGTTTATGAGAAAGTCATGCAAGATGGTATCAAAAGCCTTACTAAAGTCAAGTTATACCACATCTACTGCTTCCTCCCTATCCACAAAGCTTGTTACCCTTCAAAGAAAGCTATTAGATTGGTTTGACATGATTTGTTCTTGATAAATCCATGCTGATTTATCACCTTATTTTCTATATGTATGCTAATTAGTTGCTTAATTATTTGCTCCATTATCTTTCCGAGTACTGAAGCTGACTGGTCTGTAATTCCCTGGGTTGTCCTTTCCCCCATTTTATAGATTGGCACTATTTTGCCTTTTTCCAGTCCTCTGGAGTCTCACTTGTGTTCCATGACTTTTCAAGGATAATCGCTAATGGCTTGGATATCTCCTCAGTCAGCTCTTTGAGTATTCTAGGATGTATTTCATCAGGCCCTGGTGACTTGAAAACATCTAACTTGTCTAATTTTTAACTTTTCCTATTTTAGCCTCTGATCCTACCTCATTTTCTCTTGCATTCAATAAGTTAGATGTCCAACTGCTACTAACCTTTTTGGTGAAATCTGAGAGAAAGTAATTTAGCAGTTCTGCCATTTCCACATTTTCTTTTATTGTTTTTTTCCCCATCATTGAGTAACGGGCCTACCCTGTCCTTGGTCTTCCTCTTGCTTTAATGTATTTGTAGCATGTTTTCTTGTTACCCTTTATGTGTCTAGCTAGTTTCATCTCATTTTGTGCCTTGACCTTTCTAATTTTGTCCCTACATACTTGTGCTATTTGTTTATATTCATCCTTTGTAATTTGACCTAGTTTCCACCTTTTGTATGATTCTTTTTTGAGTTTCAGGTCATTGATGATCTCCTGGTTAAGCCATGATGGTCTCTTGCCATACTTCCGGTCTTTCTCTAAAGCCTTTTTTTCTTGGTGGCTGCTTAATCAGGGTTCTAGATAGTGTGCCATCTGCTATGAGTTCATTCCATGGTACGTGTTCAGCATTTAAAAAAACGTGCATCTGCTGCAGTAGCGATCTTTGAATCCTAAGTTGAAGATCATCCAGTGGTTTTTAAACCCAGTAATGCCAATAAGGGCTTGTAGTCTGCTCTTTGTTAAAATCCAAGCTGAGATATTCACTGAGCTGTTCGCAGGCCCAAGTGACTCCTAAAGCTTCCTTTTCCACTTGAAGCCCACTGCTGCTTGGTTTCTGTGAGGCTTCTTGATATAAATGCAATAGATCTCTGGTCTCTTCCTGTCTGCTTTCATTTGATCATTGTTCCTAAACCGTATGAAGATGCATCTGCTGCTACTGTAGTTGGATAGTTTACTGAGTATCGTGCCAAAACAAGTGGAGATGTCAATAGTTCATTTATTTTATTAAATGCATTTTGTGATCTGCTCCCCTATATCCACATTTTGTGACCAGTATGGAGATCTCTTAATGGATATTTTTAAAAGAAGCTGCATTTGATAAGAATTTTCCAAAATAATTTGTCATGCCTGGGAATCTTCTTACAGCAGAAACATTTTGGGGTTCGCAAAAGGCAAATAATACATTTAGTTTGTCTGAATCTATTTGAATTCCCTGTTTGTTAATTCTGCATTGTACACATTTTATATGCTCATTTTCAAATTCACAGTTTTTATTCAGAGGGAGGTTGGTCTGTTGGAAGCATCTCAAAACTGCACGTAGTCGCTCATCATGTTCATTTTTATCTCTGCCATTTACCAACATATCATCTGCATGGAAAAGGATGCCAGGCAAACATGACATAATCTGAGAGATTCTTTTGGAAATGTTCTGGTGATGAATATAGGCCAAATGGAAGCTGATCAAAACAGTACTTCCAAGTGGGGTGACGAATGTAGTCATTGTTGACACAGGTCCACACAAGTATGGATATTGATATTGGGCTTTGGTACTAGAACCATCCCCACACAATTTTCCATTCTCCTTAATTCTTCCCTAGCAAGGGTATAGGGATGTGGGACTGTGAAAGCAAATGGAATCGTTGATGGCACCAGTTGTTTTGTACTCCCCTGACAGCTTTCCTAGATCTGTGAAGACATAGATATGTTTCGTATATAGTTCTCTTTCTGCCATTAATGCATTCCAGTTTCTGTATTAGGTGTTGTCCTTGTATTGCTGGCAACTCTAGCAGAGAAGTGTTAGTCCTTGTATTACATATTATTTGTTGAAGAGCTTGTTCCGTCCTTTTTCTAGTTTCTGAGGGAACTGTCCATAAACATCCAATGTATTGTTACTTAGCCCCATGTTGATCTTATTTGGTCTCTGCAGATCTCCATCCCGGGATCGTTTCTAATATTTTTTTGGAATTGCAGAGACTGCTGCCCCAGTATCAATTTTTAATTTAAGGCTTTGACAATGTAGGTTCATGTTAGTTTACCAAGGTGGTGTGTGTTCTGTTGAGGACATAGTCTCATGAAGTATGGACTTATTGTTTTCCAAGGACAACCCTGCCTCTTGAATTGTTTCCTACTGCTCTTGGTGTCCTGCATGCTGTTGTAAAATGCCCCATTTTTGTGGCATCTGCTACATTCTGCTTCTTTTGCTGTACATTTTGCCAGCTGTGATTTGGTGTCTGGCCATATCTTCCACAGCTTCTCTATTCTTCCCTCCTGTTAAGATTCTTTGGTCTCCGGCTTTCTAGTTGTGCACAGTTCTTACATTGTGAATTTGCTCTGACTGTTCCTTTCAATATTATCTGATGCTGCTAACATGTAAGTCGCATTGCTATTTCAGTATGGATTCTTGCTTTTGCTAGTGTGAGATCAGGGTCTAACTGAAGCTGTGATGGTAAATTGAAGTCTCTTATACCAATGACTATCCCAGAGGTCGGCAACCTTTCAGAAATGGTGTGCTGAGTCTTCATTTATTCACTTTAATTTACAGTTTTGCGTGCCGGTAATACATTTTAACATTTTTTAGATGGTCTCTCGCTATAAGTCTATATATTGTATAACTAAACTACTGTTGTATGTAAAGTAAACAAGGTTTTCAAAATGTTTAAGAAGCTTCATGTAAAATTAAATTAAAATGCTGATCTTACGCCGCCGGCCTGCTCAGCCTGCTGCCGGTCTGGGGTTCCGTTCACCTAGTCTGGCAGCGGGCTGAGTGGGGCCGGCGGCCAGGACCCCAGCTGGCAAGGGGCTGGCAGCCAGAACCCCGGGCTGGCAGCAGGCTGAGTGGGGCCGGCAGCCAGGACCTCAGCTGGCAAGGGGCTGGCAGCCGGAACCCCAGACTGGCGGTGGGTTGAGCGGGGCTGGAAGCTGGGACCCCAGACCAGCAGTGGGCTGAGCGTCTCAACCTGCTGCTGGTCTGGGGTCCCGGCCCTGCCCGCATAGAGTGGGTACCTACCTTCTTCCTGGTTCTGGCCCATTCTCTTCCTCCCTCTCTGCACTGCAGGAGTCAGGGCATGGGGTGGGGGGGGGGGCTGGGTATGTGTAGGGAGTGCAGGAGTCAGGGCAGGGTGTGTGTGAGGAGGGTGCAGGAGTCAGGGCAGAGGGCTGGGGGCATGTGAGGGGGGTGCAGGAGTCAGGGCATGCGGTGCGGGGGGGATGGGTATGTGGGGGGGGGTGCCAGAGTCAGGGCTGGGGTCATGGGCGGGGGAGTGCAGGGGTCAGGGCAGAGTGCTGGGGGGTGGTCAGGGATCGGGGGAGTGCTCCCAGCCCCCTGCCTTGAGCGGCTCATGGCAGGGGGCTTGAGGGATATGCCCTGATTCCACCACCCCCCCCCCCCTTTCCCCAAGGCCCCGCTCCTGCTTCTTCTCCGCCTCCTTTCCAGTCTGAGCAGCGAGAGCGCTTCGGTGGCAGGGAGGGAGAGGAGGCGGGGCACGACGCAGCATGCTGGGGGAAGAGACAGGGGAGGGGGAAGCTTGGCTGCTGGCGAAGCCTGCCCTACAGCAGCAGCCGGCAGGACCAAGCTTGCTTCTGCCCCTGCCAGAGAGAGCAGTAGGCGAGGGGGGTGGAGAAGAGCGGGCTGGGCCGGGCAGGATTTTTAATGGCACGTTGCTGCCTGCTGGGGTTCTGGCTGTCGGCCCCACTCAGCCCGCTGCCGGGGTTTGGCAGCGGACTGAGCAGGGCCAGCGGCAGCCGCAGCGTGCCATTAAAAATCGGCTCGCGTGCCGTCTTCGGCATGCGTGCCATAGGTTGCCGACCTCTGGACTATCCTGTCTCTTACTAGTTTTTTTAATGTTCCATATTTGAAATGTTCAGCAAGACTATGAACTGCAATAATAAAAGTATCAGCTATTTCCCCGTTCCTTGCACCTTCCATTAAATTTGGCCCTTTTCTCTATTCTGTCTCTCTGATATGGGCATCGAAAGCTTCTTTGACTTTGATGTGTTCTTTTCCTCACCATGACATGCATCCGACGAAGTGGGTATTCACCCACGAAAGCTCATGCTCCAATATGTCTGTTAGTATATAAGGTGCCACAGGACTCTTTGCTGCTTTTCCTCACCAGTGATGGATACAGTACATAGGAGCAGCAGCATCCTTGCCAAATATCAGGACATTTACTTGGTACTCTTTGGCTTTCTCTGGTAAATCAGAAGCCATCTGCAATCACTCATCTCCAAATCCAGCATGGCCAGCAGCCAGAGATGCCAAAATTCAACTTCTCTAGCAGCCATTTGTACTATGGGATCCATTGTTGTGCTGAGACAGGACTGCCTCTTTCTGCTGCAGTTTTCATAGATCTTCTCCCTGATTTTCCACTTTTGTGACACTCTCCCTACTCTGGAATTCTGGAGATCTCTCTCCTTTCCCTTATTCCTTCTTTAGAGAGAGGGATTTGCTCACTTCTGACACCATGTAGTGTAATCACAAAGAGCCATGCCCCTGAGCAGCAGCAAGAGAACCCCCATAACTGGGAAGTCCCCTTGTTTGTTTTGCTCCCCCTGCAACACATCCTGGACCTTTCTGATAACTGTGGCGGACTGGGAATTCTATAACCACTCTACACCAATGGCTGGAAGTTCAAGTTTGACAAATTCAACCTTGAAATATGATACAGTGTTATAGCAGTAAGGGAAGATTAAACACTGAGAGTGTTGGAGTCACCGTCAGGTGGAGTTCTTAAAATGAGGCTAGATATCTTTCTAAAAACATTTTAATCCACCTTCTAGGGAAAATTCTATGGCCTGCATATACAGGAGGTCAGACTAGATGATCATAGTGGTCCCTTCTGGCTTTAGGGTTATGTCCTATTCAGGCATTGCTAGAGCGAGTGCATGTGTGCTTACACACCAGTTAACATAAAAAGAGCAAAGTTAGCCTGGTGACAAAACGTTGCACCACGTTTGTGTGAAACCAACTATAAAATGTATATTCTGGTTCACATTTTCAAAACTCCACCAAAAAGCTGTGCAAGTATGGTATCTTCAGCCACACCTTAAATGTGGAGAAGACTTCTGAAAGCTCAGAGGAGGAGGAGGGAGGAAGAGATGGCTGTCACTATTCATACAGTAGCTTTTCCAAATTCTAGATGCTCACAGCAGAAGCCTATAATAATATATGGAGATATACCTATCTCCTAGAACTGGAAGGGATCCTGAAAGGTCATTGAGTCGAGTCCAGTCCCCTGCCTTCACTAGCAGGACCAAATACTGATTTTGCCCCAGATCCCTAAGTGGCCCCCTCAAGGAGTGAACTCTCAACCCTGGGTTTAGCAGGCCAGTGCTCAAACCACTGAGATATCCCTCCCCCTAGCCCTTAGCAAGAGTCAGACATTAAAAAATAACGTATCTCACGAAGTTAGTATAACTAGTGGTGCCACTAGAGGGCGGGGGGTGGTGGTTATGCTATTTGACCATAAATGTACATTTACATACTTTCAGAAGTTTGAATTTCTTTTAATTTTAACCTGAAATCTGAATGTTCTGATTTCTAGTGCTTTTTTTTATAAATACAATGCACTTGTAAGAGCTTTTATCCTTGAGTTACTGTAATGCATGCTCTCAACCTTAACTGCAATTTAATGGTTTTTTTCTTATCTGGGAATTTTCTTATATTTGAAAAAATGCTTAAGAATTGTCCAAAGACAGGATTTGTGATGGAGTCTGGATACTTGCTTCATTGTGTCTCCCTGCTGTTTGAATTGCAGTCCCCTTCAGAGCTTTACAGCACTGAAAGTTCGTGCTTTTCCCTTTGCCTTATTTCCTTCTGAAACTTAGTGGCTCCATTGGTGATTTCTCCAGCATGTGTGTTTCTTACATGCTCGCTCACTCATTCAGTGCTGTTTGGATCAGAGCCTGGGAGTTTCTGCACTCCCCAGGCTTCCTTGGCCCTAAATTCTGCTGCAGACCTGTGGTGGTCTTAAGTTCTCTCCTGAAGCTCTAAAGAACAGCTACTTCTTGCAGCCAGCCTTCACCTCCTCACCTGCTTCATTATTTTTGGTGCATTGGTCATTTGTAGGCCTACTTGCTTTGCTATGGTTTATCTTCCTGCTGGCTGCAGTTTTGATGGGTGTAGACTCCTCTGAGTCCACAGAAGGGAAACAGTTTATCTGTGGACATGAAAAGTTCAGCAGAAAACTAGGGGATATGCTATAGCTCCAACCTTATTTGAAGTATACAGATTTTCCTTACCCCGGATCCAGCACTGGAGGACTTGGATGTTTTGTGCTCTGTTACTTTGTGTTGCTTAATCATTACCAGCTCACCAACTATAAAGCAAAGAGGAAGTACTTTAGTAATTGTCCTCTGGCAAAGATAGGATGCATCGAAAGGCAGCTGCAGTTTGTACCCAGAATCTGCTCATGGAAACTCTGAGCTGTTCTTCTGCAGGAAATAGATTGTTTAGTAACTGTGAATTTCCTTTCTTAATGCCAAAGGAATTGCTGGAGGAAAAGCTCTGGGCCTATGTGCAGCAAAGGCTTTCAGCTTCAAGATCTAATGCAGTCTCCATTGCTTACCATCTCTAATCAGCCTTGTCAGTTCAAATCTGCAGGAACTACTAATAGGAAGTAGGACCCAAAAGACAGCTTGAGGGTGGATTAGAGAAGAAACCTCCTTTCTTACAACAGCCAGGAGATTGGGGCAAGGATAGACTAGAGGAAGGAAAACCCCGCCTCCAAAAGTAGTAGCCAGGAGACTCTGAAGTTAAGGAAAAGACAGAGCGTCTCCATTCCGTCAACTGTAGAAAAAGGGTGAGCGAGAATAAAATTTGACTGGTATAGGCCAGAAGCTTATACTTAAGATGGAGCCCCTGAGCAGTGTTCAGGATCAACTCCAGATAGGAATCCTAGCATCTGGGGATGACAGAGGATTTGGGCTTCTCATCATGACATTGTCTCTGGACCTTGCTGGTAGGTATCCACACCACATCTTTTGTATCTACGTTTGGCTAATGGGTTTAGCCCTGTGGCTAATAGGTGTCGAGTACATTTTTCAAGCCTTGTATTACTCTCAGTGCTTAAAATGACCAGAAGCACTTTGGTACCTCCAGTGTCTGGGACAGTACAGCAGCCTGTGGAATTCTATAGCAGGCCTGATGGTCTGGTCTGCACCTAAAACTTAGGCCAACCTAGCTACATCACTCAGGGTATGAAAAATTCACATCCCTAAGAAGTCAACACCACCACCCCAGCATAGACACCACTAGGTTGATGGAAGAATTACTCCATTGACCTATCTACCACCTCACTAGGGGGTGGATTTACTGCGACGACATAAAAAACCTTTCGTCGCATTATAGCTGCAGCTGTTGCACTTGTTGTGTAGACAGAGCCTGAATGTGGTGATATTAGGGTACTGTAGCAATCTGAACTTAAAGATCGTATGAGCCCATTATTACCTGTGAGAAGTTCATGGATTTTGATGTCTTTGCCATTGCATAACTTTTAAATGTGCGTTTGAACATCTGCAGTCATACTTCGCATTTCTTCAACATACAAAGATCTTTCAGCTTACCCCCATTTGAAGTGTCTTGGACAAGCTGTTTTTTAGCATTAGGATAACTCGCAAACTAAGATTAATATTATTTTTTCTTTCCCCCATATCTTTTAAAAAGTTTATTTGAATAACCTCAATTCTGGTTGAAAAAATGAATAAATTACTGCTGTCCACAGGCAACACATGCTCAAATTGAAGCTTGTAAGAATATTTAGTGGTGATTTTAGCAGGGGAGAGTTAAAATGAATCTTACAATGGAAAGTGAGACTGAACCTTAACTTTGGAGTGGCTCCATAATTGCCACACTGTATTGTGTTGCCATGGTTCCTGTGCTGTGCCTGTGTATGGCTTCCTGATTATGAGAGTGGTACTGAAGCTAGCAGTCAGAGTGGAGCTGCTGTATGCGTGCAGGGAGTTTAGTCTTGCACTGGCAAGAAGGTGATTACAGAGAGATTCAGAGCTTGGGTTTTTGAGACTTTGAACAGTAGTTCAGTTTCTTGCCAGTCTGCACTCTCAAGTGGGTTGCAGAGTGAACTCTAGTATTACAGGAGGAATTAATTTGTTGTTGGTCTTTCATCATCCTCTCCCTCCCTGTCATAGGATCCCCTTTTATTTCTCTGAAATGGGGGATTCTTGATATATTGCATCCAGTGAGGTTGGGGGTTGGGGGCTTGCCATGTTTGGATTGGCTCAGAAGTGTTTTGATCAGAGATCCTTGGCTGTCTTGCCATCTGCATAGGCTGTGAATACTTTTCTCTGGCACAGACCTTGTTCCTCAAGGTTGCATCATCTCTGGGAGACTGGCCAGGCCCGGAGCCTTAGTACAAAGACTTTCTGAAGCAGATGAGGCTTGTTCTGTCTCTGAAGTATCTGTTCTTCCTGTCTGTCCTTTCCACAGGATTCCTGAAACAAACTTGTTCTAAGAGCCTCTCAGTAAGTCAGCTTCCCTCTTCCAGCGGCTTCCTGTACACCTGGCTGATGCAATGTCTTTCCTGAAATCCGCTCTAGAGCTGTTTTGTTTGCTCTTTCTGGGAGTGGCCAGGCAGTCAGAATTCTGTGGATTGTCACATGGGGTCCTTAAATAGATGTATAAAGGACGTACAGCCAGACTTGAGATGTGGAGTCTTCACCAGGATCAAGAAATCCTTTCCAGTCCTAGGACTGGTGGTTTCAGTCTTTTCCAAACAAATTATGTTCATGATCAGCCTTCCCCAGTCACAATTTCTGGAGAGTGTTCAGTGCCAGTGAATTCTGCTGATTCTAGTTCTATATTCAGTGACTTCCCGTGACTTCATGTGGACTGTTTGAATTCACCTGAGAATTGTGATGCTGAACATAAAAATGGCCATACTGGGTCAGACCAATGGTCCATCCAGTCCAGTGTCCTGTCTCTGACAATGGCAAGTGCCAGATGCTTCAGAGGGAATGAACAGAAGAGGACAGTTTCAAGTGATCCACCCCCTGTCGTCCAGTCCCAGCTTCTCGCTGTTTGAGGTTTAGGGACAACCGGAGTATGGGGTTCGGTCACTCACCATCTTGGCTAATAGATATTGATGGAGCTGAACTTATCTAACTTGAACTTATTTAATTCTTTTTTGAACCCAGTTATGCTTTTGGCCTTTCCATCATCTCTTGGCAATGAGGTTGACTGGGTGTTGACTGGGTGTTGTCCAAAGAAGTACTTCTTTTTGTTTGTTAAACTTGCTGCCTACTAATTTCATCAGGTGACCCCTAGTTGTTATGGTATGTGAAGGGGTCAATAACATTTCTTTATTGACTTTCTCCACACTGTTCATGGTTTTATAGACCTCTGTCATATACCCCCTTTTAATTTGTCTCTTTTCTAAACTGACCAGTCCCAGTCTTTTAATCTCTCCTCGTGTGGAAGCTGTTCCATACCCCAATCATTTTTGTTGCCTTTCTCTGTATTTTTCCAATTCTTTTTTTGAGATGGGCGGGGGGGACCAGAACTGCATTCAGTATTCAAATGGTGGGCATACCATGGATTTATGTAGCTATTTTCTGTCGTCTTATCTATTCTTTTCCTAATGGTTCCTAACATTCTGTTAGCTTATAAAAGTCATGTTGACACTTCCCCAACATACCATTTTTATCTGATAATTCTGTTCTTTACTATAGTTTCAGCCAGTTTGCCTGGTACTGATGTTAGGCTTACTGGCCTGTAATTATCAAGATTGCCTTTTGAACAATTTTTAAAAAAAATAGGCATTATATTATCTACCCTCTACACATCTGGTACAGAGGCTGATGTAAGTGATAGCTTACATATCACAGTTAGTAGCTCTGCAATTTCATATTTAAGTTCCTTCAGAACTCTTGAGTCAATACCATCTGGTTCAGAGACTTACTGTTTATCAGTTTGTTCCAGAACCTCTGCTACTGAAACCTCAGTCTGGGACATTTCCTCAGAATTGTCGCTTAAAAAGAATTTCTCAGGTGTGGGGATCTCCCCCACACCCTCTGCAGTGAAGACCAATGCAAAGAATTAATTTAGCTTCTGTGTAATGGCCTCGTCTTCCCTGAGTGCTCCGTTAGCACCTGGATTGTCCAGTGGCTACACTGTTTGGCAGGCTTCCAGCTTTTGATGTACTTCAACTTTTTTTTTGCGGTTAGGTTTTCAGCTTTTAGCTAGTTGCTCTTCAGTTGTTTCTTGGCCTGCCTTTTTATTATACTTTACACTTCGCTGGCCAGAGTTGGTGCTCCTTTCTCTTCTTCTTACTAGGATTTGAGTTCCAATTTTTAAAGGATGCCTTTTTGCCTCTAACTCTTTTAGTCTGCTATGTAGCCAAGGTGGCATATTTTTGATCCTTTTACTGTTTTCAGATTTGGGGTATACATTTAGGTTGAGCCTCTATTATGGTGTTTTTAAATAGTCTCCATGCAATTTGCAGGCATTTCATCCATGTTACAGTTTCTTTTAATTTATTTTTAATTAACTTTCTCACTTTTGTGCATTCCCCTTTTCAAAGTTAAATGCTACTGTCATGGGTTTGTTTGGCATTATTCCCCTTACCATGATATTAAATTTAATTACATTCTGGTCTCTGTTACCAAGCAGTTCAATACCTCTTGGCCCAGATCCTGTGCTCTACTTAAGACTAAATCAATAATTGCATCTCTCCTGGTGGGTTCCAAGACGAGCTGCTCCAAGAAGCAGTCATTTATGTCATCTAGAAATTTTATCTCTGCATCCTTTCCTGAGATGATGTATGCACAATCAATATGAGGATAGTTGAAATCTCGCATTATTATTGCGTTTTCTGTCTTTGTGGCCTCTCTAATCTCCCATAGCATTTCACAGTCACCATCACCATCCTGGTCAGGTGGTTGGCAGTATATTCCTCCTGCTCTATTCTTCTTGTACAAGCATGGAATTTCTATCTATAGAGATTCTCTGGTATACTTTGATTCATGTAAGAGTATGCCAAGATAGGTTTGAATTCCATCCTAGCCATTGCCCTTTATTGCACCATTTCGCTATGACCCAGCAGGCTTCATAGGATTTTCATTGCAAGTCCTTCAAGTCGGTGGCCCCACCAAACTTTCATTTAAAAAAAGCACGCCTTCTTTTGTCTGACAGGCCCCTAATTTAGGGCTTGTCTTTGCAAGAAACTTTGACCAGTTATGCCAATATAAATCTCTGTGTGAACGGTCTTATTTCAGTGTAGTAGTGTCTTATTTTTTTGGGGTTTAGTTTAGGCCCCTACCCGCATGTCATAAGCTAAACCGAAAAAGGCACTCTCTTGTACTGGAGTGAGAATATTCACACAGGGAATTTTATTGGTATCAGTTTGAATTCACTTCTTGGCTTATGCAGTGTAAATTTCCCGTGAGGACAAACCTCTTCAAATTTTAACCTTTAATTTAGTCTTAATCTCAGTAACTACTCTAAAATATTTTAAATTTTTATTTTTCACTCACTCTTGTGACACATTGACGTCTGACAGTTTTCTTCCACCTTTTGAGAGGGAGAGAATGATAGCATCAGAAATTACAAAAGAAAGAGACCCATTAGGACAGCTAATTTCTCCAGCTGCTTGCAAAATGTGTTTTCCCTATTATTGTCTCTTATCTAAGATTTCTAAAACTCAACCTCCTCCTCCTCCCCCCCCCCCAGTTCCTTCTTACTGCTTGTGGCTCGAGTCAGAGCTTTGTGTGGTTCCTAACCTCACAATTTTTTAAGTTTATATAGTTAATTAGTACCCTTAGTATACTGTTGGTTAGCTTAGTTTAAGTATTTCCCTGGTGATGGACCTCATCAGGGTTTAAACACTGTCTGTCGTGTGTGGGAGAACTATGCTTAGGTGATACCCACATCAAGAAGCAGGGTTCAATTTGCAAATCATTCACAAAATGGACTCGGGTGTTGAGAGAACTTCATCTAAAGCAGCACTGCTTGACCAGGCCATGCAACCTGCTTTGGCACTGAGCCTACGTTGGATCAGAGGTTGCCCTCGGGTTCTGAGAGTGCTGCGACTTAGCATCCTGAAATTAGAGGTTCTCCAAAGAGATGGAGGCATTGCTCCCCATCAAGTGTGCTGAGGGAAAGGTCATATAAGACTGATTGTGATCACTCCATCTCGTATGGGGAATCATCTGCTTCCTCTAAGAGGAGTATGGACCAGTGTTCCCTCTTAATTTTTTGTGTCCATGTGCGGAATGAATTTTATGTGCACCAATGTGGAGGTGATGTGTGACGCCACCTTCATATTGGTGCACATAACAAAATTAATGGGGGGGGGGTAGGGCCGAGGGGTTCAGAGTGTGGGAGGGAGCTCAGGGCTGGGGCAGAAGGTTGGGATGCAGGGGTGTGAGGGCTCCGGCTGGGGGTGGGGGCTCTAGGACAGGGCAGAGGGGTGGGGGGGGTCTGGAGTGGGGCCAGGGCTTAGGGGTTTGGAGTGCAGGCTGCCCCAGGGCTGCGGTGGGGAGAGAGGGCTCCCCAAGCCCTCTCTAACCGCAGCAGCTTGGGGCCGAGGGAGAGGCGCTTCTCCCCGGGCGCGGAAGCTCCAGCGGGGCTGGGCTGGGCCGGGGCAAGAGAGGGGTTTCTCTCCCCCAGCTGCGGCACGTCTGGGGCAGGTCCGCACTGGTGTGCCTCTCCCCACTGCGGCAACTCCATGCTGGGTGAGAGGCGTCTTGTCCTGCCTCAGCCTTGAGCCCCTGCACGGGGCTTAATAGGCAGCCATGCAGCTTAGAGGGAACTTAAGTGTGGACTGGCACCGTGTAAATGCTGGTGCACGGGATGGAGCAGGTCCCATTACCCTGGTACCGCGCAAATATGTCTGAGACCCTATATCATCGACTCTGATTCTGGCCCCAGGACATCAGTTGAGTCCGGCACTGGCTGTTTCTGAGCCAGCAGCATATAAGGTGGCAATGGACCTCCTCTGCCTTTCTGTCCCGACCTCTCGCTTGGTTCAGGACTTTGCCAAAGCGGTGTTGTATAGCCCCATTGGCTGGTCGGGCTACTGAATTTGTCGGTCTGTCTCACTGAACCCTGATGTTTCCCTTCCGCTGTCTGTGGAAGTGAGTACAGTGCTGGGCTCAGCACAAGGGATGTCCTTGGCGCTGGGAACTTCTTTGGCACCCCTGCTGTCAGCATTGCCAATGTTATCGTGGCGGCACTCTCCGCCCTTCACCACCATCAGTCACATGGGAGGAATTTGGGCATTCATCATCGAAGGCTGCTTGGTGGCTAAGACTGCATCACGGCCTCAGTGGTGACCATGAGAAGGTTGTGGAATTTGTTGCCAGGGGATGACTGTGAAGGTCAAAACTATAACAAAGTTCAAAAAAGCACTAGATAATTTCATGGAGGATAGGTCCATCAAGGGTTGTTAGCCAAGATGCTCAGGGATGCAACTGCATGCTCTGAATGTCACTAGCTTCTGTTTGCCAGAAGCTGGGAGTGGATGATGGGATGGATCAGATGATTGTCTGTTCTGTTCGGTCCCTTTGAAGCATCTGGCATTGGCCACTATCGGAAGACAGGATACTGGACTAAGGTGGACCATTGGTTTGACCCAGTATGGCAGTTCTTATGGTTATATTGAGATCCTTACGGGTTGTGCAAGAAGTGCACCGACAGAGTTTTTCTCTCTCCCTATATTGGAGGGATTTTTTGTATCTTCATAATTACTGTAGGAGATGCTAAAGTTTAGTACTTTTCCGTCAAGTGATTTGTGCACATATACATTCTACTGCCAGTATATGTGCACCCAGTGTACTCAAATCAGAGACTTTTGCCAGTAGGACAACTAGGCGGCACATTCACCTGGCTCACCTCGTGCTTTCAGGTGAGGGTATAAATGTGGTGTGTCCACCACCTCTTTCTCAGTTCCTTCTCATTGCCCATGGCGAGAATTGGAGCTCCACATTACATTTTCTTCTGTTATCCAGTGCTTCAAAACTCTTCAGTGTATATAGTTCTAGTTAGTAATATTTAGTGTAATATTATTAGTTTAGCTGCAGTTTTAGTAGTTACCTGGAGGATTTATTATGAAAAAAATACTTGGGTTTTAAGCAGTGTGCCACTTGTTATCCTTGTCACAGATAGGCACAAAAGCTGTTTGAGTTGTCTTGGTGAGGAACCGATGCCCTGTTTGTACCTCCTTCCCCACCAGGACTAAAAAACAGATTTCCACCTCAAAGATAACTTCACAAAAGAGGAGATGCATCCTGCATCAGAACCAAGGCCTGACTGCAAGGCATCGTATTCCGAATCGACAAAGAGCACCACTCTAGCTGAGGCACAAGCCTGGTGAGAAACTTCACTCTTCACCTTTGTCATCAGCCTCTTCAAAGCACTCCAAGCATTCCGATGCTTATCGTCCCATCCTACAGAGGTACATGTGTGACGGACAATCTGTTGCACCCGAAATCATCAGGCCTTTCTATTAGTTGCATCAGAGTCCATCTGGCTTCCATTTCTGCAGTACATCTGCCAGTAGAGAGGTTTTCCATTTTCTCTCTTCATTTATTGTTTTTGAAAGGTCTACTCAACATTTATCCTCCTTTGTCTGATCCTGTACCTGTATAAATTCTCAACCTACTCCTCTCTGAACTGATAGGACCTTTCTTTGAACATGTGGCTACAACCTCACTACCTTTGTCTATGAAGACTGTTTCTGGTGGCAATCACTTCCACAAGAAGGTTTTCACAATTTCAGGCTCTCCTGGCTTGACCCTTCTTTCATGGTCTTGCATAAAGACTTGGTTTCCCTCAGATCACAGCTTAAATTTTATCCCTAAATTAATGTCAGTTTCCATCTGAACTAAGGACTTGTCTACACATATAGCACTGCAGCGGTGCAGCTGCAGCACTTAGTGAAGACACTACCTATGCTGACTCTAGAGGTTCTCCCATCGGTGTAGGTACACCACCTCCCTGAGAGGCGGCAGCTATGGCCATGGGATTTCCACACCCCTGAGGGATGTAGTGCTACCGACATAAGTGTGTAGTCCCAAGCCTAAGCTATTAATCTTGAAGTAGTTTTCCTGAAACCCCTTTATTAGCGCTTTGGCATTCTACCTGGACCACACTAGGTTCTTCAGAACCTCTCTGAGCCTTTTTGTACCCTACAGTGAGAGAGTTAAGGGTCAGTCATTATCAGCTCAGCAAATCTCTGACTTCATTAAGTTCTGCTACAGTCTTGCTAACATCTCTCCTCCATTGAGGAAAAACAGCTCTACCAGGGCTCAGTCCATTTAATCAGCCTTTCTGAACAATATCCCAGTAGCTGATACCTGCACAGCAGCAACACGTTCATTTGTACATACCTTCTCCAGTTACTGTGCCATCACTCAAGCCTCTTGTGATGATGCCAGCTTTGTCAAGAAAGTATTACAATCTTTGTTCAGGTGATCCAGAGTCTCTCCACCTGTAAGGGAACTGTTGATAAGTCACCTGCAGTGAAATGTATATGTGGACATTCACAATAAGGAGAAAAAAGCATTTACTTATTTGTACAGTAGCTGTTCTTTGAGGTACGTTATGCACAAATGCAATCCATGACCCTCCTACCTTCAGCACTACTTTGGATGTTACCTCTGTGATGTAACAGAGGAGTCAGCAGCCATACCTCTTTTATGCCCTCACCTGAGAGCACAAAGAGAGCAGGAGCACATGTGCTATCTAGTGGTGCTAATGGCAAAAAGTCTCCATTTGAAGTGGATTGGATGCACATACATCTTTAGTGGACCGTATATGTGCACAACACATATTGAAGAACAACAGTTACTGTATAGGTAGGTAAACTCTCTTCTCGTTACTCCCTTGAATGAGTTTCACAATTTTAGGCCAGCTCCTGAGAGTGCTCATTTGTGCACCTCCTAGTTTCTTGTGGTTGATCGTTCCATTTTTCATTGGTTCTTCATTGTGATAGGCAGTTGTGATCACAGAGGTGAGGCAGTCCCTTAGGACTTAGGCATTGTCTACATAGGCAACTTGCACTGGTTTAACTAAAATTAGTTTCTCGTTAATTTTGTTAAATTAGTGAAAACCCATGTGTGGACACTTAAGATTTGTTTACAATTGGCTCAATAGCATAAGGGAGGTAACTGTGTAGGTTTCAGTAATTTACCAAATTAAGCTGAATTGATTTAAACCATTTTTTAAGTGTGTCCACACAGGGCTTTGTACATGTTTAACCAAATCAGTGACAAAACTGATTGTAGCTAAACAGTGCAAGTTGTATGTGTAGGCCAACTTTAGGTAGCTTCAGGTGCTTCTATGGGTAGCTTTGAAGATGAGAACAGAAGCCTTTAACTCGACTCTGTATCCCATAGGGAGCTAGTGCATCACTGAGAGTTTGTCTAGACGTAGAGTTAGGGCATGGAAAACTGGGATGTAAATAAATCTGCAGTGCACTGGTGTGCCACACGTTTGCTGGCCATGCGGACCCCGCTACTGCACAGCATGGAACTTCTAGTGTGCAGTAGCAAGGTCCACATGGCACGTTAGGGTGCTATAGATTTACATCCCAGCTTGCCCACTGTCCATCTAGACAAGCCATGAGGTGTTGTGTTCTGAGGGGGCTGTTTTGTTTTGAACCAGACAGTGTTTTATGGCTGGCGTCTGCATTGCCGTGTATAATGCAGTAATCAAACCAGAGGTCACTAATGTGTGTATCACAGTGCCCAGGTCCAACAGAGGAGGGCAGCGCACTAGCACCCTGCTGGATACGGAGTCATATTAGAAGGGTGGGACTGTTTTATATCTTGCTCTTGTCTCATTAGTCAGCCAGCAGATTGTAGGTGCTACTGATAATTAATAATTGTGCATACAAATAATATTTTTGCCTGCCATTCTGAGCAACCACCGCCTGACACAGCTGCTGCAGATAAGGCACTCTCTTGCCAGCTATAGTGGAGCCAACCTGCTTTCACAGCATAATTGTGGATTCAGATTGGGAGCATAAGGCATAACCCAAATAATTTTTAGAAGTCCAAGTCCTACACAGTGTGTTGGAGCTAAGTTATTTGAGGCTGTATCTGCAGTGAGCCTATGTGTCTGTCTAGGTACATATGAGAGACCCTGTCATCCTAAGTGTCTGAGTGCCTTTCAGCGTAAGAGTAATACATGGTAAGCATGGGCTTTATTTTAATGCTTTCTGGCTAGTTGTGAGACTGTCCAGGGAGTATAAGGTTCCTTGAAGACACTAATAATTGAAACAGCATGTCTCTAAACCACTGAGGGTTTGAATTGTCTTAGAGCTAATTGCTTATGCTTCCAAAGACTCGGGGGAGGGGAGACTGTTTTTAGTTTTAATAAGTTAGTTCCCTCTTTACTGTGACTATCTGAACCCTGCATGAGGAGGGTTGGCATATGGCTTATGCTGGAGAATTGGCAGTGCTTGCTCTTCAAAGGGTATGTCATCACTGCAATGGGGAGACACAACTGCAGCACACATAATCATACACAAGTTAGCTTTGATCTAGATCGCTTGCTAAAAATAGCATGGGCTAGTGGCGCAAGTACAGTCCTGCCCAGGATCCTAGGTACATATTCAGGTGGCTAGCCCATGCCATCATATGGCTTCTTTATTATTTTTATCAAGCTAACTCAGTCAAAGCCTGCTGGTGTTATGCCTACACAGGCTGTACCAATTGCAGTGGTCCCTGGTCCATGACTGGGGTCTCTAGTTGCTACCACAATCCAAATAAGTAATAACATGGTGGTAAAAAACTGATGGCTTGTCTGCATTAGGGCTTACAGTGGTGGATCTGTAGCATTGGGGAACTTTTTAGGTGGGGGAAAAGCCAATGTAGACTCAGCCTAGTAGACTCTGGGAACAACAATTGTTTCAGTAGTGGTTACTTGTGACCTAAGCCAGGGGTTCTCAACCTTTTTCTTTCTGAGCCTCCCCCTCCCCCCCCAACATGCAATAAAAACTTCATGGCCCCTCTGTGCCACAACAACTCTTTTTCTTCATATAAAAGCCAGGAAGGCATTAGAGAGGGTAGCAAGTAGGACAATTACTTGGGGCCCCACACCACAGGAGGCACCACAAAGCTAAGTTGCTCTGGCTTCGGCTTCAGCTCTGGGTGGTGTGGCTTAGGGCCCAGGCTGCAGTCCTGTGCTGTGGGACTTTGGCTTTCTGCCCTGGGCCCTGAGAGTTTAATGCAGGCCATGCTTAGCAGCCCCCATAGTTGAGAATAACTGACTTAGGCAACCCCACAAGAAATGTTCCAGAGCCAATTTTCTAAGCCTTGTCTTGACTAGAATTTAAGTGTACAGTAACTCCTCACTTAACTTTGTAATTATGTTCCTGACAAATGCAACTTTAAGTGAAACGATGTTAAACAAATCCAATTTTCCCATAAGATTTAAGGTACATGCGGGGGATTAGGTTCCAAGGAAATTTTTTGGGGGCAGACAAAAGGCATTATGTGCTGTGCTGTGCTGTGCTGTACTGTACTGTGGTTGGGAAGTGCCCCTGGCTTACCCCACACAGGCACAGCCCGCTGCCGGCCAGGATGCTAGGAAGCACCTTTGCAGCAATGGCAGCTTCCCCGGAGAAGAACAGGCGCCAACTTTGCTGGGAATGCTCCAGGCCCGCCTCTTCCTGTCCCAGCTCCACTCCAGGCCCGCCTCTTCCCACCCCCACTCCACCTCCTCTCCAGAGCACGCCACATCCCCGCTCCTTCCCCCAAAAAAGTCCTGTTTGGCAGGGCTTACGATTTTCTGAGAGGGAGGGGCAGGAGTGGAGACGTGGCACTTCCCTGCTCCTCCCCCTTCCTCCTCCTCCCTTCCAGTGCTTTCCTGCTGCCAAACAGCTGCTTGGTGGTGGGGGAAGCGCTGGGAGGGAGGGGGAGGAGGCGGATAAGAGGATGCTCCCTTGTAAAGTCACTGCTCTTCCACAGAATCTTGCAAGCAATGGACAGAGCAGGCAGCCTAATGATGTTATAAGGGAGCATTGCACAACTTTAAATGAGCATGTTCCCTAATTGAACAGCGACGTAACTTTGAAACAACATTAAGCGGGAGGACATTAAGTCAACATAAGAACGGCCATACTGGGTCTGACCAAAGGTCCATCCAGCCCAGTATCATGTCTGCCAACAATGGCCAATGTCAGGTGCCCCAGAGGGAGTGAACCTAATAGGTAATGATCAAGTGATCTTTCTCTCCTGCCATCCATCTCCACCCTCTGACAAACAGAGTCTAGGGACACCATTCCTTACCCATCCTGGCCAATAGCCATTAATGGACTTAACCTCCATGAATTTATCCAGTTCCCTTTTAAACCCTGTTATAGTCCTAGCCTTCACAACCTCCTCAGGCAAGGAGTTCCACAGGTTGGCTGTGCGCCGTGTGAAGAACTTCCTTTTATTTGTTTTAAACCAATGCTGCCCATTAATTTCATTTGATGGCCCCTAGTTTTTATATTATGGGAACAAGTAAATAACTTTTCCTTATTCACTTTCTCCACACCACTCATGGTTTTATATACCTCTATTATATCCTTCGTTACTCTCCTCTTTTCCAAGCTGAAAAGTCCTAGCCTCTTTAATCTCTCCCTATATGGGACCTGTTCCAAACCCCTAATCATTTTAGTGCCCTTCTCTGAACTTTTTCTAATGCCAGTATATCTTTTTTGAGATGAGGAGACCACATCTGTACACAGTATTCAAGATGTGGGTGTACCATGGATTTATATAAGGGCAATAAGATATTCTCTGTCTTATTCTCTGTCCCTTTTTTAATGATTCCTAACATCCTGTTTGCTTTTTTGACTGCTGCTGCACACTGCATGGACATCTTCAGAGAACTATCCACGATGACTCCAAGATCTCTTTCCTGATTAGTTGTAGCTAAATTAGTCCCCATCATATTGTATGTATAGTTGGGGTTATTTTTTCCAATGTGCATTACTTTACATTTATCCACATTAAATTTTAATTTGCCATTTTGTTGCCCAGTCACTTAGTTTTGTGAGATCTTCTTGAAGTTCTTCACAGTCTGTTTTGGTCTTAACTATCTCGAGCAGTTTAGTATCATCTGCAAACTTTGCCACCTCATTGTTTACCCCTTTCTCCAGATCATTTATGAATAAGTTGAATAGGATTGGTCCTAGGACTGACCCTTGGGGAACACCACTAGTTACCCCTCTCCATTCTGAAAATTTACCATTAATTCCTACCCTTTGTTCCCTGTCTTTTAACCAGTTCTCAATCCATGAAAGGATCTTCCCTCTTATCCCATGACAACTTAATTTACATAAGAGCCTTTGTTGAGGGACCTTGTCAAAGGTTTTCTGAAAATCTAAGTACACTATGTCCACTGGATCTCGCTTGTCCACATGTTTGACCGCTTCAGAGAACTGTAATAGATTAGTAAGACATGATTTCCCTTTACAGAAGCCATGTTGACGTTTGCCCAACAAGTTATGTTCTTCTCTGTGTCTGACAATTTTATTCTTTACCATTGTTTCAACTAATTTGCCAGGTAGTGACGTGAGACTTACCGGTCTGTAATTGCCGGGAAGTGAGGAGTTACTATATTGTTAGTGTTAGCTAACACATCCTATGCTTCAAATCAACCCGTTTAACACATTTTAAAGTCTACACTACAGTATAGAATGTATTAGCTAATATCTTTGTGTCCTAATCAAGAAAGAAATCCTTATGCCCTCTGTTTGAAGCAGAGCTGTCTCCTAGCTCAGCATTTCTCAAAGTGGGGTCCGCAAGGATACTCCACAGGATCTGTGGGCCCTGCTGATCAACTGCTCCATTGGCATGCAGCAGGAGCAGGGAGGGGCTGGGATCATGTCTGGGGCTGCCAGCGCTGCTGATCAGCTGCTCTCCCGGAGTCTCCCGGAATCAGGCTCTGTCTCCCGGAGGCTACTGAAGCCAAAGGAGAGATTTTAGGTACTAAAAGTCCAGCAGGGCTCTGGCTCCGCGCTGCTCCTGGAAGTGGCCGGCACGACCCTGGGGGACCAGAGGGGTCTCTGTGCACTACCCCTGCCCCAAGAGCAAACTCCTCAACTCCCATTGGCTGGGAACTGCTGCCAGTGGGAGCTGTGGGGGTAGTGCTGGCAGGCGGGGGCAGCGCGCGGAGACCTCCTGCTCCACCCCCCACACCTAGGAGCCGCTGCCAGAGGGATGTGCTATTCGCTTTAAGGAGCCGCCCAAGGTACGTGCCACCCGCCCGGAGCCCTCACCCCCTCCCGCATCCAAGCCCAGACCCTGTACTCCCTCTTGCACTCAAACTCCCTGTCCCAGCCTGGTGAAAGTGAATGAGGGTAGGGGAGAGCGAATGACTCATAGACTGTAAGGTCAGAAGGGACCATTATGATCGTCTAGTCTGACCTCCTGCATAACGCAGGCCACAGAATTTCACCCACCTACTCCTGTAATAAATCTCTAACCTATGTCTGAGCTGTTGAAGTCCTCAAATCATGGTTTAAAGACTTCAGGGTGCAGAGAATCTTCCAGGAAGTGACCCGTGCTCCACGCTGCAGAGGAAGGCGAAAAACCCCCAGGGCCTCTGCCAATCTGCCCTGGAGGAAAATTCCTTCCCAACCCCAAATACGGTGAACAGCTAAACCCTGAGCATGTGGGCAAGACTCACCAGCCAGACACCCAGGTAAGAATTCTCTGTAGTAACTCAGTTCCCACCCCATTTAACATCCCATCACAGGTCATTGGGCATATTTACCGCTAATAGTCAAAGATCAATTAATTGCCAAAATTAGGCTATCCCATCATACCATTCCCTCCATAAACTTATCAAGCTTAGTCTTGAAGCCAGATATGTCTTTTGCCCCCACTGCTCCCGTTGGAAGGCTGTTCCAGAATTTCACTCATCTGATGGTTAGAAACCTTCATCTAATTTCAAGTCTAAACTGCCTGATGGCCAGTTTATATCCATTTGTTCTTGTGTCCACACTGGTACTGAGCTTAAATAATTCCTCTCCCTCCCAGGTATTTATCCCTCTGATATATTTATAGAGAGCAATTATATCTCCCCTCAGCCTTCTTTTGGTTAGGCTAAACAAGCCAAGCTCTTTGAGTCTCCTTTCATAAGACAGATTTTCCATTCCTCAGATCATCCTAGTAGATCTTCTCTGTACCTGTTCCAATTTGAATTCATCCTTAAACATGGGAGACCAGAACTGCACACAGTATTCCAGATGAGGTCTCGCCAGTGCCTTGTATAATGGTACTAACACCTCCTTATCTCTACTGGAAATACCTCGCCTTATGAATCCCAAGACCACATTAGCTTTTTTCACGGCCATACCACATTGGCGGCTCATAGTCATCCTGTGATCAACCAATACTCCGAGGTCCTTCTCCTCCTCTGTTACTTCCAACTGATGAGTCCCCAGCATATAACAAAAATTCTTGTTATTAATCCCTAAATATATGACCTTGCACTTTTCACTATTAAATTTCATCCTATTACTATTACTCCAGTTTACAAGGTCATCCAGATCTTCCTGTATGATATCCTGGTCCTTCTCTGCATCGGCAATACCTCCCAGCTTTATGTCATCTGCAGACTTTATTAGCACACTCCCATTTTTTGTGCCAAGGTCAGTAATAAAAAGATTAAATAAGATAGGTCCCAGAACCAATTCCTGAGGAACTCCACTAGTAACCTTCCTCCAGCCTGACAGGGGATGAAGTGAGAGGGGGTGGGAAGAGGTGGGATGGGGTGTGGCCATGGGGGAAGGAGTGGAGTGGGGGCAGGGGCCTGGGGCTGAGCAGGAGGGTTGGGGGTTCCTGAAAATTTTTAAATCAAAATGGGGGTCCTCGGGTTGCTAAAGTTTGAGAACCGCTGCCTGGGCAGTGGTTTATATGCTGCATGAAGAGGATTGCAAAGCAATTTGTGAGAGGAGTGAATCTTAACAATGACAGTTGTGGTGGTCGGTGTTCATATGAGCCTCTCTCTTGCTAGTGGTAGGAAGCCCAGGGGTCTTTGTATCATTATGTCTGATTAAAGAGGCTGGGAGGCTTGAGATTGAAACACAAAAGTACTTATTTGAGGTACTGTGTTCTCATAAACAATTTGAGTCAGCCCCATATTAACAAACACAATCCCTGCCTCCACCTGGCAGGAAACCACCTTGTTTAAAATGACATCCCCTGCTTAACAGCACAGCAGCAAAGAGCAGTCGGGTGCCCTCCAGATCCACTAGAACCTAAGGAACCAGTTCTGCTGACACTCCATGCCATAATAAAAGTTTGGTGAGCTTCAGGGTACAGCACAAAGCTTCTTTGCTTCATCATAATATAGTATAATTGAAGCATGGAGTGTCAGGAGAGCTGGTTCCTTAGGTTCTAGTGGGTCTGGAGGGCACCCAACTGCTCTTTGCTGCTGTGCTGTTATGCAGGGGATGGAGTGAGGCAGAGGGAAGTCTCTTACATAACTGGGTCCCAGATCATTCAAAGTTCAACGATTATAACTATCCTCTTGGACTGTACCTGGAAGTGAATTAGTAGATGTTCTGAGCTCACAGCACCTCATCTCACTGCATTGGCTACAGCACTGACACTTGGTTTCTGCACTGGCTACAGCTGGCTAAAGCTGGCTACAGCTTTGCGGATGTAGTCTTAAAATGAGCAGATTGCCATAATCCAGCCTGAAGGTTACACAGTCATAGATGACTAGTGAGATCTTCATTCAAGAGGAACAGTTCAGGGCAACCTGGTCAGATTTAGATGAGTGGAATTACTAGCTGTTGCTACTTTAAGATCCAGGAGCACCCATGAGCCAGCATGATCCTGAAGCTGAATCATGTTGGCAGACTGAGCATATACCCACAGTAATGCTGCACAACCTCTGCCCTTTCTTTCTGTTCTGTTCTATTCTATATAGGTTCTTATACTGAATCCTCATGACTGTAGTATCTTAGGCCTGGTCTACACTACGCGTTTAAACCGAATTTAGCAGCGTTAAACCGATTTAACCCTGCACCCGTCCACACAACGAGGCCCTTTATATCGATATAAAGGGCTCTTTAAACCAATTTCTGTACTCCTCCCTGAGGAGAGGAGTAGCGCTGAAATCGGCATTGCCATGTTGGATTAGGGTTAGTGTGGCCGCAAATCGACGGTATTGGCCTCCGGGCAGTATCCCACAGTGCACCATTGTGACCGCTCTGGAAAGCAATCTGAACTCGGATGCACTGGCCAGGTAGACAGGAAAAGCCTCGCGAACTTTTGAATTTCATTTCCTGTTTGGCCAGTGTGGCGAGCTCACCAGCACAGGTGACCATGCAGAGCTCATCAGCACAGGTAACAATGCAGTCTCCTGAGAATCAAGAAAGAGCTCCAGCATGGACCGCATGGGAGGTACTGGATCTGATTGCTGTATGAGGAGAGGATTCCATGCTAACACCACTCCGTTCCAAAAGACGAAATGAAAAAACATTTGAAAAAATTTCCAAGGCCATGATGCAGAGAGGCCACACCAGGGATTCAGTACAGTGCCGTGTGAAAGTTAAGGAGTTCAGACAAGCCTACCAGAAAACCGAAGAAGCAAACGGAAGGTCCGGGACAGGGCCGAAAACATGCTGCTTCTACGCTGAGCTGCATGCAGTTCTAGGGGGTCCACCACCAGTACCCCACCCCTCTCCGTGGATTCCGAGGTGGGGGTGGTAATCTCAGCCATGGCTGAGGATTCTGCGGACGGGGAAGATGAGGAGGAGGAAGAGGAGGACGAGCTTGCAAAGAGCACACAGCACTCCGTTCTCCCCAACAGCCAGGAGCTTTTTCTCACCCTGACGGAATTACCTTCCCAGCCCTCCCAAGCCACTATCCCACACAATGAAGCCATGGAAGGGACCTCTGGTGAGTGTACCTTTGTAAATATAAAACATGGTTTAAAAGCAAGTGTTTTTTAATGATTAATTTGCCCTGAGGACTTGGGATGCATTCGCAGCCAGTACAGTTATTGGAAAAGTCTGTTAACATGTCTGGGGATGGAGCGGAAATCCTCCAGGGACATCTCCATAAAGCTCTCCTGGAGGTACTCCAAAAGCCTTTGCAGAAGGTTTCTGGCCAGAGCAGCCTTATTCCGTCCTCCATGGTAGGACACTTGACCACGCCATGCATGTAGCAAGTAATCTGGTATCATTGCATGACAAAAAGCCTAGCTGCGTATGGTCCCGGTGTTTGCTGGCATTCAAGCAACATCCGTTCTTTATCTCGCTGTGTTATCCTCAGCAGAGTGATATCGTTCATGGTAACCTGGTTGAAATACAGGAATTTAATTAAGGGGACAGAGATGGCCATTCCTACTGGGCTGTTTGCCTGTTGCTTAAAAGAAATCCTTCCTTGCAGGTAGCCAAGCGGGGGGGGTGATTGGCGCTGAGCTTTTTCGCGTTTGACTAGCAGGGATCTTCCCTGCTACCAGTCACGTGGTGGGGGAGGGGGGGAAGAGGGGTGTTTAGCAGTGATCTTCCATGATACTAGCCATGCGGTGGAGGGGTAAAGCGATCATCCCAGAGAATTGGATGAGGGTGTGTGGTTTCTGCTGCTGCATGTTAACAGGAAAGAAGCAACACTCAATGGGCTTTGCTTGGTATTTGGGAAAGGAGGGCACTGTGTATATGAAGGCTGCAGAAGCCGAAAGACAATGGCTTACTAGGGCCGCATGCAAGTTGAATTCTGCTGCCCAGACCTGCAGCTGTGAGATCTCTAACACCAGAGCCACAGGCACTCAATATTAAGATGCAAAATGCGACCTTGTAGTGAAATCACATGTGCTATGTAAGGTGAATAGTGTTGTTCACCGTGAAAGAGTATAAGCATTGTTCTGTAAAATTTATCTTTTTAAATACTTCTCTCCCTTTTTTCCCTCCCTCATGCAGTTGCAAATTTTTCAAGCCTCCCTACTCCATCCCGAAGGCTATCTCAGATAAGGCGGCAGAAAAAAAAGACGCGAGACAAAATGTTCTCGGAAATCATGGAAGTGACCCGCAATGAAAGAGCTCATCTGAATGAGTGGAAGGACGTGGTATCAAATTACAGGAAAGATGCCAGTGAACGTGAGGACAGGAGGGACGCTCGAGATGAGAGGTGGCGGCAGGAAGATCAGAGGAGGCATGATGCAACGCTGGGGCTGCTGCGTGATCAAACTGACATGCTCCGGTGTCTGGTGGAGCTTCAGGAACAGCAGCAGGATCGCAGAGTGCCGCTGCAGCCCCTGTGTAACCACCCTCACCATGTTCCATATCGTCCTCACCCAGACCTGTAAGAACGCGTTGGGGGAGGCTCCGTGCACCCACCCACTCCATCCCCCGTGGACAGCCCAACCAAAAGGCTGTCATTATTTTGAAAAATTTTTAGTGGCCTTTTCCTTCCCTCCTATCCTCCTCCCAAACCACACCCGGGCTACCTTGTCAGTTCTCTCCCTCTTTTTATAATGAATTAATAAAGAATACATGATTTTTAAACGATAGTGACTTTATTTCCTTAAGCAAGCTGTAATCGAAGGGGGAGGGTGTGGGTTGCTTACAGGGAATGAGTCAATCAAGGGAGGGGTGTTCATCAAGGGGAAACAAACACAGCAGTCACACCTTACCCTGGCCCGTGATGAAACTCGTTTTCAAAGCTTCTCTAATGCGCACCGCTTCCTGATGTGCTCTTCTAATCGCCCTGGTGTCTGGCTGCGCGTAATCAGCGGCCAGGTGATTTGCCTTAGCCTCCCACCCTGCCATAAAGGTCTCCCCCTTACTCTCACAGAGATTGTGGAGCACACAGCAAGCAGCAATAACAAAGGGGACATTGGTTTGGCTGAGGTCTGAGCAAGTCAGTAATGTGCGCCAGCGCGCCTTTAAACAGCCAAATGCACATTCTACCACCATTCTGCACTTGCTCAGCCTGTAGTTGAACAGCTCCTGACTACTGTCCAGGCTGCCTGTGTATGGCTTCATGAGCCATGGCATCAAGGGGTAGGCTGGGGCCCCCAGGATAACGACAGGTATTTCAACATCCCCAACTGTTATTTTCTGGTCTGGGAAGTAATTCCCTTGCTGCAGCCGTTTAAACAGAATAGTGTTCCTGAAGACGCGAGCGTCATGAACCCTTCCCGGCCATCCCACGTGGATGTTGGTGAAACGTCCCTTGTGATCCACCAGTGCTTGCAGCACCATTGAAAAGTACCCCTTGCGGTTTATGTAGTGGGTGCCCTGGTGCTCTGGTGCCAAGATAGGGATATGGGTTCCCTCTATCGCCCCACCACAGTTAGGGAATCTCATTGCAGCAAAGCCATCCACTATGACCTGCACATTTCCCAGAGTCACTACCTTTCGTAGCAGCAGCTTAATGATTGCTTTGGCTACTTGCATCACAGCAGCCCCCTCAGTAGATTTGCCCACTCCAAATTGATTCCTGACTGACCGGTAGCTGGCTGGCGTTGCAAGCTTCCAGAGGGCTATCGCCACTCGCTTCTCAACTGTGAGGGCTGCTCTCATCTTGGTATTCTGGCGTTTCAGGGCAGGGGAAAACAAGTCACAAAGTTCCATGAAAGTGCCCTTATGCATGCGAAAGTTTCGCAGCCACTGGGAATCGTCCCAAACCCGCAAAACTGTGCGGTCCCACCAGTCTGTGCTTGTTTCCTGGGCCCAAAATCGGCGTTCAATGGGTAGAACCTGCCCCATTACCAGCAGGATCTCCAAAGCGCAGGGGCCCGCAGTTTGAGAGAATTCTGTGTCCATGTCCTCATCACTCTCGTCGCCGCGCTGCCGTAGCCACCACCGCCTCCTTGCCTGGCTTTGCAGGTCCTGGTTCAGCATAGACTGCACGATAATGCGCGAGGTGTTTACAACGTCCATGATTGCTGTCTTGAGCTGAGCAGGGTCCATGCTTGCTGTGCTATGGCGTTTGCACAGTTCACCCAGGAAAAAAGGCGTGAAACGGTTGTCTGCTGCTTTCACGGAGGGAGGGGTGAGGCTGTACCCAGAACCACCCACGACAATGTTTTTTGCCCCATCAGGCACTGGGATCTCAACCCAGAATTCCAAGGGGCGGGAGAGACTGCGGGAACTATGGGATAGCTACCCACAGTGCAACGCTCCGGAAATCGACACTAGCCTCGGTCCATGGACGCACACCGCTGAATTAATATGCTTAGTATGGCCGCGTGCACTCGACTTTATACAATCTGTTTTAAAAAACCGGTTTCTGTAAAATCGGAATAATCCCGTAGTGTAGACATACCTTTAGTGTCTTCCAGTAGTGTGATAAGCAACGTGACAAATGTCTGTCACCTGATGCTTTTTTTTTAATCAGTTTACCTTGTTTCAGCCAGCAGAAGGCAGAGAAACAACAGCAACTGGGTTTTAACACATACAAAAAAGCTGTGTCTTCTGCTTCCTGGTAGTATTGCAGCTCATAAAATCTGTTTCCCCTAGTGGCACATCACATTGAACAGCAAGGGAGAGAGAGAATGGAATGTGCAGGGGCCCTTGGACACAGTTGTGAGTGTTTACTCTGGTCTGTCTCTGCTGGAGGGACTATAACCATTTTAAAGGTCTGGCATGGAAGTCTTAGAGTCACAGTGACATGGAAGGCTGCAGATAGATCTAATAATTATGATGGATTGATTATCTGCATTCTGTGCTAGGAGGAAAAGGTGAGGCACGACTAACAGGTCAGTCTCCGTGCCATCCCTATATCTAAATTCATATTGATAGGGATCCAGAGAATCTGTGGAGTGGCCACAATCCCTTTTTCTCAATAGTATTCCTCAAAAGAAGGGAGATCCAGCCTTTGTAATAAGCAGTGCAGCTGTTGCTGTTCAAGTGATTTTGAGCTAGAGTATAACCACTGGCATTAGCCATTCTTGTCCATGTATCCCATATCTCATCCCTAGTTTTCATTCATCTGGAGAGGAAAGATTTAGATCAGAAGTGGTGGAACACAATTGAACAGCATCTCTAGTGCATCCAGTAGCAGTTCTGGTCTCAGAACTCAGCCAGAGAAGATGCTGATAGTTACCACCTTTCTCACTCATACAGTATTCAATATGCTTGCTCAATCTATCTCCCTTACAGGCACATACATATTGAACAGGAAGGGTGAGATTGTTGGGGGAGGGCAGGGGGGTTGTCAGAGAAGTAGTCTGCAAACTCCTCTGAGAGAAACTCCAGTCCGTTAGTGTTAAGTCTTCCTAGATTTACCAGACTACCATGGCTCTGAGCACTGTTTTGGGCTTCACTGATTCAGTGGTGGAATAAAATTACAATTTAGACTCTGTTGTGTCATAGGATACTAAATAGTCTATTTTCTGTAGTCGATGTGATGTGGAGTAAGATTTCTGCACAGGGCCTTGTGAGCAGGAAAGAGAGTGCATGTCCCTAAGGGAAATATTAGTGTGTGGCTGGAGCTCTTATGGATGGATAAAAGAGACGGGTTGTGTACAAGGAAGGGTGGATTGGATAGGAACTAACAGAGTAGAGAAGAAGGATCATACAACCCACTTCCTTTGTTCAGATGTGTGTAGTTTTCCAGATTTGTGTAGTCCTGCCTGCTGTGTCTTGGTTTACCAGTCATCTTTCCCTCAGATCTATACAGGACACTGGCCCAGAGGTTTTGGGGACTTTACATTCATAGGTCAATATAAAGGTGATTGAAACAGAATAACTCTGCCAAACTGTTTATCTTTGTTTTTTTTTGTTCATGGTTATCTCAGCTGATGTTTTTCCGGTAATAGGAGTTTACTGCTGTGGCAATAAAATGGCTTGGGCATTTGAACAGTTCTGGTAAAAGGCTAGCAAGATATCTGATAAATTACAAAAGGTCCTGGAAATATTGAGCCCAGCACCCACTCTGGAAATCTCCACCCTTGTTGATTTACAAGCAACTAAGAGGTTAGAATACGCTCTCCTGGTGTGACTGAGTCTCAGGCTGCTGACAGCCAGCTATTGATCAGAGTAGGGGCAAGAAATCAGTGTAGAGATCTGAGGATGTATTAAAAAGATAAACAGTGATCTTCTGCCTCTTCCAAAAGATGCAATCGCACCCTCCTGTTGTGGAACTTGCTTCTAGCCAGCATTCACAGCAACTTATGACTGATGGGGGTGAAGAAAGGGATGTAGGAGAGAGATTATCTGCAGTCTTTGGGGTTGAAACCTCCTAGTCAGAGAAGGAGACACCCAGTTTTATTGTCTTTTCAATTTCAGAGGCGTTATCTTTCATCTGGTTCCTTTTGCCCCCTCTTCTCCAGAAGTCTAGCATAAGAAACTGTGTAAAAGGAGACACTGTAAACAAAGATCCAGGTCTTTTGTTGCTTGTTCTTCCTGAACAACCAGCTAGATTTGGATTTGATGGGTTGCCTTGTGTGCTTCCCCTCCCCCCCTTTCCCCCTTCCATTCTGAGACCATTTGAACCATTTCCTTGTGGTATGGCATGAAATTACCAGAGAGCACTATGTGTTGGCGATAAGCCAATTCTCTTCCATGTAGTACTCCTACTGTCTATCCCACTGCAGGCATCCCTCTCACAAGATATTGCTCAGAGCGAAGGTGGATTCTTTATTAAAGGAGAGAGCAATAGAAGAGCCAATGCAGTACAGAGGGAAAGTCTTTGTACTGCAAGAGATATGGCCTTCATACCAGACCAGCTCATGGAAAGTAACTGCAATTTTGCATGTGAGTGCCTAGCTAGTTAGTAGCATACCTAAAACACCCAGGGAGTAAGTGGGTCTCTACTGAGAAAACTGTCTAATTTGGACTGGCAATCTCCAAGCCATAAAGGAATCCCTGAATTCGATACAAGTCAAGGCTTTCCTTCCAGAAAAGAGAATTCCTCAATGACTGCATGTCCACCAAGTCTTTCCTGTCCCTCCCCTTTGGCTTCAGCTCTGTCTGTGTGCGCATCTGTTAAATGCATCAGAGTTGTGTAAAACTTTTTGGGGTTTGCATAAAATAAAAGTTAAACAGGAGGTGGTGTTCCCATCTAGTTCTCTGTAACACTTTAGATTCATTTCATTTAGATCCTTCTGCCAGCTTCATATATGGTTCTATTACCATTTTAGGATATCACAAACACCTTCCTCCTACAGTAACTTTTATATTCTCGAGTTTGTTTTCTAAGCAGGGATTTACCCTGGGTTTCTACCTAGTTCAGTATTCTCCCGCTGAGAAGTCTTTGACATTTTCATCAATTCCATATGCTTTCTTCGCAGAAATTTTGAGCAGCAGTGAATATAGAGGTTAAGCTTGATTTTTCTCTTCACAGCACTGGGAGTTCTCTTCACTCCACACACTGCAGAGTTGTAGGCCATAACTGCTCTCTCAGGGTGAAGTGATCATGATTCCACCTTTTTCTGAAATGAACTAGTAAGGCTGTAGTGTTCCTTATTGAATTAACCCAGGGGTCGGCAACCTTTCAGAAGTGGTGTGCCGAGTCTTCATTTATTTACTCTAATTTAAGGTTTTGCGTGCCAGTAATACATTTTAACATTTTTATAAGGTCTCTTTCTATAAGTCTATATTATATAACTAAACTATTGTATGTAAAGTAAACAAGGTTTTCAAAATGTTTAAGAAGCGTCATTTAAAATTAAATTAAAATGCTGATCTTACGCCGCCGGCCTGCTCAGCTCGCTGCCAGCCTGGGGTTCTGTTCACCTAGGCCAGCAACGAGCTGAGCAGGGCCTGTGGCCGGGATCCCAGACCTGGATGGGGAGGTTTCAGGGGTCAGGGCAGAAGGCTGCGGTGGGGTGGGGTTCAGGGATGGGGGCTGGGGCTGTGACGATGCAGAGCAGAAGGCTGGGTATGTGTTGGGGTGGGCGGGGTTCAGGGCAGAGGGCTGGGGGGGCGTTGGGGGCTGCAGGGCAGAATGCTGAGTGGTGGGGGGGATGTAGGACAAAGACAGTGTGTGGGGGTCAGGGCAGAGGGCTGGGTGCTCAGCTCGTAGGGGTGCTCCCAGCCCCCTGCCCTGAGCGGCTCAGGGCAGGGGGCTGGAAGGGGTGTGCCCTGTTCCACCCCCTTCCCCAAGGCTCCGTCCCTACCTCTCGCTGCCCCCTCTAGGGAACTGCCTGCTCGCTGTTGCTTTTCCCCCCTCCCCCTTGCTAGGGCCATCAGCTGATCCGCGTAGGGAAGGAGAGGGGGCGGGGCAGGAAAGCACCATGCTGGGGGAAGAAGCGGGGGGAGGGGGAGAGGAGGAGGGAGAACCAAGCTTCTGCCTCCTGCCCCCACAGGGGAGAGCGGTGGGTGGGGGGGCTGAGTGGGGCTGGGGGCCAGGACTGCGGCAGGCGGCTGCGTGCCGCTCAAAATCGGCTCGCGTGCCAAACGCCGCAGGTTGCTGACCCCTGGATTAACCTATCAGAAAAGAATCTAATATCTGACATAGCTTGGCTGTTAGGAGAGGTGCAAGATGGGATTCAGGAAGCTTGGGGCCTTCTGTATCAATGAACTCTATCCCAAGTAATCATTACAGAATTCAGGGGATGGGCTCTCATGTAAAGAGCAGCCTTGATTGTGATAGAGACATAATCTGCCCATAGGTTGGACACAATGGCAGTGTATGTGATGTGAATGTAAATACAGATTTCTGGCTCCTTATTGCCCTGCCACTCAGAATGGGGTTTGTTTGTATTTTGGGGAGTGGATGGGACTAGTTTCATGAAGGGCTATGGGGCTGGATAACAGCTGCAAAAGGAGTGAACAGCTTGTCTGTTAATCAGCACTGAGCTTAGTTTGGGGAAAGTAGCAAATTGGCTCCCTTCGGGTTGAGGCTGGGTTGTAAAGAAGGGCTTTGGAGCTGCAGGTGATAGTTTAGCAACAAGCACAGGTGGTTGTGCATGCCTCCTGCTGGAAAGTTGCTTTCTCTCTCTCTCTCTCTCTCCCCTTCTGCTGGAAGTCCCCATGGGGGAGTGAGTATGGGGAAAACCCTGTGCATATAACAAAGGTTAACAAAAATGCAACATACTGTTTTTTCCCGGCTAGGTTTCCCCATGTCCGTGACGTGTTGGCCGAGGCTTTGCGGCTCCTCCCCACCCTTGGAGCGGCCAGTCGCTACCTTTTGGACTCCGTGATCCCTGACGGACGTCATGAGCATTGCAATCCCTCTGGGAGTCACCACACCAGATACATCCTACTCAGATATGGCTGCAGGATCCGAGTAAGTGGTATTTCCTCTGAATATGTGTGAGTGAATGCAGAGGTGAGCTCCTTTTCAGACTCCAGCATGTTTGGCAAACTCAGAATGGAGGGAACAGATGAACTTGAGACAGCAGATAGAGGAAGGAGGAGCTCCAAAGGTATTGGATTCCTCCTTCCCAAGGCCAATACAAAAGATATATGCTGCTCCTTTTACTAAAACTAATACTAAAACAGTGTGTTTTCGGTGGAAGTGCTTGGGAAATCTCAGCTCAGGTTAACAAGGGCTGTTGCACATCCACTACCCTTTGAAAGAGTGGTGAACTAATTAATGAGCTTGCACTGTCCAAGGGAGTCTTGAGCAGTGTAAGACAGTATATTTCTGGGGTGAGAGGCTGAGGACTGCGGTGATTGGCTGGAGCCTCTCTGTATAATTCATGACTGGCTGAGAGAGCATTCATGCAATTTAGCTGGGTGTGGAGCTCTACATGCTGATGACTGAGTGATCACAGCCCCAGAGAGGGGTTTGTTGTTTGTCACTGGCATAGCATTGTGTGAGACAGCCCAGGCTGGAGAGTTGAGGGGGCACAGCAGTCCCACAGTTCCAGGTTGTACCCCGGGTATCCTGTCTCACTGTCTTAACAAGCTAAGTGTCCTTAAAAGCTAGGTTTTGTCTCATCATATGCTGATGTAAATTTCACAGGCTGGGTCTCTCTTCAGCCTGGGACCACTCCCCCTTAGTTCAGTTCTTTGAGAGATGCTGATATCATGAGCAAAGAGATGGGAGGAGAGGTGAAATGGAGGCCACGGGGTCTGTCTCTTATATCACCCTCCCCTCTTTGAGGATTACTCCCATCTGGGGTGCAGGCAATAATAGTGGTCTATTGTGGATGTGAGGGTTGAGCCATCTCTCTGATGAAATGTAAATTTCTTGTTTATACTTTCCTGTTGCTGAAGAATGGCTGTTTAAGCTGGTGATTGCTCTTTAACACCTAGCTGGGGTGCTAGTATGTCTTTGTCTCTGAAAAACTGGTTTGGACCTGACTTTCTAACTCTGGAACATGTGACAACAAAGTTATGCAGTAGAAACATATAACTTTATGTGCAATGTTGATACACATATTTTACCAGGACAATAATGTTCAACAGATTGAGTTTTCAAATGATGCCTCACAAGGCATTCTTTGTACAAAACTTATCATAGTCTTGTAAAAGTGGTGATCGTAATAGTGTAGATCGTCACACCGGTATACTTCCAGCTTCTATTCCCCTGCATCTCTCAGTGAAGTCCTGACTGCATCTGCTCTCTCTTGAGAGATGGGCCACTTGTTTTGTTTTTTTTTCTTTGCATTTTCCTATTCTCTAAGGATATCATCAGCACAGGATTCTCATACCTAGGTTTTATGCTTCCCAACATCAGACAGACCACCCCAAGCTCTGTTAGGACTTTGGGTTAGGATGTGAACTGTCCCTTGGAATCTTGATTGTGCTCAACCAAGAAGCTCCCCATAGGAGATGCTGCTCCTGCTCTTTATCTCTCAGGCCTAGTCTGCACAACAAAGTTAGGTCAATGTAAGTTGCCTTGCATGGGCCTGTTTATGCCTCTGCTCAAATTTGTCTCTGACTAACGTAAGTGACCCATTACAGTGACACAGTAAAATCACCTTCCTGAACTGTGTAAAACTATGATCGATCTACTTTGGTCAACGCCGTGTGAGTGTAGACACAGCATGACCCATGTCAACACTAACAGTCCTCCAGCCAATGTCCCACAGTATCCCAGGCCACACAACAGTGTCTACTCTACTCACAATTTTAAACTCCATTACCTAGGGGTGATAGAAACTGGAAGCCCCCCACCTTTAGATACCTTGTGTGTTTTTTGAAATGCCCTTTCCTGGTTGCCCATCTTGGTAAGCATACCTAGCAGCTCACCTTTGTTTGTGTCCAGCACATATAGAGAGGTACTAGATGCCTGGAACAGGCAAGAAGTGTTGCACCTCCGGGGCCTGTGGCGAGACGAGGCTGTGCAAGCTATGAGGAAGCGGGTTTTTCCCCCTTATGTTGTACGTGAGCCTTAATAACAAGGAGTCCGGTGGCACTTTAAAGACTAACAGATTTATTTGATCCTGGAGGACTTTGGGTTAGGATATGAACGGATTTATTTGGGCATAAGCTTTTGTGGGTAAAAAACCTCACTTCTTCAGATGCATGACTCCATCTGAAGATACAGACTGTTGTTTTTGTGGATACAGACTAACACGGCTACCCCCTGATACTTGACACCTGTGAGCCTTAATGTTTTGCATGAATACCGGATGTACCTCAGTTTCCCCTGTGTATTACACCAATGCCTAGGTGGTCGGGATAAGGGTGTGTGTCTTTTGCTGAGACCCCCCGGGGGCAGGTGAGATTGCTTCAGCTGCCTGCAAGTGGACAACGGCCAAACCCCTTTGTAACCTGAGAACGAGGAGGGAGATGCGACCAAATGACACTTTGCCAGGAAACAAGACACAGACTGGAGGAGGGCAGTGGGCATGTTGGAGGCCAGGCAGCTGGAAGGGGTCAGACTCAGGGGAAGGGTCAGGATCCCAAGATTTTGGGGTTTCCCTCTCCCCAAGGTGGACTTTACTGAATGGTCCTACTTTCTGTGCTAACAAGATCCGTTCTAAGCTATGTTCCTGTTGACTAATAAACCTTCTGTTTTACAACGCTGGCTGAGTCATTTCTGACTGCGACGTTGGGGTATAGGGCCCTTTGGGTGTGTGCGAGGCTTCCGCAGGCATCCTATTCAGGTGGACTCACTGCGGGGAGCTCACGGTGTGAACAGGAGTGCTGAATGCTCCGAGATTGGACCCAGGAAGTTCCAAAGCCAAGGAGGTTTCTTGCCTGGACATCATGTCGTGAGGGGAGTCAAGCTGCACTAGAGTCTTGGCTAAGCTGCTCCCAGAGCAGTTCCAGATTACCCAGACTGTGAGACCCGTGAGGGTCCCAAGCAAGTGGACTCCCAGAAGGGGCCCACGGCGAGAAACAGGCATAGAATCATAGAAGATTAGGGTTGGAAGGGACCTCAGGAGGTCATCTAGTCCAACCCCCTGCTCAAAGCAGGACCAATCCCCAACTATTTATTTTGCCCCCTATCCCTAAATGGTCCCCTCAAGGATCGAACTCACAACTCTGGGTTTAGCAGGCCAATGCTCAAACTACTGAGCTATCCCTCCCCCATGCTGAAGGTTCAGAGAGCTGCGGTTCCAGGAGGTATTGGAGCCCAGGGCTTAACCCCCAATAGAGCATGGACCCCCCCGAGAAGGGCTGTCACGATGAAGGGGGGTTCCTCCTGGAGACCGTAAGGAGCCGAGAGAGCCTAGGGCCTGTGAGTCCATGACACAAGCACAACTACGGAACAGCTGTAGAAATGGCAGATTGCACTGGGGATGCAAGCAAAGGGGTGTAACAGGGATCAGTAGCAGTGCCATATGAAAGCGAAGGCACTTTACCAGGGATACCACAAGGCAGGGGAGGGCAACTCCTGCTACCGGTATCCTTTTCTCTTTGTGGACTTCCCTTCCCAGTCCAGTGGTTTTTAGTATGGTTATTTTTCATTGGTTCTTTCATTAACACCCAATATAAGAGTAAACAGTGTAACACTGTTGCAAAGAAAAAAAGGACATAATTTTGAGCTGTATTAGCAGAAGTATTGTAAGCAAGATATGAGAAATAATTCTTCCACTCTACTCAGCACTGATAAGACTTCAGCTGGAGTATTGTATCCAGTTCTGGTCACCACACTTCAGGAAAGATGTGGACGAATTGGAGAAAGTCCAGAGGAGAGTAACAAAAATGATTCAAGGTCTAGAAAACATGATTTATGAAGTTAGATTGAAAAAATTGGGTTGGTTTAGTCTGGAGAAGAGAAAGTGGGGGAGGGGGTCGGATGTGATAAGACTTCAAGTATTGTTCTCCTTAGCCACTGAGGACAGGACAAGAAATAGTGAGCTTAAATTGTAGCAAGGGGATTTAGGTCAGACATGATGAAAAACTTCCCGTCAGGGTGGTTAAGCACTGGAAGAAATTACCTAGGGAAGCTGTGGAATCTCCATCACGAGATTTTTTTTAAGAACAGGTTAGACCAGTGGTCCCCAACCTTTTTCGTCTGGCGGCGCCATATGGCGAGCCACAGAGGACTGTGGCGGTGGACGAGCCTCCGCCGAAATGCCGCCAACAAGTGGCAACGTCAATAGGTGTCGCCGGCGCAATACCGCTGACAAGCAGCGTCATCCAGAGGTGTCGCCGTCTAAATGCTGCTGACACCTCTGGATGACGCAGCTTGTCGGTGGCATTTCGGCAGATGCTCATCTGCCGGCCTGTACGTGGGCGCACTTCGACGCCCCGTGGGCACTGTGTTGGGGACCCCGGGTTAGATAAACATCTGAGATGGACTAGGGTTCTCAAACTGGGACAGGCACGGAATGTATACTTGGAAGGCGTGAGAAGGCAGAGTGGAGAGCAGCGGCTGCTGGCCGGGTATCCACCTCTGAAGGCAGCACCGCCGCCACCAGCAGCGCAGAAATAAGGATCGTATAGTATGGTTTTGCCACCCTTAGTTCTGTGCTGCTGCTGGCGGTGGCACTGCCTCAGAGCTGGGTGGCCAGAGAGCTATATACTATATATTTAAATAGCTCTGTTTGAATCAATGCCTTATTGTTTTTAATATTTAGTGAGAGTTGCACGTTGATTTTTTTTATCAGTATATGTACTTGTGTGTGGGGATAAACTACTACAAACACGAAGAAGAGAGGCGCGATCAAATAGGTTTGAGAACCACTGGTCTAGATAATACTTAGTCCTGTCTTAGTGCAAGGGACTGGACTAGCTGACCTACTGAGTTCCTTCAAGTCCTACACTGTTCTGATTCTAGGATGTGAAGGATCATTGACCTCCAGAGACCTTGGAAGGTCTTTGGGCCTGAGTCCAGGACTACTGCTTTATTTCTAGCTTCGTAACCATCAGCACCTCCTACCTCGTGCCTTATTTCACTTTGAAGTCTTGGCTCTCAGTAACTTTAAACTGCCGCAGGAGAATGTTGGTAACAGGCTAAGCCATTCTGCATGTTTTCTGCCTGGAGATTGAGTAGGACATGTAGGGGAGTCGGATCTACCTGCACATGTCACTCAAAGCATTCAGAATCCCTCCAACCCTTCTACAGGGCACAGTCTTCCTTCTCCAGCTGTGAGACTTCCATATGTCCAGCATAAAGCTAGCCTGATGTGCTTTGAAAGAAAAATCCTCAAAATGTAAACCTGAGTTGGCTTCAACTGCTGTGTGCCAGGACTCTGGTGGTGCCACCCACCTCAGTACAGTCCCAGCAGAATAGGTTTGCGTCTGAAGCATCCTGCACCAATCTCTCAAAGCTAAGGACTTCCCCACATGCAGAGTCCCTGAAACCCTGCAAATCTTGGCACGTGAAGCTGGTGGTAGCTAGGCATTGGTTCTGAATAATAAGCATCATCTGGCTGCACTGTCATTGATGAAGCTCCCAGTGCCAGGCGGTGTGTTGTAAGGGTCTTCAGCATCAACTTATCCTTCGTGTTCAGGGTAGAGGTGGAAACCCTGAGTGGCAGTGTATGTTGAAGGGCCTGGCCAAGTTAGCCTTGTTTATCTCTGAAGCTGCCTTGGAGGCTGCAGTTGCTATTTCACCCTTAATTCAGTTTAGCTTTATTCATAAACCAAACTGAGGTCTTGGCTACACTTGTGAGGTAGAGCGCATTAAAGCAGCCCCAGGCACCCTAACTCACAACGTGTCCACACTGGCAAGGCACGTAGAGCGCCTGGACTCCACAGCTGGAGTGCTCCTGGTAATCCACCTCGACAAGAGGCATAACGTTTGCTGCGCCCCCGCTGGAGTGCTGCAGCGCCAGTGTGGACGCCCTGGTCTGTTAATGTGCTCTGCTCGGCCTCCAGAAGTGTCCCGCAATGCCTGTTCTACCCACTCTGGTCATCACTTTGAACTCTACTGCCCAGCCCTCAGGTGACCAACTATCAGACCTGCCCTTTAAATTCTCTGGGAATTTTGAAAATCCCCTTCCTGTTTGCTCAGCCAGGCGTGGAGCGCTCTCAGCGAATCTTTCCAGGTGACCAGGCCTCCACGCACCAGGCGATCCCCAGTATGGAGCAGTGGCGAGGCGCTGGATCTCATCAGTGTTTGGGGGGAGAAAGCTGTCCAGTCCCAGCTGCGCTCCAGCCATAGGAATTATGATACCTTTGGGCAGATATTAAGGGACATGATGGAAAGGGGCCATGACCCGGACGCACAGCAGTGCAGGGTTAAAGTGAAGGGGCTGCAGAATGCCTACCACAAAGCCCGTGAGGCAAACCGCCGCTCTGGTGCTGCCCCCGTGACCTGCCGTTTCTACAAAGAGCTGGACACAATACTTGGAGTGACCTCACCTCCACTCCGAGGACCACCATGGACACTTCAGAGCCCAGTTCAACAAGGCAGGAGGAGGAGGTAAGCGGGAGCAAGGGTGCTGAGGAGGAGGAAGACACCCCAGCATTCCTAGATGCATGCAGCCAGGAGCTGTTCTCAAGCCAGGAGAAAGAGCCAGTCACAGCAGCTGGTGCTTGGGGAAGGACAAACACTAGAGGAGGTGCCTGGTAAGCGGCTTTTGTTTTGGGAGGGAAGTTGTTTGGTGTGGGCTCTTGGGGTGAGGAGGGTTAGGGCCCCATGCCTGCCTAGATGCGGAATAGGGCGTTAATGTGCTCTCTCACATCACAGTAATCTGCCTCAATGAGCTCTTCAAAGGTCTCATGCAGAAGCTGGGCAAATTCCTTGGGAGAGCCACTGTGGTCCTTGTCCCAGTTAGGCTAACATGTCCACGCCACTGTGCCGTGAGGGGCCGGGGGACCATTGCTGCACACAGGCAAGCTGCATATGGGCCAAGGCGGAAGCAGCATTGTAGTAGAAGACCCTCCCTTGCTTCCCAGGTCACCCTCAGTTGCAAGGTATCTTCCAGGACGAACTCCTGTGGAAAATGTGGGGACAGTATTCAGTATAGGGACCCCTGTAGCTGTTAGCTCTCCCCAAGGCACAGAACCCCAGAGAATAGTATGGCCCTGAAACAATCAGTCCCCCTTGCCCCTGTGCTTACTCACCATTTTGGGGCTCCTGTGGGTTATGTGCGCTCACTTTGGGATGGGCAAATTCTGCTATTGTGTAGACTGTGCTTGCCTTTAAATACGGGCGAATCATTGCTTTGTCTGGTGTGAACAGTGCTGCCTCTGTTAAGTGTTGCATTTTGCCTTTACAGATGCAACTTTGAGATCTCAGCCGTCCGTGTTATCACCAGCTGAAAGACTCAAAAGAATTAGGAAGAGGCCATGCTGCATGAAGTAATGCAGCAGTCCCTTAATGAAAATCAAAAAGCGCAGGAGTGGTGGGAGAATGAAAGGGGGGTCCGCCAGCAGAAAGCAGATCACTGGCACCAAAGCACAGAGCAGCTGCTAAGCATTATGGAGTGCCAAGCGGACTCCATACAGGCACTCGTAGCCATGCAGGCGGAGCACTACCATGCCCCCCCCACACCCCTCCAGCCCTTGTTCCAAAACTCTTTCCCTTGTGCCCCCATGTCACCTCCAATATACTTTTCCCCACATCCGGGTTCCTATCGCCACCAGCTGCCTCCAACACCTGTAGCTTCACCACCCAGCCCTGCAAACTATGACCATTACCCACTGCACTCAACCCCCATCACCATGCATTTTAGCCAGCCTGAAGTGAAGCACTCATTGCCCAGCACTCCAGACAGGAAGGCAAAGTAAGATAACTGGGAGGGAGGAATAGCTCAGTGGTTTGAGCATTGACCTGCTAAACCCAGGGTTATGAGTTCAATCCTTGAGGGGGCCACTTAAGGATCTGGGGCAAAAATCAGTACTTGGTCCTGCTAGTGAAGGCAGGGGGCTGGACTCAATGACCTTTCAAGGCCCTTCCAGTTCTATGAGATAGGTATATCTCCAATTATTATTATTATTAACAGGACATATGCAAATCTGTGACTGAACCATTCCCCATCCCAATCCCTTGCCCTTTCTGTTTCCCAAGCAGTTGTGTTTCTTTTCAATAAATGAATTTTCTTTTCAATAAGTGGATGTTTTGACTTTGAAAACATTCTTTATTATTGCATTAAGTAGAAGATACCTTAGCCCAGGAAAGCAACAGGCACTGCAAGTCAGCGTAGCAAACACAGATTCCTACTAATGTTGGAACCACCACTCTTCAGTCCCATGCAGGGCACCAAACATTACTGGTGGCTTTCAGCCTCAAATTGCTCCCTCAAGGCATCCCTAATCCTTGCAGTCCCGTGCTGAGCCCCTCTAATAGCCCTGCTCTCTGGCTGTTCAAATTCAGCCTCCAGGTGTTGAACCTCCGAGTTCCATGCCTGAGTGAATCTTTCACCCTTCCCTTCACAAATATTATGGAGGGTACAGCACACAGATATAGCCGCGGGGATGTTGTCATCGGCCAGGTCCAGCTTCCCATACAGACAGCACCAGCAGCCCTTTAAACGGCCAAAAGCACACTCCACAGTCATTCTGCACCGACTCAGCCTGTTGAACTGCTCCTTGCTGCTGTCAAGGCTCCCTGTGTAGGGTTTCATGAGACATGGTATTAAAGGGGTAAGCGGGGTCTCCAAGGATCACAGTGGGCATTTCAACTTCCCCTACGGTGATCTTCTGGTCTGGGAAGAAAGTCCCAGCTTGCAGCTTCCTGGAGAGGCCAGTGTTTCGAAAGATGTGTGCGTCATGCACCTTTCCAGGCCAGCCTGTGTTAATGTCAATGAAATGCCCATGGTGATCCACAAGCGCCTGGAGAATCATAGAGAAATACCCCTTTCGATTAATGTACTCGGAGGCTAAATGGGCTGGTGCTAGAATTGGAATATGCATCCCATCTATCACCCCTTCGTAGTTCGGGAAACCCATTTGTGCAAAGCCAGCCACAATGCCATGCACGTTACCCGGAGTCACGGTTCTTCTTAGCAGGATGCAATTAATGGCCCTGCAAACTTGCATCAACACGATTCCAACGGTGGACTTCCCCACTCCAAACTGGTTAGTGACCAATCGATAGTCTGGAGTTGCCAGTTTCCAGATTGCAATAGCCACCTGCTTCTCCATCAGCAGGGCAGCTCTCAATCTCATGTCCTTGCGCCGCAGGGTGGGAGCGAGCTCAGCACACAGTCCCATGAAAGTGGCTTTTCTCATCCGAAAGTTCTGCAGCCGCTGCTCGTCATCCCAGACTTGCATGATGATGTGACCACTCAGTGCTTGTTTCCCGAGCCCAAAAGCGGCGTTCCACGGTGGTGAGCATGTCTGTGAATGCCACAAGCAATCTAGTGTCATATGCATTACGCGAGTCGACATCGTCGGGCTCCTCACTGTCAGTTTGTAGCTTAAGGAGTAACTCGACTGCCAAATGCGACGTGCTGGTGAGACTCATCAGCATATTTCTCAGCACTTCAAGCTCCATTCCTGCAGACTGAAAGGGAAGACAGCGCGCGCAGTACAAAACACGTTGAAAGATGGCGCCAAGTGGATGGAAGCACAGGGATTGCTGGGATGCGAAGCGATGCAACACGGGGCATTGGGACAGGACCCAAAATGCCTCACAACCTCTGCCCCCTTCCCACAAGCTAGAGCGCCGGAATGGGAAGAGGTGCTCTGTGGAATAGCTGCCCATAATGCACCGCTCCAAATGCCACTGCAAGTGCCGCAAATGTGACCCCACCAGTGTGCTTGCAGCTGACAGTGTGAACACACTGCAGTGCTTTCCCTATTGCGCTTTCCGAGGGCTGGTTTAACTCACAGCGCTCTACATCTGCAGGTGTAGCTATGCCCTGAATTAAATGCTTAATGCAATTTAACTAATCCACTTTAAATTCACACCTTTAGTTAATGCATATTAATTTTCCTAAATGTCCCTGTATAGACAAAGCCTTAGGCCTGGCCTACATGACAGAGTTAGATCAACTCAAGGCAGCTTATGTCAACCTAACTATGTAAGTGCCTACACTAAAATTTTGCTCCCGTCGATGTAACTGCCTTGCTACACTGACTGAATAACTCCACCTTCACAAGCGGTGTAGAGTCAGTGTTAATGTAGCTAGGTCAATGCAGTGCCAGTGAAGACACTGCATTGCTTACATCGATTGTTACTGGCTTTCAGAAGCCATCCCACAATGCCCCACACTTGACAGTACAGTCAGTACAAGCGCTCCTGGTGAGGACATGCCCCATTGACACAAGGAATGTAGTGTGGACATACAAAAGTGATTTAATTACTGTGGCGATGTAACTGAAGTCAACATAATTTTGTAGTTGAGACATGCCCTTAGTGTTAGTGTTTAGTGTGCAGGCTTCTGCTGGATTCACACTGGCAACACAAGACCCCGGAGTGAGAATCCTGCTTTTCTGTCTGCTTTGCCCCTTCTCCCATGCTGTAATCTTGGAAGGGGAGACTGGGGCCAAGTCTACATTATAAACTTACATTGTTATAACTACGTCGCTTAGAGCTGAGAAAAAGCCACACCCATGAGCAATGCAGATGTACAGACCTAACCCCCGATGTAGACAGCGCTATGTTAATGGCAGGTCTTCTCCCATCTACATAGCTGCTATCTCTTGGGGAAGTGAAGTACCAACACTGATGGGAAATGGCCTCCTGCTGGCGAAGTAGCATCTTTACAGAAGTGCCACAGCACCGCAGCTGCACTACTGCAGCGTCTTAAATGTAGACCTGCCCTGGAACTACAGATGTGATTCAGTTATTTCCTGTGTCATTTCAAATGCAACCCATAATTGTACATGTGCAGTAATACGTCCTTCCATCTCCTGTTTTGGAATGCCTCTCAATTGAGAGGATATTTCCTTTCTGGTATTCTGTCGCTGCCCTCCTTATCTACTGCTTCCCTGTGCTGAATTGCAGCTATCCCTCCTCTGCTCAGGACTCCTGCAGTCCTTCACCAATAGCACGCTTTATACTTGATTTTTGACCTGATATTTTTCGCCACCGTGTGGTGAAAATATCCATTGTCATTTTAAGTTAGCAACTAAATTCCCATTCAACACATGTTGACATGTAGGAAGCATAAAGCCAACCTGCTTTGCCTATGGCCCTTTTCTGTCCAAGCCATGAGTTTTATTGACCCTTCTTTGCAACATGGAATTACCTTAACCATCCCAAACTGTGCAAGATGTTTTTAGGACAATGGTAGCTTCCTTACAAATTATATCCCAAAACAGTGAAGTTAAGTGACACTAAGGCTTTGTCTTCACTAGCACTTTTGTCGGCAAAACTTTTGTCGGTCAGGGGTGCAAAAAACCCAACCCCCCCGACTGACATATTTTCACTGACAAAAGCGCCGCTGTGGACAGCGCTATGTCGGCAGGCGAGCGTCTCCTGCCGACATAGCTACCACCACTCATTGGGGGTGGTTTAGTTATGCCAGTGGGAGAACTCTCTCCTGTCAGCATACAGCGGCGTCACAGGAGACCTTACAGCAGTGCAGCTGCAGTGATACGCTGTCCCTCTGCAAGCGCCGTAGTGTAGACATAGCCTTAGTAGCTGAGGGGAAGAACAACAGGCATAAAGGCAGGAGGAGAGGTGTGTTCATCTGCAATTTGGGGATGCTCTTTTTGGATTTAGAGGAGGAGAAGGTGGTGGTGTGTCAGTGTGGTGAGACAGACTAAATCAGCACTGGCAAGGCAAAGGGCGTGGAGTGGGGGACAAGAAGGGTGTGATAAGGATCATAGGCCCAGATAGAACAAGTCCATGGAGGGTTTTAAAATCAAGGTAGGAAATCTTGAACTGTATCCGGAGGTGAATGGGAAGATAGTGGAGGAATAGGAGAGTGTGCACATAATGTGTCTGGCTGTGTCAGCATGTTTCTTACTCCTCTCCTGCTTCAGCATGAGGAGATGAGTTAGTTACCCCTTATCTAGCATGACCCCTGCTTCACTGCGTGTTCTATCAATCACAGGTTTATCCTACACCCCCATCCTCCATGTATGGGCCACATTGTGAAGTGGATAATGTACCTCAGTTTCCCTGAGAGCTCTTAACAGTGTGTTTACAGTTGTGCCGAGTGGGAAAGAGGAGAATGCTGAGATATTGGCAAGTGCCTGACAAGGGGGAATTTGGTTCTACACTGATGAGTCTGTCTTCTGGCAATTTTCTGCAGCCCAGAGTCCGTGGAAGCTAGTCCAGCTGTCGATGAGAAGAATGTGTACTCCAGTCATGGCTATGAGGCCACCCAGAGGCACAGCTATCGAGGGCTGCCTTACGCAGTGAGTAGTCACTCCTTAATCTGCAGAGGATTACACTGTGCCAGCCCCTTACTTTACACTCTGCTCCCTTGCTCCTTCTGTAGCCCTTCCCCTACATAACACTGAACTGCTGTTTTGTTTAGCACAAACTTTGTAGGCTGCTTACTATGTAGTCTACTGTGTACCCCCATCTGAGAGAGACAGAGGCGATGCGTGGGTGTGGGCATGCGGGGGTCAGGTCCCTCCCCCCCCCGCCCGATTTCTGCCTTCCCTTTATCAATAGCTTCTAGAGGTTTACTAACTGTTGGGCAAGCCTCACTTCAGCAGGCCACCCAGTCTGTCTTGGTTGGGCGGGGCGCAACCAAAAATTGTACCTCAAAAGGGAGGCTCAGCTCAATTGGCCCGGTAAGGAATAGAGTCAGCGTTCCCTCCCCGAGCCACACTGTGCAGGGCTGGTGTTGCTGCTTGCCCCCCAGAATGTTCCTCCTTGCCCCCCTACTACTAAACTTCTGTACTAAATAAAATGCGTTGTCTTCCATTACAGGATTTTTCTCGCATACCTCCTGATGAGAGCTTGTGTACCCCTAGGGGTACGTGTGCCCCAGTTGGAAAACTGCTGGTTTAGCTTATTTTGGGACAACAGCAGTGTGAATGAGTCCTGCCATACGTGCTGCATTTTGTGTGTTTGTTACTCTCAAGGCCCCATGTTCTCTTCAGTAAGCTTGATGTAGATTCAGTGGCGAGATCCCCTGGTTCCTGCAATGCTCTGTGAGGCAAATAGGAAAATCTGCAACAGCTTCCTTTAAATTTTAAAATGGAGGATTTTGTTGAACAAAGTATATGAATGTGTAACACCTTCCACAGTATCCTCGCTGGTGGTGTCTGATACCAACTGCAATTTATTTTACACTGTCTTCACACTTCGTTTTCAGCGTGCTGAAAACATACACCTGTCAGAACTTGGGAAGGTTGGAGACGACATCTGCAGAGGGAAAGCATGGAAAGTGATTTGAGATTGGGATAAGCACATTAGCTGGATGTTTTTTCAAAACGATTAGCAGTGCAACAGTCAATATTGACATTTGAATTATTCTCAGAGGTTTGAGAAAAACAGTGACAAATAGTACAAAATTGAGACAAATAGTGCAGTTCACGCCCTCAGAGCTATTGCTTCAAGCTGTTTGCAGACTACTGTTTTCCATTCAGATTGTTTGTTAGTTTCCTGGGTGGTTGTTGAGTTAGAACTGAGTTTTAGGCTATGCCTACACTATAAATTACTTTGGTATAATTTATGTCGCTTAGGGGTGTGAATAATCCACACCCCGGAGTGACAAGTTACACCAGCCTAAGCAGCAGTGTGGATAGCACTATGTTGGCAGGAGAGCTTCTCCCATCAACATAGCTACCGCCTCTTGTGGAGGCAGGAGTTATTAAGCCAATGGGAGAGCACTCTCCTGTTGGCTTAAAGTGCTTTCACCAGAAGTGCTGCAGCAGCACAGCTGCAGAGTAAACATACCCTAAGACTTTGAACCCCCTATGTTCAAAATAATACTGATGGAGATGTTTATTTTCAGGATCATAATTATGGAGCTCCTCCTCCTCCAACCCCTCCAGCATCTCCCCCAGTTCAGACTATCATCCCTCGTGCTGAGCTGAATGGCTTGCACTCACCTGACGAGGAGAACTCTGGGGACAGTGAGAGCTCCTCAGAGGGAGAGTCCATTCCCAGCTGGTGTCACTGCACTCTCTCCCAAGATGGCTTCCTCATCAAGTGTGACAAATGCAGGTAACTTCTGATGCATCGCAGAACAGGGCGGCTTCTCCTGCTTTCACTTCTAATGCCAGACTATCACATTTGAGTTGGGGATGGACTTCCTGTTGCTGGTTGAAGTGTTCTCTCGAGTGCTTTGCCAAGTATCGGCTCTCCCCCTTTGCTCTGTCAACCTGACAAGTGTTGGTGGCACTAGGAGTGGAGATGAGAATGATAAATTGATGCTCTTACCACCCTAGGCTCCTTAGGGGGCATGCAGCTTGTGACATCTGGTTGACTTTCAAGTTGACTGACCCTTACAAAACTGGCTTCAATTATCCATTCTCCTTTTGCAGGGGAATGAGCAGAGGGAAAGTGATCAGACTCCGCCGCCGGAAGCAGGACAATGTGTCAGGTAAGGCTGCGATTATGCTGAGACTAATGGTGACACTGTTGTCTCCTCCAACAGTGCCGGAAGGTTCTTTGTTACTGTCTCTCAGTGCTCTAATCACCTATAGCTGTGATAAACACACTAATGTGTCTTTTCCTCTTCACTGTTGGGACTTGAGGGATGTGGCAAGTTCTCTGGGGGGGCAGAGAAACCAAATATGCAGTAATGTCATCTCATGCAGCGTCAGAAGGTTGGGAGAGTGGTGGAGGGGAGGTTGAGCTTGCAGGACTCTCAGGTTGGGGAGCAATGTCTAACTAGCAAATCATCGTGAAGGGGGACCAAGGGGCATGCAGATCTCTCCATGATAGACATAAAGTTGCTAACATGATACTCCTCCCTGCAGGTGGAGACAGTAGTGCAACTGAGAGTTGGGATGAGGAGCTCTCCCCTTCCACAGTGTTGTACACAGCTACGCAGCACACACCCACAAGTATCACTCTCACTGTTAATCGGGTCCGTAGAAACAAACCTAAGAAGAGGAAGAGGAGTATGGAGAAAGCTCGCACTGCACCAAAGGCCAAGAAAATCAAGGTATTTAAGCATGGCAGAAACAGCCCAGACCAAATGCGGGACACAGTATTGGTGAGTGCAGGCTGATCCCTGCTGTGGTCAGCATGCCCAAATGTGGGTCATCCTTTGGTTACTCTGCGTAAGCAATGCCTGTATGGGCAGGAAGTTCTCATGTCCCACCACTGCCTCATCTTTATGAGCTATTTGGCCACCCCAGCCTGGAGCTTACAGATTGATCTGTCTTCCCTTTTGTTTCCCTACACTGCCCATTGGCATTCAGAGGCTTTAGGTTTGGTTTTGAATTGCATCTCCATTCTCCCTGCTGGTTCATCAGAGTTCAGAAAAACCTCTTCAGGGGTCCACATCTGCCTGTGGCAGAGGGTTCACTGTTATGATGGGACTGAAATGTTAAGAGGACTCTGTTCTTTCTCAGAGGTGTGTGCTATGTGTCTGGGATGCAGTTACTGGTGGGAGTAGGCAGAACTGTTCTGCATGAGGTGAGCTGATTCTTGGGAAGGAGATCTCCATGCGTGCTTTTCATTGTCTAACAACTCCCTTTCTGTAATACCCACAACTTGTGGCACATCTGGGTGGCTTTCTTTGAGGTGGTATGAGTCTGATGAAAGGGTTTGGGGATTTTGAATAGCTTTGGATTGTTCTTCATCATGCCTGTGTGTGTTGTGAAGCAGACAATACATGTTATTTGTGTCTTCTTCACCAGCAGCTTGATTAGTGTAATTTGCTACTTACTTGGGCTTTCCTTGAATTTGACCTGCAGCCACAGAGATAACAGAATACAGCTTACTCATTAGGGTTAAGGAGTTGATAGCACCAACCCTCTGCGATCTGCAGTGGTTGTTGATAAAACCAATTGGTTCAATTCGTAGTATTACTGAATAATAAAGCTCAATGAGAGATGGTCCCCGACCCTCCTCCTTACCAAGGCAGATGAGATTGGTCAGCTCGCTCTTTCTCGTGGTCCCAAGGTTTTGCCTTAGTCAGGTCGGGGTGGGGGATGAACTTTCTCAGTTCAGAATGTCTGCTGGAGTCCTTCTGTGGGGCTTTTCTGTTCAGGTCCAGCACCTCCTGTTTAAATCTTCCTGTGGCTTCAGCCATCTTTTGTGAAATGCTGTGATCTCTGGGCCATTGGGCTGGGAGTAATTTACATGTTTAATGTTATCTAATTTAAATGTGATCCTTGGACTCCATCGAGTGGGGGGAGAATGCTTTATAGAAATCTAAAGAAAGGGTATAAGTACTGATGGGCAACATTCTCTTGTTTTGGGCACAGGCCTTTCGAGAAGGTTCACGGAAATCTCTGCGGATGAAGGTGAGTGGAACCGAGCTGCCTGCATGATTGTGTCACTTCTCTCAGTAGTTTTTTTTCCTGATTTGTCTGTCTGGGGCTCTCTGATTCTAACACTAACTTCTGGATAAACCCCGACCTAATGTACTTGTAAGTTGTCTATCACTTTGGTATCTAATACCATATAAGTTTAAATAATATTGGGGTCCATAACAGAAATGGTGTTATTCCTCTCCATGCCCCATGAACTGGGATGGATGAATGTGAGTATTCAGGCTTTCTGGATTGGTAATGGTTGTCTCACAGGTACCATTTCTGGGGAAAGGGTTACATTTGGACCAAAGAACTGTCCTAGAAATGTGGCATTTATCTACCAGATCAGACCAAGGTCCATCTGTGATGTACCAGGATACAATCTAGACTAATGAGCAGCTGTGTCACCCCTGCTCTGCAGCTTTGGGTGCCTTATAATGCCTTGCTGAAGGAGTTCCCACTTGGGTTGTTCACAAACAGCCTTCGAGCATGCAAGCCACACCCTGAGTGTCTGTGTGCAACTTCAGCCTGTCAGCCACGCTGGGGTTACTCTCTGGCTCTCACCAGCCTTGGTTAGACTGCAGGGTGATCCCAACACACCCCAGTCTTAGATTCAATCATAGAATCTCAGGGTTGGAAGGGACCTCAGGAGGTGTCTAGTCCAACCCCCTGCTCAAAGCAGGACCAATCCCCAACTAAATCATCTCAGCCAGGGCTTTGTCAAGCCTGACCTTAAAAAACCTCTAAGGAAGGAGATTCCACCACCTCCCTAGGGAACCCATTCCAGTGCTTCACCACCCTCCTAGTGAAAAAGTGTTTGCTAATATCCAACCTAAACCTCCCCCCCTGCAACTTGAGACCATTACTCCTTGTTCTGTCATCTGGTACCACTGAGAGCAGTCTAGATCCATCCTCTTTGGATCCCCCTTTCAGGTAGTTGAAGGCAGCTCTCAAATCCCCCCTCATTCTTCTCTTCTGCAGACTAAATAGGCCCAGTTCCCTCAGCCTCTCCTCGTAAGTCATGTGCTCCAGCCCCCTTAATCATTTTTGTTGCCCTACTGGACTCTTTCCAATTTTTCCACATCCTTCTTGTAGTGTGGGACCCAAAACTGGACACAGTCTCCAGATGAGGCCTCACCAATGCCGAATAGAGGGGAATGATCACGTCCCTCAATCTGCTGGCAATGCCCCTACTTATACAGCCCAAAATGCTGTTAGCCTTCTTGGCAACAAGGGCACACTGTTGACTCATATCCAGATTCTCTCCCCTCCTCCCCTCCCCTCCACCCCCCGAAATGTATGTCTTGTACTGTCTGGCCCTCTCTTGGACAATACAAGTTATACTAAGTCCATTATCTCCTTATAGAAATAATATGAGCACAGCTTTCCACCCCAAATGGAGTTTCCGGAACACTTCAGTATAAACACACTGAAGTAGATAAAACAATAAAACAAGTTTATTAACCAGAAAGAGATTTTAAATGAGTACAAGTAATGAGGCATAAAAGTCAGAAAGGGTTATAAGAAAATAAAGTTAAAATGCTACTGGTGCCTAACTTAATAAACTGTAACAGAGTCTAGCAAAGTTTCTCATCATATGCTTTCAGCAATCTCACTGACCAAACTTCTTAGGTCAGGACCCCTTCTCCCATTGTCATTTCAGGTGCAGTGAATACAATGGGCACTGAGGGAGAAAAGGGGGTGCCTTGGCATGGTGGTCCTTCCCTTTTACAGTTTCAGTCCATTCTTGAAAAAGATTTCCAGTTGGGTACCAGGAGACAAAAAGTCTAGGGGGAAGGATGTTCCCTGCATTAACTCAGCCCGTAACATTGTGGACTCATAGAGTCCCATATCAGTGGTGAAAGCAGATTTTTTTCTGTGCATCCTTTTTGAGAGGAATCTGTCAATAACTGCTAGTTAAATCAAAAGAGCTGAGATATTTAGCTTTGCTTAAAATGTCCAGCATATCATCAGTTCTACGCATGGGATACACATCTGGCTCTGTGACAGCATTGCATTTTCTACAGTCAGCACAAAACCTTACAGTGTTGTCTTTCTGAGAGACCCAGATTCCAGGCGAAGCCCAAGAGCTGTCAGAATCTTTAATTACTCCTAGGTCCAACATGCTTTGTTTTTCTGTTCCTGCACCTTGTCAGTGGGCCCTGGTCCTTCTGTAATGATTTTTTTATAGGTTAGCAAGTGTCTTCCTTGGCTTGTTAGAAAACCCCTCTTTGTGTTCTTGCAGCACAGACAACACCTCTCTTTGACTGTTTCCAGCCATCACACTTGAGACTCACTTAAAATTTGGTATACCAGTGCTTAAAGTGTAAACCTCATTTAAAATAACAAGCTGTGCATAAACTCTGCTTGCTGAGCCACTTCAACATACATGGGTAGAGTCCAGGCTGGAGGCTACAGCAGCAAAGCATTGTAAAGAGCACCCCAGGATAGAGGGCAGGGGTGACACAGCTACTCATTAGTCTGGATTGTACCTGGTATGTCTCACCATCCTAGTTCAGTATCCTGTATTGGACAGTTATATATGTAACTCATGTTTCTGAATATTGTTATCCTTTGTTTATCTGATCTAACATAATTGTGAATTTTCTTATTATGCTCTGAGGTCATTCTGTGGTGCCTGTCACTGAGTTATCAATGCCAAAAACATTTCAGTCCTTTATGAATCCTTCTAAGTTCTTGGCCTCAGTATCTTGTGTCAGAGAGTTCCATGGGTTAATTATGTAATAGAAAAAGAATTTCCCTGTTAAATTTATTGCCTTCCAATTTTATTGTTTGGCTCCCTTGCTGTAGTCTTATAAGAGAGGGTAAACAGGAGCACCTAATTATATTCTCTCTCATTCACTTTTAATAATGCCTTTATCATGGCCTCATTCATTTCCTGTCAACTACAATCCCAGCCTTCTCAATATCATCTCATGCAGAGGTCTTTCCATGCTTCTAGCTGATTTTCATTGCCCGGTTCTGCACCCACTCTATTTGTACTCAGGATTAGAGACCTCCACTATGTTGGGTGCTGCACAAACATGTAAAACACGGTCTGGTTTAAGAGAGAATGCAGCAAATCAGTGTGAAAACAATGGAAGGGAAGGTTGGACAAGCTAACAGTGCTAATATTGTATACTTACATATTTATTTTACAATTATTTATTAATTACGTCATTGTCGCACCTAGAGCCCTAGTCATGGACCAGAACTCCATTGTGCTAGGTTCTGTACAAACAAAGAACAAAAAGACAGTTCCTGCCCCAAGGAGCTTACAATCCAAGTGTGAAACAAGAAACAGATGTATACAGACATGTGGGATTACAGGGAAACTATGAGACAGTGCTAGTGGTAGGCAGTGGTCTTAGCACACCAGCAACCTGACTGTTGTCAAGTTCTTTGTAGGCATCACAACAAAGGAGCATTTGAAGGAAGATAATGAGGTAGCTTTGCAGATGTTTATGGTGAGTGCCTCGCAAACGCAGGGGTTAGCCTGGGAGAAAGCATGAAGGTGCATGTTTATGAAAACTTTACAACTAGGTGATGGAGGCTGGAATCATGGGTCAGTTGGAGGCAGGAGTTGGCAGCAAATGAGAAATTATATGTAAAGTGGGGATTGATCCTGAGTGGCCTTGAAAGTGAATACAAACTACTTATGTTTAATTCGGTAGAGAACAGGGAACTGGTGGAGAGATACCAAGAGACATGGTCAAAGTGACAGGCTAGGAAAATGATCTTAGCAGCAGCATTCTTAGTGGATATGAGCGGAGCAAGATTGCATTTGTCAAGATCAGAGGACAGGATGTTGCAATAATCAAGACACAGAATGATGAGCGCTTCGACAATGGGCACACCTGTAATGTTCCAAACCGGAGTGAAGTGTTTGTTTATATTTTGTTATTTTTAACTATTTTATTGTGTCTATTTCTACTATTTAATCCTCCACCTGTTCTGTTATTTCTAAGTTTCCCTTTTTGCAACCTCTACACAAGTGTGCATTTTTACTAGCCTATTTCTACTTTTTATTCTTAAACATTTACCTTTTTGTGTTTTGTCCTTCCTGTTTTTGGGGTTGGGAACTATAGAATGAATGTTGGGGCGAGAGCAAAATGAGGAGTGGGGAAAAAGGGCTGGAAGGGGAAGAGTAGGCAAGAGGAGCAGGGGGAAAAGGAGGTCAGGAGGCAAATGAGGAAAAACTGGTCTTGTTTCTCTGTTCCCCATGCCTCTGAGTCTGTCTTCTCTCCATATAGGACAATTCAAGCAGTGTGTACCTTATGGGTTTCATCCAATGCAAAATTTTCCATGGCTCACTATAAGAAGCAGCTTTATGCTCTGTGTTAGCGGGTGTAAAATGTAATGGTACCACCTCTTGGGTACCCATGTGATCATCTGAGTATTTGAGTGGGGCCCAGGGCTTGGTGAGCAATTCACTTTTCTAGTTCTGGCAATAGAGGAAGAAGGCTGGTGAGCTCCAGCACTTCCACCAGAGATTCTAGGATCAAGTTTTCTCCCAGCAAATGCTATTCATTCACCCTATGTTCTTTGATGCAGAATTCGCCTTCTGAAGCACATGCCCTGGATGAGAACACAGCTGAGGGGTGGGAGAACCGGATACGGCTCTGGACAGATCAGTATGAAGAAGCCTTTACTAACCAGTACAGTGCTGATGTACAGAACCTCCTGGAACGGCATCTAAGCACCAATAAAGAATTTGTGGGCAAAACTGCTGTGCTGGACACAATCAACAAGACAGAGTTGGCCTGCAATAATACAGTTATTGGGTCCCAGATGCAGGTAAGAACCTGTGTGAATACAGGAGCAAATGGAGGCCAATCCCATGGGGTCCTAGGTGCAAGGTCTGGGCTGGGTGAGCAAGAAAACCATTTCAAGTCCCAGATGCAGATAAAGGCATATATGTGTATAAGTATTTGCAGAAGAAATAGGGAGGTATGCTATTGTTCAAGGCATTGGTAAAACCTCATCTGGAAAACTGTGTGCAGTTCTGGTCATCCATGTTCAAGAATGATGAATTCATACTGGAACAGGTGCAGAGAAGGGCTCCAATGCCAGTCAGGGGAATTGAGCTTGTCTTACAAGAGGAGACTAAAAGAGTGTAGCTTGTGTAGCCTAGCAAAATGAAGGCCAAGAGGGGATATGACTGGTGTCTATACATACACCTGAGAGGAGATGAGCTATTTAAGCAAAATGAACTTTTACTAATAATATACCTGACAAAGCCCAGCTGCGGGGTCCCCACACCACCTGCAGAGGTTTGGCAGCTGTGGGGCCACTCTGGGGGCCCTCACCACTTGTGGGGGCTCAGAGCTCCAGGATACCCCCACGGCCACTCAGAACTCCAGGGGCCGCGCTGTTCACAGCAGCCGGGAGCTGCAGGGTGGGAGGGGAGCCCTGCCGCCTGCAGCAGTTAAGAGCACCATGGGGCCCACGGCAGCAGGGGAGCTGTGGTCCCCCTGCTGTAGCTCCCGGCCGACAGGGCTGAATTCACGGAGGTCGCTAGAAGTCATGGATTCCGTGACTTCCGCGACCTCTGTGAAAAAATTGTAGCCTTATTCATGAGACATCAGGCCAAGAGTCTTTACCACTTCTTGTACACCCTTCCCAACTCTGTTTATAGAAGAATGGGGCCCTTCTCAGGGATAGGTCCAGAAATCTTCCTGGCCTAGCCAAACCATTGCTGCTACATAAGGGATGTTTTATGCATTCCTGGAATATATTTTCTTTTCATGCTAAGGTCCACACATCCATTGCAATGGGTACTTCAGCCTTACAGATTGGGGCAGAATCAGACCTGTCAGTCTCTGGAGCAGGGGTCATTTCCTACTTCCTGATGTTCCCTCCCGTTTTTTTGCTTTTACAGTAGCCAGTGGCTCAACCAGCCCTTCCCGCTGCAAAGGTTTTCTGAGGGAAATTCCAAATTTTGCTTCAAATTTTTAGACCAACAGTTGGACTCAATGTGTCTTGTCTAATTCCCAGATGTGTCCCAGGGCTGTACTGGATTTTTGAGGAGATTGTCCCCTCAGCTTCACTTCTTCTTCGGAGGCATTTGCATCAACTGGTGCCCTGCTGGCTTCAGGGAGCAATCTAGGCCCAGAAAGGCCAGCAATGAAAGGAAAGGTCTCTGTCTCCTGTTCTCCCTCTTATCGAGTGTCTTGCTGCAGAGCTCAGCTGGCCCTGCTGGGCAAGATGCAGCCCAGTCTAGATGGGGTTGCCTTGGCCCCCCATCCCCTGGCAGGAAGGGAGCCTGGCAGGATTGGAAAGAGGTGGCTCTGGGGCAGGCAGTCCCCCTCCCCCATCTCCATGAGGAGAGTGATGTCAGAAGGATAGAGCACCTGGTGGAAGATAGTGCTGTAGTCTCTACAGCTCGCAACAGCAGTCATGCCTTTAGCTGTGGAGCTTGACAGCTTCCTCTGTCTTCGCTTACCCTGTGGGTTGCAGATGGAGGGCACCAGATACAGCACTGGTGCTGCCAACGCTGGAGAGTTCAGCAAGGGGTCTGCAAGCCCAACTCCTTCCCCCTGCTGACCCCTATAACACACAACTGTCCTTCGATGGAAACAGACTTCTATGGCTCATATGTGGTGGTGGAGGTAGAGCTTCGGAGGAGCCCATCTAGGGTGACCAGACAGCAAATGTGAAAAATTGGGACAGGGGATGGGGAATAATAGGAGCCTAGAAAAAGACCTTAAAATCGAGACTGTCCCTATAAAATCAGGACATCTGGTCACCCTAAGCCCATCCCTGAGCCCCAAGCCAGTACCTTCCTTGACAGACCTATAAGGGCCCATGCGGGAGAAGGGAGACAAATAAGCCCAACCTCCTTGAGCACAGCGATTGCTATCCACTTGAAATGTTTTCAGAGCAATCTCTGAGCTCAAGTTTGCTACTCTCTCTGAAGCAGGATCATAGGGACAAACTCCCAAAGGGGCATAAAATGAATAATCCATTCAGCACCATTTCCCTCCTCACCTTCAGAGTGCAGCATGGCATATCAGTGTAGAAAGGACCAGACCATAGACATGCTGATTCTTGAAGCATGCAGATCTCTCCCACCAACAGGGGAATTCTTCCTCTTTAGGAAAGGAAGGTCAGCATTTCACACCCAAGTTAGAGAATAAAATCGTAAACTATAATTTTTTTATCTAAACCAAATGGAGGAGAGACTGTCAGGCAAGAGTGTAATGAGTTCTGTAAAATTACCCTTGGGAGGTCTGCATTCCCCTAGATGATCTATAACTATCTATCTGTTCTCATACACACTGGAGAGATATATAAGAGGGGCAGAGGTGTCCTGACAGACCTACAAGACTGAGAAAGTATCAAGCTGTCATCATCAGCTGCTGCTGCGGGTCGCTCTGCCCCGGCTCTTGGGCTGCCGTTCCCAGCGGTCGCTGCGGGTCGCCCTGCCCTGGCTCTTGGGCTGCCGTTCCCAGCGGTCGCTGCAGGTCGCCCTGCCCTGGCTCTTGGGCTGCCGTTCCCAGCGGTCGCTGCAGGTCGCCCTGCCCCGGCTCTTGGGCTGCCGTTCCCAGCAGTCGCTGCGGGTCGCCCTGCCCTGGCTCTTGGGCTGCCTTTCCCAGCGGTCGCTCCGGGTCACCGTGCCCAAATATCCAGGTTATTGCTCGAGCCTTCTGCTGCAGGCTGCCACGCCTCTCCTCCACCTCCTCTCCCCCAGCAGATAGCTGTGGAGTGATGAGCGTGACAGCTGCCCAAATGTGGAAGAACTGATAGGCCATAAGGAGCCTCCACCATTTGCTTCTTTTGAACCCACCAGCACCTATACAGTCTGAAGTTTATAAGGCCAGAAGGTTCCTCAGTATGCACCAGACAAAATTCGTCCTGTTGTCACTAACAAAAATAAGTGTGGCTATTATCCCTGGTGGTCAAGGACTCAGCATTTCTAACTGGGGGAGATTTTTACCAGACAATGGCCTCCTCACTATGTAGGCAACTAAGTCCAGGCAATTCTGGCCTCAGACCCCTCTTTCGAGCATGAAAACTCTCAGGCGGCAGGCCAACACAAACAATCAAATATGAACTGTCACCTGCCACCTTTAGCACCCTTGACTCTCTCATCAGGGTGGACAATATTACAAGCGTAGTCTTCTCAACCTAAAGAAATTCACACAGCTGAAGGGCTTCTCCCTGAAAAGAGAGAGAGAGAACCAGGGACTCAGCTCTTTTACATGCAGGTAAATGAGGCCTTGAAACTGATTTGTTTGAACATCTGATCCCCAAATGTCTTAGTGATACAATGGGAACTTTATGGAAACCTGAGGCTATTCAGAGTCATCAGAAAAGTTGGCTTTTAATTCTAACTCCTACCAAACACTATAGAAAGGAATAGACGTAATATGACAAATTGAAGCAATCTGTGAAGTACAATAGAAGAAAATATCTCTTTGCAGTGATAGCTAGGACAAGTACAGGGTCAGTAACTGCCCTCAGTTGCCTCAGAGCTCTCTGCGGGTCTCCTGACCAGCGTTATTTGGAGTTAAACCCCAGACCGGTGCTTGGCTCTTTGAATTTGAGAGCAGAAGGGCTACCTATAACTTTGACTAAATGAAGTCATTGGACTTTGTCCAGAGAGGACTGTGCAAGAATGCCAGGATGAACTTTGTCCCATTCACAGTCTCAGCAACCGATGGAAAAGCTGTGACATGAATGAAGGATTCAGAATCATTGGGGTTAGAAGGGACCACAAGGGTCATTTAGTCTAATCCCCTGCCAACGTGCAGGATTTGTTGTGTCTAAATCATCCAAGAGAGATGGCTATCTAGCCTTCTTTTGAAAACCTCCAATGAAGGAGCTTCCATAACCTCCTTAAGCAGTCTGTTCCATTGTCCTACTGTTTTTACAGCTAGGGGAAGTTTTTCCTGAGATTTAATCTAAATCTGCTATGCTGTGGTTTGAACCCATTGCCTCTTGTCTTGCCATTGTGAATTTCAGATCAGAGCACTACAACCTGATCCCCATCCTATTTTTAGCCTCAAAAAACATGAACAAGCAGAGACAGGCCCTGTCTGAAACATCTGCTTGTTCGTGTGCATTCCATGCTAGGTGTGTGTGCGCACCACGTGCACTCTTGCTTGAGATTTTTCCCTTAGTAGTATCCATTGGGCTGGCTCTAGGGCCCTGTGGTGCTGCAGGTTATGCAGTGGTATAAGGGGCGCTGCTGGCCCCTCACCCTCTCAGCTCCTTCTTACAGCCTGTGACAGTTGTTAGAACAACCCTTCTTGCTTTGGCAAGGCTTCTTCCTTTTGGTGCCCGCGGACTGAAGATGCCATTGACCCCGGAGGCTTTTCAGGTGGCTAGGGACCTTCTTTTTTCCTGTCCTGCCAACACCAGTGGGGCACCCACCAGCTGTGGCGACTGGAAGCAGGAGGGAACAGGGTGCGTCGGGCACCTTCCTAGCACCGGATCCTCCAGCACCACCTAGGGCAAGGGTCTCCAAACTTCATGAGACGAGGGCCATATTAGATTTTTGAAGGGGCTTCGCGGGCCAAAGCGACTGTGAAAGAAATTAAATATATGCAAATATATGCAAAATCGTTAAACAACACAACTCTACTGTGTCAGTGTTGCATTAAATTCTAAGTCAGGGATAAAAGTTAATGGATGCAGGTACTGTGAAATCACACAAAATATTTGTCAATACATTAAAAATCATTTCACATAATTTTTTTTATTTTATTTCTGAAAACTCACATTTGTATCATACAAATACTGTTGGTTCTATTAGTGCTGTAGTTAAAATTTAACCATTATGAAATTGTTAATTTCCATCTTCTTTACTCCATTTATTGGAGATGTAATTAAGCATCTGGCTTGTATTTTTACTCTAAGCCAGGGGTCCATGCCTGCTCAGCTGCAGCTGCAACTCTCCCCTAAGTTGGCTTCCCTTCTGGGAGGACACTGGCTCCTGGGGGCACTCACCCCTCCGCACAGCTCAGCTGTGCTGCCGCCCCGTGTGAGCTGCTGCCGGCAGCCCCTCCCCCTGCCTGCTCGGCTGCCTACTCAGCTGTTGGCTTCTCCCCTATTGGTTGGAGGGCCGGACAAATGGAAGCCCCGGGCCGGATCCAGCCTGCGAGCCGTAGTTTGGAGACCCCTGACCTGGGGGAAAGCTGCATTTGATCCCAGCATCCTGATCTCTGGCACACCACTGGTCCCCGGAGCCCCAGCACCACATGGAGGCAAAAGTGGGTACTACTCCACTGTGGTTGCTGAGAGAAGAATCCTCTTCAGTGTCTGAAGGGGAACGTCATGTACCGCCAAAAACCCACCATCTATGCTCCACTGAGCTTCAGCACCAGTCCTCCAGCAGAAATCTGGCCAGCGGGTCACTGGCCTACGCAGTGGCGCTATTGGAACCTCTGGTGTTTTCCCCCGACGCTGGGTCCTTCCTCCCACCAGTCCTACTCTGTGGTCTCCAAAAGATGGGCTACTGCTCCTTCCCACTTGGCACCGATTCTGTTACTGACTCCAGTACTGACGTCCAGGAGATGCCTCTAGTGGACATAGTCAAAGCAGAGGAAGAAAGAGGAGCTCTTCCTCCGGTGCAAGCCTTCTCCTTGTCCTACCCAGCCAAGGCTATCGTGGGTCCCAGTAGCCTGCTTCCACAGGATGATTTCTGGGCCCATCAGGACCTTCTGAAGCGGGTCGCTTCAAACCTGGGCTTGGAGATCGAGCTGCTCAAAGAGACATCACACAGTCTTATTGATATCCTGGCTGCAGCAGCGCCATCCAGGGTGGCCCTGCCCATCAATGAAACTGTGATGGAACCAGTCCAGGCCCTGTGGCAAACTCCTCCTCCTTTGGCCCTCACTTCAAAGAGGGCAGAAAATAATTCTGTGCTGGCAGGCGAGTTTGAATACCTGCACTTGCTTTGCTGGGGAGATAAGATTTTAATCTGTGGGACTCCCTGAATAAATTCAAAGACTCCCTGCCCCAAAAGTCAAGACAGGAGTTTGCAGCCCTCCCAGAAGAGGGTTAGAACGTGGCCAGGCCCTCTCTCCAGGCGGCTCTGCATGCTGCCGTCTCAGCAGTCCGGACAGTGGCCTCTGTGGTCACCATGAGGTGCTGTTCCTGGCTCCTGTCCTCTGGGCTTCCCAGTGAGGTCCAACAGTCCATCCAGGGCCTCCCCTTGGAAGGCTCCTCTCTTTTCTCAGAGCAGATGGACACAAGACTTCATGGACTGAAGGGCTCAATGATCCTTAGGCCCGTACACTCTGTCTGCTTCCAGAAAGCACTTCAGGCCCCAGCAGCCTACCTGGTTCTCGACACCTCCAAGGCAGGAGCCTTACAAAAGAAATGGAAGGAGTTATAAATGGCGTCAACCATTTCTGCCCACCTCAGCCTCCCAGTTGGGTCTCAGAGATACTCTGGTCGGCCCAAGCAGGCTTTTTGAAGGTGTGCCCAATGGCGCTATACCAGTCACAGTGTCAGATCTGCCTCCCCTTTTATTTTTGGACCCTCTGTCGCTCTTCAGCCTGGCATGGTCATTCACAACATTGGACCATTGGTCCTGAACACAGTGACAGCTGGTTATACCCTGAAGTTTCTGCCCTCCTCTTTCCCCCCAATACCTCTTCAGGGACCTTCTTGCAATCAACTCCTCCTCTAGGAGGTGTAATCCCCTCCTACGTGTGGGGGTCATGGAGGCAGCTCCTCAAGACTTGAGAGGGAAGAGGTTCTACTCCCGGTATTTCCTAATGCCAAAGAGGACCTCCAGCCCATCTTGGACCTGTGTTGCCTCAACAAATATCTCAGGTAATTGAAGTTCCACATGGTCTTCATGGCCTCCTCCATTCCTTGCCTGGATCCAGGGGACTGTACACTGCCCTCGACTTAGAGGACTCATACTTTCACACTTCTATCTTCCATGACCAGAGAAGATTTTTCAGGTTTATAGTGTGTCAGCGCCACTACCAATTCACCGCCCTTTTCTTTGGCCTATCGGCAGCCCTGCACATTTTCACAAAGTGTATGTTGGTTGTTGTAGCCTTCCTCAGGTGGCGAGGCATACAAGTTTACCTGAACCTCAACGACTGGCTGATCAAAAGTTGGTCGCAGGCTCAGGTACAGAATAGCATCAGCACAGTCCGAGCCACCTTCTGAGCACTGGGCCTGCTGATAAACGAGCAGAAGTCAACTCTTGTTCCAGTTCAGAGAATGGAATTTATTCGGGCTGTGCTCAACTCGACCCAAGCCAGGGCATTCCTGCTGGAGGCCCGTTTCCAGACCGTGACGGACCTGATATCCAATATCATGGCCCACCCTATCACAACAGCTCGGGTGTGCCTCAAGCTTCTGCATCACGTGGTGGCTTGTACTTACATGGTTCAATACACAAAGCTGCGCCTCAGGCCCCTCCAGATGTGGCTAGTGTCACTTTACTCCCCTGAGAAGACACCACTTGGACTCAGTGCTTACGGTCCCTCCCCTGGTTCTCGCCTCCCTGGACTGGTAGAAAGATCCAAGATCGGTAATAATGGGGGTGCCCTTTGTTACCCCACAACCATCAGTATCCTTAGTTTCGGATGTGTCAAACGTAGCGTGGGGAGCCCACCTCAACAACTTCAGGACTTGGATCCTCTGGTCCCAGGAAGGAACTCTCCCTGCTCATAAACATCAGGGAGCTCAGGGCGGTGTACTTAGCATGCCAGATGTTCCTTCCCCAGATCTCAGGCAAAGTGGTACAAGTCCTGACAGACAATACAGCACTAGGTTCTATATCAATAAGCAAGGACGGGCTCGATCCTCAGCCCTGTGTCAGGAGACCATCCATCTATGGGACTTCTGTGCGAGACGCTCCATTCATCTCTAGGCTTCACATCTCCTGGGAGCCTGGAATGTACTGGAGGATCACCTCAGCAGATCCTTCTCTTCTCACCATGAGTGTCCCCTTCATCCAGAGATCATCAAATTCATCTTCCAAAAATGGGGGCCTCCCCAGGTGGATCTGTTTGCCATCAGGCAGAACAGAAAGTGCTATTGTTTTTGTTCACTGCACGGCAGAGCCCAGGCTCCCTTTCCAGCACTTTTCTGCTCTTGTGGGCAGACCACCTACTGTACGCCCCCATCCCCTTAGTGCACACAGTTCTTCTAAAAATCAAGCAAGACAAGGCATGAGTTATCCTCATAGCACCAGCGTGGCCATGCCAACATTGGTTCAGCATGCTCCTGGACCTCTCGGTGGTAGCTCCGCTCTCACTCCCATTCTATCCGCACCCGATTTCTCAAGACCACAGCTGGTTTCCTCACCCAAATCTCACCACCTTGCACCTAACTGCATGGATGCTACATGGCTGAACCCTGAAGAGCAGGTCTGCTCAGAACAGGATCAGATGGTCTTGCTAGGTAGTAGAAAGCCTTCCGCCAAGACTACCTACTTGGCCAAGTGGAAACGTTTCACTTGTTGGGCTTTCGAACGTGATCTCTCTCCATCTCGATCTTTCCTTCAGTCTGTCTTGGACTATTTGCTCCACCTAAAACAGCAGGGCCTGGCCCTCTTGTCTATTAAGGTACATTTGGCAGCCATCTCAGCCTTCCCCCCCCCCACCCCACCCCCAGTGAACAGCAGATCACTGTTCTCCCACGAAATAACAGTCCAGTTTCTCAAGAGGCTGGAAAAACTGTATCCTCAAGTTCACAAACCAATCCTCCCCCCGCTCCCCCCCAGGGAATTTAAATTTATTCCTGTCGAAAATCATCCTCTTTCTCTACCTCTCCCCCCCACTTGAGTCATTAGCATAGTGATCCCTGCTACTTCTCTCTTGGAAGGTCACCTTCCTTGTGATGATCACCTCAGCCAGAAGGGTCTCTGAGATCAAGGCCCTTGCATCAGAACCACCTTACATGGTGTTCAAGGACAAGGTCAAGCTGAGCCCCCATCTGGCCTTCCTGCCAAAGGTGGTGTCATAATTCCATAACAACTAGGTCATATTCCTACCTGTCTTCCCAAAACCTCTCAAGAACTCTGAGAAACGATGGCTTCATTCATTGGACGTTAGGCAGGCCTTCACTTTTTATATTGAGAGAACTAAACCCTTCTGCAAATCCATGCAACTCTTTGTGGCAATAGCAGAAAGGATGAGAGGGCTAACCGTGTCAACCCAAAGGATCTTGTCCTAGATAACCGCCAGTATTGGGCTTGTTATGAGTAGGCGAGCGTCTTGTCTCTGGCCATAGTAACCGCTCATTCCATAAGAGCCCAGGCTTCATCAGTGGTGATCTTCATGCAGGTCCCAAACCAGGGCATCTCCAGAGCCACAACACAACCTGGTCTTCAGTGCATATCTTCGTGTCCCACTATGCCGTCACCCAACAGGCCCGAGACGATGCCAGTTTGGAAGAGCAGTGTTGCAGTCAGCATGTCCATTATGCATGGGGTGTGCTATAGATCGCCGGGATCTAGCCTGGATATGGATAGATAACTCTTTAATGTTTTTAAGGAGGTAAATACTAATAGGAACTGTATGATCATGGGAGACTTTAACTTCCCGGATATAGATTGGGGAACAAATGCTAGTAATAATAATAGGGCTCAGCTTTTCCTAGACGTGATAGCTGATGAATTCCTTCATCAAGTAGTAGCTGAACCGACGAGGGGGGATGCCATTTTAGATTTGGTTTTGGTGAGTAGTGAGGACCTTGTTGAGGAAATGGTTGTAGGGGACAACCTTGGCTCGAGTGATCATGAGCTAATTCGGTTCAAAATAAATGGAAGGATAAACAAAATTGCATCTGAGACTAAGGTTTACGATTTCAAAAGGGCTAACTTTACTAAATTAAGGCGACTAGTTAGGGAAGTGGATTGGACTAACATAACATAATGGGGGTGCCCTTTGTTATATTTAGGGATCTAAAGGCGGAAGACGCCTGGGATTATTTCAGGTTGAAGTTGCAGGAGCTGTCAGAGGCCTGTATCCCGAGAAAGGGAAAACGGTCCTTAGGTAGCAGTTTTAGACCGAGCTGGATGAGCAAGCGTCTCAGAGGGGTGATTAAGAAAAAACAGAAAGCGTACAAGGAGTGGAAGATGGGAGGGATCAGCAAAGAAACCTACCTTATTGAGGTCAGAGCGTGTAGGGATGCAGTGAGAAAGGCCAAAAGCCGGGTAGAGATGGACCTTGCGAAGGGAATTAAAACCAATAGTAAAAGGTTTTTTAGCCATATAAATAGGAAGAAAACCAAGAAAGAAGAAGTGGGACCGCTTAAAACTGTAAACGGAGTGGAGATTAAAGATAAGCTAGGCATGGCACAATATCTAAATGAATATTTTGCCTTGGTCTTTAATGAGGCTAATGAAGGGCTTAGGAATAGTGGCAGAGTGACTGATGGGAATGAAGGTGCGGGGTTGGAAATTACAGTTTCCGAGGTAGAAGCCAAACTTGAACAGCTTAACGGTAGTAAATCAGGCGGCCCGGATAATCTTCATCCTAGAATATTAAAGGAATTGGCGAGTGAAATTGCAAGCCCGTTAGCGATAATTTTTAACGAATCTCTAAACTCGGGAGTTGTACCGTTTGACTGGAGATTAGCTAATATAGTTCCTATTTTCAAGAAGGGGAAAAAAAGTGACCTGGGTAACCACAGGCCTGTTAGTTTAACATCTGTAGTATGTAAAGTCATGGAAAAAATATTAAAGGAGAGAGTAGTTACGGACCTTGATGTCAATGGCAATTGGGACAAATTACAACATGGTTTTACGAAAGGTAGATCGTGCCAAACCAACCTGATCTCCTTCTTTGAGAAAGTAACAGATTTTTTAGACAAGGGAAATGCGGTGGATCTAATATATCTTGATTTCAGTAAGGCGTTTGATATGGTACCGCATGAAGAATTACTGGTTAAATTGGAAAAGATGGGAATCGAAATGAAAATCCAGAGGTGGATAAGGAACTGGTTAAAGGGGAGACTGCAGCGGGTCATATTGAAAGGTGATCTGTTGGGTTGGAGGGAGGTTACCAGTGGAGTTCCTCAAGGTTCGGTTTTGGGTCCGATCTTATTCAATCTATTTATCACTGACCTTGGAACCAAAAGTAGGAGTGGGCTGATAAAGTTTGCAGATGACACGAAGTTGGGAGGTATTGCCAATTCAGAGAAGGATCGGGATATCCTCCAGGGAGATTTGGATGACCTTGTAAACTGGAGTATTAGTAATAGGATGAAATTCAATAGTGAGAAGTGTAAGGTTATGCATTTAGGGATGACTAACAGGAATTTTAGTTATAAACTGGGGACACACCAGTTGGAAGTAACAGAAGAGGAGAAGGACGTCAGAGTCCTGGTTGATCGCAGGATGACTGTGAGTCGGCAATGTGATGTGGCCGTTAAAAAAGCTAATGCGGTCTTGGGATGCATTAGGCGAGGTATTTCTAGTAGAGATAAGGAGGTGCTAGTCCCGTTATACAAGAAGGCGGTGAGACCTCATTTGGAGTACTGTGTGCAGTTTTGGTCTCCCATGTTTAAGAAGGATGAATTCAAACTGGAACGGGTACAAAGAATGATCCGAGGCCACTAGAATGATCCGAGGAATGGAAAGCCTGTCGTATGAAAGGAGACTTGAGGAGCTCGGTTTGTTTTCCTTAACCAAAAGAAGGTTGAGAGGAGATATGATTGCTCTCTTTAAATATATCAGAGGGATAAATACCAGGGAGGGAGAGGAATTATTTCAGCTCAGTACTAATGTGGACACGAGAACAAATGGATATAAATTGGCAGTTGGGAAGTTTAGGCTTGAAATTAGACAAAGGTTTCTAACCATCAGGGGAGTGAAATTCTGGAACAGCCTACCGAGGGAAACAGTGGGGCGAAGGACCTCTCTGGCTTTAAGATTAAGCTTGATAAGTTTATGGAGGGAATGGTTTGATAGGATAACGTGATTTAGTCACTAGGTCAATAACGTGCGACCACTGGTAATTAGTACCGAGGGTCAATGTTGGGATATTGAAAGTCTTTTTCCTGAGTGTCTGGCTGGAGAGTCTTGCCCACATGCTCGGGGTTCAGCTGATCGCCATATTTGGGGTCGGGAAGGAATTTTCCTCCAGGGTAGATTGGCAGTGGCCCTGGAGGTTTTTCGCCTTCTTCCACAGCATGGGGCAGGGGTCGCTTGCTGGAGGATTATCTGCTACTTGAAGTCTTTAAATCAGGATTTGGGGACTTCAACAGCTGAGTCAAGGGAGAGAATTATTTCAGGAGTAGGTGGGTCAGCTTTTGTGGCCTGCATCTTGCGGGAGGTCAGACTAGATGATCATAATGGTCCCTTCTGATCTTAAGTTCTATGATTCTATGATTCATTAACTCTGAGCCCACCTCCTGGGGGTTCTGCTTGTGAGTCACCTAGTATGGAATGGACTTGAAGAAAAAATGGTTACTAACCTTCTGTAACTGTTATTCTTTGAGATATGTTGCTCAGGTCCATTCCATGACACGTCTGTCAGAGTTAGAGGTAAGGAGGAACTGACAGTGTGCGGGGCCGGCAGGACTTCTTACACTGGCACATGTGTGCAGCTCCAGAGGGCGCTACAGCCAGCCCAACAAATACCACTAAGGGGAAATTCTCCAGCCACGGTGCACACGGTGCACACACACCTAGCCTGGAATGGACATGAGCAACACATCTCAAAGAACAGTTATAGAAGGCTAGTAACAGTTTTTTCCTAAAGGAGGCTTGTCTTCTGTAGCCTGATTTAGGGTATACTAATAATATTAATTTGGATAATATGGGAATTTAATTTAATTTAATTATAATAAATTATTAATATTAATAGTATGGGTTTTAGGCTCTCCAATCTGTTTGATCAGAAGATAAAAGTTCTTGTCCCGAATCAGGCTCCACAGAATTTATAAAGGATCCTCGGGGGTATGACAGGAAGCTTACACTGAGAGATATAGTCATAAAGACTTTTTATTAAAATAATTGAAATAGTAAGCAAATGGTAAAATAACTTAGGGAAACCCAGCTTAGCCTAGTTCCCTTGAAACTTAAAGTTTAAGAAGAACAAGTACAGCCTAGTAATAGTAGCAGACATTGTAGATAGATAGAATAGATAGAGAGAGTGGAGGAAGTGGGTCACTTCTTTTATAGGGCACAAGTGCCGGAAATCCTTCCTCCTATGCCCAAATTTCATTCCTCACCCACAAAATGTTAGGCTACGCTTACTCCATAGGCTAGTATGTACGTGCGTATTGATGACATGTACATACGCACATACATTTCATTGTGGTGTACCTGTTAAGTCTGTGGGTACAAATTGAAAAAAAGCCCTGTGCCATTCTTCATTGTCTATTGGTCTAAATAAAAGGTCCTTGACATAGTCGTGGGTACTTATCTATTTAGGTAACAAGCTATAAGTCAACTTTACTTTTCTGGGTAAAAGGTCTTAATATAGATATGCTAACTTTGCCTTAGCTTAACATACAGGATATGGCCTGTAGGTCTCTTGCCTTACAGCCAAACTTACTTTAATATAAATCTATAAACCTATTACAATAGACCAAATACTTAAACTATAAGAAAAGATACATATTTGCAAGCAAGAAGGTTAATCCTATAGGCTACACTTCAAAGCATTGCACTCCCACTTAACCATGTTCTGGTCATTCCTGTGTTTTGTAGATGGGTGGCAGCCTCTTTCCTTTCCCAGCTTTGATCTTTACCATTTGATCTTCCATGTGCTCCCAGAGTCTGTCTCTCTCTCTCTCTCTCTCTCTCTCAGGATCATGGTAGCAATAATGTTGGCTTTAGGGAAGAAGAAAGTCACTTATCTGTTCTTAGACAATATTTCTAATAAGATTCTGTACAGAAAAGTGGAGGAAGCACAGGGATATGGTTTCTAGAGAATCTTGGATCAAGGACAGATTCATGGTGCCAGGAAAGTCTACCATAGGCCTGGACTGAGGATATATACTATCCGGAACAAGGTCTCAGATCAGAAAAAACATTGACATAAGATGAAGATGGCTATAATGGAAAACAAGAAGTATCACAAACAAAAATCCAGTTCTTACAGGACCCTGTTTGGAATTTTGATCTCATACACAGGTATGCTTCAATGATCCAGGGATTGTGAGATATCTCTCCAAATTCCTGGTATCCCCTCTGCATCTCACCCTCTTCCATGCATTGGCAGAGATCTAGTTCCAGTTGCATACTCTTCACTCCCACAACTGGTGAATGCAGAATATCAATTTTTTTTAAGTGATTTTCCAAATTCAGTTCAGAGAATGAATACCAAAAAGAGAATACAGCATCCACCAGCTGGAACACAATGATTCTTTCTTTGTGTTTTTTCCATGGAAAATGAAGCTGTTTTGGTCCAATAATCAATGTGTCTGATAGGATTTTCATAATAACAAAGAACACAGAGAGAAATTCTCCTGTCCTTGGCAGAGCACAGTTTCCTATCTGTATGTGCACTGTCCATTAAAGGATTAGCAGAGTGGCTCCTACACCCGGAAATATCTTGTTCATCTTTTTTTGTATCTGGAAACAATAAAGTACCCTACGGGGTCTCAATGTAACAGGACCTGGAATGTGAGGAAGTGAATGACACTTCAAAAGCTGGGTAAGTTCCCTCCAGTATGCCTTCCTACCTTTTTCACTGCTCCCTGGATAGGAAGGAGAGAGCAGCAGTGATACTGTTTATCTTTCCGGCTGTAGAGGTTATGACTCTCGGGCCTGATTAACCTAGTATTGGCACTTTGGATGTGTCTCTCATAGAGGAGGTCTGCTGTTGAAAGCAGTTTTCTATCCAGAACCAGACTGGTTTAAAATAAATACTTGGATGAAGTGATTATTGCTTTCACTAACCGCAAGAGAGAACTTGTTCTACTGGCTGGTGCAAAGTCCATAATTTTAAATCCATGTTAAACTAATGAAGCATAGACTTGAAATCCTCCAGAGGGGTTTATTATGGGTGTACAAGAGTGTCCAAGCAAAACGTACAAATCTCTATAGTACAGTGTTCTCAGCATGTTCCAAAAGGAAGTTTTGTACAAATCTCAACATTAAACCTTTGGGCATCAGTCTTATGCTAATCCTGCAAAGTCATAGAGCCACGACCTTGAAATCTCATTCTGCTCCTTACAGCCTAGATTGAACCACTGCAGGAAGTGTTATTACACTTCATATCCATCAGAGTAGGCCTTCTGATAGTTGCCGTCTCCAATCAGAAGTGTAGATTTTTTGTTGTTTTGTTTTTTAAGTATGGAGCTTTCTCCTTTGGGACCCAGTGTTGTACTCTGAATTCAAACAGGCAGTCCTCCTGTGCTTCTTACAAGCATAACATTTTAATGAATAACAAAAAGGGTGGCTGTCAGGATATGATCAAATCATACACCAATACATTTAATACATGCTACATTATTATTCTTTATCCTTCATTCTAAATTATATAAAATACAAACATAAAATCATACTACTACACTCACAACTGTCATAGCATTAGTTTCCTATGTGAATTCAAGAAAGATTCTTCCTTCAGTTAAGCAGTCCAGCCGTTAGGAGCACTGACAGTCTCAGGGCAGAGAGTCACATCTTGAGTATTGAGATTTGCAACACGGATATTGGGCCATCAATACATAAATTCACCAACTTTGTATATTGGTCATCCAGTCTTAGCCAATGCCTTTTTTTGGGGGGGTGGGGGGGGAACAGAAGTCTTCTGTGTGAATTGGTGTCTGGGGGGAGATGGAGGAATGATTTATGTATAATTTACCTTGTTTTGAGTGTACACATTTAAAGGATGATCCTGCTTCCCACTCTGGAAACACACTGCTTTGACAATCCCACTGTAACAGCTCTGTGGACCTTAGCATGAAGAAGAATAGGAAAGTTTATCTATGCTTACTTGAAAATTTGCTTTCTTCAAATATTAAGGTCCTCAGATCCTGGAGACAAATGGGTCATCCAGAATAGAGAAGGAAATTGACATGCAAGGATTTGGGTTTGTTGTCATTAGGAAGAATTTACCATGCTCAGGAGTGAGAGAAATTGTGCTTTTTCCTCAATTTGTAATTTAGGAAAGTAGTTTTGAATTATCCTGGCTGTGGAAATTATCTCAACTAGAGGGAAGGAACTTAAGGAGGTGGGGCATTCTCCTACTGCCAATGATTGACAGGTCTGGTTCTGCCCCCAAGCTGCAATCAGGCTGAAGTACCAATTCTAATGGATCTGTTGACCTTATTACTCAAAGAAAGGACATTTTTGGGTAAGCACAGATACATTTTCCTATTCCCATTGAATAAACATTATTTCCAAATCATTGTCTGTTGCCCAAATGTCTGTCTTGGAGTGAGTGGTTAATGAGCTGGTCAGAATTCCCGGGTCCTGTTGCTAGAAGCCAGTTTGTTCATATGTAAATCATAGGATAAAATCGACAGGGCTGTTGCCTGAGGTTCCATTTTGAGTTCTCATATTTTGTTCTGGTTTCCATTGCAGTTGCAGCTGGGAAGAGTGACTCGGGTTCAGAAGCACCGGAAGATCTTGAGGGCAGCAAGAGACTTGGCATTAGATACCCTTATAATTGAATATCGAGGAAAGGTTATGTTAAGGCAGCAATTTGAGGTCAATGGGCATTTCTTCAAAAAGTAAGACTGCTATTCAATGACCAGTGTGAGGGCACAGGGGGCATGGAGTGATTGAGAGCTGCTGTGGGGGAACCACACACTGCCAGAAACCCTGCCACAAGGGGTCTTGCAGTTGTGCCATGCATAGAAAAGTAAAAAAGATACAAAATAGCCCAGATCAAGTTGAAGGAGATTCCCACAACTGAGCCATTCTTTTTAGGTGACAGATCTGAGGAGCTGTCCCAGACTGAGGTATCATTAGAGGAGTTTTGGAACAAACTGATAAATTAAACAGTAATAATTCAGGACCAGATTGTATTCACCGAAGAGTTCTGAAAGAACTCAAATGTGAAATTGCAGAACTGCTAACTGTGGTATGTAATGTATTGCTTAAATCAGCCTCTGTACCAGATAACTGGTGAATAGCAAATATGACGTCAATTTTTAATAAAGGCTCCAGAGGTGATCCTGGCAGTTACAGGCCAGTGAGCCTGACTTCAGTACCGGGCAAACTGGTTAAAAATATAGTAAAGAACAGAATTATCAGACACACAGATGAACACGTTATGTTGGGGAAGAGTCAACTCAGATTTTGTAAACGGAAATCACGCCTCACCAATCTACTAGAATTCTCTGAGATGTCAACAGAGATGGACACGAGTGATCCAGTGGATATAGTGCACTTGAACTTTCAGAAAGCCTTTGACAAAGTCCCTCACCAAAAGCTCTTAAGCAAAGTAAGGAGTCATGGGATGAGGGTCCCCATATAAATCAGTAACTGGTTAAAAGATAGGAAACAAAGGGTAGGACTCAATGGTCAGTTTTCACAGTGGAGAGGGGTAAGTAGCGATGTCCCCCAATGATATGTACTGGCACCAGTGGTGATCAACATGTTCATAAAGTATCTGGAAAAAGGGGTAAGCAGTGAGGTGGCAAAGTTTGCAGATGATACAAAATTACTCAAGTTAGTTAAATCCAAGGCAGACTGGGAAGAGTTACAAAGGGGTCTCAAAACCAGATGATTGGGTAACAAAATTGCAGATGAAATTCATTGTTGATAAATTCAAAGTAATGAACATTGGAAAACATAATCCCAGCTATACAAAATGATGGGCTCTGAATTAGCTGTTACCACTCAAGAGAGAGACCTTGGGATCATGATGGATAGTTCTCTGAAAACATCTACTCAATGTGCAGCGGCAGTCAAAAAAGCTAACAACATTAGGAACCTACAGGAAAGGGATAGGTAATAGCACAGAAAATATTATTCCACCATATAAATCCATGTTACGCCCATACCTTGAATACTTGTGCAGTTCTGGTTGCCCCCATCTCAAAAAAGATATATTAGAATTGGGAAAGTACAGATGGGGAGGCAAGAAACGATTAGGAGTATGGAACAGCTTCCATATGAGGAGAGTAAAAAAGACGGACTGTTCATCTTATAAAAGAGATGACTGAGGGGGGATATGATAGAGGTCTATAAAATCGGGACTGGTGTGGAGAAAATGAATAAGGAAATGTCATTTACCCCTTCACATAGCACACAAAGCAGTGATCACCCGAGGCAATTAATATGCAGCAAGTTTAAGACCAATATAAGGAAGTACTTCTTCACACAGTGCACAGTCATCTTGTGGCACTCATTGCCAGGGGATGTTGTGAATTCTAAAAGTATAAAAAAGAATTTGATAAGTTCATGGAGGATAGATCCATCAATGCCTATTAGCCAAGATGATCAGGAACCAGAGCCCATGGTCCGGGTGTCCCATAACCACTGTCTGCCAGAAGCTGGAACTGGACAATAGTGGATGGATCACTCGATAAAATTGCCATTTTCTGCTTACTCCCTCTGAAGTATCTGGCACTGGTCTCTGCTGGAAGCCAGAATACTGGGCTAGATGGACCATTGGTCTGACTCAGTATGGCCATTCTTATATTCTTATGTGTTTTTCCATTTATGGAATACAAATCTCTTCTCTTTTTGGGGTAGATCTGTTGTATTCTGAGTTAGGAGCTGCATGAACTGCCTGAGTGAAATAAGCAAAGGAAGAGCTGCTTCCCATATTCCTGTTGAGTGAGGAGTGGCTGTTATATTGGTGGTGGGAATTGAGTCTGAGGGGACTACAAGAGTTTGTTACTTCCCTAGGCCATACCCCTTTGTGCTGTTCTACTCTAAGTTCAACGGTGTTGAGATGTGTGTGGATGCCCGCACCTTTGGCAACGACGCCAGGTTCATCAGGCGTTCCTGTACACCAAATGCAGAGGTAAACTTCCTGCTCCCCCTTCGGTTGAAACACAGGCCAGCAGTGCACAGGTTTTTAGTATAGCCCTTTTCACAGGCATTCAAGCCCTGAATAAAATGCAGTGGCCACAAGTAATGTCAGTAAAGAAAAGGGAGAGAACTTGATAATCCAGCAAAGTGTTGTACAGATTTTTCCCATTTGGCTGCCTGTAGGCTGAAGATGGGGGGGGACAGGGAGGGAAGAGGTTGGGGAGCACAGGGCCTTTCTCCCGAAGGCCTAAGAGAGCTAGAGAAGGGAAGACTTGTAGGTTTCCTCTGGTCAGGGCATGGGAGTGATCCAGGATAGGACAAAAAGTAAAGGATAGGGAAGGGCAGCAAAGCAGGCTTTTTTCTTGGGCGAATTGAGAGGGTAATTTTAGCATACCACGCAGGAACTCCCTTCCTGGTAGGAGACTGCCCCTTTTGGAGTGAGGAACATCTCGCTCTTGGGGTGTCAGTTTCTGTTTGCTTTGTTTGTGAAGGTCCGTCATGTGATTGCTGATGGAATGATCCACTTGTGTATCTATGCGCTCGCCACCATTGCCAAGGACACAGAGGTCACCATCGCCTTTGACTATGAGTACAGCATCTGGTGAGTCCCTCATCTCACCAGCCTGCACTGATCTGGCACACACATCCTCCTCCTCCAGCCCCTTCCTCTTTTCTTACATTTTGCTCCATTATCTGCTGAATTGTATTTTCATGTATTTATTCTGCCCAGTTCTACTGGTCTCTTCTGTGATAGAGGCTGGAAGGTAGCAGGCTCTCCTTGCTTTGGCACCTGGCAAGATCTGTAGTAGCAGATGCATTGAATGTCTCTGTAGGAGGGCTGAGAAATGAGGAGTGACACAGATATGTTTGTGTTTTGGACCAGCAACTATAAAGTGGACTGTGCATGTCACAAAGGGAACAGGAATTGCCCCGTACAGAAACGGAACCCAAATGCTGCAGAACACCTCCCTCCACCTGTTCTAGGCACACTGATGATGGGGGCAGAAACAAGGCGTCGGAAAGCCCGTCGGAAGGAACTAGAATTGGAACAGCAGGGCATTGCATCAGATGAGAACAGCAACCAGCAGGTGGAGGATGTTCCAGAGGGACCTGCTGCAGCCAGTGACAATGAGGTAAAATTTGACACTTTATAATGCCAGGTGTTTGGTCATTCACTGTGGAGGAATTTGGTCCTTCAGGGCGCTGATATCTCTAGAACCAGAACTGCAACAGCTCTTTCTTAAGTTTCACTCTAGTGAGATACCAAAACTAATCCTGGTAATTTTCCAACTGCTCTATATTTTCATTTTGCAATGGTGACTGTTCTGAGTCCTGGCTTCTCTCTGCTCTCTTCAGGCTGCAGATAAAGAAGAGAAGCAAGAGGAGGGGGAGAGAGAGGAGGCTGTGGATGAGCAGGGAGCCCTGGTTCACAGCAGACGGGTGAGTACCTCTTCTACTCTGATCCGTAGTTTTGTTTTTCGTGGCAGCTGTATAGGATGGAGCAGGTCACGCAGGGCAGATTGGTTGTTTCTGTTGTTTCGTGACATGATTCCAAATATTCAGAAATCACTGACTTTTGTCAGGAAGGGTGAACCAGGCAGATTTCACATCCGAGGGTGTCTGTACACAGCTGGTTAGGCTCCAACAAGCTAGAGATGGAGAAAATCTAGCAACCACCATTTGCTTTGGGGGACTGTGCCACAGGTACAACATCCAATTGGTAAGAATGTTTTTCCTTTCTTGGTTTCATTCAGTTAGTCCTAGCTCCTTTCTTGGTCACTAAATAATTTCTCCTTACTCCCTGGTGTCCAAACACTTCAAAGTAAATATTGTTAGGTTACTATCATGTCCCTATGCCTCCTTCCTCCTCCTCCCTCCCTCCTTTGTAGCCTAGCCAAGCTTATATATACTTAGCTGTTTTAATCTTTCATCACACCCATATATCAATCCCTCCAGGTCCCTGATCATTTTGCTTTTTTTGAATTTCCTCCAACTTTTCTGCAAGGTTACTAGCTAATGCCCTAAGAGGCATGTCTTTCCCCATATCTTTTATTAGTGATCCTTGTTTTGCGCACACATGGTTGTAAAAGTCCTTCTTAGTCTGCTTAGATTTTTGGCAACACACAGTCCATTTGCTCTTTTACTGCCCTTTTCCTTGCAACCCTAGCTGGTATGGTTTTCTGGTGTGGTTACTTGCTGTATATACTCAGATCTTTGAGGAGACCCTTGAACCAACACTACAATCCTTGCATTTTTCCCAAAGATTTGTAGTCTATTGTGCCTTCTTTTGGTTTTCTGGATGGTAGTTTTCTGTATAACTAAGAACTAGTTTTTTTAATGTATGTACTTCAAGAGGATGTCTATCCTGAGATGTGTCATTGACATTAATTGAAAGTGCAATGAAAATAACAGCAGTACATACTCCATTCCCCCTTGTATTTACCACCAACCAACACTTATATCAAGTCAAAATCTCCCACCTCTCCTGTTCCCCAAAAGTGCTTTAGCCTTCTCCGAAATGCCTGCCTCAACAGATTGGGTTTGTTTCCAGGAGGGTTCTGCAGGGATCAGTTCTTATCCCGACTCTTACTAACATTTTTGTCAGTGACTTGGAAGAAAACATAAAATCATCATTTGTAAAGTTTTCAGATGACACAAGAATTGGGGGAGTGGTAAATAATGAAGAGGACAGGTCACTGACTCAGGGTGTTCTGGGTCACTTTGTAAACTGAATGCAAGCAAACACTATGTGTTTTAATCCAGCTAAATGTAAATGCATGCATGTAGGAATAGAGAATGTAGGTCATATTCACAGGATTGAAACTAGGGTTGAGTTTCGTAGGGGATTCAAGCAGATGATGGAGAGAAGGCAAAACGAGGTTGAAGGGAAATGTCAAGACTCGCAGATGCAAGCTGGACTGGAGAACTGTGAGAGTAGGCTGCTGGGTGAGGAAAATGGCCAGTGGAAACATGTGACTACCAGAACCGGCAGAGGAAAAGACCAGCTAGTGAAGAAGAACTAGAGCTCAGGAATATGTTTGCTGAGTTGGAAAATGGAGAAGAGACGCATCAGGCGTAACAGAAAGTGGGAGGGCAAGGAAAAAGAGAATAACGGCTGTTCCTATAAGAAGAGGGAAAGAGTCAATAGTGATAGCCAGAGTTTGGTGCCCCAGGAGTATACAGGATAACTCTCAGAAGATTGCAAAAGAGAACAAAAGACAAGAGGACTTGCAATCAGAAAGAACAGGAGAGGAAGGCTGGAGAATCACACCAACACCAGGAAGAGGCAGGTCTATGTGATTGGTGACTCCCTACTAAGAAGAGTCACCAGGCCGGTCACCTGATCTGGAAAACAGAGGGGTGTGCTGTCTGCCAGGAGATAAGATACAGGATATGGAAGTGAGGCTGAAGAGAATCCTAATGGAATCAAGAAAGAATCCACTGATTGTCCTTCGCATGGGAACAAACGATACTGCTAGATTATCGCTAGAACATATCAAAGGAGATTTTACCAGACTGGGGAAGATACTTAAAGAAATGGAGGCTCAGGTGACCTTCAGTGGGATTCTGTCTCTCTCTAGAGGAGGAGAACGAAGGCAAGACAGGATTATGATGATCAATAGATGGCTCAGGCAGTGGTGCTATAATAAGGGCTTTGGGATGTTTGTCCACTGGGAGGCATTCGTGGACAGAAGAGTGTTCTCAATGGATGGACTCCCCCTGAATAGGGAGGGAAATAGACTTCTGAGGTGGAGGTTGGCGCAACTGATTAAAAGAATTTTAAATAAGGAACTCCAGGGAGATGATTGGGAGATGCTCAAGTAATCTCCGCACCTGATTCTAATATTGACCAGAGGAAAAGAGAGAGACTATAGTAATGGAGAAAAGAAAAAACAGTGAGTAAGAGAATGGACATTAAGAGGAAAGATAGCTTCATTGGCACTAACGGACAGGTAGGCGATACTGGCAGTAGAATGACTACCCAGTTGGGTGAAGAATGTGGGCAAAGCCAAGCAGAAACAACTAAATTGTATACCAATGCAAGGAGCCTGGGTAACAAAATGGAGGACTAGAACTACTGGTGCAGGAAGCGAAAACAGATACTATAGGGATAACCAGAAATGTGGTGAAATAGTAGTCATGACTGGAATACAGGGGTTGAAGGGTATTGTGCTGTTCAGGAAAGGATAAAATGGAGTCTGCTTGGGTCAAAATCACTTTGGGGAAGAAAGATACCAGAGGTTCCCCTTGGATAGTGCTTGGGGTCTGCTACAGACCCCCAGGATCCAATTTGAGACGTCTTTAAAGTTTTTAATGAAATAAATACTACTGGGAATTATGTGATTATGGGAGATTTTAACTTCCCAGATAGAGATTGAAGGATTGAAGGATAAGTGCTACTAATAACTAGATTTTCCTGGATATGATGGCTAATAGATTTAATCACTAAATAGTCGCTGAACCCAAAAGAGATTATGCCATTTTACATTGGTGTGATGAGTAGTGAGGCCCTCATACAAGGTTGTAGGGGACAACCTTAGTTCGAGTGTTCATGAGCTAATTCAGTTTAAACTAAATGGAAGGATAAACAAAAATAGATCTGCAAGTGGCATCCCCCTGATTTCAAAAGGGTAAACTTCAAAAAAAATTAAGGGAATTAATTAGGGAGATGGACTCAACTGAAGAACTTCAGGATCTGAATGTGGGGGAGACTTGGGATTACTTTGTCAATGTTGCAGAAACTATCTGAAGCCTGTATCCCAAGCAAGGGGGGAAAAATTGTAGGGAAGGGTTGCAGACCAATCTGGATGAACAAGCATCTCTACAGGTGATTAAGAGAAAGCAGAAAGCCTACAAGGAAGGAAAGACCAGATGGATCAGCAAGGAAAGCTACCTCTTGGAAGTACCTATTAAGAAAGAAAAAAAGTGATCCAGGAAACTACAGGCCTGTTAGTTTGACCTCAATTGTATGCAAGGTCTTCGAACAAATTTTGAAGGAAACAGTAGTTAAGGACATAAAGTAATTGGGATAAATACAACATGGTTTTACAAAAGATAGATCATGCCAGACCAACCTGATCTCCTTCTTTGAGAAGATAACTGATCTTTTAAACAAAGGAAATGCAGTAGATTTAATTTACCTCGATTCAATAAGGCATTTGGTACAGTTTCACATGGGGAATTATTAAATTGGAGAAGATGGGAAATAATATGAGAATTGAAAGATGAATAAGGAACTGGTTAAAGGGGAGACTACAACGGGTCATACTGAAAGGTGAACTGTCAGGCTGGAGGAAGGTTACTGGTGGAGTTCCTCAGAGATCAGTCTTGGGACCTATCTTACTTAGCATTTTTATAAATAAACTTGGCACAAAAAGTGGGAATGTGCTAATAAAATTTGAGGATGACACAAAGTTGAGAGATACTACCAATGCAGAGGAAGACCATAGAAGATCTGGATGACCTTGAAAAGTGGAGTAATAGAAAAGGGATGAAATTGAATAGTGCAAAGTGCAAGGTCATTGACTATAACAGCGTTTAAAAGAGAACTGGTTAAATTCATGGTGGTTAAGTCCATAAATGGCTATTAGCCAGGATGGGTAAGGAATGGTGTCCCTAGCCTCTGTTTGTCAGAGGGTGGAGATGGATGGCAAGAGAGAGATCACTTGATCATTGCCTGTTAGGTTCACTCCCTCTGGGACACCTGGTATTGGCCACTGTTGGTAGACAGGATACTGGGCTAGATGGACCTTTGATCTGACCCAGTATGGCTGTTCTTATGTCCTTATGCATTTAGGGACTAATAACAAGAATTTGTTGCTATAAACTGGGGGCTTATCAGTTGGAAGTGACAGAAGAGGAGAAAGACCTGGGTATATTGGTTGATCACAGAATGACTATGAGCTGTCAATGTGATATGGCTGCAAAAAAAGGTTAATGTAGGCCTAGGATGCATCAGGCAAGGTATTTCCAGTAGAGACAGGGAAGTGTTAGTACCATTATACAAGGCACTGGTGAGACCTCACCTGGAATACTATATGAAATTCTGGTTTCCCATGTTTAACAAAGATTAATTCAAACTGGAACAGGTGCAGAGAAGAGCTACTAGGATCATCCAAAGAATAGAAAACCTGCCGTATGAGAGGAGATTCAAAGAGCTTGACTTCTTTAGCCTACCCCAAAAAAGGCTGAGGGGAGATATGATCGGTCTCTCTAAATACATCAGAGGGATAAATGCCAGGGATGGAGGGGAGTTTTCTAAGTTAAGCAGCACTGTGGACATTGGAACAAATGGATAGAAACTGGCCATCAACAAGTTTAGGCTTGAACTTAGATGAAGGTTTCTAACCATCAGAGGAGTGACGTTCTGGAACAGCCTTCCAAGGGGAGCAGTGGGGGCAAAAAATCTAACTGGCTTCAAGACTGAGCTTGATAAGTTTATGGAGGGGATGGTGTGATGGGACTGCCTACAACAGCATGTAGCCGATCTACAACTGCTAGCAGCAAATATCTCCAGTGGCCGGTGATGGAACACAAGATGGGGAGGGCCCTGAGTTACTACAGAGTGTCTGGCTGCTGGGTCTTGCCCACATGCTCAGGGTCTAACTGATTGTGATTTTGGGGTTCGGGAAGGAATTTTCTCCCAAGTCAGACTGGCAGAGACCTTGGATCGGGGGCTCACCTTCCTCTGCAGCATAGGGCACTGGTAACTTGCAGGTTTAAACTAGTGTCTCTGTAACTTGAAATCTTTAAATCATGGTTTGAGGACTTCAGTAACTCAGACAGAGGTTAAGGGTCTGTCACAGGAGTGGGTGGGTGAGTTTGTGTGGCCCGTAATGTGCAGGAGATCAAACTGGATGATCCTGATGGTCCTTTCTGGCCTTAAAGTCTATGAGTCTATAATTGGGGATTCTCTCCTGACAAGCAGTGACTGAAAAAGATTTGGGTGTCGTAGTGGATAGTCAACTGAACATGAGCTCCCAGTAAGAAGCTGTGGCCAAAAGAGCTAATGTGATCCTGGGATGCATAACCAGTGGATTCTCGAGTAGGAGTCGAGAGGTTATTTTACCTCTGTATTAGGCACTGGTGCGACTGCTGCTGGAATCCTGGATGTATAAATGGGAGAGAGTTCAGAGGAGAGCCATGAGAATGATTGATAAGTTCGAAAGCTTGTATCTGTCATCTACAGAAGTTGGTCCAATAAAAGGTATTACCTCACCCAACTTGTCTCTCTGAAGGATTAGAAAACATTCTGTATGGTGATAGACTCAGGGAGCTTAATCTATTTAGCTAAACAAAGTGAAGATTAAAGAGTGACTTAATTAGTCTGTAAGGACCAACATAGGGAACAGATATATGATGATGTTTTTTTCACTCTAGCAGAGACAGGTGTAACATGATCCAATGGCTGGACATTGAAGTTAGACAAAGTCAAATTTCCAAGAAGGTGTAAATTTTTAATTGTGAGAATACTTATCCATCGGAATAATTTACCAAGGGTTCTGATGGATTCTCCATCAGTGATTTTTTAAAATCAAAATTGGATGTTTTTCTAAAAGCTCTGCTGTAGGAATTACTCTGGGGAAGTTCTCTGGCCTGTGTTATGCAGGAAGTCAGACTAGATCAGTGGTGGGCAACCTACGGGCCGCATGCAGCCCATCAGGGTAATCTGATTGCGGGCCATGAGACATTTTGCTGACGTTGACCATCCACAGGCGCAGCTCCTAGTGACCGTGGTTTGCCATTCCCGGCCAATGGGAGTTGCGAGAAGTGGCAGGCCGCAGGGATGTGCTGGCCACTGCTTCCTGCAGCTCCCATTGGCCAGGAACAGTGAACCACGGCCACTGGGAGCTGTGGACGGTCAACGTCAATGAAATGTCTCACGGCCCACAATCAGATTACCCTGATGGGCCGCAGGTTGCCCACCACTGGACTAAATGATCACAATGGTCCTTCTGGCCTTAGTCTATGCATCAATGAACAGATGAGATTTACAGCATGCCCAGAAAATCAACAGATTCAGGGTATGTCGAACCAAGCAGGGTGGGAAGCAGTGAATTCAAAAGTTGAAGGCCCTTCATGAAGGATGCCCCATCAGCAACTCTCATATGCTAAGGTTTCTGCACTCAAATGCCTCACTGATACTAACTGAGGCAATAGTAAAATGTCTGACTTCTGTTGTTCATGTTGGAGGTGCGTGCTAGGTTGTTTGAGTTACTTAAAAGGTCCCCTCCTCTCCAAACAAGTCTGCCTGTTCTAATGCCAGGAGGCTGGTCCCTTACTGGTTTAAGTTGAGACAGTCTGATTCAAGCAGTCTCCTTTCATTATGAGGCATTCCAGTTCTCCATGAATCCATAATCCCCTCCCAGCCCTCTTCTGCACCATCACCTTTGTGGACCATATGCTGTCCAGGGCCTCTCCCCCACACTGTACTCCTGATCTCTTTCCTACCTCTTCCTGTCCTTTTGCTTGCCTGGTATTGCTGACCTGGACATATTCTTGTGTATGCTAGTCCCGGGAGGAGAGGAAGGTAGAAGCCATCATGCACATGTTTGAAAACTTGGAGAAGAGAAAGAGAAGACGAGAGCAGCCATCAGATCAGAGCAGCACAGATGCTGAATTCATCGTTAACCCTGAGACTTCTGAGTTGGAGGAGGTGAAAATGGAGACTCCTGAAACTGAAGACAGCAGTTCAGCTTTAAGTGGGGCTGCTCCAAGCACTCCTAACAGCAGCAGCAATGTTGGGGTGAACACACGGAGGTCCACACAGACAGTAGTAAGTTGGAGGTAGGGCTGTTGCGTAGCTTACACCAAGGCGAGTTCAACACATCCCCTTTGGTGCCTTGCAAGGGTTAATATCTAATGGCCAAGGGTCTGGATCTTTTAGTGCACTGATATGCTCTCCAGCTGGCTGCTGACACTGGAGCCATGGAGAAAGGTATTTGCTCCGTTTCAGTTAATAAGTCCATGCTGGATCTGAATTCCCATTGCCAACTGTCCGGTGGTGGTGGGGCTGTGGACAGATCATTGTCTGGGACTGAATCAGAGCTATCAGTGCTCAGGAATGGCAACAGTTACTTTCAGACAGGGGGTGAGTCTCATGCTGCTGCTTTCTGATATGTGTCTTGTTGAAGCCGAGACCACTCTTGAGTGTGCCAGTCGGTCCCTTTTCCAGACTCCAGAGTGGAGATGCAAAGGGGAGAAAAAGCAATAAAACTGAGGCACAAATGTGTCCAGCCCTTCAAGAGGATTCACAAAGCCATTCCCAGCCCTGCCCTCTCAGAGCCCAGCATCAATGGGGTCCAGTGTGACAAAGCTAGCTAGACAGTGCCAGATAGTAACTGTCATTCCTAACTCCCATGTGCAGAATAAAGGAGACGAGGGGAGAACCTTAGAAATTCTCAGACTGATGATGTGGTTTGCATTGTAGGATGCAATTCCAGAAAAGACCATCACTAAGCCAGCTCCAGCCAAACCCTCCAGGCCCCGACCCAAAAGCCGTTTTTCTCGATATCGGACCAGTTCAGCACAGAGATTGAGACGGCAGAAGCAGGCCATTTCCCAGCAGACCGAGTTCTCCCAGGCTGTCCCAGAGGAGGGAAGCAGCATCAGCACAGTAACTGCCACAGATGTCAGCAGCATAGAGGGTCCAGGAGAAAGTAGGCAGTTGATGGGGTCTGACCCAACTGTGATGCTGGCTGCAGGATCCCAGTCTAACCGAGCCACAGTAAAGTACCCCAAAACTAAAAAGGTAAGTGTCATGAGAGTCTTCATCAAACATGGGAGGGGGTGGGCTCTGCCAGGCCCCTGGGGAGAAGGTTGGGTCATGCAAAAGGAGTCTCTGGAAGACTTGCAGTGAATCTGATGCACAGTGCTAACAGTTCTTCTCCAGTGTGTTTCCTTCAGGACATTGCTGCTCTCTGTGATGAGATATATCAGGTGCCTCACCCCTGTGCATTTTCTGCAAAACATAACTGAGCTCTTGGTGTGGTGGCGTCTTGGGCAGTATGCCCTTACATACTCTGTTTTATTGCTTTCATTCTTTGCCTGCTCCTGCTGTATTCATAATTGCTCTCTTCTTCAGTATCTAGTTACAGAATGGCTGAATGACAAGGCAGAAAAGCAGGAATGCCCCATCGAGTGTCCTTTACGTATTACCACAGATCCCACTGTTTTGGCAACAACCCTCAACATGTTGCCAGGTCTTATCCACTCCCCACTGATTTGTACCACACCCAAACACTACATCCGCTTTGGCTCACCTTTCATCCCTGAGAGACGTCGAAGGCCTCTTCAGCTGGATGGGATATTCAGCTCCTGTAAAAAGGTATGTCTGCTCACTTCCTCTTCTGTCAGGGCTTCAATGCCCACCTTATATTATCATCAACACACGCTTGTAAAGGCTTGTCATGTCAAGCTTGTCGCTATGCAGTCACAATGAGTTAGCCCTGCCCAGCATATTTCTGCATACTCTAGCACAGTGTTTCTCAACAACTGGTCCATGGCAACCTCTTTGCCAGTCCCTGAGATTTCCCTGACACAGTTTAGAATGGCAGCAAGCCAGTCCCTGGAATCAAAAAGGTTGAGAAACACTGCTGTAGAGTAAGAGGTCAGTAGAGTTGAGAGTGAGCACATGGTGTGTTAGTGCATGTTCTCAGTCTCCTTGTGGACCATTCCCAGAGCTCACAGAAAAATAAAATAGCAACAAAGGAGGAGATTGGAGTCTGGGTCTGAATGTGCCAGAGTGCCCCTTGGAGTGGGTGTGCCAGGGCTGTACGGGAAGCAGAGAAAGAAACCTCTCCTCTCGTGTCTAGAGGCGTTGAGGAATTGCTCAGGAGAAGTTCAAGGGTTAGAGAGCCTGATGTGTTCAGCACCTGAGCAGAACTCTCCTGTCCCCTCTGAGATCCAGCGCACTAGAGCCTAGCAGGCAGCACCAGAGGAAAGGGAGAGGAATGGGCTCGTGCTCTTGCTGAGTTGGACTTGGAAGCAGCCAGCCTGTGGGTGAGATCTGGGCAGGGAGCCTGGTTAGTTCTCACTGCCTCCTTTGTGGAGTAAGGGGCCAGCCTAGCTGAAAGGCTGAGATCATCCTCTGAAACTCAGTCCCGCCTCTCCCAATGTGACGATGGGGACGGTGATGACTGAGCAGCTCCAGGGACAGTCACATGATGTGGGATTTTTCATCTTCCAATGTTGCTGCAGGTCCTAACCTGATACAGAGGTCAGTATTCTGTATGATGGATTCCACTGTTTTAATGAGACCGTAGGAACTGGATTTGGTCACAAGGAGTTCCTGAATCCACTACATGGATTAGTTGGTTGGACAGGATTGCAAGAGTGAATCCCTGTATTTCTTATGAGCTGGTCCTAGTCAGTGTAAGGAGTAATACAATTAGCCTTGAGGCCTCTGCTGTTTACAGTTCTACGGAGAGTGGTTCTGTCACTTCTGATTATGTATGTCAGGGTGGCCAACCACGGCTTGCAAGCTACATGCAGCTTTTACAGTTAAAGTGCGGCTCGCAGAGCCCCCTTATGTCCTTCTTCCCCCCCTCCCCCCAGCATTCTCCACCTACCAGACTGGTGTGGGGAGCTCGGAGCCTCTTCCTTGCAGTGGAGTAGGGGCTTCAGCCCCACAGGGCCACCTACCAGAGCTTGGGGCTTCAGCAGAAGCAGGGTTGAAGCCCCGGCAGGCACCTTCCACGGGGCTGAAGCCCTGAGCCTCAGCAGGTTTGCCCTGGCTCTTGAACTTCTGAAGATTGTTGTGTGTGTCTCAAAGGGTCAGTAAGTTTGGCCACCCCTGATATATGTGAACCTCTAACACTGTCATCCAACCATATTTGCTCTGTCCTTCTGCTCGGCTGAAATTTAGAATGAATCCAAGCAGATAAAATTAAGATATTGTGTTGTAAGCAGTGGTCTGGAGGAGTTTGATATTTGTTTGTAGAGTTGTTGTAGCCATGTTGGTTTCAGGATATGAGAGAGACAAGGTACGTGAAGTAATACCTTGTATTGGACCAACTTATGTTGGTGGAAGGGACAAGCTTTTGAGCTTCACTGAGCTCTTAGTCAGGTCTGTAGAAGGTAACCAGAGTGTCCAAGCTAAATACAAGGTGGGGCAGATTACTAAGCATAAGAGGTTCACACATGCTGTAGGAGACCACTTAAAAGGAGCCATAAAACCAGAGTTTTTAAGTTTTATGATTTTTGTGTCATTTTTGTTCCCAGCTTGAATGTAAGTGGTAAGTTCTTGTAGGGATCAGATGGGGCATTGTTACCTCTGAAATGTTTGGTAGCTGAGCTCTTCTCTGTCTAGATTCTGGCCTCACCATGCTGAGCCAAGCCTTTGTGGGCTCTGTGTTGTATTACTGCACTGCACTTCATTTAGGGATCCTCTTGAAAACTGTTTATAGGCTTTAGCTTTTACAGAAGGTGGTAGCATAACTGCTCAAAGGCCTTCTTATGTCAGAGATGCACTTCATGTGAGCTGCTATATCTGCTGATTGTCCAGCAAGCATGATTCAAGGCTTTTTAAATTGTTAAAAGTGAGCATGGAATGTGTACGTTTCACCATTTGGCTTGTCAAAGGAAAGATGCCCCTGTGGCTTGCTGATCTGGGAGTCTGCTAGATCTGGGTTCTTTTTCTAGTTTTTCCAGACTTGGTGAGTGACCTTAGTCAAGTCTTGTTCTGTGCCTCAGTTTACCCATCTGTAAAATAGGATTACACCCCTCAAAAGGGTGATATGAGGCATAGGTTGGTAAAGTGCTGAGAGATCTTCAGGAGGGACTATATAAACAAACATCAAATTAAATGCTAATGTGGTAAAAACTGCACTTCGTTGTCTGTTCCTGAAATGCTGACAAATCATTGGTGTTATCTTTAATTCAGGTGTTTCTCTCCCTTTCTTCTCGGGTTTAGTTTCACTGTCACTTTACTGTCACACCAATGTGGTCCTTAGCACTTCTTGGCTTCTCTCCCCAGCTTCTTACATTACTTCAAATAACTGGAATCAGTTGGAAGAGCTCTTGTGCTGTCAAAAGTCACTTGCTGCAGAATTTTGTGTTTCCACACAGCTGCATTGCAGCAGGTGGGGAAGCCAGTAAATTTGGCAGGTGAGGCGATGTAGATTGGCTCTTCTCCACGTATCCATGGGGAATCATCTTCTCTTACTCTATGCTCTCCCCTGCTATGATTTTTCATATATTTTCCCCCCACCACCACTGCTCAGTCTCCTGAGGAGGGTCCACTTTGATTTTTCTCCTCCTGGCTAGCCCCTGTTAAATTGTAGTTCACACACTATCAGGTTTGCATATTCATTGCTGCTCTTTGCCAGCAAACACACTTCTGGGAGAATTGCACTAAAGTCAACTTGTCACTTCCTCGCCCTATGTGGTAGAGTAGAAACTCTTCTTGGTTCTGATGCGTCTTCCAGAGCAAGCGGAGTGGGGATCAGAGTGCTTCCCCGCCTGTGCATGAAGCCGGGCTTTGTGCAGAAGGCATATTCTCTGGGCAAGTTCTGAATAGCCATACTTTCCTAAATTGCTTTAAAAACCTCTGCTTAGAGTTCCCTAGCTTCACACTCTCTGGGTTTGGGAAGTCTGTGCTCCAATGAGGTTGTACCCTTAGATTATTGATACAGATTTATTACCCTTAGCACCTGTCTCATCTAGAGCAGCAATTCAGAACCATTCATAGTCGTCTTTGGGCCCAGCTTTAACAATTCTACCATACCAATTTTTTTGCCTGGGAGCACGATACAGTTGATGCAGAGCACTACAAGCATTTGCCCTGCTCTACAAATGTTTAGGAGTTCTTGAGTACACCTGCACATGTACATGTAAAGCACTGGGGGACTGCATGTTGATGTAGTCTAGTTCTGTTGCAGCGCTGGATGAAACAAGCCCTGGAAGAAGGGATGACTCAGACCTCATCTACTCCACAAGAGAACAGAACCCAATGTCTATACCAAAGTAATGAGAGCAGCAGCTCTTCTAGCATCTGCAAGGACAATGCAGGTATGTATCCAAAACCCTCAAATGTGGTGCTGGGATGACTGGTGAATGCATTTATAGGAGGCTATGGGCCATTAAAGGGCATTGACGCACAGGATGAGACAAAGGCTTTGCAAACATGCATTGTTGCATGTTGGTACAGGTTTGTGGCAGGTGGGGATATAGCTTTATCACCCAGCCCAATTTCCACAGGCTCATCCTAGCTTGAGGCATCCCAACTCCTTTGCTGTGACAGTGTGGTGATACTGCATCTCTCAGCACTCTCACCAGAGTTTTATGATACAAAGTTTGTCCTGCAGGACAAAGGTAAACAGTGTCATACTGTCATGTGTGACAGCTGGCTATTTTAATGTATGCTGAGAGAATTAACAAGGGTCAGCAGGTACGTAGGTAATAGGCACAGGCTTAAAAAACAGCTACTCAAAAACATTGGCATTTAATCTGTGAGAAAAGCAGTAGTCGAGTTGTCAAATAGTTAATTTGCATCTGTCTTTACAGAGGAAGAGGGTGGAGATCTGCCCAAGTCAGGGATCAGTTTTCCAAGGACGACAGACGAGGAGCTAGACAGTGTACAGATAACAACAGAATTGGTTATTAAAAGGTTAGATGCACTTAAAGTGAACAAAACACTAGGTCTGGATACTATGCATCCCTGAGCAAAACCTGAAGAAAGTGAGCAAAGAAACTAGAGAACTTCTAAAAGACACTTTTAAAAACAGAGAGAATTTAGGATAGGTTCCTGAGGTCTGGAAAGGGGCAAACAGCATCACTTTACAAAGGTCATGACACCAGGAAACAGAGAGCATCTTGTTTCTAGGGTTTCCCTGATTGATCATATCATAAAAGGACCTATAAAGGACAGTTAGCCCAGTTGGCAGAGCTGGCTTTGCTGGGGTGATTCAGGCAGCAAAGCAGCGTGTGTGCGTAACAGGGGGGGGAGAGGGTCTCACTGCAGAGAAAGGAAACAGAGAGCAGAGAGAGAGACTGTGGTCTAAACAACGGACAGGATTTGACATCCCAGACAATGGCAAGGCCAAGCAAGGAGTAGGAGGAGAGGAGAGACAGAGAAAGAAAAGTGAAAGGAGAGGAGCAGAAAGGGCTGGGGTTGAGGGACTCACAGCTCCACAGAATGCTGAGAGAGAGCATTTCAGGGTGGTTCTAGGATCTCTACCCATCATGATCATGGAACTGAATGTGAATGGATTGAAAATCTCTCTCTCTCACTCTGCAGGCCAGACTGGGGGGGCACATATAATAACAAGGACACAGGGAGGATGCAGGGAGGGATGCCAGGGTTTGGAGGGACAGCACAGCAGTGGGGAAGTGCAGAAATATGGTGTAAAGTAAAATCAAGGATGAAGCAAGGACTGAGTCTAGGAATGGAGAACTGACACCACCCCACACCCCACACAGAGAGCTTGAAGGTCAAGATGATTGTGAGGAAGCAGCAAACCTGGCAGCCTGGTAAAAAAGGCAAATGAAATACTAGGCATAAAAGCAGAATCCCAGACGAGGTGCTGCTGTTAGTCCCTGTCTGTGAGCGCTGGCTACCATCTGACAGGAAGGCGATTACTGCACTATGGGGATCCTGGGTCTGAAGAAAGGATGAGTCAAATTTCTTCTGCTTAGAACAGAGGAGACTTGCCTCATTGGGGGCCTTTAGAGCTGAGAAAGAGGTCAAAATTCATTCAGAAACAGTAGGGGCCAAGACCTAGCAGTGAGGATGCTAGGGATAAACAGGTCAGGAAAAGTATGTGGGGAAAGATGCCAGGGAAGGCAGCTGCAGCACGGAGGAGTTCCAGAGGGGTCCAGGTAAACTAAAGCTCAGTAGTTGGAGGGAGTCCGGCTGGGAGTGAGGAAGCAATTTGGGCTAGGCACACTGATGTGGAAGGGGGATAATGGTATTGAGGCAACTGGAACCCTACCCTTGCTCCCTGCACAGAGGAGCTGGGGGCACTGTGTGATAACACTGTCCCTGGTCCCCAACCTTTTTGGCTGGTGGGCACATTTCGGCGGCGACGCCTCTCGATGACATCGCTTGCCGTCGACAAGTGACGTCATCGAGAGGCGTCCCCGCCGAAATTCAGGAGTGACACCTCTCAGTGATGTCACTTGTCAACGGCAAGCGACGTCAATGAGAGGCATCTCCGCCGAAATTCGGGGGCGACGCCTCTCTGTGACATCACTTGGCGACAAGCAGCAGCATCAACAGGCGTCCCCGCCAAAATGCCGCTGCGGCATTTCGGCAGGTGCTCTCCCGGGGCCCAGGACACACTGCGTTGGGGACCCCTGCACTACATGGTAGTGATCTGGAAATGTCGCATTGTTTTTTTTCTCTGTAGTGTACGGCTCAGATTTCCTGCCTTGGCAAATTATTTTCTGTATCTCAAAATAGGTTGTGCTCTTCACAGAAAACCAGGCGGAGGCTAGCCATTGCCCCAGAGAGCTTACAAGTAATTGAAAAGTGTGGTGCAGTGCATTTAGAAGGGTAGGGCTGAGGCAAGGGTTCCTCTTTGTGGGAATGATCCTTTCCGGGGGGGTTGTGTTTATGCAAACTCTAGAGACATTGTGGAGCTCAGCTGGTGAGAATTGTGCTGTGCTGTGGTTTATCCACAGCAGTCATAGAGTGAATTCATCTTGTTTTTGTCACCTCTTTGTGCCAAGCCATGTAATATCTCTCTCTCTCGCCTTCTGTTTCAGTCCTGTCCTGACACCACTCCCTGCACCTGGCCATGTTGTTTCCCACATGTCATTTATTGTAACTTAGTTGTTTTGTTACCTTTGTTACATGTCTCCACATTCCTTTGGGATGAGAAGGATTTTAATTGCATTTGGGAGCTCCTCATTTTTTAGGGGCCTTTAATGGGATGCAGTTAGGGGCTGAGCATTCATGGGGCTCTGGCTGGGAGGGGGACTGTTCATGGTTTGGTATTAATAATGGTGCATCATGATTCTCAGTTCAGTTGTGTTCATGTTTCACAGACTTGCTGAGCCCCCTGAAGAAGTGGAAATCTCGCTACCTGATGGAGCAGAATGTTACCAAGTTACTGAGGCCACTATCTCCAGTCACACCTCCACCTCCTGGCTCAATGAGCCCACAACTCACCACGCCCTGCTCATCTCTGCCAGGAGAGGAGGAAAGTCGCAATGGTTATGGCATGATGTTCTCACCAATTCCCTCTCTGGCTGCTAGTCGCTGCAATACTCCACTACAGTTTGAGGTAAATTGGGATAGAGGTCTGGGGGCTCCAAAAGGGGAGAGACTAGAAGAGGTGCATTGGGTGCAGTCTACTTTCAGACACATGGCTAGGTTCCTGAGCAAGACCCCAAGTGTCCCACACAGGGGCAGCTATTACTTCTCTCCTCTGTGGCACCCTTGGCTGTAGCAACTCTCTCGCTCCCCAAGGCCATCAGAGATCTGGTAGCTTCTGCTCCCTCAGTTACATGTCATACTTCACTGCAGTGCAGCAACCCTCTTGCTCTCCAGGGGTATCAGTCAGCATAGCCTGCATTCCCTTTCCTGCTGTACACAACACAAAAGCTCACTTTTGCTTGCACCCCTCCCCCTGCTGCAGCACAGCAATCCCCTTGCCTACTGAGACAGCACATTCCCCCATGCCCTTTCTCTCATAGTGCAGCAAACCCCAAGCTCTCAAGCTTGTCAGACATACCACAGCAGCCCTGCTCCCTTTCTCTTATGCAGCAGCCCCCAAGGCCTCGGGGGACATCAGACATTTCAGATCCCAGCATTGCAAGGGCTTACAGCTCCCTCCACCCAGTGTTTAATGTCCCAGGTGGTGTACTGATTCTCGTTGTGCTCCCATTATATGCATTTGCCTTTGATTTTGTGGTAGCCTCTATCTGCAGGAGTTTAGGAAGCATTTAAAGAGCTTGGCGGGTGTTTTTCCCTGCTCAGCGCTATCTGAGGGGGACTTGCCAGTGCCTCCTCCCTCTTGCCATGTTCCATCTCAGTGGCTACGATTGGCAGGAAGGGCCAGGTGGTTTGCAGTTCTCTTTTTATTTTCCATTATTGCTCATTCTCATTGGAAAGTGGAACTCTCCAAACCTGCTGCTGCCATCACACTACCATTTAGACCCAGGTGGGAACAGTCCAGTAAATGACAGCCTGGCCACTGGCTTGAGAGAATCCTGCAGAGATCCCTCCTCTGCTCTGCAGCATTGCAGAGTCCTTTGCCGATGGGGTCTGTTAGCTTGGTGCTTTCGCTTTTACTTTGAGAGCTCTTTGCTGAAAGCTGTTGTAGAGGGAGACTTGTCAAGGCTAGTGGAGAAGATTGTTTAGTATTGAGGAGTAGGAGGAAGGACTGATTCAGGTATACAGCTTGAGCTGGCAATTATCCTTGGGCTCTGCACTGGTACAAGTTGAATGTATGAGGGTCAGTGGCACCATGAATCTCAATAGTCTAGCTACAAACCTCAGTCCTATGTAAAATAGCGTTAGTTGCTCCTGCTGCTGTGTATGACAGAGAAGAAACTTAGAGCCTACTGGGCTCTGTCTCCCACTTGCTCTTGCTGCCTCTATTTCCCTCTAGGGAACAAACCGAACAACTTGGTAGACCATCGGCTTCCGTGTTCAAGCTTTATATTTCACTAAATGCAGCTCATTTGTAACATTTCCATTTTAGTGTCTTGTCGGTTTCATTTAGTTACCACCAGTCTAACTCAAGAGAATGCATCTCACCATGTATATACACTGTACACTTCAGTCCTATGACCATGGCCCTGGGAGAAGAGAACAGGGGGGAGGGTCTTTTATCTGGTTACTAATAGGACAGGCTCCTCGATTAGAGAACTGAAAATGACCAGACAGTGGGTTGATGGGGAATTTGGAGCCTCTTTAAAGCTTGATGTTAACCAGATTTTAGATGGTTCTGAGTGCCACTTTTGAGATGCTCCATACTGAATTAATCTGCTGCATCTGCTCTTCTGAGGAGCTTGTCCCACAAACTCCTGAAGCCTCTAGCAGGTCAGGCCCTTACGGACCAAGGCTTTAGAGCTAATTCAAGACCAAATGAGGTTGGGACCTCAATTTGGATTTGCTTGGGCCAATCAACATTTGTAGCAGAGACTTGGAGCATAGTATCCTTCATCTGCTTTATCCCTATGGAATCTGCCCATCCAAAGTCTCCCCAGTTGTCTGAGAAGGTTCTGAAAGTCCTTATCACTTTGGGTTTTTGTATGTACTCCTATCCAGCAGGATCCAGTCAACCACACCCCCGTCACTGGTAGTACCCTACCTCTGGAAGAGCTTCCCTCTTTCTGACTCTCTGATGGGGATGTTCTCTAACACCAAGTGAAGGTGGAGAGGCTTCTGCATACCATTGCATATGGGTGGATTGCTCTCCCTTGCACTGTATCTAGCTGTGACCTCTGTAGCTCCCTCAATCAGTTTATACCCATTCCTTTGATAGTACCTAAGAGGAAATGCATGGTGAATTGAAGGAGCCATTTTATTTTCCCCTTGTTTGAAGTCTAATACTAACTACAGCATTTGGGGAATTTTCCTTAGGCAAAGCCAGGCTTTCCACTCCAGCCTTTCCCATGTCATTGGCCTAAATGCCATACATGGATTTCTCTATATTTCCTGGTGTAAACTCTTTAGCTAGCAGCATCAGAAATATAAAGAAATAAATACTTCTGGCTAACATTTCTTCTGTTCTCTGGTTTGGATACTAAGTTGTGGCATGGAACACAATAACCCAGTCCTGTCTTTGTGCTTCCAGGAGGCTTTAGAAACTATTTAACTCATTGAGTCCCCCTCTAATCACTGAGGCGAATTCCTGGGGGTAGTCTCTGTTTAGAATAGCTGTGGCTAACCTCTGTGCTTGTTTTTACTTTATTTTATTTTGCTTCTTGACTTTTTAAGTAGATGAATAACAAGATGCTTTTCCCTCCTCTAGAACGTATCCTCCCCTGAGAGTTCCCCTGCGCATAGGCCCGAGTCCCTGTCACCCGAGGTAGTTATCACACCATCTCAATTGCACTCTGAGGCTGTGTATGTGTGTGTGCATGTGTGTACCAGAGGTTCTGGAGGGTGGGGTGGAGTGAGAGTGAGGAGACTGCAGAGGAGAGTGAGAGAATGGGAACGGAGAGGGAGGTGGGGCACCAGTCACAGTAAGAATGCAGAGAGACTGCAGGATTGTCAAGGGAGACTAAAGAAAATAAAGTGGATTTATTTGGAAAGCGGATGTATTAATAATACTGCAGATGCTGATGGGAAATGGAGGCAAAGTGTGAAGAACCAATGTCTTGGTTATTGAGGTGAAAGGAAAAAGGTCTGGGGATCCTGGAATTGTAATGATTGGCATCAATTTCAGCTCAATAGAAGTGGTTTATATGGTGTTTACTTCTTGTAGCAGTAAAGGGGCAATTTCGATTGAGGGAGGAATGGGAGAGCCTTGTCCCTGTTTCAACTGAGGGATGTTGGAGCAATGAGAACTCTGTCCAGAACCTTCAGCATCTTCATCACTCATTGGTTTTGATCAGCTTCTTGGGACAAGGTCATGTACTTGACCTGCTGTGTTCAGACAGAATCATCACCTCAGTGCAGCCTAAGTCCATCAAGCAAGTACCAGGGGAAAAGTCCAGATAACTGCAAAGCTGGTCTAAAAAATGTGAAGAAGTGAAACAGTCATGATTCCATTCCTGGGAACAGAGCTGTAATATAGCAGAGGGGATGCCCTTATTGATGGAGGTACTATCATACAGTGAAAGGAATGCAGTTGGTACTCATTGCCCAGTGTTCCAGGAGACTGTAACGTGGAGGGGGTGCAGCCATGACTCAGTGCAGGAGGTTCCTGGGAGCTGCAATATAGCAGAGGAGATGCGTTGTGATGTAGCAGAAAGGACACAGCCATGCTTTGGCTCCTTAGCACTGTAATAAGAAAAGGGGGTGTACTCCTGTTTCAGTCCTGGAGGTTCCTGGAGGCTGTAATTTAAAGAGAGGATGTATTTGTGTCTTGGTTCTGGATGTTCCTAGGTGCTGTAAATATAGCAAAGGAGTTGTGGATGTGTCTCAGTGCCAGAGGCTCCTATGGATGCGATGTGTCAAAGGGGACACAGTTGTGTTCATTGTCTGAGATTCCCTGAGCTGTAATATAGTGAAAGGCGGATATTGTCTTGGTACTGGAGGTTTTCAGGTGCTATCTTGTAAAAGAAGGAATGAAAGTGTGTCAGTGCCCAGAGTTCCCAGGTACTGTGATAGAACAGAGGATGGCAGTTGTGTCTCACTACTGTAAGATGTTGAATTATAGTGCAGATGAAATGAATCTGTTTGTACCAGCGGTTCCCAGGTCTTGTGATCAAAGTGATGGCACATGGCTTGGGGTTCCTGAGCAATGTACTGTCATAGTAGAGAGAAGTTTTCATTACTGGGTATTCGGATAATCAAGAAGTTGACTGATAAGACAGCCAGTGAGCAGTGAATGTCCGTGAACTATTCTTCACGTTTAGTGGACGGGTAGTTTAATACCATGTGTTAATGTTGCATGGGGCCGGCTGAAGACATCAGTTCTTTTTCAGCGAGCACCTAGGCTTGAGCACTAGGGTCAAGGCTACCCAGCTGGAAGGGAAAAGGCCCAGCAGACTGAACAGCCATGTTTGGATTATTCTGTAATGCTCAATTCCGAGCCATTTTCTATGTAGGCTGTGTACATGGGATTATTTAAAAAAAAACAAAAAACGCAGCTGACTTAGGCTTGTGGGACTCATGCTCCGGGGCTGAAAAATTGCTGTGTAGACACTCGGGCTGGAGCACCTCCACCTTTGCAGGAACCCAGGGCTCAGACTCCAGCCCGAGCTCGAACATCTACACCGCAGTTTTTAGCCCTGCAGCCCAAGTCAGCTGACCTGGGCCAGCCGCAGCTGTGCCGTGGGGATTCGATCCCCATGTTAGATGAACCTTAAAAGGCTTCAGAGCAGTGCAAGAAAGGACCCGGGGGGATCAAGAGAGGAGCTGGAAAGGAGTGAGTTGTCTTTGGAGCAAGTGTTTCCTGACTTTAAAAGTTTCTCTCCCCACCTGTGTCTACCCCTTCTCCTGATTTCCCCTCCCTCTCCTACCCCATGTCTTTGTTGGATTTTCTAGCTCTGCCTTCGAACGGACCTGGATTTGGCAAAAGTGGGCTACCTGGATTCCAGTGCTAACACCTGTCCAGAGAGGCCATCGCTGCTGAGCTCGGGCCACTCTGATCTGGCTCCACAGTCCTCCATTCACTTCACTTCTGAGACCAACTTCCCAGGAAAGAGTGGAGAGGCACCGCTGCTGCTAAGAAGCTCCGATCAGGCTTTTCGGACAGAGTTTAATTTAATGTATGCCTTCTCCCCTTTGAACGCTATGCCCCGTGTAGATGGATTGTTGCGGGCTTCCCCTCAGGTGGGAGACAGGAAGCCCCTGAGTTCAGAAGGGGGATGTTGCAGTTCTCCTGCAGATGGATACTTCAGCAGACATGAGCCGGGGCTTCTTAAAGAGACATTGCATGGATCCATGTCTCCTGGTGGTGAGAGGGTTTGTGAAGGAGTAAAATCTGCTCCCCAAAATCCACCACAAAGGAAAAAGGCAAGTATTCCCTGCTAAAGAAATCACAGATGACACTAAATTGAGAGGAGTGGTAAATACTAGTGAGGGGAGGAATAACTCAAAGGATCTAGAGCAGGGGTTCTCAAACTGGGGGTCGGGACCCCTCAGAGAGTCACAAGGTTATTACTGGGGGTCGCAAGCTGTCAGCCTCCACTCCAAACCCCACTTTGCCTCCAGCATTTATAATGGTGTTTGTTTTTAATTTATAAGGGGGGGGTTGCACTCAGAGGCTTGCTATGTGAAAGGGGTCACCAGTACAAACGTTTGAGAACCACTGATCTAGAGAGAGTAGAATCATGGGCAGAAATAGCTAAAATGAGATACAACTTGGAAAAATGAAGCTAATACGTCTGGGGGAAAATAATCCAAAGTCCCGTGCTGACTGGGTGTGAAAAAAGACTGAGGCAGAGACCTGGGGAAAGGAGGCAGCAAGTTGGGCAAGATTTTGAAATGAGGTATGGCAGCAGAAGGGCCAATGAGAAGTATGTCCAGGAGCAGGGAGAGAAGAGTGCTGCAGTTTCACCTTGGTGAAATAGGAATAGCTTGGCTAGGTGACGATTAAGCTGGGCTGTCACACTAGCTTCCTACAGCAAATCTTATAGAAAAACATCCAATCTTGATTTTAAAACTAGCAGTGATGGAGAATCCACTGCAGCCCTTGGTAAATTGTTCCAGTGGTTAATTACTCTCATCATTAAAAATATATGCCTTACTTGCAGTCTGAATTTATCTAGCTTTAACGTCCAGCCATTGGATCATGTTATGTGTGTGTCTGTTAGATTGAAGAACCGACTATTAAATATTTGTTCTTTGAGTGCTTGTTCATGTCGATTCCATTCTAGGTGTGCATGTGCCCACATGTGCGATTGTCAGAGATTTTTGCCTTAGTGGTATCCATAGTGGTGCCCCCTTGAGTGCCGTGCTCATGTGTCAGTATATCAGGCGCTGCTGACCCTCTCAGTTCCTTCTTACTGCCCATGGTGGTTAGTCAGAGTGCCTTTCCTTGCATTGCAAGGACTAGCAGGTTGTCTTTTACTGACTTGTAAATAGTTTGTTAGTGTTAAGTAGTTGTTAAATGTAGTTAGTAATTAACAGTTAGAGTCCCAGCAGGGACTTTGTCGCAGGCGGGCAGGTCTCCTGGGTTTAAACCCTGTGCAGACTGTAACAGGCCTATGCCAGTAAGTGACCCCCCACAGCAGCTGCCTCAAGTGCTTAGGGGAGTCACACGTTAGAGACAAGTGCTGAATTTGTAAAAACTTCCAGCTCTGCATGCAGAAGGAGCGGGATATTTGGCTACAGGATCTTCTGGAGTCCACCCTTCATCTGGCTTCCGTGCCCTCCTGCCAGAACTCGCCGAGTGCCTCAGTGCGCCCCTGGCACTGGGCTCTGCCCAGCACCATTCTCCGTTGCTGGTGCCCAAAAATAAGACCAAAAAGCATGGCTCCCTGGCACCAGGAAAAAAGGCTATGGGTCATCAGGCAAGGGACACACGTCGGGGCCACCCAGCCACTCCAGAGCTGCGTGCTTATACCTCCCTGGTTGGAGCCTTTAGCCCTGCGGAAGGTCCACCACCGACTCCCAGGAGCCGTATGGGACCAAAAACCCTGGTGGCACCGACACCTTCACGGGCTCCCCCGGCGCGGCCTCCGCCCACACTGCTGATGCAGCATGTGCCCCAGAAACCGGCAAAGGCTCCCCACAAGGGCAAGGCAGCCGCTAAGACCCCTCGGGGAGGGTGGAGCACTGCCGATCCCCTGAGATAAAGCAGCACTCTCCATCTTCACCCTGAAGTCGCAGCCCAGATTCTCTGGGGCTCACCCTTGGTCACTGGCACCGCGGTCACTGCCGTCTCGACACGGATTGCCCCTCCCGTCAGTCTTCTCGGCACAGGTCACGGTCACCTGCCTTGTGGGAGCACCCTCAGTTGTGTCTCTAGTTCCCCTCGCTCCAGGCACCGGTCTGCGATGGTCAACAAACAAACCCAGGCGTCGAAGGCTCCACCATGGTCACCAGAAGGGGAGTCCTCTGGCACAGAAGCCCAATTCAGCTGCTCGCCTAGACTGCGCCAGCACAAATGGGCATCTGAGGCCACGTCAACAGCGCTGACTTGGCAGCACGGCCAGTGGCCAGAACAGTGGCCTTATTGGAGTGTGTGGGGAGTACCAGTTGTAGCGATGCCCCTTTCACACTGTTCATTGACCGCCGCCTCGGAGCAACAGTTGGCAGCACTGATGGCACCAGGCTCTGTGCACGAGGTGCGCTGGGTGGTCAAGGCAGAGGCACTGCCCACTCCTAAGCTTCCCTCCCCTCTGGAAGAAGATGCCCTGGAGCCTCCGCCAGCAGTGCAATCATCATCCTTGTCCCCAGATGAGGTGGTTGCAGGACCTTGAGGGGCCAGCCCACCGGACGATTTCAAAGAACACCAGGCCCTGCTGTGTCGGGTGGCCGAGAACTTGGGCCTGGAGGTAGAGGAAATGGCTGAGCAGGCAGACACCTTGTTTAATGTCCTGTCAGCCTCTACCCCAACCCGTGTCGCACTACTGGTGCATGACGGTGTCCTGAAGATTGCCAAGGTCCTCTGGCAAACTCCTTCCTCCATTACTCCCACCTCAAAAATATTTTGTCCCAGCCAAGGGGTTTGAATACCTCTATACCCACCCTTCCCTGGGCTCGCTGGTGGTCTCTGTGGCCAATGAAAGAGACAAGAAGGGCATACTAGTTCAGCCCCCAAGAATAAAGAAGCCAAATGGTTGGATCTGTTTGGAAGAAAAATTTATTTGACAGCCAGTTTCCAGTTCCGGATGGCAAACCATCAGGCCCTCCTGAGCCATTACAACTTCAACTTATGGGACCCCTCAGTAAGTTCAAGGAGTCCCTTTCTCAGAGTTTGGGCTAGGAATTTGGCACCCTGGTGTAGAAGGGCACTGCGGCTGCCAGTTACTCCCTCCAGATGGTGTGGGACGCGGCAGACTTGGCAGCCAGGGTGGTCACTTCAGCAATGGTAATGAGGCTCAGCTCCTGGCATCAGACTGCAGGTCTCTCCCAAGAAATGCAGAGCTCCACTCAGGACCTCCAGTTCGACGGGAACGGTCCCTGTTCCGACCAGATGGATGCAAGGCTGCATGGGCTAAAGGACACCAGGACTACCCTTTGCTCGCTGGGCATGCATACACTGCAGCCTGCAAGAAAGCAGTTCTGGATGCCTCCGCTGCCTAGGCCTTGGCAGTCTCATCAGGAATCTGCAAGAAGAAGGGACAGAGACACTAGTTTCAGCCGCCGTTGCCCTTCCTCCTCCCGCTCTCCCACACAGCACCGGCTCGGCAAAACACCCCAGGAGCCAGAAGTGCTTGTTTTGAGGGTGCAGTCGAGAGCAACACCCCAGTCACCTTCCAGGATCCACCCTGCTCTTTCCTCAACTGTCTTCGTCCCTTCTGTTTGGCTAGTCCCAAGTTACCTTGGACCATTGGGTGCTGGACATAGTGTCTCACTGTTACACCCTTGCAATTTTCGGCTGCCCCTCCTGCTTCAGGGACCCTTCTCATGAGCAACTCCTTGTTCAAGAGGTCGAGAACCTCCTGCACCTGGGGGCAGTTGAGGAGGTCCCTCGGGACATGAAGGGAAAGAGGTTCTATTTCCGCTACTTCCTAATCCCAAAAGCAAAAGGGGGCCTCAGACTCATTCTAGACCTGTGATGCCTTAACAAGTCTCTCACAAAGTTGAAATTTCGCATGATTTCCCTGGCCTCCTCCATCCCCTCCCTGGATCTGGGGGACTGGTATGCTGCCCTGGACTTGGAGGACGCCTATTTCCATATTCCAAGGTCTCAGACGTTCCCTCTGTTTTATAGTGGGTGAATGCCATTTCCAATTTACAGCACTCCCCTTTCATGGCCTCTCATTGGCTCCAGGGTCTTCACGAAATGAATGGCGCCAGTGGCCGCTTACCTCAAACATCAAGGGTCTTCCCGTGTCTTGATAACTGGCTCGTCAAGAGCAGGTATCAGAATCAAGTTCAGAGAAGCCTCGGTCTGTTGTGTTCCACCTGCTGTGGCCTGGGCCTGTTGATAAATGAGAAAAAAATCACCTTAAGACTACGTAATTCCCTATGTAAAAGGATAAATGGACACAAGTCAGATATTAGGAATGGCAGTATACAAAAACCTGTAGGAGAACACTTCAATCTACCTGGACACACAATAGCAGATTTAAAGGTAGCCATCCTGCAGCAAAAAAACTTCAGGACCAGACTTCAAAGAGAAACTGCTGAGCTTCAGTTCATTTGCAAATTTGACACCATCAGCTCAGGATTAAACAAAGACTGTGAATGGCTTGCCAGCTACAAAACCAGTTTCTCCTCCCTTGGTTTTCACACCTCAGCTGCTAGAAGGGGGCCTCATCCTCCCTGATTGAACTAACCTCGTTATCTCTAGACTGATTCTTGCCTGCATATTTATACCTGCTTCTGGAAACTTCCACTACATGCATCTGACGAAGTGGATATTCACCCACGAAAGCTTATGCTCCAATACGTCTGTTCGTTTATAAGGTGCCATAGGACTCTTTGTCCCTTTTTACAGATCCAGACTTGGCTACCCCTCTGATACTTGACACCTTAAGGCTAGTTCAACACATAGAGTTCATAGGGGCGGTTCTCGACTCCATGTGGGCCAGAGCCTCTCTCCCGGAGGCGCGTTTTCGGGCCTGATCTCCCATGTCAAGAACCACAGCTCACCCCTGCATGTGATTGTTGGGCCACATGGCCGCCTGTACATATGTGGTCAGTCATGCCCAGCTCCACCTTTGGCCTCTGCAAGGGTGGCTGGCATCGGTTTACACCCACAACAAACACGGTCTAGGCCGGGAGATCAGGGTGCTGGATTGCATCCTATCGTCTCTGGATTGGTGGTTGAGCCTCAGGTCGGTGCTGGAGGGAGTACCCCTTGTGATCCCCTCCTCATCACTGACCCTGGTCTCCGATGCTTCGGACCTGGGCTGGGGAGCCCAGCTGGGCGAGCTGAGCATCCAGGGCCAATGGTTGCAGGACAATCTGGCCCTCCATATCAACGTCAGGGAGCTCAGAGCGATTTGCCTAGCCTGCCAGGCGTTCTTGCCCCACCTGAGGAGCAAGGTGGTGCAGGCCCTGACAGACAATACTGCCGCAACATATTACATCAACAGACAGGGCAGAGCCAGGTCGTCAAACCTTTGCCAAGAAGCTGTCAGCCTTTGGGACTTCTGTGTGCAGCAGGCCATTCATCTGGTAGCCGCACACCTGCCCGGGACCAGAAATGTACTAGCAGATCACCTCAGCAGGACCTTCTTGTCTCGTCACAAGTGGTCGCTCCATCCGGTACCAGCCAGTATGATCCCCCGAAAGTGGGGAACTCCCCAGGTGGACTTGTTCGCGTCCCTCCAAAACAGGAAATGCCACATGTTCTGTTCACTCTGGGTGATGGACAGGGTTCCCTGTCAGATGCTTTCCTGCTATCGTTATCCTGATAGCCCCCGAGTGACCTTGCCAGCACTGGTTCAGCATGCGGCTGGACCTTTCGGTAGCCAAGCCACTGCGACTCCCTCTCTGGCCAGACCTGCTCTCCCAGAACCCCAGCAGTCTCCTGCACCCGAACCTGGAGGCATTGTACTTGACAGCGTGGCTGCTGCATGGCTGAATGTGGAAGAACAGGAATGCTCGGCCCACGTGCAAAAGGTCTTGCTGGGTAGTAGAAAGCACTCCACCAGAGCAACTTACCTGGCCAAGTAGAAAAGATTCACGTGTTGGGCCTCAGAATGACACGTCCGAGCTGAGCAGGCCTCTCTGCACCTCAAACTTCAGGGCTTGTCTCTGTTGCCAGTCAGGTCTATCTGGCTGCTATTTCGGCTTTCCACCCTCCATTCCAAGGCAGGTCAATCTTCGCTCATGACATGATGGCCCGGTCTGGAAAGGTCTGGCGCGTCTTTACACTTGCATCTTGGATCCAGTCCCTCCCTGGGATTTGAATCTCATGCTGTCGAGGCTGGTGAGGTCTCCCTTCAAACCTCTGGCTTCCTGCTCTCTTCTCCTTCTCTCCTGGAAGGTTGCATTCCTGGTGGCGGTTACATCCGCCCGCAGTGAGACTGAGATCAGAGTGCTTACATCAGAACCACCCTATACAGTGTTCCACAAAGATAAGGTCCAGCTGTGGCCACACTCGGCATTCCTGCCCAGAGTAGTTTCCCAGTTTCGTACCAGCCAGGACATTTTCTTACTGGTCTTCTTTCCGAAGCCCCATAAATCCGAAGAGGAGCACAGGTTATACACCCTGAATGTCTGGAGGGCACTGGCTTTCTATATCAGTAGGACACGGTTGTTCCATAAATCAGTGCAGCTGTTCATGGTAGTGGCAAACAAGACGAAAGGTCACCCTATGTCTGCTCAAAAGATTTTGTCCTGGATCGCAGCCTGCATCCGATGCTGCTATGAGCTGGTGTAGTCTACCAGCAATAGTCAAAGCACAGTCGACTAGAGCACAAGCATTATCTGCAGCCTTCTTAGCCCAGATGCTAATCCAGGAGATCTGTAAAGCTGCTTATCTGGTCATCCGTTCACACGTTTATGTCCCATTATGTGCTGACCCAGCAGGCCCGGGACGATGCTGGCTTCAGCAGGGCAGTTCTGCAAGCTGCAAGATCATGAACTCTGAGCCCACCTCCATTGGCACTGCTTGTGAGTCACCTAGAAGGGAATCGACGTGAGTAAGCACTCGAAGAAAAAAAACAGTTATCTACCTTTAATAACTGTTGTTCTTTGAGATGTGTTGCTCATGTCCATTCCATTACCCTGCCTCCTGCCGCTCTGTCGGAGTTGTCAGCAAGAAGGAACTAAAATGGCATAGGGTTGGTGGTGCCTGATATAGCTCAGTGGTTTGAGCACTGGCCTGCTAAACCCAGGGTTGTGAGTTCAATCCTTGAGGGGGCCACTTAGGGATCTGGGGCAAAAATTGGTCCTGCTAGTGTAGGCAGGGGGCTGGACAAATGACCTTTCAAGGTCCCGTCCAGTTCTAGGAGATTGGTATATCTCCAATTATTACCTTTATTACTGGCGCATGAGTGCAGCACTCAAGGGGGCGCCACTGCTGACCCTACAGATACTGCTAAGGTAAAAATCTCCAGCGACCACGCACGTGGGCACGCACACCTAGAATGGAGTGGATCATGAGCAACACATCTTGAAGAACAGTTATAAAAGGTAGGTAACCATTTTTTCCCCATTTAGGGCTGTATAGACTAATCAAGATGCCCCCCAACCTCTTTGTTAAGCTAAGTAGATGGAGCTCCTTTAGTCTATCACTGTAAGGCATGTTTTCTAATCCTTTAATCATTCTCGTGCTCTTCTTTGAACCCTCTTCAATTTATCAACATCTATCTTGAATTGTGGGCACCAGAACTGGACACAGTATTCCAGCAGCAGTCACACCAGTGCCAAATAACTGAGGTAAAATATCAGAGGGGTAGCCGTGTTAGTCTGGATCTGTAAAAGCAACAAAGAATCCTGTGGCACCTTATAGACTAACAGACGTTCTGCAGCATGAGCTTTCGTGGGTGAATACCCACTTCTTCAGATGCAAGGGAAGAATACCCACTTCTTCCCTTGCATCTGAAGAAGTGGGTATTCACCCACGAAAGCTCATGCTGCAGAACATCTGTTAGTCTCTGAGGTAAAATAACCTCTCTCCTCCTACTCAAAATTCCCCTGTTTATGCATCCCAAGATCACTTTAGCTCTTTTGGCCTCTGTGTTATACTGGAATTTCAGGTTTGCCTGATTATCCACCACAATCCCCAAATCTTTTCAGAGTCACTGCTTCCCTGAATAGACTTCTTCTCTGTGTCCCCCCACCCCATCCTGTAAGTATAGCCTACTTTCTTTATTCCTGGATGTATGAATGTACATTTAGAGGTATTAAAACACACCCAGTGCCCAGTTTACTAAGTGATCCAGATCACCCTAAGTCAGTGATCTGTGCTTTTCATTATTTACCACTCCCCCACTTTTTGTGTCATCTGTCATCAGTGATTTTATGTTTTCTTCCAGGTCATTGATAGAAACATTAAATAGCGTAGGGCCAAGAACCACACCCTGCAGGACCCCACTGGAAACACACCCACTCAGTGATGATTCCCTGTTTACTGTTAGCCAGTCTTTAATTCATTTAATGTTGCCATGTTAATTTTATGTCCTAGTTTTTTCATCAAAAGACCATGTGGTACCAAGTCTACGTATATTTTGTCAACCAAATTTGTAAACCCATCAAAAAAAGACATCAAGTTAGTTAGTTTGACAGAATTTATTTTCCCAAAACCCATGTTGATTTGTATTAATTACACTACCCTCTTTTAGTTTATTATTAATCAGCTCCCATATCAGCTGCTCTGTTATCTTGCCCAGGATCAATGTCAGGCTTACAGGTCTATAATTATCCATTTGCCCTTTTTAAAAATTGGCACGTTAGCTTTCTTCCAGTCTTCCGAACCTGCCCCATTGCTCCAAGACTTAAGCAGGAGGGATAGCTCAGTGGTTTGAGCAGTGGCCTGCTAAACCTAGGGTTGTGAGTTCAATCCTTGAGGGGGCCATTTAGGGATATGAGATAAAAATCTGTTGGGTGGTTTAAATGGGGATTGGCCCTGCTTTGAGCAGGGGATTGGACTAGATGATCTGAGGTCCCTTCCAACCCTGATATTCTATGATTCTGTGAAAATAAACCTTAACGGTCAGTCAGCTCTTTTAAAACTCTTGGATGCAAGTTATCTGGATCTGCTGATTTTTAAAATGTCTAACTTTGATAGCTTCTGTTTAATATCCTCCAGATATTCTAAAGGAATGGAAAGAGAGTTATCTTATGAGACTATGTAATGTGTTTTCCCCCCAAATACAGTTGACTTACAGGATCCTTTGCTTTGTGCCTTTGACCAAAAATCATGAGTGTGGCAATTTTGCAAAAGTTTCCCACTTTTGCGAACACTAGTTCAGTTCTTCTGGTGTTAGCAGGATTGGAAGCCTTGAATTGGCCATTGGCTGCTGCTGCCTTTTTAATCACTTTGTCAGATAGATCTGCTGTGAACAGGATGCGATGACACAGCCTAAAATGCTACAGACCATGTCTACACTAGGCCTCACAACACTGCTAACACTAGTGGAGCAGAGCCAATGTGAGCGATGGTGAGAATTTTTTTGCAAAATGTTAGTGGTGTAGATATGCATATGTATTAAAATAAAATGCCCAAACAAGACACCCCACTGCATATGTTTCACCCCTGGGGGCAGGATGAGAGAACAGACATATGACAGATGTTAGTCACATTGTTTAATGCAGTGCTGGAAGATGCTCAGAGCCTGTGGTGGTGAGCATGGTGTAGGCACCTATCTAGAATAGAAGTAGAGAACATTTTCGTTTTCAGCTTGCAGAGTGCTGCAGATTTTGATACTGTGTGGACAATTTGTCAGTTGCACAAGTTGTCAGGAGGATGCTGCAGGTTTGGCAACTGGACAGAAGCCATTGAGGCTTTTGGCAATTGGGGAGATACAGGAGGCAGTTTGGGATTGTGAGATAAGCACACTACCAACAGCATATTTCTTCTGAAATGATCATCCATTAAATAGTTAAGTGTGGAAAAATACAACAGTCACACCTCTGAGCTGTTTCCGTCTGTCTGCAAATTCAAGAAGATGTGACTCCTATATAAAAGGATGCAACCTTTGTTTTCTTTGTACATTGTTCTAAATGAACATTTAAAACCACTCTGAAACCATTTCAATTCTGCAGCCCAATTCTGAGGCTGGGGTGGATTCTATGGTAAATTTGCAGTCACTTCATGGGGTTCTGATTATAGGCTTAAAATTAATGACCATATTTTCCATAATTCCGTATTTGTCAGTAATAGCATGCTAACTATGATTTGTTGATGGTATCTAATCTGTCATGTGGGGTTTTTCCCTGTTTTGGTGTATGATTCTTATAGACAAGTCATTTAATCTCTGCCTCTGTCCCATCTGTAAAATTCCTACCTACTTCCCAGGGGAGGCTTCATTCACGTTTGTAACATGCTTTGAGATCCTCGCATGAAAGGAACTAGAGAGATGCAAATCATCTCTTGTTTTTCATAAACAACTTGTTTTTCTAGTCCTGATTATAGCTCAGGGATGCCCTATCCTGTGGTTTTATGCATGTTAAAATGTTTACTTGTATATGTAGTCAGTGCTCCTAGGGCAACATATGAAGGGATAGCATCCTTCCCCCCGGACCTGCCAGCTTAGTGATTTGTCTGTTCAACAGCCTCAGTCCCCCAGGCTCATGGTGATGTTTCTCTCTCAGGTTTCTCTGCTGGAGTACCGCAAGCGAAAACAGGAAGCCAAGGAGGGAAGTGATTCAGTGCGATGCACAGTGACTGCTACCCGACAAGGCAGCAACAGCTTTGTGACTGACACAGATGCCAGCAGTGTGCAGGGCTCCGTAGTCCGAGCCCCATCCTCCCCACAAAGTGGCTGTTCTCCCTCACATCCCCACCTGCCTCACATAGAGGAGATCAGCCCACCAGACCTGAGGGTGGCTAGTTCCTCAACCTCACACTGCAAATCCCAGGAGAACATCAGCAGTAGGTGGTGAGTGTTCGCTCTCCTGACAAGGTGGTTGTTGCTTCATAGGAAGTGGGTCAGACTCTCTGCTTGGGGCTTTCCCAAGAAGATGTGTGTAAAGGCCTACAAAGAGAATCCATCAGCGAGTCAGACAGCACTGGCAGGTGTCTGCTCACCCTGGATGGATCCTGGTTAGCCTTCTTACGGAATGGCTCTAGATAGATCGCCTGGCTTTAGAGCGGGGCCACAGCACTGATTCTGGTTGACTCTATAGGTTGAATTCTACAGTATAAACACAAGTGATCCCAGCAGCCTCTTGAGCCAGCCCATTTGTAGATTAGATGCTAAATATCTGTGGTGGAAATTAAAAAACAATGTGAAGTTTCTTTTCTCCCCCAATTTTTCTTTTTTTGGGCTTATTCTCCAGACTCTAGGACCATGTGCTTGCCTGGGGATTTGCACCTTAGCCTTTTACTGCCGGACCTTGACTCTGAGTGTGTGTTGCTGTCAGGGGCGGCTCTAGGCACCAGCAAAACAAGCTGGTGCCTAGGCAAAAAATCAAGGGGCTGCCGCCGCCGCGGGGGGGCGGGCGAGGGGGAGGCGCGGCCGGCGGGCGCTGTCATGCTCGCGGAGGTCCACCGGAGCCCGGGACGACTGGACTGACGCCGCATGACTGGCGGGCTCGCGCGAGCTCGCCGGGCGCGCGCCGCCGCGCGGCAGTCGCGCGAGGGGGCGGGAGGTCGCCCGCGCCGCCCCGCGCCGTCGGCCCGCGTCGCCCAGTCTCCCCGGGCCCCGGGGCTCCGTCAGACCTCCTGGCCATGACCATGCGGGCTCCGCTCCTCCCGGCTCTCCGCGCCTCGGCGCGCTCTGCTGCGCCGGGCGGCCACGAGCCAACGGTTGCTGTGACACCTTAATGCTAGCTTTTATTGAAAAAGATATTAATAATACACCTCCCCATGACCTCCAAACAGAGACTTATACCTTTGGCACGATGGCACATGCGGGAGATGAGAGGCAGCACTTGTCACATCTCTAATCTACATCATGTGCAAATACCCTAGAGCACAGGTTCACAAACTGTGCTCCAGGAACCTATTGTGGTCCACATGGTGCTTGCCAGGGTTCTGTAGAGAGCTGGTGTCACATGGTGCTGGCCTCACCTTATTTCCATCTGTTAAATTGCATTAAAAGTAGGGCTGTCAATTGATTAAAAAAAATTAATCACAATTAATCGCACTGTTAAACAATAATAGAATACCATTTATTTAAATATTTTGGGGTGTTTTCTAAATTTTCAAATATATTGATTTCAAATACAACACAGAATACAAAGTGAACAGTAGCTCACTTGTAATAAAAATAAATATAAAGTATTTTCACTGTAAAAAAACAAAAGAAATAGTATTTTTCAATTCACCTCATACAAGTACTGAAGTGCAATTTCTTTATCATGAAAGTTGAACTTACAAATGTAGAATTATGTACCAAAAAATCTGCATTCAAAAATAAAACAAAGTAAAACTTTAGTGCCCACAAGTCCACTTAGTCTTATTTCTTGTTCAGCCAATCGCTCAAACAAACAAGTTTGTTTACATTTGCAGGCGATAATGCTGCCCACTTCTTGTTTACAATGTCACCTGAAAGTGACAACAGGCATTTGCCTGGCACTGTTGTAGCCGGCATTGCAAGATATTTACGTGCCAGATGCACTAAAGATTCACATGTCACTTCATGCTTCAGCCACCATTCCGGAGGACATGCGTCCATACTGATGACAGGTTCTGCTTGATAACAATCCAAAGCAGTGTGGACCGACCCATGTTCATTTTCATCATCTGAGTCAGATGCCACCAGCGGAAGGTTGATTTTCTTTTTAGGTGGTTCGGATTCTGTAGTTTCCGCATGGGAGTGTTGCTCTTTTAAGACTTCTGAAAGCATGCTCCACACCTCATCCCTCTCAGATTTTTGGAAGGCACTTCAGATTCTTAAACCTTAGACAAGTACTGTAGCTATCTTTAGAAATCTTACATTGGTACCTTCTTTGCTTTTTGTCAAATCAGCAGTGAAAGCGTTCTTAAAATGACAAAATGTGCTGAGTCATCATCCGAGACTACTATAACATGAAATATATTGCAGAATGTGGGTAAAACAGAACAGGAGACATACAATTCTCCCCCAAGGAGTTCAGTCACAAATTTAATGAACACTTTTTTTTTTTTTAAACGAGTGTCATCAGAGTGAAAGCACATCCTCTGGAATGGTAGCCAAAGTATGAAGGGGCATACGAATGTTTAGTATCTGGCATGTAAATATCTTGCAATGCTGTCCACAAAAGTACCATGCAAACTGCTGTTTTCACTTTCTAGTGACGTAAATAAGAAGTGGGCAACATTATCTCCTGTAAATGTAAAGAAACTTGTTTGTCTTAGTGATTGGCTGAACAAGGAGGAGGACTGAGTAGACTTGTAGACTCTAAAGTTTTACATTGTTTGTTTTATTTTTGAGTGTAGTTCTGTAACAAAAAAGATCTGCATTTGTAAGTTGCACTTTCACAAAAAAGAGATTGCACTACAGTACTTGTATTAGGTGAATTGAAAAATATTACTTTATCATTTTTACAGTGCAAATATTTGTAATGAAAATAATATAAAGTGAGCATGTACAATTTGATTCTGTGATGTAATTGAAATAAATATATTTTAAAACATAAAATTTATGAAATATTTTTTGATGTTTTTCTAATTGGTATTCTATTGTTTAACAGTGTGATTAAAACTGCAATTAGTCGTGATTAATTTTTTAATCATAATTAATTTTTTAGAGTTAATCGCATGAGTTAACTGCGATTAATCAGCAGCCCTAGTTAAAAGGCAAAAAGACATTCGTTCCCGATACTAATTCTGTGTGTAGGCAATTGCTGTCGTTGACACAGGGGGAGGGAGTTGGGTCTGGGCAATGCGGTGTAGGAAGTGGGGTCCACGAGAGTTTCTGTTAAGATTTGATCCACAATGGAAATGCCTGAGAAGCCATATGCTGGAGTGAGTTTACCGCAATGACAACCCCACAGAAAGGCATGAAAGAAAAGAGTTTGTTCTTTCAAAAAAGTGTGTCTTGCCCTTCGGTCTCAGTGCTCCACACACAATGGAGATGCAGGGAGAAGCTGGGACTGGCTGAGCTGGGGCCCTGCACGAAAAAAGATGGTTACTCACCTTTATGACAGTTGTTCTTTGAGATGTGTTGCTCATATCCACTCCAATTAGGTGTGCGCGCGCTGCGTGCACGATCATTGGGAGATTTTTACCCTAGCAACACTCGGTGGGTTGGCTGTGGCGCCCCTGCCGACCCAGCACCCCCTCAGTTCCTTCTTGCCGGCTACTCCAACAGAGGGGAAAGAGGGCGGGTTTGGAATGGATATGAGCAACACATCTCGAAGAACAACAGTTACAAAGGTGAATAACCGTCTTTTCTTCTTCAAGTGCTTGCTCATATCGATTCCAATTAGGTGACTCCCAAGCCTTACCTAGGCGGTAGGGTCGGAGTGAGATGTCGCGGAGTGAAGGACCGCTGAACCAAATGCAGCATCATGCCTGGACTGCTGCACTATCGCATAGTGGGAAACAAAGGTACGTACTGATGACCAAGTTGCTGCCCTACAGATCTCCTGTATGGGCACATGAGCCAGGAAGGCGGAGGATGAAGCTCGAGTCCTAGGAGTGGGCAGTAAGGTGCATAGTTGGGATACCAGCCAAGTCATAGCACACACGGATGCATGATGAGATGCGCTGTGTGGAGACCGGGAGGCCCTTCATCCGGTCTGCCACCACTACGAACAGCTGGATCATCCTCCTAAAGGGTTTTGTTCGTTCGATGTAAAAGGCGAGGCCTCTGCAAATGTCTAGGGAATGCAGCTGTTGCTCTCGTCACGAGGCGTGCGGCTTCAGAAAGAAGACCGGAAGGAAGATGTCTTGGTTGACATGGAAGGCAGACACCACCTTAGGAAGGAAGGTGGGGTTTGGTTGCAGCTGTACCTTCTCTTTATGAAACACCGTATACAGTGGGTCCGAAGTAAGGGCTCGAAGCTTCGACACACGTCTCGCCCAGATGATAGCGACAAGGAAAGCTGTTTTCCAGGAAAGGTACAGAAGCAAGCAAGTGGCCATTGGCTCGAACGGGGCACCCATGAACTTGGATAGGACCAGGTTGAGGTCCCACGTAGGGGCCGAATGCCGAATTTGTGGGTACAGACGTTCCAATCCCTGGAGGAATCTGTTGACCATAGGATTGGAGGAAACCGAGCAGCCGTTTTCACCCGGGTGGAAGGCTGAAATTGCTGCTAGGTGTACTCTGATGGATGAAACTGCTAGGCCTTGCTGTTTCAAAGACAAGAGATAATCTAGGATGGTAGGTACTGGCACCTCCAGAGGGGCAGTATTGCTCAGAGCACACCAGCAGGAGAAACTCTTCCACTTGGCCAGCTATGTGGACCTAGTAGAGGGCTTTCTGCTACCCAAGGGTATGTGCTGCACCAAGCGGGAGCAACGCAGCTCAGATTGAGTTAGCCATGCAGCATCCATGCTGTGAGATGGAGGGATTGCAGGTTCGGATGACACAGTTGGCCGTGCTCCTGAGTGATCAGGTCCGGCCACAACGGTAGTGGAAGCAGCAAAGAATCCTGTGGCACCTTATAGACTAACAGACATCTTGCATCCGACGAAGTGTGTATTCACCCACGAAAGCTCATGCTGCTAAATGTTTGTTAGTCTATAAGGTGCCACAGGATTCTTTGCTGCTTTTACAGATCCAGACTAACACGGTTACCCCTCTGATACTTAACGGTAGTGGAATTGGTGCGGTCACTGACAGATCGAGGAGAGTGGTGTACCAATGTTGCCTGGGCCATGCTGGGGCGATCAAGATTAAGTGGGCCTTGTCTCTTTGCAATTTGAGAAGGACCTTGTGGACTAATGGGAATGGAGGAAAGGCATAGAGCAGATGGTCTTTCCACAGCCTCAGGAAGACGTCCGATAGGGAGCCTGGGCAGCACCCCTGGAGAGAGCAGAACACCTGGCACTTCCAATTCTCGCAAGAGGCAAAAAGGTCTATGTGGGGAAACCCCCACTTCCGGAAAACAGAATGGATGACATCCGGGCGAATCGACCACTCGTGAGCCAGGAAGGACTTGCTGAGGCGATCTGCCAAAGTGTTTTGGACTCCCAGGAGAAACAACACCACCAGGTCGATCGACTGGGCTATGCAGAATTCCCACAGGCGAATGGCTTCCTGTCAGAGGGGGGACGATCGTGCTCCCCTTTGCTTGTTGATGTAAAACATGGCCGTTGTGTTGTCTGTGAAGACTGCGACACAACGGCCCTAAAGGTGTTCGCGGAACACCTGACACGCCAGGTGTACTGCTCTCAGTTCCCATATGTTGATATGCAGCGTTATCTCTTGTGTGGACCAAGGACCCTGTGTGCGAAGGTCCGCAAGGTGAGCGCCCCAGCCCAGAGATGATGCGTCCGTGGTTAGGACTAGGGAGGGCTGTGGGGCATGGAATGGCATCCCCCCTCATACAAAGTTGGGGTTCAGCCACCAAACCAGGGAAGTTAAGACTTCCGTCAGTACCGTGAACACCGTGTCCGGATTGTCTCGGCCTGGACGGTAGACTGATGAGAGCCAGGCCTGAAGTGGACAGAGGCGTAGTCTGGCATGTCTGGTCATGAAGGTGCAAGACGCCATGTGTCCCATTAGACTGAGGCACGTCTGTGTTGTCGAGGTTGGGAAGCTTCGGAGGCCATGGATAATGCTTGCCATGGACTGGAAGTGGGCATGCAGTAGGCATGCCCGGGCGAGATTTGAATCCAGGACTGTTCTGATTAAGTCTGTTCTCTGGGTCGGCTGCAAAGTGGACTTTTTGACATTGAACAGCAGGCCCAGCTGTCTGAACAGGTGAACCGAACATGAGATTGCACCTGGAGCTCGGCACGACCCCAAAAGAGCCAGTCGTCAAGATACGAAAACACTTGGATCTGATGTCGACGGAGCAAGGCAGCTACGACAGCCATACACTTTGTAAATACCCTCAGTGCCATGGATAAGCCGAAGGGGAGGACGATAAACTGGAAGTGTCATTGACTGACCACAAAGTGAAGGAAGCGCCTGTGCGGCGGGTAGATCGCTTTGTAGAAGTATGTGTCCCTCATGTCGAGAGCAGCGTACCAGTCTCCAGGATCCAGGGAAGGGATAATGGTCCCCAGGGAAACCATGCGGAACTTCAACTTTACCATAAATTTGTTGAGTCCACACAGGTCCAGAATGGGCCGTAGCCCGCCCCCACCCCCGCCTTGGGGATTAGGAAGTAAAGGGAGTAAAACCCCCTGCCCCTCAGATCCCTTGGAACCTCCTCTGTAGCTCCAATAGCCAGGAGTGTCTGCACCTCCGGTAGAAGGAGTTGCTCGTGATGGGAGTCCCTGAAGAGGGACGGGGGGGGGGGGGAACGACAAAACAAATTGAGTCGGTATCCACTTTCCACCGTGCCTAGGACCCAGCGGTCTGACGTTGTGCGGGACCACGCAGGGAGGAAATAGGAGAGGCGGCTGGTGAAAGGTGGGGAAGGATCCTCTAAGGAGACTGGTGCTCCGCCCTCAGCCGCACCTTCAAAAGTTTTGTTTGGGCCCCGCCGATGGTTTGGGGGGGGGCCTGGTTCTGGCCCGTCTGTGAACCAGATTGCCGCCTCCTACCACCGCGACCAGGGTATGCATGCCCAATGAGAGCATGATGGCCCGGTTATCCTTCGGACTCTGGAGTCCGAAGTCCGTTTTGTCTGAAAATAGCCCCTAGCCATCAAAGGGCGGGTCCTGAAATGTTGTTTGCAGCTCCGGTGGAAGACCGGACACCTGCAGCCACGAGATCCGGTGCATAGCTACGCCTGAGGCTAGAGTCGTAGCCGCCGAGTCTGCCGCATCTATCGAAGCCTGGAAGGATGTCCTGGCTACTTTCTTGCCCTCCTCTAGCAAGGCCCCAAACTCCTCCCTGGACTCCTGAGGAACCAGCTCTTTGAACTTCCACATAGAATTCCAGGTATTATAGTTATAACGGCTCAAGAAGGCCTGCTGGTTAGCCACCCTAAGTTGTAGGCCGCCAGTCGAATAGATCTTGTGCCTGAATAAATTCAGGCGTCTAGCGTCCTTGGATTTAGGAGCGGGAGCTTGTTGACCATGTCTTTCCCTCTCATTGATGGACTGTACAACGAGGGAGCACAGTTGGGGGTGAATGTACAAGTACTCATAGTCTTCGGAGGGGACCAAGTACTTCCTCTCCACCCCCTTGGCAGTGGGAGGAATAGACGCCAGAGACTGCCGGATTGTATGGGCATTAGCCTAGATTGTCCTAATAAAGGGCAAGGGGGCATCGGCAGATAAAATGTACACCACCGGATCCTCGACCTCCTCCACCTGGAGGTTCATGTTTTAAAGGTAGTAATTGGAGATATACCAGTCTCCTAGAACTGGAAGGGACCTTGAAAGGTCATCGAGTCCAGCCCCCTGCCTTCACTAGCAGGACCAATTTTTGCCCCAGATCCCTAAGTGGCCTCCTCAAGGATTGAACTCACAACCCTGGGTTTAGCAGGCCAATGCTCAAACCACTGAGCTATCCCTCCCCCCTACAAAGCAAGTCTTGGTGCGCACGGAGGTCTATAGGTGGTGGGCCAGAGGAGGATGTGCCCGCCACCGCCTCGTCAGGGGAGGATGAGGAGGATGCGCCCAGGGCTAATGGGTCCTGGGGCAAGTCCTCCGGGTGCGGGGGTCCTGCCCTAGGTCCTCTGTGCTAGGGGCATGGGCCTGAGCTGAGGGTAGGGCCGTCACCTCTGAGCCCCCTGGTGAGGGGGGAGACTGACAGTGGCCTCCGGGACCCGAGATTCTGAGTGGGCAGAACGAGAAGCTCCCAATGGGACACCTTGGACCTGATGGTATGCCCAAGGGGTCCAAAAGGACCATTGTGGGTGTTCCTGAGCAGGATCCTGACCCTTATCGTGCCATTGGCTAGCTCCGCCTGCTTCTTGGTCATGGACGCAGTAGCCACTCTCCGCTTGGGACAACTTGGAGTTGGGGCGGGAAGGCCAAGGTGGAGCCGATCACTCATGCTGGGTTGCACTGTCATGCGTTGTTGGCCCACGCCGCAGCGACAGAGATCGGCGCTGCGGTCTCGAGCAGTACTGCGATGTGGACTGGGACCAACAGTCGTATCAGTGCCAGGAGGTAGATCTGGACCTCGATGAAGATCTACAGGCGGAGCGGCGCCGGGGACGACTTTGAGGAGACCGGTGCCGGGAGCTGGACCAGTACCAACCGTACCGGGAAGAAGATCTTCTTGAGGCGGCGCGGTGCCGTGAGTATGACCGGCGCCAAGATGGTGATCAGTGCCGGGACTGCGAGCGGTGCCATGGAGGAGACCAGTGCCTGGATCGGGACCGTGACCTGGACTGGGACCAAGATCGGTGCCTACCCTTCTCGCTTTGCGATAGAGGGCGCATCACAGAGGGCTTCCCTATCGATGGAACAGCCCGCACTGATGGTACTGAAGTTTGTGACAGTCCCGGCTCGGTGAGCGCAATCAGGTCGCGAGCTGTGGAGAAAGTCTCCGGGGTGGAAGGCAGGCTGAGCTCGACCATGGTGTACACCGGGGACTCAGCGGTGCTTGCGGCGCCGGAATCAACGGTGCCGGAGTTGGAGCCTTCGGGGGGCAGTACGGCACGGGGCTGCTCCAAGGGGGGCACAGGCAGTGCCGGCAACTGTACAGGAGCAACAGGTTGCTTGTGCTGCTTCTTGGCTCCTGGAGACAGCGAGCGGCGCTCGCCGGTAACGGTGCCGGAGACATCCGGTGCCGGGAGTCTTTGTCGGTCCCAGGTCAATCCAGTGCCGGAGGTGCGCTTCGGACCGATGGCACCAGGTCTCAGCGTGGGGCAGAGGGTGTCGGGCAAAGTGCCGCTGCCATGAGGAGCTGCTTCACACAAAAGTCCCGCTCTTTTTTTGTCCGAGGCTTAAATGCCTTACAAATGCGGCACTTATCTGATTGATGGGATTCCCCCAGGCACTTCAGACAGGAGTCGTGGGGGTCTCCCGCAGGCATCGGCAGGCCGAGCAGGGTTTGAAGCCTGGATACCTAGGCATGGGCCCAGTACCGGGAAGGGGAGAAGCCCCTTACCTCCAATTACTATATACACTAACTACAAAACTACTATTAACTACAACTAGAAACTACTAACAACTACACTATAACTACTATCTAGAGGTATAAACAAGCAAAGAGCTAGGGGAGTGGAGATCAGCTATGCCACGCTCCACAGTTTCAACGACCGTCCCGGGCGGTAAGAAGGAACTGAGGGGGCGTGGGTCGGCAGGGGCATATATCCAGCGCCATAAGGGTGCCACTCCAGGGGGCACCTCAGCCGACCCACCGAGTGTTGCTAGGGTAAAAATCCGATGATCGTGCATGCGGCGCGCGCACACCTAATTGGAATCAATATGAGCAAGTACTCGAAGAAGAATGATTGCTCACTTTATAGCCGTTTTGTAAAGGTTTAAAAGCAACCCCACACACACATCTGTGCCATCCCTTCCTGCCTGGGAGAGGGGCATGGCTGAATGCAACAGCCACCCATAGGGATGTGGGACCACCTCTCCACATGGCAGCCAAGCTCCAGTGTCCACCTTTACATTACCTGCTTAATTCAGCTGCTCTGGGTTTGGTTCCCACTATGGCCTCATGAGCCAGTATCACTGCCTAAGGCTGGGGCCATAGTGCCATGCAGTTATCAAGTGGGAAGTGTTATCAGTATCTGTTTAAAATGAGATTAACCATTTTGCTGCCTTTCTTATCCTATTTACTCTTCCCTGTTTCTAATGGGTGTGGCTTGAGAGTGGACAGTCCCATTTCACTTTTAAATGGTCTTACAGAAGGCTCATGCTAGAGTAAAGGTTATAAAACAGTTTCATCCCAAGCCCCCTGTTTACACCTGTACACAGCTCCCTTGTACATTTCCAGACATACTTGCTGGCATAACAGGGACAGGAGGAAGTGGGAGCTAAAATTACTTGCTGTGATTTTTGGAGGTCTCCATAGTTTTGCTGCATTCTACAATATCTGCAAATAGCTTTCATTTAAAAAAAAATAAGTTTCTCTCTCTTTCAGTTGCCAAGATACAGCCATCACAATGTAAACAGATGTGCTGCTGCCCTGTTAACCCAGCCTTGCTGAAAACTGTCTCCAGCCAAACAATAGCAGCAAAGAAGGTGTGAATTCACCCCCCTCACCCCATTCACCTCAGTGAGGAGTGAACTTTGCCCCTACCCCATTCACCTCACTGAGGTGTGAATTTCAGTGTCCATTTTGGGCCCTTAAAATGCTAATGTTGAGCACAAATTATATTTTCTTTTAGTTTAAAAAAAAAAAAGAGAGAGAGAGAAAATAAATGCAAAAACCACTTAATGCAACGTTGAGGTTGCACAGTTTAATTTTTATGTTTCCTCTCTAAGCTCCTGCACAATGTTAATCCAGCTACACTGCACATCTGTGTTTTATGCTACATATGGAAAGTAGCATTTATAGGTAAAATGGCTAAGTTAACACTGCTCCAGGAACCTTGCTTTTGCTGATTATATTTTAACAAAGCTACCTTAATGTTGTATTATTATAGAGTGTTGCAACAAACTGCTTTTTCAGTGCAAAAAAAAGTCATTTCCATATGGTGACTATATCTAGACTTATGTATCCTAGGATTTCCAAAATGCTGTTAAATCTTGATGCCCTTTTCTGAGAGAGGAGGACCCAAACTCACTTAGACCACAATGAAACATCAAATATCTTGCAATCATTTGACAACAAAGAGAAGAGATCTCATTGCCCCAGTGCAGTGCTTTAGAAAACACTTCACAGTAGTCATATTTGGTAGCCAGCAACTGATAGAATAAAATCCACCAGGGTTTGTTGACATCACAAAAGCAGTGCAGAACCTTAATTCTCATAATTGTTTGGTGAACCCATTCTTCTACCACCCCTGCACCTCTGTATGGCAGGGACTTGCACTCCAGCACTGACTTCATGCTAATCGTTCTAAGCAGAATATTTTAAGAGCTTAAAAACAAAGCCCTCTTGTAATTGTATCAAGGGGCCCACAACCCCCACGCCTTGGTCATTGTGCTCAAAGATGTGTAGTAACAGCCCTCAACTGTTGTTGCTTCTTCTTTCAGGATGGTCCCCACATCTGTGGAGCGGCTTCGAGAGGGCCGTGGTATTCTTGAGAAGGTTCTGCGCAGTGGTGCAAAGATATCCCAGAGAGGAGAGCCCTCGCCCACGGGTGACAGTGCTGCTGAGAGAGATCCAGGTAAACAGATGAGCCTTTTGAAGGAGAGCTGCATTTCATATTTAGACAGATGGAACTGACTCTGTTAAGAATAGATTTAGCTGCGGGCTTGGCTCTCAGGTAAGTGGCACCTCCATATTTGACATCACCAGTATCCAATGGGAGCCTTTCCCTGAGCACATTTCCTTGTGAGTCAGACAAGACCGTTAAGTCTGCTTCCGTCACCCTTCAGGCCTAGAAAGCCTTGGAGTTGACTACAGCATTCGATCCCACAACTAGATCACAGATTTTCTCTTTGACCTTGGACAAACCACCCTAAGCCTCAGTTTTCCTGTTCCTGAACGATGGGGATAGTACTGGCATCAGGAGGCTGGTGGAGTTAATTAGCTGTACAGTTCTCTGAAGATACCAAGCACCAAATTTCCTCACAAAAAGTAAGCTGAGAATTATAGACACTTTAAACTCAGGAAACAGATAGTTAAGGTTCCAATCATAGTCTTAATTCTGCCCCTTTATTCCCTGCCGCCTGCCAAGTGAATATCGTGGTCAGTTGTAAAATTCACCTGACCTCTTGCGTATATAATTTTCAACAGTTTGACCTTCAGTTACATGTAGCCATCCTTCCCATCTCTGGGTGTAGGGGAGCCCTCACTGTGTGTCAGGATTCTGGGGCTTGAGGGAATGCAGGAAAGGGGTCCCTGAATGCTCTCACCCTCTGCTTACTAAGACGCCGGGTGGATCTACAAATATAACAAATGACCCTGAGGTGTCAGGATCAACTGAACTGAATTGAGCTCCTTCAACACCACCTTAGTGGTGTACCTACCGTCACCAAGCAAAGGCCTGAGATCAACAGACTCAGGCTGTATCAGAGCAGCGGGGAAATCAAATACCAGCAGCACTGTGATGTTATGGTTGAAATCCTGGCCCAATTGAAGTAAAGGGAGTTTTATCATTGACTGACTTCAAAGGAGCTGAGATTTTACCACAGAAGAGACGATGGTCTTGTGGTTAAAGAACTGGACTTGGACTCGAAAGGTCTGGATTTAATTCCTGGTTCTTGGAACTGGCTTCCAGTATGACCATGGACAAGTCACTTAATCTCTGTGTCTCAGTTCCCCATCTGTAAAATGGAACCTTTACCCTTTCTATTTAGATTTCAGACTTTTTAGGGCAGAGATTCTCTCTTACAATGCCCAGCACAATAGGATTCTGATCTCACTTGAGACCTAGAATAAATTATTGTGGACATTATTAAGCAACTTAGAAATACTGGAGAGAGAGAGCAAACTTTGCCCCTAGTTGCTTATATCTAGAAGCTCATAGAAGAGGCACCCCAGTGGATCTCTCTGTCCATTGGTAGCTTGTGGGAGGGGCTGAATGTCTCAGGTAGCCACGACCCAAGTCATGTGGGGTTTTATAGATCAAATCAACACCTAGATTGCACCTAGAGGTAAGCTGGGAATCAGTGCAGATTCTAGAGAACAAGCATTATGTTCCCTCCAGCTAATGCTAGTTAGCATTCTGCACTAGCTGAAATTTCTAAGTGGTTGTCTTCTGCTCCCACGCAGCTGGAGTAAGTGTCTCCACCTCCCCTTACTGAAGAGCCATGTTCAATCAGCATCATTGTGCTAGTTCTTGTTTTAAAGCAAGTTTTTTGAGTTACAAATGGACACAGGTTTTCAAACAGCTAAATACTCACTATACAAGAAGTGTCCTTAGGGGTGCTCAGCTTCATTATGTGTGCGCGCCTGGTCATTCCTGATCAGAAACATTCATCAGAACTGTCCTTAGGTCCACAGCTGCGCCCTACACATCCTTATGCTCTGGTGTGAGGGTATAAGGGGGTTGGGCTCACTGCCACTCCAGTTCCTTCTCAGCTGCCTGCAGCTTGAGAGGGAGTGTTGCAGCATCCACTATAGATAACCATGTGGTTTTCTGCTTTATTTTCTTATTTATTCTTATGCTTCTTTCTTAGTAATTTTTTAATATTTAATTTTTCTTTTTAACACAGTTTTGTGGTTTGAGGGGTTTACTCCCTCTTTCCTTTGTTTGCCCAATCTGGGCTTCTGGCTTTGGCCTCAATCCACTACTTCAACTAATTGGTTATGCCCAAAATCCCTGTCGGACCTGTCCCAGGTCTCTTTCCCACAATGAGAGACATTGAATCTGCCTCTGCTGATTTGAAGAGACCCACGTTCCTATGGTCTGCTCACGTTTTAAAAGCAGATTACAAAAACTTGAGGAATGGCTGAAATTGCTGATGGAGCATTCCAGGCCCGCGCGCCCCCCCTCCCCAGCCCCGAACATCAGCTTTGGCTGCTTAAAGAGCTCCAGTGACTGTCTGCTGCAGTAAGCAGAAACCCTGGGGCCCATCAGAACCATCCAGACCTTTTACAAAAAATTCTCCAGAATAAGAATCTAAGAGAACCGCAGAATTGTAGGACTGGAAGGGACCTTGAGAGGTCATCTAGTCCAGTCCCCTGCACTCATGGCAGGACTAAGTATTATCTAGACCATCCCTGACAGGTGTTTGTCTAACCTGCTCTTGAAAACCTCCAGCGATGGAGATTCCACAGTCTCCCTAGGCAATTTTCTCCAGTGTTTAACCACCTTGACAGGAAGTTTTTCCTAATGTCCAACCTACTGCAATTTAAGTCCATTGCTTCTTGTCCTAGCCTCAGAGGTTAAAGAGAGCAGTTTTTCTCCCTCCTCCTTGTAACAACCTTTTATGTACTTGAAAACTGTTATCACCCCCCTCACTCTTCTCTTCTCCAGACTAAACAAACCCAATTTTTTCAATCTTCCCTCATAGGTCATATTTTCAAGACCTTTAATCATTTTTGTTGCTCTTTTCTGGACTTTCTCCAATTTGTCCTCGTCTTTCCTGAAATGTGGCGCCCAGAACTGGACATAATACTCCAGCTGAGGCCTAATCTTGTGTCTTGCTTACAACACTCCTGCTAATACAGCCCAGAATGATGTTTGCTTTTTTTTTGCAATAGTGTTACACTGTTGACTCATATTTATCTTGTGATCCATTATGACCCCCAGAACCCTTTCCACTGTACTCCCTCCTTGAAAGTCATTTCCCATTTTGTATGTGTGCAACAAATTGTTCCTTCCTAAGTGGGAGTACTTTGCTGAATTCCATCCTATTTACTTCAGACCATTTCTCCAGTGTGTCCAAATCATTTTGAATTTTAATCCTATCCTCCAAAGCACTTACAACCCCTCCCAGCTTGGTATCGTCCACAAACTTTAGACGTGCGCTCTCTGTGCCATTATCTAACACATTGATGAAGATACTGACCAGAACATAGGAAAGTCAACCTCTTGGTCTGTGTCTTGTGTCCCGGCACTGGTACTGCTGTGGCTTCCACCTTCTCCAATATTAAGAACCTGACATCAGTTTAAAAGGCCATGCCATGTACCAAGAAGTCATCTGTTAAACAACATAGAGTGGTATCGCTGTTAGCACCAGACTCAGTACCTTTGAAGAATAAAAACTCTTCTAAAACCAAGCCAGAATCATCACTGGTACTGTCTTCTGCAACCAATCGAGGAAAATGCCCAGACCACACTTCTGTACTGTCTCCAATACCCCTACATGTACTGACTCCTGAGGTTTCCTATCCAGAGTCCCTCGTACTGTCCAGGCTCCTTTTGCAGAAGGACCTTCAAATTCTGAGTCTCCATTGCTGAGAGGTACTGAGACACATTCCCCACCAGTACTGACTTATCTCCCAGAGTCAACTTACCCTCTGGTCTTATCTACAATGCTGACTTGTCCTCCAGTACCGATGCAGTCACCAGGCCCATACAGGCATTTTGAGGTTACTAAGAGGCATTTTCAGCCAGTACCAACATATCCTCTTGTGGAATTATTTTACCAGCCAGTGAAGTCTCAGCTTCCATACCATTTTAGCAGCCCCTTCCCACAAGGATCATCTCTACATATGCCTCCCTGCTAGGCTGGGGTGTGCACTTCCAAGGCTTCACAGCGTAGATCAGAGTGGCCCCACAGGAGGCAATCCTCCATATCAGCATACTGGAACTCAGGATAGTGTTATGCTTGCCAGCAGTTCCTTTCCCATGTCAGGGACCACCCAACCAGAATAATGATGGACAACAGAAAAGCAATATATTATCTCAGTTGACAAGGAGTCGCAAGATCCCAGTTGTTATGCACTGAATCCATAAGACTGTGGAACTGGTGCATATCACATCACATACAGATCTCAGTGGTTTACCTACCAGGACTGCAGAATACAGTGGCAGACTCCCTCTGCCTCAGCCACAAGTGGGAGGTGAATGATATGGTATGCCGAAGGACACATCTTACCTGGGGCCATCTGGAGATAGGTCTGTCCATGACACCATCCAATGCAAAGTGCAGATGATTCTGTTCAGGAGGCGAGGGGGCACAGTGGCCACTTGATGGGAGGTGCCCTAGTCATCTTTTGACCCCAGGTGTCTCTACATGATCATCTCCCAACACCATCACTACTCAAGGTCCTGATCAAATGGAAACAGGAGAAATTAGTAGCCCTCCACATTGCAGCATCATGACCAAGGCAGGTATGGTTTCCAGAGCTTGTTTGCGTGTCTCAGCAACTGCCTCCACCTTCCCCTGACAGTAGAGTTCTTCACCAAGGAGTTGGGATTGCTCCCTTCCTCCCCCAACCTTCCCCTCAAGGCATGACTACTAGATGGCTCTCTGGTATAGAACAAGACTGCTCTCCAGAGGGACAAACAGTGCTGCTCCACAATGGAGAACCTAGCTTTAGCAGTGGAAACATTTTCATGTTTGGTGCAGCCACCAATCTATGCTTCCTGTTGAGTCTTGTCTGACACACATTCTTCATTATCTGCTAAAAAATTTTAAAAAAGGATTATAGCTGAGCTCAGTTACAGTTAGTTTGGCAGCTATCACAACTTTTCACCCCCTAGTGAGGGGTTTTCAGTCTTCACCCATCCAGTGACTGACATTTATTAAAGGCCTGTTCATCCATTTTCCTCCTCTCAAAGAACCTACTCTACAGTCGGACCTCATCTTAGTCCCTAATGTGCTGCGGAAACCTCCATTAGAACCTATGGGGAGCTGTCCCCCTCCAAGGGTGACAGCTCATTCCACCAGGCCTCATCTACCTTGTAGCCCTACTAAAAACATATGCATCTCAGACATCTTCAAGACAGTCACCTGGTCTTTGGCACGCCCTTTCCAGCGCTATACTCTCATACCTGCTTTCAGGGCCAACACTGTCTTTGGTGATTCTGTTCTATACTCTCTACTCAATCAGCCTCTTTAGCACCGTTCTCCATAATTGAGGTACTGCTCAGGAATCACCTCATGTGGACAACTTTTATAGGGACTCTACTTGAAGAAGGAGAGGTTACTTACCTTCTAAAGTAACTGGAGTTCTTCGAGATGTGGGTTTTCCACTGCCCGCCCTCTGTTCCCTCTGCCTTGGAGTTTTCTCAGTGTTCTTTTCCAGTTAAGAAAGAACTAGAGTGGCAGCAGGTCCATGCGCTCACCCCGGAGCATGACAGCGTGTTGGTCACAGGCTCTGACCTGCAGATGCTGCTGCTGAAAATCTCTCATCAAGAGGGCATGGGCATGTTCTCGTGTGGAGCACCCACAGGGACGTACTTCTCAAAGAATTCCAATTACTGTACAAGGTAAGTAACCTCCTTTTTTTCGGCTTTCATAACTCAGAAAAGTCTCCTCTGATTAGCTTTAAATTTGCAAAGAAATTCTCCTCTGGCTGGAGTTTTATTAATGCATGCAGCACTCTCAGCCTGCATGGCACTTTACAGACATAAAGCGACAGCTCCTAGCGCTGAGGGCCTTGCATCTAAATTTGACATGTCAGAGCAGAGGATGACTATAAATGGGGAGAGCATTAGAACGTGGGTTTTAGCTCTTGGTCTTATAAAGTCTTTTTTAAATGTTTGGTCTTTAATTTTAAAATTAGGAACAATCTCTGGCATGACTGTTGGGTGACGGTTAACAATGGAAGGGTTTGGAAGGAAGTGATGCATGCGATATTGCCACACAGAAGAGTGGAGGGAAGGAGGTCAGATTAAGACTTAGAATGGAAACCTGTTATCCTTACTGCTGATCTGCAGTGTCTTATTGTTCTTCATGTATGGCAGTGTGGAGCCCACTGTTGCTGCATGTGCGCCTCATGCACGTGACAGCTGATTTTTGTCAAAAACCGGGTGCTTTGGGGCCACGTTTGCTGCCTATGCCACCTCCCGCCTCTTTACCTGGCTCCTTAGTCATTACAATGCTCCAGGAAAAATCTAAATCAAACAAGAGAACCCCTAAGGACAAAGACCCAAAACAGCTTAACCTGCTCTGGAGAAAATCTTACTCCTCTGCCTCTTTATAACTTCAAGTGGCAAACTGCCCAGCATTCCTGGCCAAAAATGACTTTGAGCTGGGGTAACATTGACATCTTCTCTCTCAAAATATGGGCAGTAATCAAGAAAGGCCAGTTGGTAGCAGACAACTTTACAGGCAGGATTGGACGTCTCCGATGCTGCAGCCAGATCTATGGACATGATGGTGACTGTGCACAGAGCATTCTGGCTCCAAGCATCAGGCATCGCTAGGGAGGTATGGGCCATGATCAAGGATGCCCTTTGAGGGCACAGACTCAAAGCCCACCTGGGAATTTGCACACCAGCCCCATATCACAAGCCTTACCACCCTTAACCCAATAGGCACCATCCTGTCACTCCAAGCAACCCAAGTACCGTTCCATGAAGAAGCCAAGATACAATAGAAGTTGTCAGCTTCTGCCTCAATGACATGCCACACTAGTTCCAGGCCAGAGAGCACCCCTTTGGAAGCTAGCTCGCCCCGTGCCACCGAGCATGGTCAGCAATGACATCAGACAGATGGGTGCTAGAGATCATCTCCTCCTCCAATTGCACTGCCTAATTCAGAGGAACAGGCTTCTGCTCTGAGTGTTTCCTTATTCAGAAGAGGGCTCCATCTTATCCTAGAGCAGAGGAGACTCAACTAATGCATATGCCATCTCAGGTTTAGGATGGTAATGCTCATATCCACCATTCCATCTCTCTAGGATTTAGACTAGTTCTTGGCTCTTGACTTGCAGGATGCATACATCCACCTCACACACAGGAAGTATCTGAGATTCATACTGGGAGCCAATCATTGCCTATGCAGGTGTCACATTCTGGGGTGCAATCCAGACCAGTGAGAAGTTGTCACTGCCTGCCCCTTAGCCCTGAGTGCCTCACAGTGCTTTGCTGTTGTGGCTTCCAGCCAGGGCTACTCACAACTAACCTACCAGCATGCAGGTCACACCCTGAGTGTCTGTGTGCTAGACAGTCCTGGTTCAGCAGCTCTGACCCCAGCAGCCTGTCAGCAGAACACTTTGGCTTCCACCAGCTTTGGTAACCACTAGCAGGGTGACCCCAACACACTCCCAGCCCTGAATTTTCCCAGAAACCTGTGTTGTGCACTGTCCATCTCTCTCCTTAAAGTGTAAACCTCAGTTAAACTAGCAAGTTGTATATAAATCCTATTCCAGCTACACCACTGTCACATTCTGGGGTGCAGTCCAGACCAGGGAGGGTCTGTCACCACACTGGGAGCTGGAAATGCAAAGCATTGTGAGGCACTCAAGGCTAAGGGACAGGTGGTGACCCAACCTCTCCCTGGTCTAGATTGCACCCCAGAATGTGACAACAGAGTACTGCCCCTTGGCCTCTCCACAGCACAGGTTGTAGTCACAAAAAGCCTGGCAATGGTGGCAGCAGCTTAGGGAATTGATGTGCACTTGTGTATGAACTATTGGCTGATAATGGGCAAGTCCCAGCAGGAGACAGCAGCAGCCCTGGAGTAAATTCTCATGAAAGCTCCTTCACTGGAGGTTTTCAAAGGAGGCTGGAGCCACCTGTCTTGGTTGGTTTAACACAACAAATCCTGCATCTTGGCAGGGGGTTAGGCTAGATGACCCTTGCAGTCCCTGCTAACCCTGTGGTTCTATGAAATGCTCTCTGTGCTCTCCTGGTGAGGACTCTGCGAACTACGAAGCTGGGAATGGGTGACAGGGGATGGATCACTTGATAATTACCTGTTCTGTTCATTCCCTCTGAGTCACCTGGCATTGGGCCACTGTCGGAAGACAGGATTCTGGGCTAGATGGACCTTTGGTCTGACCCAGTATGGCCGTTCTTATGTTCTTATGATAAATCATCTGTCACCATCACAGACAATAGAGTTTTAGGAGCCGTGATTGACTCTTGATCACAGAGAGCTCACCTGCAAGAGGCCAGGTTTCAGACACTGGCAAGGGACTGTGACAGACCCAGACCAGTGGGGTACAGGAGTCCGGTAGAGGGCAAATATACTGGTCACTGGATGAGTAGTTTTCTGTTCCCTGAGTGACCAGAGCAGGGGCTGCACTAGAGTAATCAGGAACCTGCTAGAACCAATTAAGGCAGACAGGCTGATTAGAACACCTGCAGCCAATCAAGGCAGGCTAATCAGGTCACCTGGGTTTAAAAAGGAGCTCACTCCAGTCAGGTGGGGAGGAGCCAGAGGAGAGGAAGTGCGTGTGAGGAGCTTGGAGCAAGAGGCACAAGGAGCTGAGAGTGAGAGGGTGTAGCTGCTGGAGGACTAAGGAGTACAAGCGTTATCAGACACCAGGAGGAAGGTCCTGTGGTGAGGATAAAGAAGGTGTTTGGAGGAGGCCATGGGGAAGTAGCCCAGGGAGTTGTAGCTGTTGCACAACTGTACCCGGAGGCACTCTAGACAGCTGCAATCCACAGGGCCCTGGGCTGGAACCCGGAGTAGAGGGCGGGCCCGGGTTCCCCCCAAATCTCCCAACTCCTGATCAGACACAGGAGGAGCTGACCCAGACTGTGGGGAAGATCACTGAGGTGAGCAAATCTGCCAATAAGCGCAGGACCCACCAAGGTAGAGGAGGAACTTTGTCACAGGACCTGTGATTGAACTCAGCAACAACAGTATGTTCCTGTCTGAGGCTGCTCAGCTGCATGTCAGCATGCATGTATGTGACACTCCCATGATAGATCTGTTCACCACCAAGTGCCCATAATTCAGCTCCAGAGGAAGCATGAGTCCAAGCTCCTTACCAATTGCTTGCCTGCTACAGTGGGCTTCAAACTTCCTGTATGGCTTTACCCCAATCTCCCTGATCTCCATAGACAGCACAAGGCCGCACTGCTCCTAATAGCTTCCTACTGGCCTAGGCACATCTCCATCCATCTCCCAATCTACTCAGACATGATATCCCAGCACAGTGGCCCAATATTTCACTTTGACCCACACTAGTTGCATCTGACCTGAAAGTTGGCTGGCTGCACACCACTGGCAGACTTTTCTCAATAAGAAATCCTCATACAGTGCAGGAAGCAGTCTGTTGGGAAGACCTACTCCTTCAAGTGGAAATGGTTCTCCACATGGAAAATCCAGCATCATCTGGAACCCATTGAGGCTCCGGTACCCCAGATTCTTGACTGTATGCTGCACCTGAAACAGGTTGGCTTGGCATTTAATTCAGTCAGAGTCCACTTTCCAAACAGTATTAGTGTGTCATGCTCCAATACAGTCGTACTCAGTCTTGTCACATCTTACATTATTGAGATTCTGCAAGGGCCTGCTGCATACTTACTTATTTGGCAGAGACCTGACTCCTACATGGGATCTCAGCATACTCCTCCCAAAGTTCATGGAGCCTCCATTCACGCCACTATCAGAGTGTTCGATAAATCGTCATACACCTAAAGTAGTCTTCCTGGTAGCTATCACAGCACAGTGTGTCCACTAGCTCCATGCCCTCCTGGCCAGACCTCTTTACACTTCTTTCTCAGGGACAAGCTGGTTGTGAGAAGTGACGTTTCTTGCCTGTTTCCAGTGTCTTGCTCTCTTACCTGGACAGGACCAAATGCTTCCTCATCTCTTTGTGGCTATATCTGGCTTGTTGAAAAGCAGCCATCTCATCACAAGAGAATTTAAGTGGATCATAGAAATGTAGGGCTGGAAGGGATTTTGAGAGGTCATCAAGTCCAACCCCCTTCACTGAGGCAGGACTACACCATCTCTGACAGGTGTTTGTCCAACCTGTTCTTTAAAACCTACAGCTACAGGAATTCCACAGCCTCCCTCAGGAGCTTATTCCAGAGGTTCACTACTCTGTATAGTTAGAAAGCTTTTCTTGTCTCTAACCTGCATCTCCCTTTCAGCAGATTATAAGCCCAATACTTCTTGTAATACCTTTTGTTGTCATGGAGAGCTGTTGATCACTCCTCTTTATAACAGCTCCTAACATATTTGAAGACTTATCAGGTCCCTCCTCAGTCGTCTTTTCTCAAGACTAAATGTGCCCAGTTTTTTATCCTTTCCTTATAGGACAGGTTTTCTAAACCTTTTATCGTTCTTTTTTTTTTTGCTCTCCTCTGGACTCTCACCAATTTGTCCACATCTTTCCTAAAGTGCCAGAATTGGGCACAGCCCTCCAGCTGAGGCCTTGCTAGTGCCAAATAGGGTAGGACAATTGCTTCCTGCGTCTTACATACAACACTGCTCCAGTTAACGTGCTCCAGAATATTAGCTTTTTCACAACTGCAGCACATTGTTGACTCATTCAATTTGTGATCCACTATAACTCCCAGGTACTTTTCAGCTGTATTACTGCCTAGCCAGGTCGCCCTCATTTTGTAATTGTGCATGTGATTTTCCCCCCCCCCCCTTCCTAAGTGAAGTACAGAATCATCGAATCTCAGGGTTGGAAGGGACCTCAGGAGGTATCTAGTCCCACCCCCTGCTCAAAGCAGGACTAACCCCAACAAAATCATCCCAGCCAGGGCTTTGTCAAGCTGGGCCTTAAAAACCTCTAAGGAAGGAGATTCCACCACCTCCCTAGGTAACCCATTCCAGTGCTTCACCACCCTCCTAGTGAAAAAGTTTTTCCTAATATCGAACCTGAACCTCCCCCACTGCAACTTGAGACCATTACTCCTTGTTCTGTCATCTGCTACCACTGAGAACAGTCTAGATCCATCCTCTTTGGAACCCTCTTTCAGGTAGTTGAAAGCAGCTATCAAATCCCCCCTTATTCTTCTCTTCTGCAGACAATCCCAGTTCCCTCAGCCTCTCCTGATAAGTCATGTGCTCCAGCCCCCCAGTCATTTTTGTTGCCCTCCTCTGGACTCTTTCCAATTTTTCCACATCCTTCTTCTAGTGTGGGGCCCAAAACTGGACACAGTACTCCAGATGAGGCCTCACCAATGTCGAATAGATGGGAATGATCATGTCCCTCTATCTGTTGGCAATGCCCCTACTTATACAGCCCAAAATGCCTTTAGCTTTCTTGGCAACAAGGGCACACTGCCGACTCATATCCAGCTTCTCATTCACTGTAACCCCTAGGTCCTTTTCTGCAGAACTGCTTCCTAGCCATTCGGTCTCTAGTCTGTAACAGTGAATGGGATTCTTCCATCCTAAGTGCAGGACTCTGCACTTGTCCCTGTCGAACCTCATCAGATTTCTTTTGGCCCAATCCTCTAAATAAAAATATATGGAGATGTACCTATCTCATAGAACTGGAAGGAACCCTGAAAGGTCATTGAGTCCAGCCCCCTGCCTTCACTAGCAGGACCAACTACTGATTTTTGACCCAGATCCCTAAGTGGCCCCCTCAAGGATTGAACTCACAACGCTGGGTTTAACAGGCCAGTGCTCAAACCACTGAGCTTTCCCTCCCCCCTAATCTGTCTAGGTCCCTCTGTATCCTATCCCTACCCTCCAGTGTATCTAGCACTCCTCCCAGTTTAGTGTCACCTGCAAACTTGCTGAGGGTGCAGTCCACGCCATCCTCCAGATCATTGAAGTACTTTGCACTTGTCTTTATTGAGTTTAATCTTCTTGGATTCAGACCAATTCTCTAATTCAGTGTTTCCCAAACTTGTTCTGCTGCTTGTGCAGGGAAAGCCCCTGGCAGGCTGGGCCGGTTTGTGTACCTGCCACGTCCTCAGGTTCGGCCAATCACAGCTCCCAGTGGCCGTGGTTCGCTGCTCCAGGCCAATGGGAGCTGCTGGAAGCGGCGCACCACTTTCTGCAGCTCCCATTGGCTGGGAACGGCAAACTACGGCCACTGAGAGCTGAGGGGCTCCGTGCCTGTGAATGCTCCAGGTAAACAAAACGATAGTGTATTAGATATTCAATTCAATGATTCCATATAGTTTAAAATCATCAAATTTTGGTGTAGATCCATTTATAAGCCAACCCCCGCTCATAGACTCATAGACTTTAAGGTCAGAAGGGACCGTTATGATCATCTAGTCTGACCTCCTGCACAATGCAGGCCACAGAATCCCACCCATTCACTTCTATAACAAACCCCTGGCCTATGTCTGAGTTATCGAAGTCCCCAAATTGCGGTTTGAAGACCTCAAGCTGCAGAGAATCCTCCAGAAAGTGACCCGTGCCCCATGCTGCAAAGGAAGGCAAAAAACCTCCAGGGCCTCTGCCAATCTGCCCTGGAGGAAAATTCCTTCCCGACCCCAAATATGGTGATCAGTCAAACCCTGAACATGTGGGCAAGACTCACCAGCCAGCACCCAGGAAAGAATTCTCTGTAGTAACTCAGATCCCACGCATCTAACATCCCATCACAGACCACTGGGCATACTTACCTGCTGATAATCAAAGATCAATTGCCAAAATAATTTCCAAAATTAGGCCATCCCATCATACCATCCCCTCCATAAATTTATCAAGCTTAGTCTTAAAGCCAGATATGTCATTTGCCCCCACTACTCCCCTTGGAAGGCTGTTCCAGAACTTCACTCCTCTAATGGTTAGAAACCTTCATCTAATTTCCAGTCTAAACTTCCTAGTGTCCAGTTTATATCCATTTGTTCTTGTGTACACATTGTTACTAAGCTTAAATAATTCCTCTCCCTCCCTAATATTAATCCCTCTGATATATTTATAAAGAGCAATCATAGCCCCCCTCAACCTTCTTTTGGTTAGGCTAAACAAGCCACGCTCTTTCAGTCTCCTTTCATAAGACAAGTTTTCCATTCCTCGGATCATCCTAGTAGCCCGTCTCTGAACCTGTTCCAGTTTGAATTCATCCTTCTTAAACGTGGGAGACCAGAACTGCACACAGTATTCCAGATGAGGTCTCACCAGTGCCTTGTATAACGGTACTAACACCTCCTTATCTTTGCTGGAAATACCTCGCCTGATGCATCCTAAAACCGCATTAGCTTTTTTTACAGCCATATCACATTGGCAGCTCATAGTCATCCTGTGATCAACCAATACTCCGAGGTCCTTCTCCTCCTCTGTTACTTCCAACTGATGCGTCCCCAATTTATAACTAAAATTCTTGTTATTAATCCCTAAATGCATGACCTTGCACTTTTCACTATTAAATTTCATTCTATTACTATTACTCCAGTTTCCAAGGACATCCAGATCTTCCTGTATGATATCCCGGTCCTTCTCTGTGTTAGCAATACCTCCCAGCTTTGTGTCATCCGCAAACTTTATTAGCACATTCCCACTTTTTGTGCCAAGGTCAGTAATAAAAAGATTAAATAAAATTGGTCTCAAAACTGATCCCTGAGGAACTCCACTAGTAACCTCCTTCCAGCCTGACAGTTCACCTTTCAGTATGACCCGTTGTAGTCTCCCCTTTAACCAGTTCTTTATCCACCTTTCAATTTTCATATTTATCCCCATCTTTTCCAATTTAACTAATAATTCCCCATGTGGAACCGTGTCAAATGCCTTACTGAAATCGAGGTAAATTAGATCCACTGCATTTCCTTTGTCTAAAAAATCTGTTTCCTTCTCAAAGAAGGAGATCAGGTTGGTTTGGCACGATCTACCTTTTGTGAAACCATGTTGTATTTTGTCCCAATTACCATTGACCTCAATGTCCTTAACTACCCTCTCCTTCAAAATTTTTTCTAAGACCTTACATACTACAGATGTCAAACTAACAGGCCTGTAGTTACTCGGATCACTTTTTTTTCCTTTCTTAAAAATAGGAACTTTTTGATGCATCACTTTTTTACCAAAAATATTCAGCTTATGAATAAGTATATACGGTACTTAAATAATCTCTTCTTACTGCTCTTTATACTCTTGCTAGTGTAACTCATTTTGTGCCTTGGCCGTTCTGATTTTGGCCCTGCACACTTGTGTTTTTCTTTTTACTCCTCCTTAGCAAGTTGTTCATGTTTCTGCTTCTTGTAGGATTCCTTTTTGATTGTCGGGTCATACTGGCCTCTGAATAGTCTTCCTACCCTTTCCTTTACATCAGGACAGCTTGTAATTGTGTGTTTAATATTGTCTCTTTGAGGAACTGCCAGCTGCCCTGAACTCCTTTATTCCTTTGATTTTCCCCATGAGCCCTGACCTACCAGTTCTCTGAGTTTGTTAAAGTCTGTTTTTCGAAGTCCGTTCTTTCTTTCCTTAAAATAACTAAACCTGTCATTTCATGATCACATTCACCCAAATTGCCTTCCACCTTCAAATTGGCAATCAATTTCTCTGTTGATCAGAATCAAGTGAAATGGCTGTCCCCCTGGTTATTTCTTCCACCTTCTGCAATGGGAAGTTGTACCCAATACAGTCCAATAACTTACTGGAAATTTTGTGTTTTGCCATATTACTTTTCCAACAGATGTCTGTGTAGTTGGTCCCTAATTACTACCAACTCTTGTGTTTTGGATATTTCTCAGGTTTGTTCTAGAAATGCCTCATCCCCCTCCGGTCTGTGATTTGCCTATAGTAGAGCCCTTGCCACGACATCATCCCTATTTTCCCCTTTTTATCTTTACCCAGAATCTTTCAACCAGTCTGCCTCTCATCTCCTTCTAGACATCAGAACAAGTCTGTATATTGTTGATACATAATGCAACACCTCCTCCCTTTTAATCTTGCCTCTTTTTCATAAACAATCTATATCCCTCCATGCCAATATTCCAGTATGAGACTTGTCCCACCAAGTGTCTGTGGTGCTAATTGTCATAATTTATCTTATCTACTAATACTTCCAGTTCTTCCTGTTTATTCTCCACACTCCTTGCACTTGTGTAAAGACATCTAAGATGTTGAGCGGATTCCCACACTGTCTGTTGCTCCTATGACCTTATTTTAATTTTCCATGTCTTCCCCAACACAGCAACATCTAGTCTTCTGTTAAGATTGCCTTTTTTATGCTTACCTGTGGGCTTTTGTCACCTGGCCTCTTTGAACCTTGTTTAAAGCCCTCCTTGCTAGGTTGGCAAGTCAGTGCATGAAAATGTTCTTTCGCTTCTTGGTCAGGTGAACCCTGTCTCTTCCCAGCAGACCTCCTTCCCAGAACAGCACCCAGTGGTCAAGGAAGTCAAGGCCCACCTTCTGACATCATCTGTGCATCCATCCATTCAGCTCCAGGATGTGCACGTCCCTGCCTGGGACCTTACCCTCAACCAGGAGGACAGACACCACCACCACCACCTGCACGCCCCTGTAGTCACTGCTGATCTGCCCAGGGTCAGACCTGGCAGTATTCGTGCCCACATGGATGAGCAGCATGGACTAGTGGCCAGAAGGATGGAGGAGCCTCAGCAACCTTTCAGAGATTGCAGTATGTCCACTTGGCATCGATTGGCTACTGAGCCTTTCCCTTCAAATGTCAGGGCATGCTCCACCCCAAGGAAGAGGCAGGGTCTTCCACCTGCTTCAGAAACTTGCCAGTGTGTGAGATCTGTAAAGCTGTGCTGTGGAGCACCCCACTCTGTTTTGTCAAGCATGACGCCTTGGATACCATGGCTAGTCTGATGCCAGGTTCAGAAGAGCAGTATTCCAACTGGTATTTGACTGACGTGGCTGGCACGCCTCCGTGCCACTGCCTAGAGGGGATACTGTTTGCCAGTCACCTCCAGGGGGATCCGCTTCAACACTTACTCGAAGACCAGTTACTTCCCCCACAGTAACTGTGGTTTTGCAGGATGTTGTAGTCCCTATAGATCCCACAGCCTACCTTCCAGACCCAACATTTCGGAGTCCTCAGCTTCACGGCTGTAACGATACTGCCTCTGGCAGAACACATCTGAGAGTATCAATTCAGGACAAATTGCCCGGAGCAGGGCAGTTACAGCCCAAAGCTGGAGTTCCTTTACTATTAAGGCACCAAACCAGCCAAACAGAGAGGACTTCGGTCTCACCCCACTAGCCAACCATAAGTCACACAAGCAATTCCCTTAAACACTCCAGTTTCCCAGTATCACCACCAGTGCCTCTTGTTATGGGGACAAATGGTTATGAATACCAATATCCCAGTAAAAGGAAAAAGATTCTCCCGATCCCAAAGGACCAAGCCCCAGTCCCAGGTCAATATATAAGTCAGATCTTACCCACAAATCACGCTGTTGTCAATCCTTTAGAATCTAAAATCTAAAGGTTTATTCATAAAAAGAAAGAAATATAGATGAGAGCTAGAATTGGTTAAATGGAATCAAGTACATACAGTAATGGCAAAGTTATTGGTTGAGGCTTGTAGCAGTGATGGAATAAACTGCAGGTTCAAATCAAGTCTCTGGAGTCCACAGCTGGGATGGGTCATTCAGTCCTTTGTTCAGAGTTTCAGTTTGTAGCAAAGTTCCTCCAGAGGTCAGAAACAGGATTGATGACAAAATGGAGGGGTTTCCAGGGCCTTTTATATTCTCTGCCCTGTGGAAGGACACCCCTTTGTTCTTACTGTGGAACATCACAGCAGGAAGATGGAGTTTGGAGTCACATGGGCAAGTCACATGTTCGTGCATGACTCAGTTTGCAGGTGGCAGCCATGGCTCACATGCTACCTTGAACGTTCCCAGGAAGACTTATGTGGATTGGAGTCTCCCAAGGTCCATTGTCAGTTAAATGTTTCTTGACTGGGCACTTAATTTGCAAATTCCTTTCTTAAGAAGCTGACCAAATGCTTCACTAATGCTATTTAGGGTATGTCTACACTACCCACGTTACAGCGTGGCTGCAGCAGCGTTGTGACGTGGGCAGTATAGACACACTTTATCGCCAGGGGAGAGCTCTCATGGCGATTTTAAAAAAACAAAACACCCCTAATGAGCGGTGGTAGCTCCCAGCAATAAAACTCTGTCTATACTGGCGCTTTTCAGCGCTAAAACTTTTGTTGCTTGGGGTATTTTTTCACACCCCTGAACGACAAAAGCTTTAGCACTGGAAGTGGCAGTATGGACAGCCTTTGAATCAAACACATTGAGGTACAAGTACATAGCCAATATTTATAACTTCAACTACAAAAATGATACACACATATAGATATCATAATCATAACCTTTTTATAGACACCTCACACAACAACCTTTGTACAATATTTGCAGCAAATATATAACAGTGGTTGCAACAATGATCGATATGGTCACAGTTTATGTCAATACCATAACAACGGGTTTGAACTGTGAGGGAACTGAAGGAGGGTTGTGGCTGTCCCACCCTTCATGCAGAAGCACGAGGAGGCTCAGAGCACAGGCTGGTGGCTCTTGTGGGGTGTTGGGATTCTCCAGATTGCCGTTACTTAATTTCTTTTGGCTTCTGAGGGCCCAATGACTTGAGGTGCTGGGTGGTGCTCTTGCCTTACCTGCAGCAGGACTGTGGAACAAGATAACGAGTGCACACAGATGAGCTTAGGAGAGATCAGTTGTGGCCCTGGTCCAGGAAGTGAAGTTTAAGGCTTGACTGTGCTATGCCTTCTAGGTACTGCTGATGGAGATACCCCAGAAGTTCTCAGTTCTGCACTCAAAGGACCAGCAGTTTACAGCCCTTCTAGATACAGCTACCAGGTAAGATCCATCATTGATTTCTAGTCACAGGCAAGCATCAGAACCTGCAGTTTATTGTCAGCAACTGATCAGGTTGCTTGAACAGCAAACAGTGTTGCTAAGTGGGGGTTAGAGAGAGGAGGAAATATTTGTGCTCTGACACTTTTTCTCTCCCTCCCCCAACCTTCTCCAGCTCCTGCAGGCTGACAGTCCCCGAGCAGAGTCCCAGGCTCTCCTTCAGCAGAGTTCCTCCCCCTACAGAGGACACTCTACTCCGTCTCCTGGATACAGCTACCGAGCAGCTCCACCAAGAACAGGACACAACCCCGCTCACTGCTCGTCGGAAGCATCCCTTTCGTCCACCTCCTATTCCAGCCCTGCCCATTCAGTTTCCACGGACTCCCCAGCTCTGTTTGCAGGGAATTCTGGGTATTACAGCAGTCAGCAGCACTCTGGAAGTAGCATTAATAGCAGCCTTCTGAAGAAGAGTCACTCTGCTGCTGCCAGTCCAGCACAGCAGGTTGCTGCAGACTTAGTATCCTTGGGGTCGGTTTCTCAGCCCTGCACAGGAGCATCAGGCTCCAGCTCTGCTCCCCAAAGTTCCAGATCGTTGCAGTCAGACTTGCGGACTATCAGCCTGCCTAATTCTGGGCAGCCTGCTCTCCACCAGAGCTCCAGAGGGTCAGGGGTTTCCAGTTCACAGCACTATCCACACCGTGGGGGAGGCAGTGTCCATCAGTATAGACTGCAGCAGCTTCAAGGTCCAGGAGTAAAGACTCAGACAGGACTTTCCTAGGGTTGCCTGGATTCAAAGAGGACCGAATTGCCCATAACTCCTTCCAGCTGCCTCTGGAAGTGGCTTCTGGGCCAATGCTGGGAGCTTGCACCTGATGCTGGGAGTGCAGGGGGTTGGAGGCTGGAGTAAATGAGTGAGACTTGTGAGCAGAGGCAGCCTCTGCCCTGGGAGGAGGATGCAAATTTCTCTGAGGCAGAGACTGTAGCAAAGCTGGGTACATTGTAGAAAAGCGAATGGTTCTAAGTGCAATGACTGTGATGCAGCCTCTGTCTCCTGTCCTTGCCCGTAGCCGTACTCACTTGTGCAGTGAGGACGTCTTTTTAAGTATGAAAACAATTTAAAGAAGAATCTGGGGGAAGTTAAACTCCATTCCCAAAGCTCCCTTGTAGGTCAGGTTCTCAGTGCATCGGGGGGGGGGGGGCGGGGGGGGGCTTTGTTATGATCATTCCAGTCACAACAGACCAGCACATGCACCACCTTTGGGCCTGGGCTGTGACCCCCCACAACCAGACCCATTTCCATTGTGATAGACTCCAAGAACTGGTCAGTTAGCACTGGGACTAGGCGAGAGTGAGGGTGTGTGACTATCGCTGACAGGTGGGTGTCGGGGCTCCGCAGGATGGAACTCAACGGGGGCGGCTCCTGTGAATGTCACTATCGGGGATCTGTGAATGTTTGTCACTAGCTGGGAAACTCTGAATTGGTGTTGTATGTTGCAGTGTATCATCAACAGGAAGGTCTCCATGAACATTGTCACTGTGTGAGACTGGGGGGGTTGAGTAGGGGTGACACTGTGGCGTCACTGCTCTGGGGCTGTCCAAATGAGTCATGTTTGTACTGGGGTCTGTGCGTGGGCTGTGGAGTGTGTCTCCCAGAGTGCATGGTTGGTGGGGACTCCAGGCCTTGGTAAGTTGGGTGCTGTAGGTGTAAAGTATCACACAGAGTGAATCCTCCCACCTAGGGATAGAGTGGCACCAAAGCCAGCCCAAAGGGGGTGTGCTGTCAGTTCAGCTCCATACAATTGCCAGCTTCTTTCTCACTTGTTTACTGTAATATCAGGCGTGTTTTTATTTATCTAATTTTATATTCAGTTATAACCATATTAGGTTAGCTAATATACAACAGGTAGAGTCCCTGGTGCTGCAGTGGGCCTTCTCCTTTTTCTGTTGGACAAGATAATGCTGTGAGTCTGTCTCCCTGTCTTTCAAATGCACAGTCTTCTTCCTTTTGTAGGGCTGTTACAAGTTCTCTAATTCACAATTGAAATCAGGTGTTTGTTCAAGGTAGGGGAGACTTTTAAAATATTAAAACAAAGTAACTTTCTCCAACAGTCTGGCTGAGTGTGTTGGGGATTGAACTTGTCACCTGGAATGCGGGTGTCTCAGTATACTGTATAATATAGGTGTAAACTTCACTCAGTTTAGACCTGGGTGTGTAGTCTCCCATTTCATGCTGTGTGCAGCATGGGGCAGGCAGGCTCTGCCCTGCCTAGTGGCAGCAGTGGATTTGGGGGTTGGGAGCAGCGTGCAGAGGCTCCAGCACCTCCGCATGTGCAGGGTGCAGAAGGGAGGCACCCTGGAAAGCTCTTGGAAAGGTGGGGGCTGCAGCTTCTGACTCTAGTGGGGTTTTTACACCATGCTGTAACATTTGAACTTTCACAAGAGATGTAATAATTTTGATAATAAAAATACTTAACTTGAAAATCAACATTTTGGAATTTCCCTTCCTATATTTTTAGCGGCTTTAATGTCCTCACCTTGAGCACAGACCTACGGCCAGGGATTTTATGCCTCTCTGCCCTGTTTTGCCCCGCTACCCTTAGTTGCAGAACAAATCTTGAATTCCGATTTGGGTTATCATGGGCAAGTCACACAACCTGCTTATTTGTCAGCTCACCTGGAATATTGAGTGAAAATCAAAATCCCCAGTGATATCACATGCTGCCTTGGAATCGAACTTTCCCAGGGATTTGTGAGTTGCTTCCCAGGAATCATGAGATTCCCTATAGTTAGCAACCCACCATTTCATCAGCCCATAGCAGCTAATGATGTGTACTGATCTGAAGAGGGATAGCCTTGAGTTGGCATCGTACTGGGATACGCAGTAGAATTTAAAAAAAAAAACCTGAAATGCTCACAAGATAGGGGAAAAGTCAACATTCTGGAAGACACAATAACTTTCAATGAAGAGAATTGACTTTCCACTTTACAACTTTTATTATGTAATTCTGCTGTTCGAAATTATCAGGCTCTAGGTGTTGAGATTCTGGTTCTTTACATAGATCCAATACTTCCTGGATATTGAAAAAAAATCTTTTTAACATTTGTGCATACGTCCTACATCACTGGGTGTCAAAACAAGAAAACAGTCTCTCTGGCCGAGCTGCACAACATTGTTCCACTACACAGCTCAGTAGTCTGAGTCTTCAGCTCCCTTCTCCCAGTTGGCCTTTTCATTTAAAAAGCCTTTGACCAGACTTCATATCTCACAGAACAAAGGTTTACCTTGTGTAGGTCACTCATAGTTTAGCTGTGTACAGGAAGGTCATAGGTGGTCAGGCTTCTAAATATTTGTTTTATTGAAAGAGATCTGAGGAAAACCTTTCTCTAGGATAGTGGTATGTGGCCCCAAGATAGGGGAGTTAGACTTTTTTTTTTTCCCCTCCCTTACTACTTTCTTGATTCTGACTTTACAGTAACTTCATCCTGTAAAGCTACCACATGTTTGGGATTCTCACTCCTGCCTCTGAGCACAAGACTGGCAGAAATCCCCTAGTTTTTGTTGGTTTTTTACCCTTGAGGTAGAGTTTGATAGCAGGGTAGACCACAGGCCAGGTGCCTACTAGCTGTTCTCTGTCACACTCCTGAATGTTGCAGCCAGTTCCTCCAGTTGAGCAGGAGGTAAAGGAACTTCCTGCAGGGGAATGCACCTCATGAGCCATCCCGCTCCTTGCTTGTGACACTTTAATGGATACTTTTTCCATATCTATACCTGCCTTCCAGTCTGATCTGGTTAGTTGTCTGAAAGGTTTGAGGCCTTTGCTTCAGTTTGGGACACTTTGGTATGGTGGGTTGGGGTTTTTTGGATGGTGTTGCTACTAATGTAGAGAGGGATTGTTTCTAGTTGAGTCCTCCAGGAATCTGTTCCTGGGCCAGTGCAATTCAATATCTTTATTAACAACCTGGAAGAAAATATAAAATTATTGCTGGTAAAATGTGTAGATAAAACAAATTCATAGTGTGGTAAATGATGGGGACAGGTCAGTTATACAGACCAGCCAGGATTGCTTGGTAAAAGGGACTAATTTAAATAAAAGATGCAGCGTAATACAGCTAAATGCAAGGTAATATATCTAGGAATAGAGAGTAGGTCACACATAGGGTGTGTCTATACTAGCGACTGTTCACTTCACTTCTCCATGCTGTGGTTGTGCCCTAACCTCCATGTTGTCCACCCCTAAATCCCAGAAGCACGTGTGTGAAGGCGAGTAAGCTAGCACACATGAGGGGTGTGAGTGAATGCACAGCCCCATGGCAGTGTGGATGGGGGTTAGGGTACCTAGTCTCAAGCATCTGCAGTCCTCCATCCCCATTCCCATAATGCACTGAACCCTTTTCTTCCAGACCCTTACCCAGTCTACAAGGTACCCATCTCCCTGTTGTCACAAGCCGTAGTGAGCTGCGCTGACTACTGCAGGGCAGCTTTCCACAGCACTCTACGCATTGTTCAGCAGCTACCTGGCCTGCTGCCCATACCCAGTGCAGATCAATGTGGAGTGGGATTACACCATCCTCCACAACTTGTCCTGGAGCAGTAGGAACTCCTGTACTGCCAAGTTTCATGGAGGCTGGAGCAGGCAGGTGTTTGGTTGGCTCTGGCCCATGAAGCACTTGAGGCTTCTGTATAGGAGGGCCAAAGACTCCAGCAGCGACTTCATGAGGGCTCATTGTAGGTGCAATGACCAGGTGCTCTCAAGGGGTCCCTGTACAAAGCCTGAAATGGCTCACAAGCCCCTCATCAACCATACTGACCTCATTGTCCAACGGGATGCTGATGAGGGCCAGGAAGAGAGGGCAGCAGGGACCATGGAGGATGTCCTGCAAGGAGCATTGATTCTGCACCTCTAACTGGAGGAGCTGGTGGAAGAAGCCCCCCTACCTCCTCCCCCCGAATCTGAGGAGGATCCCAAACCACAGCAGGAACCAGAACCTGAGGCTGGTAAGTTAAAATGGACCCCTACCCTCCCTGCCAATTCTCACCTCTTGCTCTGGTGCTAAATTCCTGATGTTAAGATCCAGGTCATTTGAAGTACTGTGCTTATCCTCCATGGATAATATGCCATGCATTGCTCTGCCTCTGAGAGATTGAACTGCAACACTGACGCCAAGGCACTGTCATGCCCCATCATCTTACCAAACTTCAACTTCCCCTCGCCATCCAGCCCCAGCTCTGCTCCACCCTGAAATGGGCCCCGAGCAAGAGATGGTTATAAATCAATTATTTTATTGATTTCTGATGAACCACAGTTACACGTTAGGCTAAAGCTATTTCTTAAAAACAGATTAACAGACCATCACTGTGCCCCTGTGTCTGCGTTTCTCGGCCAGCATTCAAGCAGCAATGGGCCCATGGCTACGTGGACTGGGAGAAGGGAGGGGCATGTTAGAAAGGTCCCAGTTGGGGATGGGACAGTAGAAAACGTATAGTTGGTTGTCTAAAGTTAGTAACAGCTTTCTTTCTTTCCTTGGAAGATTACACAGTTTCAGTGCTTCTCCCAATCTCCTGATCTTACTGTCCGCTTTCAAACGGGAGCTGCATGGATAAGGATGGGAGGTGGAGGGAGAGGGAGGGAAGAGATTGCTACCACTGTGCACTGCTCTCCGTGTCAATGCAAGAACTGCTAGTGTGGCTGTGCTCTGCTGACACAAGGAGCTAGTGTGGACATGCAACAGCGGTTTTAATTAAAGCGGTATAATTTCTGCCACCAAAACTTTGCAGTGTAGACAAGGCCTAAGCCTTGCAGAACAAGGGACTAGTAACTTTTTCAGTTTACAGACTCACCCCTGTGGGCTAAATCGTGGGATATGGATGTCAGCTACAGTCCCTGCACAGTTTGAAAGTCAAGTCCTAACCCTAACCCATCTATTATTTCTGGAGCTTTTCTTATGGCAAGCACCCATTGGTAGAGCAGTGTTACCTACACCACTACACTGTCAACCGTAGCTTTTCCACCCCCCAAGTGGAATGCGACAGACCTCTAGCTGTCTGTTGTAGCCAGCGTCCTCATGGTAATACAAACCCACTTTGGCACTGCTCTGGCTTCCCTGACTCAAATGTTCTGCTGCTAGAGGTTTAGTGCACGCTTCTTGCACAGCTCCAGGAAAGTCTGTTTCCGCATCTGGCAGTTCTGAAGCCACTACTGGTCATCCCTGGTTTCCAAAACAATGTGAGTCTGCCACACTGCTCTGGTTCTCCTGCACCAAATTGACCCTCTGCCCCAACAAGGTAATACCATGGCAATACTGGCAGGCACCATATCTGTACCATGAGCACTGGGTAAAGTGTCACTGACCCTCAAGGACAGCTGTTTTGGATGGGTCAGAAAGTTTTGTCCAAATTCCATCCAGGAGCTCATTGACTTCATTCTCTGCTACATAACCATTTGTCCTGCAGTAAGGTGCAGAACCAGAAAGTTTTCCCAATGATCCACATCTTCCATCAAGTTTGGCAGGAAACAGGGCAGTGAGCCGGAACTGCCATTGGCAAATGACTGAATGGGCCAATACCAACAACATACAGCAAAGTGATTACTAGAGGGTCTCCTTGTCCACTCTGAACCCTGGGGTACTGCCCAAAATGGTCCCTTCTGATCTTGAATTCTGATTCTATGAAAGTAGCAGCACAGAACATTGGGCACGGTTACACTTGCAGATGTAGAGCGCTGGTAGTTAAACCAGCCTTTGTAGAGCTCAGTAGGGAAAGTGCTGCAGTCTATCCACACTGACAGCTGACAGCGCACTGGCGTGGCCACATCAGCAGCTCTTGCAACGGCCACACAGAGCAGTGCATTGTGGTAGCTATCCCAGAATGCAAGTGGCTGCAATGTGCTTTTCAAATGGGAGGGGCGGGTGTGGTGGAGTGCGACAGGGAGTGTGTATGTCAGGGAAGAGAGTGGGTTTTTGGGGGGCTGAGAGGATGGCAGCATGCTGTCTTGTAAATTCAGACAGCAGCAGACCCCCCCCTCCCACCTCTCTCTCACACACACCATTCCACAGCAATGGTTGCTTTGTCTTAGCGCAGATAAGCAGCCGGCTGTCAGATGGAGCTTTCAAAGGGCATATCCAAAACAATGAAAAGTGGTCACATAAGGGGATTATGGGATCTTTCCGGAGGCTGATCAGAGCGCAGTAATGCAACACCTCATTCACACTGACGCTGGGGTGCTCCAGTGGGGGCGCATCAAACGTTATTCCACTCACTGAGGTGGAGTACCAGCAGCGTTCTAGCTGCGGAGTCAGAGCGCTGTATGTGCCTTGCCAGTGTGGACAGGGAGTGAGCTAGTGTGCCCAGGGCTCCTTCAATGCACTGTAACTTGCAAGTGTAGCCAAGCCCATTGTGTAACAGTAGCAGTGAGGACCCTCCGTCTAGGGCACATGTCCATGGTCCAGTATGCTAAGACATGCACAGGAGTAAGCATAGCCTTACAGAAAGCAGTGACGCTGAAAAGGATTTAGGGGCTCGGGCTAGATAACCATGTGGGCATGAATGGCCAGTGCGAATGCTGATGCAACACGGACAAACTCGATCCTTCTGCGGAGGGACTAGCAGGTAAGAGTAGAGCAGTGTTATTACCTCCGTATACAGTACTTGTGAGACCATTATTGGATACTATGTCCCAACCTGCTGGCCACACATCAGAAAGGATGCTGAAAACTTTACAATGGTTCAGAAAAGAATGCTTAGCAGATGGGGGGTGAGGGGAAACTGCCTTTTATAAAGAGTGATTTAGGCAGCTCAGTTTAGTTTATCCAGCTGAAGATTAAGAGGTGACTTGAGCTTGGTTTAAAACTATCTACCTGGGGAGGAGAGTCTGGTAGGAGAGGGCAGAGAAAGGCAGAACGCGATCCAGTGTTTTGGAGGCTAAAGCTAGATAAACACAGACTAGAACTCAGGTGCAGGTTTAGTGCTGAGGGTGATTAATCATTAGAACAACTTACTGAGGATGAGGTAGAGTCCCCATCACTGGAAGTCTTCAGCTCAAGCCCAGGTGTCTCTCCCACATAAGTGCTGTAGCACAAACAGCAGCTATAAAGCTCATGCTCCAAAACATCTGTTAGTCTATAAGGTGCCCCAGGATTCTTTGCAGCTATAAGTTTGTTTCACAGATTACTGGCTGAAGCGCTGGCCTGTGCTGTGCAGGCAGTCAGACTTACATGGTCACACTGGTCCCTTCTGACTTTATAGGAAAGCTGTGAGCTCTGGACCTTACAGACACCCAAACAGGGAGACTAAGCACTAAATTTCTGTCTTGGCTTTTGGGTTGGCATCTACTCCCTGTGTTGTCACTAAATGCTTGTGGCCTAACTGCCCAGGCTGGGACGCTGATACCGCTCTTGAAAGTGCAAATCTGTGTCATCACCAGGGGCTTGAGATTCATGATAAAGTGCCAGTTTTTCCCCAGCAGGTGATTTGTGTATGTAGGATCTATTGTAATACTTGAGGCTACAAATGTACCCACTTGTCCCAGGAAAGTGGCTAAAAGTTTATGATGTGGCACAATAACCTATAACAATAAACGTTCATGAGGAAAAGGAGATGGACTGAATCCCCACACAATCTCCTACAGATATACAGCAAGGACTGTGTTAAGATGATGTCTGGTAAACAGAAAGTTGTGGGACTGGCAATTAAGTAACCAAAATTGGTGTATTGGAAATGAAGCCTAACTGGTGAACAAAATAAATGAGGGGCCTGACCGAAAGGAGCAGGCTCTACCATTGTGTCTGCCAGTCCCACCGGCTCCTGGGACCCCCCACTATGCCTTCTTCATTCTCAGCGATGATTGTGCTTTGACAGTGCAGCCATTGCTATGAGTATTGGGTCTGATGGGTGCATCTATGTCTGCAGTATCCATGGCACATCTCCACAGCAGCTGCAAGCTGTACACTTTCCTAGTTCACATGGACAATGGCTGACACTGGCCTACTCTGCATTGGGTGCAGCACAGGACCTCTCCAATCAGATTTGACCTTTTAGACTTTCAGTCAAACTTCTTGTAAAGGAGCAGCATGTTCAAGAAGGAGAGTTCACTCAGCACAACCATCCGCAGGACTGGGCTCTCTCAGCACAAGTGCACATGGACAGTATGATGGTTCAGGACCACCCTCATCTACTATGGCCTTGGTATCCCAAAATGTGGCCTTTGAGCAGAGAGGCCCAACTGTCCGGAGCTACATACTTAAACTGGGCAGCTAGAAGTCTCCCCTCCTCTGTTAGGATTGCAGCTGGAGAGCCCCCATGAGCAACGCCTAGTGTCTGTGTGCCTGGCAGGAAAACAAAACCTGCTCATAAAGCGTAAGTTGACTAGTAGTGGAGTTTGAAGCAGGAGCCCGGAGAGCATGCCATGTGTTTGCCCTCACAACTGCACAGCTACCAGGGTTCTGTACTGGGAACAAAGGCCTTCCCGCCATACGGCCTCCTCCAGTCCCGCAGCTATCAGCAGCTTTGCTCAGGCTCTGCTCTCCACCAAGCCACCCTACTGGGTGTGAGTCTTGGCATGCAGTAGGAACAGCGTGGCCCAGCCCATAGTGCAGAGAACCTGATTGACCGTCTTTGTAACAGTCAGGATTCCCTTCCCATCACCATGCTGAGGAGCAGACGCACGAGGAAATGGGTTTATGGGACGATCGAAGGTGCTCAGCTGCCTATCATGACACAAAAAGCGGACATTAGGTAAAGGCTTGTGGCCTGTGCCAGAGGCACAGTTGAAACCTTTCTTTTGCTCTCCCACAAAATATGATTTACCCTATCTCAGATGTGAGTCTGCATTTAAGAAGCTTCCCTCAAAACTCATTACCTGGCGCCTATCTGTTAAATTAGCCACTAGAGGGGGCCCAAACAGCAGAGAAAATGGCAGCATTCCACCAGGAGATGACAGATGTTTTGTTGGCCAGATATGTATTTGTATTGCGATAGATCTATATTATCCACACCGTACATATATCAGGCTATATTAAGCAGGCAACAGTAACTTGTCTGCTTAATATAGACTGATATATGTACGGTGTATAATTGCACCCTCAGCAAGTTCGCAAATGACACTAAGCTGGGGGGAGAGGTAGATACGCTGGAGGGTAGGGATAGAGTCCAGAGTGACCTAGACAAATTAGAGGATTGGGCCAAAAGAAATCTGATGAGGTTCAACAAGGACAAGTGCAGAGTCCTGCACTTAGGACAGAAGAATCCCATGTATGGTTACAGACAGGGACCGAGTGGCTGGGCAGCACTGCTGCAGAAAAGGACCTGGGGATTACAGTGAGTGAGAAGCTGGATATGAGTCAGCAGGGTGCCCTTGTTGCCGAGAAGGCTAATGGCATTTTGGGCTGTATAAGTAGGGGCACTGCCAGCAGATCGAGGGAAGTGATTATCCCCTCTACTCAGCACTGGTGAGGGCCACACCTGGAGTACTGCATCCAGTTTTGGTTCCTCCCCCCCACCCCCACCCCCAACTACAAGAAGGATGTGGACAAATTGGAGAGAGTCCAGCGGAGGGCAACAAAATGATTAGGGGGCTGGAGCACATGATTTATGAGGCGAGGCTGAGGGAACTGGGATTATTTAATCTGCAGAAGAGAAGAGTGAGGGGGGGATTTGATAGCTGCTTTCAACTACTAAATTGTCTTATGCTTTTTATATAATCCTGCTCACTTATGCTAAGTATCCCGTAACCCCTTGCAGTCATTTAAGTAAGTTTTGTTTTATGTAAGTAGAGCAGTTATCAAGGCCAGACTCATGAGAGCTTGACCATAGCAAATAGGACAGTGGTTACAGTCACTGGAATGTCCCAAAAGAAAAGCACAAGACGTATGATTGGGCTACCCTAGTACAGACCTAGGAGCTGCCTTCACACCCTCTCCATGTGTTCAGAACAAATTGGTATGGGATACACCATAGACCAGAAAAATATGCTAGAAAACTGATTGGTTAACTCTAGTTTCAGATGATGTAGACAGTTCCTTTTACTTGTAACCAGGTAAAATAGATGGCTTTTGGGTTGTAACTTCTGTGTAAAGTGAATGTAACAACACTGCTTGAGACAGCTTACTGGAGATTGATCTCATATTGTAACTTATTCTTATTGGCTTTTAGCAATAAATCTGACTGGCATTGTTTATTTGGTCTCAAATTTTATAACGAACCAAAGTGTAGGTAATTGATTTGACTATAGATACTATTGACAAATTGATGAGGCAGCCAGGAACCATCTAGCCAATACCAGCAGTCAAATCAAGCAGTGCAAGGTCATGACCACACTGCCTGGCAGGGATAGCATTCAGTATGAGGTGGGTGTGGGACTCTAGTGTTTGTTACTCTCATGTACACTTGTGCAGCTGGTCCCAGCCAGGCCAATGAGCGCTGTAAGTGCTCCTACAATTCCAGTACATGCAGGAGGTGCTACTGTGACTTCTTTATAAAGGTGCCACTATGGCAAAACAGCTTTTTTAAAAATAACCAGTTTTATAGAAAGTGCCTGATAAAGCACTCTAGGTGAAAGACAAATATTTTAGGAATTCCTGGCTAAAAGTCATACTTTGAGAACATAGAAAGGTTAATTACAAGTGAAACTTTTCTGGGCAAAGTGCCCAGATACAGCAAAGGCTGAAACAGCGAAGCCCAAGAATTAGCTGTTATGGCAGTGTGGAAGCAGGGAAAAATAATCAAGGAGCTCTTGAATCTTTGTAAGCAAATGTGTAACTAAATATAAGGACAGTTCATCTGTGCAGGACAGGAGCAAAAAACAACAACAAACCATCCACGCACCCACCCCATCTCACCCAGGATTCAGTATATGAAGTAAAAGTTAAACAATAAAACTATAAGAGACAGTTTAAAACTAGAACAAAATCAAAATAGGCAATTAAAGCAGCAGGTGGAAAGCATAAGCAACTGTAATACCCCTCTTATCTACTCTTCCCTTAATTGCCAGCAAGAGGAAGAAAATGTATTGTGGCAAAGACAGGCTAGAAATCTTATAAACATGTATGAATGGCCTCAAAACAGTTAATTGCAGCAAGGAAGAGCACTCCTATGATCAGCTGGAAGTGCAGATGAAAGCAACAGGTACTTAAGGAACAAATTCAGGTTTGGTGGGAACAGGTAGCAACCCCCTCCTCCTCCCAGACCTGGGTTAAAAGCCAGAGGTCCCAGTTCCCCCATTCCAACCACGGAACCCCCACAGAGCTAATATTTGAGTAAGGTTCTATTATGTTTTTCTTTTATCGCCTTTCTCAGTTTGCTAAACTCACTGCCCCTCCAGCATTAATTACACTCCTTTGGCTCATGTCGCCTTCCCTTCCTACACTGCTGTCTCCTCACTTCTGCCCTCCCTTTGTGTTCAAGTTATTACAGAGGTCTACACCACAGAGAGAGACAGTAACAGATCATCAAAATGCTTAAGGTTAAAAACGTTATGTCCCATAAGAGTAATTATTTTAACCCTTCAGGAATGCAACAGCTGAAGATACTCTTAACTTTCTTGAAGTGCCAGAAGATACCGGCGCACAGTGACAAAACCCCCAGGCAGTAGAAGAAAAGATAAGTGTTTTATAAATAACAGGCTGGTCAGCTACACATCAACCTACTATATATAAACAATTGGGTGTGCAGTCAAGTATAGAAGTATTATAAAAACTACTAGCTGGACCAGGTCTGTTATTTAAAGTGTATATTATTAAGCAAAGTGACTTTATGCATATACCTGTGGTTTTGAATTTCTCTCATTGAAATATGGATGATTTTGGTTATTGGGTAAAAGGAAATGTATCATTACTGTACATGTCTTTGTAATTAATATAACAGCATCTTATCAGGAATGTGCATAAGACAATGGCTGCGCAAACGACTAGCCTGCAGTCTGGTATCTTTCAAAATAGGAGACTCCAAAGTCTAGATGGAATTATTGGTTACTGCATCAGAGCCTGCTCACGTCTGCCTCTACTCAAGTCTTCAAACACCTCAGAGACCTTTCTGGTGGTTAAACACTTCATGCAGTTTATTTACAACATAAGTTTCCACCAGACTTTACGTTATACAGACTGATGCCTACAGTCCTGGGGAGCCCTCAGCTCCTGAGGCAAGCAGAGAAGAGCAATCTCGCCCTCTCTCTTTCGGCTTTGCCCCTTCTTTCCCCACTTGCACCCTGTGCTTTTTGTATCACCTGCCTAATGGCCTAATTAGCCTCTTAGTTCTCCTCAGCCCTTCAGTTAGGCACAGCTCTTCTTAATGAGTCTGCTCTGAAGTAGTTAATTAGCAATGCAGTGATCAGAGTGCTGGCTCAGCTGCTGTTGCCCAGCTCTCTGTCACGGTTACAATTCAGGATTATTTGACTCTGGAATGTCTGTTGGGAGAGAGCGAGTGTGTGTGTGTGTGTGTGTGTGTGTGTGTGTGTGTGTGTGTGTGTAAAAAATTAACTATTTTGAGCATCAGGCAGCAGACACCATCTCTAAAACGATAATTCATAGCATTGAGGGCATTGCTACTAAAATAACAGTATGTGGTGTGTAATGTGCATAACATTGTTAAGCTGTTCAACCAAACACAAACACACATTTTAAAAAATTAATTGCAACAAATAATAAGTAAAGGAAAATCAGGCAAGTAAAGAAATTCTTTGTGCTGCTTATGGAAGTTGTATGTTAACTAGCATAACCAACTCATTAGGGAACATTGAAAAAGGAAAATTGCCTGACCGTATTAGCAATAAACAGTGAAATGGCATTGTCCTTAATGTACAACAAAAACTGGTAAACTGGCAAGGTGTGAAATTGCACAGACAAGTCTCCTTCAGTACTATTTGTAATCTGGGGTTAGTGACATTGAACCCTAATCAAGGTTGATGTTAGTCAAACCAGTCTCCCTCAGTACATTTCCCGTACGGTATCACTACCACCGCTGAATCACGACACAGCAATACTTGATAAATTAGTCACTGTCCATTCAGTAGGTCACCTGGAAGGGACTGGCTCTACCTCGACTATTGGCATCTCGCACAGCCCGTGGATGGTGTGTGGCCACGATGGCTTAGACCAATACACTAGGATAGAGAAGCTTGCTGCTCCGCTCTCCTGCCTGGTGAAGCTCACCAGATGGCAACAACCAGCAGTAAGGGTGACCTATAGCATGGACAGACAGTGCTGTGCAGTAACTAGTTACAAGGCCTTTATACAGGGAGACCTCACACACAATGTCACTACTCCAAATTTCTTGTTTTACTCCTCATGGATATAGCACTGTTGGACACACTCTAATAATGACTATCCTCGTTTTCAGAATTAATCTATTCTCCAAAGTAAGCCCCCAGATCAGGATGTAGTTGAAACTTACCTATTAGTTTTAAACACTTACTTTAAATTTAAAAATGTTACTAGATTGGAAACACACGCACAATTCCAGTTAGCAATGACATGTACAAAGAAGGACAAGCCTTGAATCCCCTTATCCATGATGGGGACTTGAAATCCTGATTTCCCACAATTGGAGAAACATTGCATTTAAAGCTATGCATGTGCTACACGGGGTATAAGTTCTGCTGTGTATTGCCACGTAGTCAATTTGGTAAAATGCTTTAAATTAGCTATAAAGGCCCTATCACTGCCACATCTATTAATTGGTAAAGATGTTGCCTTAACTATAATCAATTATCAAGTTGACAAGTGGGAGGGGAGCTGTTGACTAATATATGCTGGGCTAGCATGTGTGTATCATATTATCAATTGGGGGGAGGGGTAGCTCAGTGGTTTGCGCATTGGCCTGCTAAACCCAGGGTTGTGAGTTCAGCCCTTGAAGGGACCATCTGGGGCAAAAATCAGTATTTGGTCCTGCTAGTGAAGGCAGGGGGTTGGACTCAATGACCTTTCAGGGTCCCTTCTAGTTCTATGAGATAGGTGTATCTCCATATATTATTAATATGTATTATCTGCAGCCTGTATTAAGCTCATGATAGCAAGATAATAGCAGTTATGTAGCCTAAATTGGACAATGCTTTTTTTATATAACCCTGCTCGCTTATGCTAAGTATCCCATAACCCCTTGCAGTCACTTAAGTAAATAATGCAGCTGTCGAGCCCAGACCCATGAGTGCTTTACCATAGCAGTAAGAAGGGAGTTACTCTCACAGGCCTGTACTGGAATGTCCCAAAAGAAAAGGACGAGACATATGATTGGGCTCCCCTAGGAGCTGCCTTCATGTCCTCTGGTCCTTGCAATGTGTGTTCAGAACAAAGAGGTAAGGGATACACCATGTAGCAGAAAAACATGGTAGAAAACTGATTGGTTAACTCTAGTTTCAGATGACACAGAGAGGACCTTTTACTTGTAACCAGGTAGGGTGTAACAATATGACTTTTGGGCTGTAACACTGGGAGGTAGCCACAAAGTCCTGAATTCATCTGCAAATCGTGTGGCTTTTCCAAAAAATGAAGCTAAATTGTCTTTTTTTCTGCAGGGTCCTCCTGAGCCCCTGCCTTTTCTAGCGCGTCTTGCGGCTCTACCCGGAGGAAAGCAGTCTAGCAATATGTGGTCTCTGGTAATGGCTCTCCCAGTCCCAGCAGGAGGAGCCGGGCTCAGGCCCAAAGCTGCAGTATAGGACTGGGCTGGAGAAACCCTCTGAAAACTTGATCCAAATCCAAACTCATGCAGACTCTTGGAGGCAGCGTCTGGCTTCCCAGAGGCAGCAGCAACCACCACACTGCACAGCCCAAGGAGAGAACTGAAGCCAGCGGGTTTTTCCACCTGTTACAACTGCCTCATGAAGAAACCCAGGTAGGGGTGAAAGTAACTCACAGGAATTACTGGTACAGCCGGAGTCCTGAGGTGGGGGCTCATCTGGAAGAGGCGGGGCCTCAAGATTTAAAGGCCCCGAGGCACCAGCTGTGGCTGGGAGTCCCAGGGCCTTTAAATCACCCAGGGGGCTCCCAGCTGCAGAGGTGGCTGGTAGCCCCTGGAGTGAACTAAAGGGCCTGAGGCTCCAGCCACCGTGGAGCTCCGGGCCCCTTAAATGCCAGCCCCATCCTGGCCACTGGAGCTGCAGGCCGGGGCCAGGGCCGGGATTTAAAGGACTCCTCCGAGTTCCCCGCCGCCTGGCCCGGCCGCTGCGGTGGGCCGGGGCCGGAATTTAAAGGGCTCCTCCGGGCTTCCCACCGCAGCAGGAAGCTTGGAGGAGCGCTTTAAATGCCAGCACCAGCCCGGCCACCGGAGCTGCGGGCCGGGGCCAGGGCCGGGATTTAAAGGACTCCTCCGAGTTCCCCGCCACCCGGCCTGACCCAAGCCCTTTAAATCCCTGCCACAGAAGCCGATGGGGTCCGGCACGGCGTACTGGCTCTTGCCGGTACGCCGTACCGTACCGTACCGGCTTACTTTCACCTCTGAACCCAGGTGAGGCCTGGGCCCAGCATGACTCTCCAGATTGCCTCTCTGCAGAAGCAGCTGGAAATTCAGGTCCCTTTCATCTTTCTGCACATGGACTGGATTCTGTCTGAGTACTTGTGTTGCCAGTGGCCACAGCTTTCCCTGGGTGTCAGGCAGGGATGTATTCAGGGGGGGCAATGGGAATCCCTGGCCTTTCCCAGAGTGAGGCTGACACAGCTGTCCTCAAACACATCACTCAAAAGCCAGGCCCAACAGTCAGTCTCTCCCACCCCGGCCAAACCCCACAGCCAGTCGCAGAAGGGAGGCCTCAGGTGCCCAGGGGCTGCTGGGGCAGTGACACTGCTGGACTCTTGGGCTCAGAGAATGTTTTTCTCACTGGAAGTAGCCAGCTGGGTCCCACCCTTGCACCTAAGCCAAAATGAGAGATGGCTCCACCTCAGTGCCCTGAGCCCGCCTTGTGACTCCTGTCAGTGTGTCTCGCTGCACGGGGGGACAGAACAGGGTCTCTCTTGGTTTGGGTGGGAACCTCGGAACCTGGATTCCCAGCATGGCCCAGAGAAGCAGCATGAGTTTCCCAGAGGCAAGTCCTGCCCTTGTCCGCTCTCAGCGGCCTTAATCCAGCTCTGCAAGGTCTTCTCTACATGCAGCATCCATGGTCCAGTCCCCAGTCCTTGAGCTCTCTGGTGAGATTGCCAACAAGCAGGGCCCTGATCAGCCTATTGTGACTATGGTCGGTGACATGGACACCTGCCCACCAGGAACTAGGCTGACCCACTGGTACTCTTCACTCTTCCACAAACAGTATCAGACCCTGGCCAGGCTGACTTCCTGTGTACAGGAGCTGTGGCCTTAGAGGCCAAAGCTCCTCCGTCTGTCATTCCCAGGCCACTGGCCTCTCTGGGCATCTGAGTGGGGCTGAATCTTACATAAAGCTAGAAACCAAATCTTAAGGCTGTCTGGAAGTATCCCCTTACCCAGTCTACCCTCCCTCCAGCCCCTAGTGCTGTCATAGTGCCAGCAACATCATCATCTCCATGGTTACGCTAGCTGGCTTTCCATGGCAACAGCAGGAGAATGCTATTGGCAGACCCCAACTCCAGGTGTAACAGTGAGTCACTCACCGTGGAGATGCAGCAGTGGCTTGGGGAGCATCTCAGTTCCTCACTTGTGCTGAGAAATGAGAAATTGTGAGGTGTGATTTCCCATTTCTGGTTTCTGACTTTACAGATGTCCTTGCTCCTGTCCCAGACCCTGGCTGCTTATCACCAGCAGCTCCTCTTCAGACCCATCCTTTGTCCCTCATCTGCCATGCAGCCAAAGGCAGTGCGGGGCACTGAACTGTCTCTGCCCCTCACCCAGGCTAGGAGAATGCAACCACCACACCCTCACTGAGGATGGAGACTCCTGATTCAGCCTGGGCTTCCTGCACCAGCCTGCGGGCTGACATTTAATCAGCCTGGGGCAGGGCTTATATGCAGAGTTGTGCAAAAAGCAGCAGGCCCTCCTGTGGCACTATGTTCATGATGTTAAATTGTGAGTGTGCATCAGCACCAGCAAGACCAGGGCCTGCTGGGAGCGGCAGGTTCCTGGGCGTCTACCTGCTGCAGAACTTCCCCCACAGCACAGACTCATCGGCATTGCCCCATCTTTGGGGTCTGTAGCAGCCTCAGTTGGGGCAGCACATTGGCTCACCCTGCAGCTCCTCTACAGAGGATGGGTGCAAGATAAGCCAGCAGGGAATTGTGGGACAGCAGAGTCTGAGCAGAGTCACTGGGGCTGTTAAACCAGCTGCAGCTGTTGCCTTGCCTGCCTTCAAGCAGTTCTGTGCTTCACAGAATTTTAGAAATGTCGGGCTGGAAAGGACCTTGAGAAGCCCAACTTGGGTGACCAGATGTTAAGGGGAAAATATCGGGACTGCCGCAGGGGGCACTTTTTTTTTTTTTTTTTTTTACACTCACCCGTCTGGGAGTTCGGTGGCAATTTGGCGGAGAGCCCTTCAGTCGCGGACGGTCTTCGGCGGTATTTCAGCGGCAGGTAATAAATCTTGCCGCCAAAGACAAGCACCCGCCGCCCAAATACCACCGAAGACCATCCGCAACTGAAGGGCTCTCCACCAACTTGCCACCAAAGACCAGGAAACAAAATATTGGGACAAATGGCATGCTGACCGTACTCTGGTCGAGACGCGGGACAAACTCCTCATATCAGGACAGTCCCAATTTTATCGGGATGTCTGGTCACCCTAAGTCCAACCCCCTGCACGGAGGCAGACCTAGTATCTAGACCATCCCCGCTAAGTGTCTGTCCAACCTGTTCTTAAAATCTCCAATGATGCGGATCCCACAGCCTCCCTTGGAAGCCTATTGCAGAGCCTGGCTTCCCTGAGAGTTGGAAAGTTCTTTCTAATATTTAACCTAGATCTCCCTTGCTGAAGATATGAAGCCAATTACTCCTTGTTCTACCTTCAATGGACTTAGAATCGTAGAACTGGAAGGGACCTCAGGAGGTCTTCTAATCCAGTCCCCTGCACACATGGCAGGACTAAGTATTGTCTAGACCATCCCTGACAGGTGTTTGTCTAACTGGCTCTTAAAAACCTCCAGCAATGGAGATGTCACAGCCTCCCTAGATAATTTATTCCAATGCTTAACTACCTTGACAGTTAGGAAGTTTTTCCTAATGTCCAATCTAAAGCTCCCTTGCTGCAATTAAGCCCATTGCTTCTTGTCCTATCCTCAGAAGTTAAGGAGAACATGGAGAACAATTGATCCCCATCCTCTTTATAACAGCCCTTAACATATTTGATGACTGTGATCAGGATCCCCACATCCAAGTCATCTTTTCTCAACACTAAACACATCCAGTTTTTTTAACCTTTCCTCAAAGGTCAGGTTTTTCTAAACCTTTGATCATTTCTGTTACTCACCACTGGACTCTCTCTGATTTGTCCACATCTTTCCTAAAGTGCGGTGCCCAGAACTAGACACAATACTCCAGCTGAGACTTCCCCAGTCCCAAGTAGAGCAGGACAATTACCTTCAGTGTCTTACATACAACACTCCTGTTAATACACCCCAGAATCGTATTAGTCTTTTTCACAACTGCATTACATTGCTGACTCGTATTCAATTTCTGATCCACTATAACCCAAGATCCTTTTCAGCAGTGCTACCATCTAGTCAGTTATTCTCCATTTTGTAATTGTGAGTTTGATTTTTCCTTCCAAAGTGTAGTGCTTTGCAGTTGACTTTATTGAGTTTCATCTTGTTGAATTCAGACCAATTCTCTAATTTGTCATGGTCATTTTGGATTCTAATCCAGTCCTCCAATGTGCTTACAACCCCTCCCAGCTTGGTGTCACTTGCAAATTTTGTAAGCGCATCTCCACTCCTTTATCTAAGAGCATGTCTACACTACAAACTTACGACAACCTAAATTATGTTGGCATACAGCCGTTGCAGTAATTAAATCACTTTTGTGTGTCCACACTACATTCCTTGTGTCAATGGGGCATGTCCTCATTAGGAGCGCTTGTTCTGACTGTACTGTCAGTGTGGGGCATTGTGGGATGGCTTCTGAAAGTCAGTAACAGTCGATGTAAGCAATGCAGTGTCTACACTGACACTGCGTCGACCTAACTTAATCAACATTGACTCAACTCCATCTGCACTACAGGCTTTGCCCCAGTCTCTAACACCAGCTCAGCTCTGGTCCTGGGCTTTAGGAGCCCTGGACATCGGCTGTAGAGCAGCTGCGGTGTTTTAAGAGCTGCTCCTGTTGCACAGTGATAAGGACCCGAGCAAGGTGTTTGCAGGACATAGGGTGGGAGCCCTCCTGGAGTCTGAAGGTGGTTAGGCAAGCAGAATGTGTAAGAGGAGACAACCCACCACCCTCCCTCCTCACACCCAATCCGCTCTCATCCCTTTCCCCTCCTCCAGGGGCAGCTAGCAGGCCTACTTCCCTACAGCTTATGTCCTTAGGGTGCCAGCAAGGAAGGCCTGCTTCCCCTTCCCAAACATAGGTACCCTCTGGGGGCCAGCATCCCACACACCCCTCTTTTGTGTCACAGCAAAACCATTTCGGGGGCCCAAGCTAGGATGCGGGGCCTGTGCAGGGGCAGCTGTGGAACCCCAGAAACACTTCCTGGTTCTGCTGCTGGGGGACATCTCTCCACCCTTTTGCCATGGCTGGGGGACGTGGGCTGCCCATCCCCCCACAGAGGCAAGCACTTCCCCAGGTAAGGTGCAGGGAGGCCTGGGCTGGAGAATCCAGCAGAGAGAGCATCTCACTGGCGTGAGCAACACTCCCTCAGCCCATTCCTCAGGCCGCTCTGGGCTCAAACTGCCCAATAACAAACGGCACTCGACCTATCCATCCCCGCAGCATCCCCACGCCTGCTCCCCGGCCCTTCTGCCAGAATCTGCCTAGGAGCAGGACCTGGGCTCTGGCGCGACAACAGGGAAGGTGAATTCCTGACCCAAGGACCTCGCCTCTACCCCCTTGCCATTAAGCCAGGGTCTGCTCACTAGAGCACCCCCTCCACTCTGGGTTGTCTCACAAGAGAGGCAGCCTCTGCCTGGCTCTGGGCCATGGGGTTATTCTGTGTTCTGGCTGCATGTTCCAGGCCTTGAGCACCGTGGTAGTGCAGAGCATTGGTGCAGATGGTGAATGGCACCCATCAGGCAGCAACAGCAACAGCGGAGAGTCTCCTGAAAGCTGGGAATTGTCCAGAGAGCACCTCCAGCCCAAGGGGCCTGCGCGAGAGCCAGGCATGAGATCCTAGGGGTAATCCAAATGTTCCTGCTTGGCCTCCCCTTGCCGGCGCCAGGGCAGGGTTGTTTGCAACAGGCTGCTCCCTACTGTTTCATCGAGTCTCTTTTTAACCGCCCCATGCAATGGGACTCCCACCTCCTCAGAGTCTCTTCTCCAGTCTCACGCACTTCCTGGCAGGAAGTGGCTCCTGGTCCTTAGCTTCCATTTGTCTTTCCTTGTGTTCCCCCGCCGAGATAATTCCCCTTTCTCCTTGGGGAGACAGAGTGTCCCCATGAATCCTTTTCACCAGCCACCCAACAGCTAGTAAGCGGGGTCTGAATGAACTCTCTCCCCCAACAGCTAGTTCAGGAGGGGGACAGACTTCAGGGGCAAACTGCATTTACGTGAATTCACCTACTCTGCATAGGTATCTAGCAGACAGGAGCTCTGTAGGTCCAAGTGATCAGCTTTGGCTGGTGTTGGGTTACAAATCACTTTAGTATATTGAATGCAGGGATAGTGAAATGTTATCAGTATTGTTATCTTCATTGTCTGACTAAAGGGGAGCAGAACCGTGCTGAGCTTGTCCCTACTGAGGGTCACCATCAGCTGAAAGGAACTCGCTAAGCCAGGGGCTCGAAATGCCAGAGCCCTGTGAAAGTAAGAGGAGTGTGGACAGGTATCCCAGCTAGGCAGTGTGAATTCTCCCTAAGGGTCCCGAGTCTGTTTTAACCTGTTCATCCCTGTAACAGGCCGGTGTGGCTCCCCTCCTCCCCAGAGAGGGTTGAGCCCCGGACACCGGAAGGGGCGGGGCTACAGAGCAGTGAGCCCGCCCCTCAGAGGGTCAGGCGGCGACCCGGAAGCATAAAAGCCGGCCATCAAAGCTCAGTCAGGCCCCAGCCACCGTCAGGAGCAGACCTGCCCGAGAGGGCTCGGGACTGGGAAGCCGCTGCGGCCCAGAGCAGTTGCCCAGACTGGCCGGAGCTTCCCCTCGCTCGCTACTGGGAGGACCCGCCGGAGCTTCCCCGGGCCACCTACGAAGAGGAGCCGCCGGGGACCTCCCCTCTCCCTTGCTGTTACCCTGAGGAACCCCCGGGGCAGAACTGGCCGGATCTACCCCTCGGATCTACCCCTCAGCCCGGGCTGCGAGGAGCCCATGCTGTTGGACTTCCTGGGAGCGAACGCCATGGACCAGGTCGGCCCCGAGGGGGAAATTGGAAGTGACCCGGGGGCAGCCGACCTCAGTCAGGCTTCAGATCAATCAATGCCCATGTCAGTGTGTTGCGGCCAGGATCCCCACTGACCGTCAGCGGTGGTAGCTGCTGCCTAGGGCCCCGGGCTGGGACGCAGTGGAGTGGGTGGGCCTGCATCCCCCCTGCCACCCCACTTACGGGTGGCAGTCTCCCCCTCACCTCAGTGCTCAGCCCCTGCACCCACGGGCCTGAGCCCTGACTGTTGTCGCCCCGCCCTAACTTAGGGCCTGGGCCCCTATACTAAATTTTTGTACTGTTTGCTGCTCAGCCCCTGTACCCAAGGGCCTGAGCCCCTTTGTACTGTTTGCTGCTCAGCCCCTGCACCCAAGGGCCTGGGCCTTCCCGAACTGTTTATATTGTTGCTCAGCCTTGCAGCAGAAGGCCTAAGCCCTAACTGTCTTTTTGTTACTGTTGCTCAGCCTTGAAGAAACAGGGCAGGAGCCGAGTAAGAACCACAGGCCGGTGTGGCTCCCCTCCTCCCCAGGGAGGGTTGAGCCCCGGACCCAGACATTTACAATCCCCCTTGTTTAAAGACAGAGCTAAATGGGCTTCATTAGGAGCCTTTTTGTTATGTTAAGAACATAAGAACATAAGAAAGGCCGTACCGGGTCAGACCAAAGGTCCATCTAGCCCAGTATCTGTCTACCGACAGTGGCCAATGCCAGGTGCCCCTAAGGGAGTGAACCTAACAGGCAATGATCAAGTGATCTCTCTCCTGCCATCCATCTCCATCCTCTGACGAACAGAGGCTAGGGACACCATTCTTACCCATTCTGGCTAATAGCCATTTATGGACTTAGCCACCATGAATTTATCCAGTCCCCTTTTAAACATTGTTATAGTCCTACCTTCACAACCTCCTCAGGTAAGGAGTTCCACAAGTTGACAGTGCGCTGCGTGAAGAAGAACTTCCTTTTATTTGTTTTAAACCTGCTGCCTATTAATTTCATTTGGTGACCCCTATTTCTTGTATTATGGGAATAAGTAAATAACTTTTCCTTATCCACTTTCTCAACATCACTCATGATTTTATATACCTCTATCATGTCCCCCCTTAGTCTTCTCTTTTCCAAACTGAAGAGTCCTAGCCTCTTTAATCTTTTCTCATATAGGACCCTCTCTAAACCCCTAATCATTTTAGTTGCTCTTTTCTGACCTTTTCTAGTGCTAGAATATCTTTTTTGAGGTGAGGACACCACATCTGTACACAGTATTCGAGATGTGGGCGTACCATGGATTTATATAAGGGCAATAATATATTCTCAGTCTTATTCTCTATCCCCTTTTTAATGATTCCTAACATCCTGTTTGCTTTTCTGACCGCCTCTGCACACTGTGTGGACATCTTCAGAGAACTATCCACGATAACTCCAAGATCTTTTTCCTGACTCGTTGTAGCTAAATTAGCCCCCATCATGTTGTATGTATAGTTGGGGTTATTTTTTCCAATGTGCATTACTTTACATTTATCCACATTAAATTTCATTTGCCATTTTGTTGCCCAATCACTTAGTTTTGTGAGATCTTTTTGAAGTTCTTCACAATCTGCTTTGGTCTTAACTATCTTGAGTAGTTTAGTATCATCTGCAAACTTTGCCACCTCACTGTTTACCCCTTTCTCCAGATCATTTATGAATAAATTGAATAGGATTGGTCCTAGGACTGACCCTTGGGGAACACCACTAGTTACCCCTCTCCATTCTGAGAATTTACCATTAATTCCTACCCTTTGTTCCCTGTCCTTTAACCAGTTCTCAATCCATGAAAGGACCTTTCCTTTTATCCCATGACAGCTTAATTTACATAAGCGCCTTTGGTGAGGGACCTTGTAAAAGGCTTTCTGGAAATCTAAGTACACTATGTCCACCGGATCCCCCTTGTCCACATGTTTGTTGACCCCTTCAAAGAACTCTAATAGATTAGTAAGACACGATTTCCCTTTACAGAAACCATGTTGACTATTGCTCAAGAGTTTATGTTTTTCTATGTGTCTGACAATTTTATTCTTTACTATTGTTTCAACTAATTTGCCCGGTACCAACGTTAGACTTACCGGTCTATAATTGCCGGGATCACCCCTAGAGCCCTTTTTAAATATTGGCGTTACATTAGCTAACTTCCAGTCATTGGGTACCAAAGCCGATTTAAAGGACAGGTTACAAACCTTAGTTAATAGTTCCACAACTTCACATTTGAGTTCTTTCAGAACTCTTGGGTGAATGCCATCTGGTCCCGGTGACTTGTTAATGTTGAGTTTATCAATTAATTACAAAACCTCCTCTAGTGATACTTCAGTCTGTGACAGTTCCTCAGATTTGTCACCTACAAAAGCCAGCTCAGGTTTGGGAATCTCCCTAACATCCTCAGCCGTGAAGACTGAAGCAAAGAATCCATTTAGTTTCTCCGCAATGACTTTATCATCTTTAAGCGCTCCTTTTGTATTTTCATCGTCAAGGGGCCCCACTGGTTGTTTAGCAGGCTTCCTGCTTCTGATGTACTTAAAAAACATTTTGTTATTACCTTTGGAGTTTTTGGCTAGCCGTTCTTCAAACTCCTCTTTGGCTTTTCTTATTACACTCTTGCACTTAAGTTGGCAGTGTTTGTGCTCCTTTCTATTTGCCTCACTAGGATTTGACTTCCACTTTTTAAAGGAAGTCTTTTTATCTCTCACTGCTTCTTTTACATGGTTGTTAAGCCACGGTGGCTCTTTTTTAGTTCTTTTACTGTTTTTCTTAATTTGGGGTATACATTGAAGTTGGGCCTCTATTATGGTGTCTTTAAAAAGGGCCCACGCAACTTGCAGGGATTTCACTTTAGTCACTGTACCTTTTAACTGTTGTCTAACTAACCCCCTCATTATTGTATAGTTCCCCCTTTTGAAATTAAAGGCCACAGTGTTGGGTAGTTGAGATGTTCTTCCCACCACAGGGATGTTGAATGCTATTGTATTATGGTCACTATTTCCAAGCGGTCCTGCTATAGTTACCTCTTGGACCAGCTCCTGCGCTCCACTCAGGATTAAATCTAGAGTTGCCACTCCCCTTGTGGGTTCCCGTACCAGCTGCTCCATGAAGCAGTCATTTAAAGTATTGAGAAATTTTATCTCTGCATTTCGTCCTGAAGTGAAATGTTCCCAGTCAATATGGGGATAATTGAAATCCCCCACTATTACTGGGTTCTTAATTTTGATAGCCTCTCTAATTTCCCTTAGCATTTCATCATCACTATTACTGTCCTGGTCAGGTGGTCGATAATAGATCCCTACTGTTATATTTTTACTAGAGCATGACATTTCTATCCATAGAGACTCTATGGAACCTGTGGATTCGCTTAAGATTTTTACTTCATTTGAATCTACACTTTCTTTAACATATAGTGCCACTCCTCCCCCTGCACGGCCTGTTCTGTTCTTCCGATATATTTTGTACCCCGGAATGATTGTGTCCCATTGATTGCTCTCAGTCCACCAGGTTTCTGTGATGCCTATTCTATCTATATCCTCCTTTATCACAAGGCACTCTAGTTCACCCATCTTATTATTTAGACTTCTGGCATTTGTGTACAAGCACTTTAAAAACTTGTCCCTGTTTATTAGCCTGCCTTTTTCTGATGTGCCAGATTCTTTTTTATGTGACTGTTTATCATCTGATCCGGCCCTTACATTATACTTCTCATTCCTCTGCTCCTGACTATAACCTGGAGATTCTCTATCATCAGACTCTCCCCTAAGAGAAGTCTGTGTCCGATCCACACGCTCCTCTGCAGCAGTCGGCTTTCCCCCATCTCCTAGTTTAAAAACTGCTCTACAACCTTTTTAATGTTTAGTGCCAGCAGTCTGGTTCCACTTTGGTTTAGGTGGAGCCCATCTCTCCTGTATAGGCTCCTCCCATCCCAGAAGTTTCCCAGTTCCTAATGAACGTGAACCCTCCTCTCTACACCATCGTCTCATCCACGCATTGAGACTCTGAAGCTCTGCCTGCCTACCTGGCCCTGCGCGTGGAACTGGGAGCATTTCTGAAAATGCCACCATAGAGGTCCTGGATTTCAGTCTCTTCCCTAGCAGCCTAAATTTGGCTTCCAGGACATCTCTCCTACCCTTCCCTATGTCATTGGTACCTACATGTACCACAACCACCGGCTCCTCCCCAGCACTACACATAAGTCTATCTAGATGCCTTGAGAGATCCGCAACCTTCGCACCAGGCAGGCAAGTCACCATATGGTTCTCCCGGTCATCACAGACCCAGCTATCTACATTTCTAATAATCGAATCTCCCATTACTAACACCTGGCTTTTCCTAGAAACTGGAGTTCCCTCCCCCGGAGAGGTAACCTCAGTGCGAGAGGCAACCCCAGCACCATCTGGAAGGAGGGTCCCAACTACGGGAAGGTTTCCCTCTGCTCCCATTGACTGCTCTACTTCCCTGGGCCCTTCTTCCTCCTCAACAGCGCAGGAGCTGTCTGAGCGGAGGTGGGACAATTCTACAGTGTCCCGGAAAGCCTCATCAACATACCTCTCTGCCTCTCTCAGCTCCTCCAGTTCCGCCACCCTGGCCTCCAAAGCCCGTACATGGTCTCTGAGGGCCAGGAGCTCCTTGCACCGACTGCACACATAGGCCACCCGCCCACAGGGCAGGTAATCATACATGCGACAGTCAGTGCAATAAACTGGATCGCCCCCACTCTGCTGCTGGGCTTCTGCCTGCATTGTCTCCTAGTTAGTGGGAGGGTGGTTTACGGAAAGGGGTTTTGGAATGTGGTTCGGTTTATAGGTTTTAGGGGGGGCCACGGGGAAGGGGTTAGGGCTGGCGAGGGGCTCCCACTCCCTTCCCACTCCCCTGCCGAACTCCCTTGCGAAACTCCCTGTTAGCAGTCCCTGGTCGCAAAGCTCCCTGGTCGCGTGTGCGTTAAAGTGCTCAAAGGAGAGCGGAAATCAGTTGTGATGGGGCAGTTTCTGAAAAGTGCTGAAAATCACTAAGAGACTGATGTGCAGAGGCCCAGTGCCTGCGTTTCCCTGTTGGGTCTGCCCCCGTGGCACAGTGCCCTCCTCCCTGGTCGCCATGGCTACACTGAGGGGTCAAAGGGGGCAGAAGCCACAAGGGCGGAGGCGATGCTAAAGCTGAGGGCCTCCAGGTGGGTGAGGTGGACGAGGCTTCTTCCAGCAACTAACAGAAGTTGCTGGATCACAGGCCCTGGTTCTCACGGGTGACTTGAATCACCCCCATATCTGCTGGGAGAGCAATACAGCGACGCACAGGCAATCCAGGGAGTTTCTGGAAAGTGTAGGGGACAATTTCCTGGTGCAAGTGCTGGAGGAACCAACTAGGGGAAAAGCTCTTCTTGACCTGCTGCTCACGAACCGGGAAGAAATAGTAGAGGAAGCAATAGTGGATGGGAACCTGGGAGGCAGTGACCATGAGATGGTCGAGTTCAGGATCCTGACACAAGGAAGAAAGGAGAGCAGCAGAACAGAGACCCTGGACTTCAGAAAAGCAGACTTCGACTGCCTCAGGGAACTGATGGGCAAGGTCCCCTGGGAGGATAACATGACGGGGAAAGGAGTCGAGGGAAGCTGGCTGTATTTCAAAGAAACCTTATTGAGGTTGCAGGAACAAACCATCCCGATGTGTAGGAAGAAAAGTAAATATGGCAGGCGACCAGCTTGGCTTAACAGTGAAATCCTTGCTCGTCTTAAACACAAAAGAGCAGCTTATAAGAAGTGGAAGATTGGACAAATAACCAGGGAGGAGTATAAAAGTATTGCTCAGGCATGCAGGAGTGAAATTAGGAAGGCCAAATCACACTTGGAGTTGCAGCTAGCCGGAGATGTTAGGAGTAACAAGAAGGGTTTCTTTAGGTATGTTAGCAACAGGAAGAAAGTCAAGGAAAGTGTGGGCCCCTTGCTGAATGAGGGAGGCAACCTAGTGACAGAGGATGTGGAGAAAGCTAGTGTACTCAATGCTTTTTTTGCCTCTGTCTTCACAGACAAGGTCAGCTCCCAGACAGCTGCACTCTGCAGCACGGTATGGGGAGGAGGTGACCAGCTCTCTGTGGAGAAAGAAGTAGTTCGGGGCTATTTAGGAAAGCTGGACGAGCACAAGTCCATGGGGCCGGATGCGCTGCATCCAAGGGTGCTAAAGGAGTTGGCCGATGAGACTGCAGAGCCATTGGCCATTATCTTTGAAAAATCATGGCGATCGGGGGAGGTCCCGGATGACTGGAAAAAAGCTAATGTAGTGCCCATCTTTAAAAAAGGGAAGAAGGAAGATCCAGGGAACTACAGGCCAGTCAGTCTCACCTCAGTCCCTGGAAAAATCATGGAACAGGTCCTCAAGGAATCAATCCTGAACCACTTAAAGGAGCGGAAAGTGATCAGGAACAGTCAGCATGGATTCACCAAGGGCAAGTCATGCCTGACTAACCTAATTGCCTTCTATGACGAGATAACCGGCTCTGTGGATGAGGGGAAAGCAGTGGATGTACTATTTCTGGATTTTAGCAAAGCTTTTGATACAGTCTCCCACAGTATTCTTGCCAGCAAGTTAAAGAAGTCTGGGCTGGATGAATGGACGGTAAGGTGGATAGAAAACTGGCTAGATGGTCGGGCTCAACGGGTAGTGATCAATGGTTCCATGTCTAGTTGGCAGCTGGTATCAAGTGGAGTGCCCCAAGGGTCGGTGCTGGGGCCGGTTTTGTTCAATATCTTCATTAATGATCTGGAGGATGGTGTGGACTGCACCCTTAGCAAGTTTGCAGATGACACTAAACTGGGAGGAGTGGTTGATACGCTGGAGGGTAGGGATAGGATACAGAGGGACCTAGACAAATTAGAGGATTGGGCCAAAAGAAATATGATGAGGTTCAACAAGGACAAGTGCAGAGTCCTGCACTTAGGACGGAAGAATCCCATGCACTGCTACAGACTAGGGACCGAATGGCTGGGTAGCAGTTCTGCAGAAAAGGACCTAGGGGTTACGGTGGACGAAAAGCTGAATATGAGTCAGCAGTGTGCCCTTGTTGCCAAGAAGGCTAATGGCATTTTGGGTTGTATAAGTAGGGGCATTTCCAGCAGATCGAGGGATGTGATCATTCCCCTCTACTCAGCACTGGTGAGGCCTCATTTGGAGTACTGTGTCCAGTTTTGGGCCCCACACTACAAGAAGGATGTGGATAAATTGGAGAGAGTCCAGCGGAGGGCAACAAAAATGATTAGGGGGCTGGAGCACATGACTTATGAGGAGAGGCTGAGGGAACTGGGATTGTTTAGTCTGCAGAAGAGAAGAATGAGGTGGGGTTTGATAGCTGCTTTCAACTACCTGAAAGGGGGTTCCAAAGAGGATGGATCTAGACTGTTCTCAGTGGTAGAAGATGACAGAACAAGGAGTAATGGTCTCAAGTTGCAGAGGGGGAGGTTTAGGTTGGATATTAGGAAAAACTTTTTCACTAGTAGGGTGGTGAAGCACTGGAATGGGTTCCCTAGGGAGGTGGTGGAATCTCTTTCCTTAGAGGTTTTTAAGGTCAGGCTTGACAAAGCCCTGGCTGGGATGATTTAGTTGGGGTTGGTCCTGCTTTGAGCAGGGGGTTGGACTAGACACCTCCTGAGGTCCCTTCCAACCCTGAGATTCTATGATTCTATGAGTGCCTCACTTCTCCCCACAGCTCTGGCCTCTCTGTGAGAGCCTGACACGCTCATAGCCTCTTCCCTGGAGCTTTGGTGCTATCTCTTGCTGCCCTCCGGAGGAAGATGATGTTCCCTCCCTGGCCTTTCTCACCCATGCAGAGGGAGCCTGCCTTGTCCTGCTCGCTGTTTGGAAGGGGCATGTCCTGTGCCTAGGAGGAGGACAGCACAGGTGCCCGCAGTGTCAGCTCCCCTCCCCACCACTGTTCCAGAGGGTGGCATGTGCACCCAGTGTGCTGAGGACGAGCTGCTCTGTAGCTAGTTAGGAACTGGCGTGGGATCCAGCCGGCCTGTGTCATGCAGTTGACCAAACAATTCATCAGGTGGGTGCACCTGTTGGTCCCTGCTGGCCTAGGCTGGCAGGACGCAGCTTCATGCTGGTTAGTGTTCTGGCCCTAGCTTTGGAAATGTTCAGCTTTGTTTATCGTGTGCCTGGAGGCGACTTAGGAGCTGAGCCTGCACCCAGCCCATCTCCCACCCCTTCCTCAGTGGGTCAGTGCAGAACATAAGAACGGTCATACTGGGTCAGACCAAAGGTCCATCCAGCCCAGTATCCTGTCTACCGACAGTGGCCAATGTCAGGTGCCCCAGAGGGAGTGAACCTAACAGGCAATGATCAAGTGATCTCTCTCCTGCCATCCATCTCCACCCTCTGACAAACAGAGTCTAGGGACACCATTCCTTACCCATCCTGGCCAATAGCCCTTAACGGACTTAACCTCCATGAATTTATCCAGTTCCCTTTTAAACCCTGTTATAGTCCCGGCCTTCACAACCTCCTCAGGCAAGGAGTTCCACAGGTTGACTGTGTGCTGCGTGAAGAAGAACTTCCTTTGATTTGTTTTAAACCTGCTGCCCATTAATTTCATTTGGTGACCCCTAGTTCTTATATTATGGGAACAAGTAAATAACTTTGAATTGTTCCTTGTCCCAAGCAATGGGACTCCCGCTGCTTCCCCGGGATGGCAGAGCCCACGCTCTGGTACGTCTGAGGGGCAGCAAGACTCGCCTGATAACAAGCCTGAACCTCTCCTTTCTGAAGCTCCACCTGCCGTTCCCACTGGGGGAGGGGCAGGGCAGAACGTGCTCCTTTGGCGCCGCAGTAAAATGAGCCTCCGAGTGCATCCCTTCCTTCACCCTCTGGCCCTCACTGTGCCAGCAGGGAAGCACCGGGGCACCACCCAGCCATGGCCCTCCTTCGCCAGCCCCCTTGCACAGCCACACTAAGGAAGGAGAGCCTTCAGCCCTTGGGATCTGCATACCAGTTACCTGTCATCAGCATATTCCCCTCCTCCCCGTTAGATCAGCAGATTTAGGTCCTTTAATCTCGCTTATGAATCAGACCCTCCATGCACACCTTGATCGCTGGCTGCCTCTCTGACTGCCCTTATGTCTGTGGTGATGCGGAAAACAGAATTTTAGGGGATAGCTGCTACCGAGCCTTAACCAAGGGGCTGTCACCTCTCTGCTCCATGACTCCTCTGCACATGCAGCCCAAATCATGGCTTTGGGGTTTTTTCCTACCATATTACATTGCAAGCTCCTCTTCAAATTTTCCTGTGCAATTGCCCCAGTCTCTTTCAGCATTACTGCTGTCCAGCTCTCTCTTTGACTGAATAACTGCTTCCAATTATTTTCCCCCAGATGTATTAGCTGCATTCTTACAGACTGCTTCTTGCTCTGTTGCAATCTGCCCATATTTCTATCCTTCCCATAACCCCTCGTATTAGTTCTTTGCCCTTGTTGGTCTTTGCAACTCCTCCCAAGTTACTACGCTCTCCTCTCTCAATTTAATATAGGAGCTCTTTGTAAATAATCCCAGGTTCATACCAGTCCCTTGCTGGGCACTGCCCCTCATCAAACATATTGCCAGTCTCACACCACACCATGGGGTTCCGATCCAATCCAGTTTGAATTATATTTTCCAGTAAGGTTTTGTGAAACACTGTATCAAACGTTGTACTAAAATACAGATATATTACAGCTACTGTATCCCCTTCTCCACTTCAATCAACAAAACCAATCACATTTGTCTGACATGAGCTGTCATTTGTAGCCCCCTATATGCAGAATCTGCTAGGTCAGTGGTTCCCAAATTGCTCTGTGGAGAACTGGCTGGTTGCTGGGTGTTGGCGCCATCTCCTTGGTTCTTTCAGCTAAATTGCTTTAAGAGAAATTTATAAATTCACCAGTATTTTCCTGTTGACTTCTCCGCATAAGCAATAGCAGTCATTGCTACAACAACGTTATGCTGATTGTGAATAGAAGGGGAGAAGGTGCTGGACGTGATGCTTACCAGGAGCGTGTCAGTAAGGGACCTGTGGGTGTTTGAAATCCCCTGCTCTAGATATTTGAGTGTTTGTGGATTTTTCTTAATCTTTGCTATTATTTTAGTGGAACAGAGGTTAGACTTGTCGGATAGGAACTGCCAGGCTTGCACTCATCCTGTCAGGAAATTCACTGCTACATTTGCTTTTCTTTTATTCTCCACACCTTCCAATTTCTCTGGGATTTTTCAGAAAAATTCTCAGTGGTTCAGTAAGTGAATCAACTAATTGCCTTAGTGCCCAGGGCTGCAGCCCAGCCAGACTGGCTGGCTTTGTATGTGTTTGCCTCTCCCCAGCATCCCCTAACTGCCTTTTATTCAATGTAGATTTACAAAGTCTTTGTTGCTTCCTAGTTGCCCAAATCTCTTCCCCTCTCATTGTAGAGCGAGCTTTCAGAGAACGGTAAAATAGGCCTGACCCCTGGAGTCACCAGGACTCCACCACCAACCTGCTTTCCGCCTAGAGCTGCTTCCCCAGGTGGGTTTGTGAAAGCTCCTTTGGCAGCATCAACTTACTTTATTTTCTTCTCTCTTCCCTGCAGAATCTGCATATCCTTGTTTGGTTCCTTCTTTCTCTTCCAAACAGCTGCCCCAACCATGACCCTGATTTCAGTGCCATCAGCTCCCTTGTGCCTCTACCCTGCCCCAGTGAAATACCAGCTTCTCGCTCTGCTCCCCATCTTAGGCAAGCTGCAGAGGTGAAAGTAAGCCCTTTAAATTCCCCCTCACAGCTCCGGCAGCCGCGCTGGGGCCGGGATTTAAAGGGCTCAGAGCTTCCGTGGCTGCGGGGAGCCCAGAGCCCTTTAAATCCCAGCCCCAGCCCAGCCGCCAGAGCTGCGGAGGGGGGGGGGGTTTAAAGGGCCCGGGGCTCCACAGCAGCTGGGAGCCCTGGGTTGATTTAAAGGCCCTGGGGCTCCCAGCCACAGCCGGTGCCCCAGGCCTTTAAATCTTGAGAGGCCCCGCCCCCCTCAGAGCTCCGGCAGTACCGGTAAGTCCTGTAAGTTACTTTCACCCCTGGCAAGCTGCCTCTCTGTTAATAACTGGCTCATTCCCCTTCACATTTCTCTCTCTCTCTCACTCACTCACTCACTCACACACACACACCCCCTCCTGTGCGCTGTCCAGCTTCTTCTAGCTGCAGGGGTACGTGGCTGTTTTCCCTTCCTACTCCACCGTCAGGCTGTGGCTGAAGAGACCATCTCGTGGTTGCCTCCAGCTTTGCATTCACGCTTTCCGTGCTAGTGCTTAGGACTTTATTGCATTGCCAAGGACTGCATGCTTTCCGGTGCTGTTGGCTTATAAAGCCTGTGCCCATGGGACTGTGAGGAACACAGGAAACCTGACACACTGACCTGGCCAGCAAATGCAGATCCCTAGCCAGTGGGATTTGGTGTGGGGAGTGGGAAAGAGGGGAGGGTGGGTGTGTGAGAGGGCCTCTCGCTCTGCTCCAGCTAGATGGTGTGATGTGGGCACATTGGTCTTGCAGTGTGTGGCTAAGGTTTAGCTCTAGTCTGGGGAGCTGTTGAGGGTGCTGCTGTCACTATGGTTACTCTGTGTGACTCTCCTTCCATTTCTCAGCCCTCAGCTCAGGCCTTGGGATGGTGGATTCTAGGATGGACAGGAAACGGCATCGTTCCCTGCAAGGGGCACTGCCTTTCAGGACTCCTAGCGCTGAGCCTTCGAGAAAGCCAGCCTGGGAGGGATTCCTGTCTCTCTGGGCATGGGGAGTCCCTGCTGCATTTTGCCTCTCCTGACACTTGGCCAAAGGCCACAGACCGTTCAGGCCACTCAGCCCCAGGGCCGCCCAGAGGATTCCGGGGGCCCGGGGTCTTTGGCGGCGGGGGGCCCTTCTGTTCCGGGACCCGCCGCCGAAGTGCCCCGAAGACCCGCGCGGAGCCCCGCCGCCGCCGACTACCGCTGGCGGGACCCGCCGAAGTGCAGCCCGGTCTTCGGGGCACTTCGGCGGCGGGTCCCGGAAGGGAAGGGCCCCCCGCCGCCGAATTACCGCCGAAGACTGAGCTGAACTTCGGCGGCGGGTCCCGCTCCGTCTTCGGCGGTAATTCGCCAGCGGGGGGTCGTTCCGCCCCGGAGAGGAAGGACCCCCCGCCGGCGAAGACCAGGAGCGGCAGAAGCTCCTGCGCCCGGCCCCGCAAGAGTTTTCCGGGGCCCCCAGAGCGAGTGAGGGACCCCACTCCAGGGGCCCCGAAAAACTCTCGTGGGGGCCCCTGTGGGGCTCGGGGCCTGGGGCAAATTGCCCCTCTTGCCCCCCCTCTGGGCGGCCCTGCTCAGCCCTCTGCAGCCTGGAGCTGGAGCCTGTGAGGGACAGGGCTCCTGAAGTGGAGGGGGTTCCAGGACAGAACCCCTCCCTCTGTTCCATTGCCCCCTCCTCCAAGGCTGGCCCTGAGGGAGAGATGCCAAGGTGCAGCTTTGCTTATGCCCGTGGAGATAAAAGCACCATATATGTTGTGTGTGGTATTTGGCACCAGCCTGAGACAGAATCAGAGATGGGAGGGCCCCGGAGAGGGAACAGACCCAGCAGCAGGGGAGGAAAGACTCCCATCCCCAGCCCAGATGGGGTTTGCCTTTCCAGTTGCTCCACCTTATGGGGGGCCTGGCTGAGGTTTACATTCAGTACTTGAAGTGAGCCAGCTGCCTCGGCAGCTGCATAGGCTAGGCCAAGCAGTGAGGCCCACTCTGAGTAGAGGGAGCAGGGGGGGGCGGGGTTTAGGGGGGGCAGGCCTTCTATCCCTACAGTCTGGTGTGGGGAGGGAGCGTCAGTCTGCAACCCCTCCCGCCATCCCAGGCAGGATGGAGGTAAAGTACAAAGTCACGGTGGCTGGAATCCCAGGGGACTCAGAGTCACTTTACCCTGTTCAGAGAAGATTCATTTACACATAAAAGTATGAAACGTTCCAGTCTCAGGTGCTGGGTTTCCCCAACAGCAGAGTGCAGAAAAGCGGAGCTGTACAAAACAGGGCAGGGGAGGGTTCCTGGCTGAGTCTGCAGTCCTGGGGGCGTCCCAGAACCAGCTGCATAAGGAAATGATATGGAGGAAACTCAGCTGGAAGCGTTCTCCGGAGGGAGCATGGAAATTCCAGAGCTGCTTGGGAATGTAGAAATCTGTTAAAAACTCTGTCTTTTTCCTTTAAACAAAACTGCAGTTTGTTGCTCCTCTTGAAGCAGGTTCAGGGGGATTTGGCATCAAACTCCCTCCATCTACAACCCCCGAGCAGGGGGAGGGAGCCAAAGCTGGTGAGTCGCATGAAATGGACGGGCCGTCATGGACACAGGGCAAGGCTGGCAAATCCCCAGAGAGGTTGGCAGATTCTGAGGCTTCGGGTTGACGTTATGGAACCATCGTCAGCAGAAAAAAGGCAGGATAGAGAGAGAGTGTCTGAGCCAGGTACCAGCGAGATAAGGGCCCTCTGCATGTTCTCTACATTATATCCTCTGTGGAGAGAACACAGAGAATCAGCATGTGCCAGGCCAGAGCCCCTACAGCACCAGAGCCCCGAGCGGCAGCACCCCAAGGTGCTTGACATAACACATGGTAACAATCAAAGCAGCAGGGCAGGGTGACACTGGGACCAGCTTCCTTGCGTGCCTGCAGACCCAGCAACTGCCCAGGGAACGAAGGGCCCTTGCAGCTTGTGGCAGTTCCTGTATTCCTGGTACCTCTTTAGGGCCCCGTGCAGCCACTTGTGTGGAATTGGCACCTGTTTCGCCCACCTGCATTTCTTACGTACTTGTCACTGGCGTGGAGCTCTCTGTGCTAAGACCCTACGATCATTTCCCAGCTCTTCAGCTGGCCAACTGGAAATGAACCCTTGGAGAGGACATGTGGAGATCTCAAAGTCAGCGAGACGCCCAGGAGCTTCCTAGGATCCTTATCCAAACGATACCCAGAAAGTCCCTGCACAGGGAGGGCATTGCCAGGTGACAGGGGCCAGCACATCAGTGACAGTCCCTGCTGAGCCGCTGTTGAGCAGGGCACGCAGACCCCACCCCTCTCCAGCAGCAGGGAGTTGAGGACACTCTGCTGGGCCGGGATTCGGGTCTCACTTGCTATGGGGGGGAGGGGGAAGCGGCTCCTGGCAGGTGAGGTGAGTTACACTGTGACTGCTGCTGTGCAGCCCTCCCTGACCTGGGGCCAGCAGAAGCTTGTTACTTTTATGGGTATAAACTGTGTAGCCCTAAGCGACAGTGGCCCTGTACAGGCCCAAGGGAATACACTCTGCACCACTCCTGCTCTGCAAAGAGATCCTGCCCCAGGCCTGCTGCATTCCCAGCCTGGCTCCTTCCTCACGCCTTGGGGGCCCCAGTCCAGCAGCATGTGACACCATCACAACTCAACCCCACTGCTTGCCTGTGCGACCCCCTGCTGCAGCCCTCTCACGCACTGTCAGGCCCTTGCTGCCTCTGGCTCGTCCCACACGCAGTCCCCTCCCTTCCCGCTTCTCTCACCTTCTGCCATGACAGCTGGGAGGGAAGGGTGGGGATTCGCCTCAGCTGGTGAGTGCTGGAAGGCTCTCCACACTCCCCATGTGCTGTCAGGCGGGATGGGGACACTCCTGGGACTCGCCCGGGATGGACTAACCCTTTCTGTTTTCCCACAGTCCACCCTGCTTAAAGGCAGGAAACAAAATCTCTGCCAAAGGCCTGATTCGGCTTGCCAGTAACACTGTAAGTATAGGGGAGGTAAGGGGAGCCCACTGGTTCGGACACGTAAGAACAGCACATAGTTAATTGTCTTTCTTTGACTCATCCTTCCCATGTTGCTCGTTTTCTTTAGACTGAGAGCTCATCGGGACAGTGACTGTCTCTACAGCCCAGGTCTGCGCCAGCCAGAGTGACACTGCCCTCCACCTCAAGAGTGAGGCCCCAGGTAACCCCTCCCAGTGCGCACACCCCTCCAGCACCCCAAATACTCCTCCCAGCGCGCACACCCCTCCAGCACCCCCTGCACCCCCTCCAGCACCCCAAATACTCCTCCCAGCGTGCACACCCCTCCAGCACCCCCTGCACCCCCTCCAGCACCCCAAATACGCCTCCGAGTGCGCACACCCCTCCAGCACCCCCTGCACCCCCTCCAGCACCCCAAATACTCCTCCCAGCGCACACCCCTCCAGCACCCCCTGCACCCCCTCCAGCACCCCAAATACTCCTCCCAGCACGCGCACCCCTCCAGCACCCCCTGCACCCCCTCCAGCACCCCAAATACTCCTCCCAGCGCGCACACCCCTCCAGCACCCCAAATACTCCTCCCAGTGCGCGCACCCCATGTACCCCCTCCAGCACTCTCAAACACCCCTCCAGCACCATGTACTCCCTCCAGCACCCCCAAATACTCCTCCCAGCGCACACACCCCTCCAGCACCCCAAAATACTCCTCCCAGTGCGCACCTCCCTCCAGCACCCCTAAATACTCCTCCCAGTACACACACCCCTCTAGCACCCTTCACATACCCCCTCCAGCACTTCCCAGTACATACAAACTTCGTCACAGCCCTGCCTTTATGTCAGGCCCTATGTGAGTATAAAGGAGCAGAGGATCCTGGGGAAGTGGGAGACAGCGTGTCAAGGGGATCAGGGAAGAGCTGCTGCTGCATACAAGGGAGGTCCCAAGGGAGTGTAGTTGGAGCTGTGGGAGGGAAGCAGCAATTATCCAAGTTCTCCCCTAGCAGCAGGTGGTCTCGGGGCAGTGGGAGCAAAGGATAAAGAAAATAAAAATTAAGTATTCTCAGCAATTTGCACAATTAATTATAATTAGTCATTTTTTAAATTGAGATAATGTTTTGGAGAGATTATTGGATGATTACACACTGGATCAAATTACATATAAAGGATAGAACGCTTTTTTAAAAATTGAAATGCATTGAAGGTGGGAACTGTTTATTTTTAAAAACTCCAGGATTCCAAATCTAATTACTGCACTCAGCAAATCTGTTTAGTCTTAAAGCCTCAGTCTTGCACTTAGTGCACACTGTCCACCTAGCTTAGGGTCCGTGTGGCAGCCCGTCGGTTCTGAGATGGGCACAGAAAATAGCTTGTGTTTCGTTCTGTGCTGATCAGGCAGGAGAGTGCAGTGGGACAGGTCAGGGAAGAAAGCTGAGGCAGGGCCAGGGCGGCTGCAGGCACCAGTGCAGCAAGCGCATGCCTGGGGTGGCAAGCTGCAGGGGGTGGCCTGCCGGTCGCCGTGAGGGCGGCAGTCAGGCAGCCTTCAGCGGGTTGCCTATGGGAGGTCCGCCGGTCCCGCGACTTTGGTGGCAATTTGGTGGTGGGTACGCTGAAGGCGCGGGACCGGCAGATCACCGTCAGAAATGCCACCGAATCCGCGTGACCAGCAGACCTCCCGCAGAAATGCTGCCGAAGGCCGCCTGACGGCCGTGCTTGGGGCAGCAAAGAACAGAGCTGCCCCTGGGCAGGGCTATGTGGGAAGGGCAGGGAGTCAAGACAGTAGTTAGGAAATGGATGATAGTTCCCCATCTCAGGGGTGAGGAGAGAGTGAGTGGACTCCCATCTGAGCAGCCAAGGAGTAGTAGGCATGTCTGGGGGCATTAAAAGGTTGTCTTTTCAGCCGGACATTTTCTCTCACATACACACACACACACAAGGGAGGAGCAGAAGGGAGTTGAGACGTCAAGACAGGCTAAATATGATTTGATTAAAAAAAAAAAAGACACAAGATTTGGGGGCTAATCTCAACATCTTTGGGGTTGACTCAGGATTTTTGATCCTGTAAGGTTAGAAGTACTGCTACCGGGACAGAACAGAACCAGACCCAGACCCAGAGCCCTCCACACAGAGGCAGATAGAACCGAAGTAGTCCCAACACCCTTCTCCTCCCTGCCCCCCAGCACACACACTAACTGGACAGGATGGAACCAGGCCTGGTGGACCACGCTGCAACACACAGAACTTACCGCAGTGCCAACAAAATCTGTGAAAAATATATAAAAAAAGAGAGGGGGGAGAGAGAGAGAGAGAGAGAGAGAGAGAGTTAGGAGTCTGCTCTGGGTCCGACTCAGCCTCTGCTTCCTCCTGGCTGCACTGCCAGTCAGAATAAGGGGTTCCTGTGGCACATCTCCAAGCTCTCTAGGACTGCTCTGAGTTTAAATTCATGACTCATTAGTCTACATCCTATTGATCTGGTCTTGGTTTAGATACAGTGGGTTAAATACTGCGTGGTTCTACTGTCTCCGATGCCTCCCCTCCCAATGATTTGGCTGATTTGCACCAGTGTAACCGGGAGGGGAATGTAGCTCCCTGGATGGAATGGTCCATACACCACAGAAGCACATATAGCCTGATCCCTATTAAGGAGAGTGCACCTGCTTAAACGTGCGTGCACAAAGCCTGTACCAGAGCCCTCCATGCTATACGCAGATATTTTTATGCACACCCCTCTGGCCATAAACAGATTGCTATACCCTGATGCACAGTAACACACTCAACTCTCCAACCCAGGTCTGAAGAGCCCTATCCCCAACTGAGGCACAAGAGGAATCTGGTCTCATTTGTTCCTATGTTTCCCTCAGACTGTTTGCCATTGAGTCTCAACCCGGCCCTGGACGGACCCTCATCTCTGGGCTGGGTGTTTTTCAGGTTCTGTGACAATAGAAAAGTATGGGGCAAATTTCAGGATCTGTTTTTCTCTGTCAGAGAGAAAACTATTTCTGACATCAAAGAGCTTCCCTGCTCCCGAGGGGAGACCCGTGTTACAGCTGAAAGGGCCCTGTCGCTATGACACAGGCCTGTTGTGCCAGGAGGAAGCAAGCAAGTCTGTGGTCAGAGTACTGACCTACTGGATAGTTCCCAGTTTTTCAGGCAGCGAGGGCACGAGTACAGTTAGTCTAAGACCAAACGAACTCAGTCATGATCTAGTTAAAAAATCCCTAATGGGACTGGTATTTATGAACATACCATAATGAACAGCATCTGTAGCTAGTATCTCAGTACATCATAAAACAGCACCATGTCAAACAGCAGTCATCCTGGGTATTCACAAGAACACACACTAGTTCCACTAGCGCTCTCAGAAAGAGGATGAGGGAGGAATCAGAGATGAATGTGGAATCTGTGAAGCTACTCCTGTGTGGCAGCTCACTACTAGGAGCATTGTGGATAGAGGCATGTTGCACACGCACAGCTGCATGAACTCACACACACAAGCACTGAGTGAGAAACCCCTTTAAGCAGGTTCCCTGCCTTTTACAGTTACAAGAAACACGGCGTCTCTGAACTGTTCCTTGTTTGATGTGGATCTGTCCTACCACCAAACCTTTTTGTGAAGTTCTGTAACTTATCATTCTAGAGACTCTTTGATTTGGTCCCAAGAAACACCTGGCTGTGCACCATCTGCAAAGGGCAGCCTGGTGCCTGGTGGCAGCGCAGCTCACTGGGCAGTTGGAAGAGCTCCCGTTCCCCTATAGAAGCGTGGGCTGAGCTTTCAGAGGCTGCATGCAGAGTGGACCTGGAACAGATGGGGGTCAATGAACCTCTTCCAGTCAGAGGTGAGGGGACAGGGATTCAGTCAGACCTAGGCTCCCACCCACCCTACTGCACCTGTGCTCAGAGCCTCTTCCCTTGGCTTCCAGCTAGCCCTGCCCACTGTAACTCTAGGGTTAATCCAAACAGATAGTGCAAACTCTAAGGCCCGTAGATTGATTGTGATTAATTACATTTCCCTTCTGGCCTTTGTTCAAATTTCAGTGATGCCAAGGACAGGAGACAATGTAACCAGCTGAGCAAAGCACTGGCAGAATCAAGAAGGCACAGAGAGGAGGACGGGTGCCACAAATGAGAGAATGAGAGAGATTGTACCTGCACCAGTTATGGGAGGAATACAAACCCTCCTGCTTCAGGGAAGGGACCAGCCTCTGACTGAGGAGTTAGGAAGAAACTTCCCCCATGAGCAGGATATGCTCTAACTGCCCATTCAGGGGCTTTCACCACCTTCCTTGGAAGCAGCTGGGCCTGGCTGCTCTCACAATAGGAGACTGGGCTAAATGGACCTGTGTGGACTGCTCCCACCTGGCCATTCCAGTATTCCAAATGGAAACTGCACTGGCTAATCTGATTGGCTGGGGGACTGAGCCACGCACCAATCTGATCGCTGGCTGGGTGGCCATTCTTCAAAAATAAACAAATATTCAGCCAATCACAAATCAGATTTTATTTTTAGAAATGCTGTTATTATAGATAAACTGGTATTTGACCGGCTGAAGCACCATATAAAAATGTACCCTAAATCAATCCAAATGCAGTAGGGACATTAGCCTTTTGGTGTCGCTGGACTCTGATCTTGGCATGGACCAGCAGAGAACTTTGCAGTCTTATAGCACTAGGGACACCTTCCCTTGGGAACACATTATGCGCTGCTGGCTCTCCTGCCACAGTGACTCAGAGGAAAGCTGCTTTGGGAGTAATGCTAACTGTGCCCTGTCTGGGATAGTAAGTCATTAAACCCCTTCCTGCCTCTGGGTGTCTGAGGGATGCAGCAAAGGAGGGGCCAGAGGCGCTGGGGCAGAAGTCTGTCATGCAGGGATTCCCCACCCCAATGCACAGATGAATGAGCCGCTTTCCCTGCTCTTAACAGTGGCTGACTTCTTGTCACAGAACCTGACTATTCACAAACCCAACTGAATGCCTGGAGCTGGAACCTGCCTGGCAGCTGCCCCCAGCAGCGAGGACTGGCTGGGGAAGATTCTGTTAGGGTTAATTGGGAATGTCCCCCTTGCCCCGACCTTAGTAGAACCATTTGGAAGCCTGTCCCCTGAAGCAGGTTCTTGTGCTGGCTGGAAAACCTAAGACCTGTAAAATATTTGTCAAGTTTTACTGTGCTCCACAGGGTGGCTCAGTGTCCTTCACTGCAGCTAAATGTGGAGCTCTCCCCCGCACCCCACCTGACCCTATTTATAGTGTTAAATGTGGGCAGGTCTGGACCAGGCTCCAGGAAAACCAGAGAGAGAACAGGAATGTGTATAGTGTGGGAAGGTTCTGCTTGCACATGGCTCTGCACAGACCCTGGCAGCTCCTTGCACAGGGGCTACTTGCACCCCTAGCAGGATGGGGACTGGCACCCATATATCTGGCCAGAGACTTGGGCTTATCAGGTATTTTTCAGGCTTCAGCACTTTTGGTGGCACCCTGGCTGTGAAAGAGATGCTGACTAGATGAGAGGAGGAACAGAGATACAGCGCAGTCTGGAGAGGGTGGCACTGGAGTTCTTAAGTCCTACCACTATCTGGATTAATGTACGCAGGGAGAGGGGCTGAAAAGGGCTCTGCCAGGAGAGAAACCTTTGCTATGTCCTATTGTGGAGGCATAGGAGGGATGGGGGCTGCAGCTAGGGGCAGGAGTGGTTCTTACCTTTGTTCTCTGTCTTGAGCTCCTCATGAAGCAGGTCATTCTGCCGGTTGCCAAGGACAAAGGCCAGGAAGGAGAGGATGAGGGCGTTGAGGATGCCGATGATGGCAAGGATGTAGGCCCAGCGCACAGAACAATCGCCCAGCGAGTACTTCCCTGTCTTCTCCCCGCACATGTCCCTGACAGTCTCTGCATCCCAGCCATCTGGAAATATCATGCAGCCCAGCACCAGGCAGAGTGCTGGACAGGGAAAGAGGGATACAGGGACCGGAGGGGGAGAGGAGGGTGGGGCAGGAGAGAGAGAACAGAAATGTGATAATAGCAGGCTCTTCAATCTAGAAGGCAAGAATATAACGAGATCCAGCAGCTGGAAGTTGAAGCTAGATACCCTCAGACTTGAAATCACTTTTTTTTTTTAAAACAATGAGAAGAATTAACCACTGAACAGTTCACCCAGGGAAGTGGTGGATTCTCCAGCAATGGCAATTTTCAAATCAAGATGGGATTTTTTTTCTTAAAAGATACACTGTAGTTCAAGCCCAGCTATTGGACTTGAAGCAGGAATTCATTCAGGGCAGTCCTCTGGCCAGTATTATGCAGAAGGTCAGATTAGATGTTCACAAGCATCCCTCTGGCCTTAAAATCTATGCATCTCAACACTCTTCAACTATTAGCAAACAGCTGTGAAACTGGTGAGTAAAGTGTGTCTCATCCCCTTCTAGTGGGTGATCCACAGAGATGGTATCAGCCTGCAGCTGCTACCCCTTACTCCATTAGCCCAAGTGGTAGGGGATGTGCTACGGATCTAAAGGTTCCAACCCTGCTGATGACCCCTGTGGGAGTCAATAGGTTTCTACATGATGGGATTTCTGGATGTATATTTTTAGTTTGCTTTCCTAAAAACCTAGGAAATTACACTTTAAAATTATATTAAAAGAATGCTATTGAGGTTGCAAAGTCAAAAGTTAGGAAATGCCAGAGGTAAGGTTTTCTGTTCAACCTTAATTTGGCCCCTTGTGCATATGCTTTATGATACAGTCGTTAATTACATGATCACGGACCTCTGCCTCATTCAGTGCAGAGGAAGGACCGTGGTCACTGAAGTGCTAGCCAATGTCTCTTTATTATTCTTATTCAATTCATTACCAAATCAGCAGGTGCAGATAAGTTGCATTCAGGTGTTTTAAAAGAGCTGGCGGGGCTGTTACTGTTGATTTTCAATTAGTCTTGGAACACTGGGTAAATCCCAGAAGAAAGCTAATGGGGCACCAATATTTAAAGAGGGCAAAAAGGATGAGCAGGGTAATTGATTATTTCTGTCAGCCTGAAATCAATCTCTGGCAAGATCAAAATGGAGAGGCTGGTACGGGAGTGAATTAATACAGAATTAGAGGAAGGTGACATAACTGATGCCAGTCAACATGGTTTTATGAAAAACATCCTGTCAAACGTACTTGGTATCTCTTTTTAGTAAGATGACAAGTTTGGTTGATAAAGTGTCAATGTAACAAACTTAGACTGCTGTATAGTGTTTGACTTGGTACCACACAACATTTTAATAAAAAAACCCACTAGAACAATATAGAAGTAACATGGCACATATTAAATGGATTCAAAGCTTGCTAACTGGTAGGTTTTAACTGCAAGCAAGGAATCAGCATTACAGCTATGTTTTAGTCACTGGTGTTTTTAGTAAAAGTCATGGACAGGTCATGGGCAGTAAACAAGAATTCACGGCCCATGACCCGTCTGTGACTTGTACTGTATACCCGACTAAAACTTGGGTGCTCTGGGGCAAGGGGTGACTCGGGTCCCCTGCTGGTGCTGGTAGGAGTGGAGGGGGCTGGCAAGGATGGCAGGCTTCCTACCTAGCTCCACGCAGCTCCTGGAAGTGGCCAGCATGTCCCTGTGGCCCCTAGGTAGAGGCGTGGACAGGGGGGGCTCCTCATGCTGCTCCTGCATCAAGTGCCCACTCTGCAGCTCCCATTGGCCAGGAACTGTGACCAATGGGAACTGTGGGGGCGGTGCCTGCAGGCAGAGGCAGCACACAGAACCACCTGTCTGTGCCTCTGCCTAGGAGCCGAGAGAGGGACATGTCGCCGCTTCTGGGGAGCCCCCCGAGGTAAGTGCCGCACTGAGCCCTCACCCCATCCTGTGGCCCAACCCCCAGCCCTGAGCCCCTTCCCACACCCAAACTGCAGTTGTTGGGGAGGGGGACACAATGGCCTGAGACACCCCCAGCAGCGGTCAGTGTGGCTGGCCCGGGGGCCACCTGAGCTGCTCAAGTGTTAGCCTTCAGGAGCTGCTCAGGCGACCCCCAGGCCAGCCGTACTGGCTGCTGCAGAAGTCACAGAGGTCCTGGAAAGCCAAGGAAACCGTGACAGACTCACAGCCAATAATCATCATCAAGTGAGTGTGCTTCCAGGGGGTCCTGCAGGGATCAGTTCTTGGCCCTATGCCAGGGGCGGTGGGTAAATAGGCCAGGGAAGGCTCAGCCTCCTCTAACACTGCTGCGGCCGCCAGACCCCTGGTTGCAGAGTTTTGGGGGTAAGTTTTTTATTTATTATGCCCCATGCAGGTTCCAGGGTGGCTGAGGAGGTAGTATGTGCTATTCAGCTTCCCGGGTTCATCAGTAATCGCCCTGGACTCCAGAGAGATTACTGATGAACCCAGGAAGCTGAGAGCACATACCACCTGCTCAGCCGCCCCGGAACCTGCATGGGGCATCAAAAGCATCTTCTGCATGAGAGGCTTTTCCCTAGGTTGGCTTGGGCTCTGGGAAGGGGAGGTGTGGCTGTGGCTGGCCCAGAGGCTCCTCCAGGTGGTGGTGGGGTCTCAGGGATCTGGCCATGGGGAAGGGGCAGGGGGTCTTGGGGCTGTCAGCATGGGCAGAGTCAGGAGCTAGCCTTCAGGCAGAGCCCTTCCTGCCACCCATGCCCTACACTATTTCACTTTTTTATCTATGACCTGGAAGAAAACATGAACCCATCACTGATAAAGTTTGCGGATGACACAAACATTGGGGGAGTGGTAAATAATGTAGAGGACAGGTCATTCATACAGAGTGATCTGGATCACTTGATAAGCTGGGCTCAAGCAAACAATATGCGTTTTAATACAGCTAAACATAAGTGTATACATCTAGGAACAAAGAATGTCAGCCATGCATATAATATGGGGATTCTATCAAGGGAAGCAGTGACTCTAAAACACATTTGGGGTTTGTGGGGAATAATCAGCTAAATGTGAGCTCCTAGTGTGATGCTGTGGTCAAGAGAGCTAATGTGATCCTTGGAAGCACAGACGGGAGTCTTGTGCAGGAGTAGAGGTTATTTTACCTTCGTATTTGACACTCATGTGACTGCTGCTGGAAAACTGTCCAATTCTGGTGTCCACAGTTCAAGAAGGATATTGATAAATTGGACAGGGGTCAAAGAAGAGCCATCAGAATGATTTAAAGGATTAGAAAAACCTGCCTTATAGTGAGAGCTGCAAGGACCTCAATCTATTTATCTTCAGAGAGAAGGCTAACAGGTGACTTGATTAGTCTATAAGTACCAACATGGGGAACAAATGGACTCTTCAGTCTAGCAGAGAAAGGTCAACATGATCCAATGTCTGGAAATTGAAACTAAACAAATTTAGGCTGGACATAAGGCATATATTTTTAACAGTAAGGATAACTAACTACTGGAACAATTTACCAAGATGGGACATTTTTCTATAAAAATCTGTCCTAGGAATTATTTTGTGGAAGTTCTATGGTCTGTGTTATACAGGACATCAGGCTAGGTCATCACAATGGTCCCTTCTGGCCTTGGAATCTAAGAATGTGGGGCCTTAGGCCTAATTTACTCCCCACTATTTAAACACTGCATTGAATGTGGAATTATCGATTTTCTCATGGACATTTCTATGGTGCTTCTCAGCATAGGATCTGAGAACTTCACATATTTGAATGAATGTATAATCCCAATTTACCCAGGAGGTCCGGAAGTATTGGCCCAAAGATTAAGGACACAATTAGGCTGCCCAATTTGAGATGGCTGGACTTGATTTTTCAGAATACTTAGCGTTATGTATAGCACTTCATATATTAGAGTGGCACTCCCCGTGACTTTAGGTGCAGCTGAGAGCTCAGCACTTCTGCAAATCAGATTTCAGGGGCCTCAAGTTTGGTCCCCCAGAAAATGAATAGTATGTAATCAGTGGCCACCCAGGGAGAGTTTGTTAGCAATAGTTAGAGGCTGGCTCATGAGCTGAAGCAGGAAGATTTCCTAGCACTTCCCTAGCTCCTGTTTGCTGGTCAGTATCTGGAACAGGTGGCTCCCTGATGGAGGTGATGGTTTGGGTGAAACTGAGGTGACTTTACCCTGAATTTCTGGCTTTGGGTGTTCTTTCTGAATCTGCTTCCAGCGTTTAGGCCTGATCTGGCTATCTAGTAACTTATCTGGCCCCGTCACCAACATATATGAGTATCACTGAGATGAGGAGACGGGGCAGAGTGGCCTGTACCTTCACCTATTACCAGCTCAGTGCATTTTGTTAGGGTGCTTTTCATCCCCCGTTTGCACACTGTGTAAGAGCTGGCAGTTTGCTGGGCTGTCAAGGGCCCTGCCACACCTACCTACCCTGGGAGAAGAGAGAGGAGCAGGGCTGACCAGGTGGATTTTAAAATTTCAGTTGAAATGCTTGTGAGTCAGGCACAGACCGATTTGTGAGTCACCAGTTCTTTCCTTAGAGGAGAAGTGTGTTGGAGGGCATGCACACAGCTGTGAGAGATTCTAGGAGGAGGATGCAAATGTCCCACCCTGGGCAGAGGAGGGAAGCAATTCCTGATTCTGGACTGACCAGGCTTGAAAGCAAAGGGAGGTGGGGACCCCCAAGTTCAGTGTCTGAGGAGAACCTTGCACTGGGCTTCACCCATCACAGATACAAAAAGAAGGCACAGGAAGGATGAGCTATCACAGACGGACCTCCATAGGGTATCACCCCAGGTGCCTCCTCCCATATAAGGAATGTATAAAAAGAGACCTCCCTGTGACTTCAGCAGTGAGTGCTCAGTATTTCTGCAAATCAGAGCCCGGGGTCTCAGGTTGGGCCCCCAGAAAATGAGAAACACACAATTAAACTTTTCACTAAGTGACTTGTGAAACAACACACAGGCACCCTATGGCAGAGGCAGGGATAGATTGCAATTCTTCAGGGTGGCATTCATCTGCTTAAGATACAAGTCCATTATTTTTCATCCTGCAATCCCCTGCCTCATTCACTACACACCTTCTGACATCTGGAACAAATGAGGCAGGGGCCCTGCAGACATCTAAGCCTGGCTCTGTGAGAAGGAGTTGAATATTCACAGACTTGGTGAGGCTGAGAGGCTCAGTAATGACAGCGGACGTGACAGAGAAGTGCTCAGAGTGAAATGCGAGTGTGAGGGACCTGTGAGGGCTGTGAAGGGAGCTGGCAGGATTGGGGGAGAGGCTGGGAGAAAAAGTCAGCCTAATGCGGGGCAGTGCTAGACTCTGGTTGATGAGGTGCAAAAATGGCCACAGTCACTTTAAGCTCTTGTGTTAATGCAGGGGCTCTCAAACGGGGGTCGGGACCCCCTCAGGGGGTCATGAGGTTATTACATGGGGGGGTCACGAGCTGTCAGCCTCCACCCTAAACCCCGCTTTGCCTCCAGCATTTATAATGGTGTTAAATATGTAAAAACGTGTTTTTAATGTATAAGGGGGGGGTCGCATTCAGAGGTGTGCTGTGTGAAAGGGGTCACCAGTACGAAAGTTTGAGAATCACTGTGTTAATGTATGTTTTTAATTGGCCTCAATTTATGACTGTGATCTAGCAACGCTCTTCTTCGCCCTTCAGGCTTTTACACAGCTGCCATGGGATCCTGCAGGGTTGGGAGTGGCCTCAATCTTTGTGGCTCCTTCCTGGGAAGGAGAGCCGCTATGTCAGTATTTAATGTTTGGTTTGTCTCTGCTGTTCTCTAGGAGAAACAGGTGTTGTCAGAGCCTGGGAGGGAACCAGAGCGTCCCACCCTAACTCTGGCTTTCAAGTCTCTTCCCTGTCTGTAAAATGGGGTGTTGATCCTGACCCCTGCTGGGATGATGATGGTTAATTAATGTTTATAAAACTCTGTGGAGCTTAAAAGTGCCTCATAATAGTAAATTAGACTCAGCTCTCCACCACCAGCATGAAGGGAGGTGTCAGGGTGATGGCTAGGGTGGGGCTAGGGTGACCAGACAGCCCGATAAAATCGGGACCCTCCCAATATTTAGGTGTTTGTCCCGCATCCCAACTGATCTTTGGTCGGGACGCAATTTGTGCCGATATTTCGTTCCGCCGGCAGCACTCGCCTTTTTATTTATTTATTTGTTTACTTTTGCTGCTCTGCTGGCAGCACTCGGCTTTTTTTTTTCTTCGTCGCCCCCACGTGTCCCGATATTTTCTCCCTCTCATCTGGTCACCCTAGGTGTGGCGGGGGGTGGGGGAGGAGGACAGATGATTGTTACAATTCGGGGTAACTGCACCTGTATGTCCCTTCACCACAGGCACCCACTCTAGGTTCCAGCTCCCAGCTGTTGGGCGGAGACTTGTGTCCCACTCATCCCGAGCAGGGAATTTTAAGGGCACACAGCTCCCTGCCTTACAGTGTGATATCCACAGCGAGACAGACTGGCTCTTTAGGCACTTTGCTTTCTCTCCAAGGACTGTGACCAGTGTATTTCCAGCAGTTACAAGTGATCATACAGCTTCTTCTAAGCAAGAACATGTATTCTTAGGATAAAAGCAGTACAGGAAAAAAAACATATTAAAGAAATAAAATAACCTGCCCACATACTAAAAAGCTTAGCAGAGGTCACCCCCAACTCCAGCCTAAGACTCTAGTAGGGTTTAGTTCGTCAAACCCCACAAATGGGTTTTCCCCACGGTTACATGTTCATCCATCTTAGATCCAGAACCAGAACAGAGACTGGGCAGAGAAGCCGTCTCTTTATACAGTCTGGGCTTTTGATCTTGACCTCCTGTAACAGGTAATCAGCAGACTACGGCCCTCTCCCCAGAGCATAGCTTCAAAGGCCTGTGTTTTTCCATAGCTGGAGTTGGGGAATTTGCTTTAGCCTCTGCCTAGGGAATTTGCCTGGAAAGCCACTTAAAGACTACCTATCCCAAAAGTCCATACTTTTCTGGCATATTTTTAATGTAGTCTTTTGAACTCCCAGGTGTTACAGCAATTTTCTACACTATCCTTGAATCTGTCACAGTGGTGACCGGGTAGCACGCAAGGTGAGAGCTGATGGGGGCAGAAGGGAAATCCATCGTCTGCTTTGGGATGAGTTTCAGGGGCATTGGCCGCAGGCCTGTGCACTGCCTGCTGCTGGGGGAGAGAGGCCCAGAGTCTGGCATGCTCCTCGAGGAGTGTGCTGCTGACTGTGTGCATGCACCTGCCTGGCACTGTCTGCACAGGTTTTCTAAGGGCCCAGGGTACCTGCTGGCTGTGTGTATCTCTAGCCCATCCTGTCTACACTGCAATGTGGGCTCAGGCTTGAGCCCAAAGTCCCCTTCCATCTACACACAATTTTGTCTGAGTCAGGCCAGTAAATCACCCAGGCCCTAGGACCCAGCGAGAGGGTGGGTGGCTTTGAGCCCAGCTCTGGGACTTGGGTCTAAACTCCATTGTTTTGCTGTGTGGACTCAGCTCAGGTCTGGGTCCCCCAGACTCATGTCCTGAGAGTCTGCCAAGGCTATGCCACAGTTCCACGGGGAATTGTCCTTTCAATCCCAAGACTAGCCAGTCAAAGCAGCAGGGTTGCTTCTGTTTCCTGGGCATCAAGTACAGCTGTTTGGGGTTTAAACCTTCCATTTATTTATTCTGACCACTGAGCTGCAAACAGAGTGAACTTTCTTGTGGGTTTGCAGTGGTCACTGACAAGAAGTCGTCTGTTGCCAAGCACACTGCTCCCTGGTCACATGATCATAGCCAGCTTTTTGGTAAAACTGGTGCCAGGTGAGCAAAACATTCGACTTCAGTAAGAATCCCAAGAATGACCATGTGCACCCAGAAATACCGAAGAAACTGGCAATGTTGGGGACTCACCGGACTGGAGACCTGGTCATCCGGGATGGCAACTTTCTCAGCCCCAGATTCAGTCTAGGACTGGGGAAGACCCAGCAGATGCCTGATCAGGCTAGCAAAATGATTCTGGTGCTCACACCAATCTGCAAGGAGGCTTTAATGCCAGAGCAGCTGCAGCGTATCCTGGATCCATACTTAGAGAAGCTATTTGATGAGCCCCTGGAGGAGCAACCCGCCATGGTGCCGACAGCGACGAGGCAGAAATAGCCCTGGACCCTGGTAAGTTTCTGGCTTCATTTTGTGGTTGTTAATATAGGGGGATGGGAAGTATTTCTGTTTTATGACCCAATGCAAAATTTATTGCAAGCTGTGGGTAGCAGCGTGTATACACTGAGGGTAGATTGCATGCTTGCTCCTTGGCATTACATGACCACCACATGGAACTCAGAAGAGACTGGGAAGCACAAACAGTGAAACAACCATTTCACATTAAATTTGTACTTGATACTCGCACGTGCCTCCAGCAATGTCTGTGCCAAGGTGTTAAGAGTAAGAAACTTATAAGGCCTTCCCTTTTAGTATGCTGCTCTGTACAAAGCAGCCACACCACAGCATAACAAACTGTCTGTAAACAGTAAATTGCATTGGGGTGATGGAGGGCAGGTACAACGTAGTGCATGTGTGACAAAACCAATATCCAACATACAGTTTGGGGGGTTGTTTGCAAACTAGAACATGTACTGGGAGATGCGGCTGGGGACTGGCTGTGTAGTTCTTTGAGTGCCTGTGTTATCATGCGTGCTTGCATGTAGTCCCCAGGTAGATGTAGTCAGAGCAGGCTCTATAGGAAGCTGTAGGGTGGCAGTAATCCATGTGGACACTAATGCAGCATCCTGTTGATTCCCCCATGAATTTTGACCCAGTCCCAGGTGTTGATAGCTGCAAACTTTTCCTGTAGTAGAAACTCCAGATAGATAGTCACAGTTTGTGTAAGGGTATATTTTTCTGGGCCCATCTCTGTAGGACACCTGCCCACTCCACTTGGAGATGTACTGAAAACCCCTATGCCATACATAGCTGGCTTTCCACCAGCAGCTTGGAATAGAATGTCCTTTTGCCATTCAGGGAACTCCAAGATTTTTATGTCCTCCAGAATGTGGAATGCCTGAAAGGATAGAGAAAGCTTAGGTAGTAAACAACAGGCCCGCTCCACATAGCATTTGTAAATTTTATCTTGTGTTCACTCCTTTCACTTTGATTAACTCGGTTGTGTTCATAGAGTATCATTTTTGGCCTTGAAATTCCACAGGCCCTTTTCTCAGTGAAGACACTGAACCTTCTTTGAAGTACTGAGATGATTAGAAAACTGTTCCCAGAAAATAGTGATCGGTGGTTTACTGTCAAGCTGGAAGGACATATCGAGTGGTGTCCCGCAGGGATCAATCCTGGTCTGGTTCTGTTCAATTTCTTCATAAATGATTTAGATAATGACATAGAGAGCACTCTTATAAAGTTTGTGGGTGTTACCAATCTAGAAGGGGTTGCAAGTGCTTTTGAAGATAGGGTTAAAATTCAAAATGATCTGGACAGAAATGATCAGAAATGGTCTGAAGTAAATAGGATGAAATGCAATAAGGACAAATGCAGAGTACTCCACTTAGGAAGGAACAATCAGTTGCATACAAAATGGGGAAATGACTGCCTAGGAAGGAGAAATGCGGAAAGGGATCTGGGGGTCATAGTGGATCACAAGCTAAATAGGAGTCAACATTGTAACACTGTTGCAAAAAAAGCAAACATCATTCTGGGCTGTATTAGCAGGAGTGTTGTAAGCAAGACACAAGAAGTAATTCTTCCACTCTATTCAGCACTGATTAGGCCTCAACTGGGGAATTATGTCCAGTTCTGGGCACTGCATTTCAGGAAAGATGTGGATTGATTGGAGAAAGTCCAAAGGAGAGCAGTAAAAATTATTTAAGGTCTAGAAAACCTGATCTATGAGGAAAGATTGAAAAAAATGGGTTTGTTTAGTCTGGAAAAGAGAAGATTGAGGAGGACATCAATTTTCAAGTGCATAAAAGGTTGTTACAAGGAGGAGGGTGAAAAAATTGTTCTCCTTAACCTCTGAGGCTAGGACAAAAAGCAATAGGCTTAAATTGCAGCAAGGGCGGTTTAGGTTGGATATTAGGAAAAACTTCCCGTCAGTGTGGTTAAGCACTGGAACAAATTGCCTAGGGAGGTTGTAGAATCTCATCATTGGAGGTTTTTAAGAACAAGTTAGACAAACACCTGTCAGGCATGGTTTAGTTATGACTTAGTTCTGCCTTGAGTGCAAGGGACTGGCCTAGATGAGGTCCCTTCCAGTTCTACACTTCTACAATTTGATGTCTACTTTCAGGGCTTTCAGCCTGTGCAGGCCCTTGTGCAGCTTAGCCATGCTTCAGCAGGACCCTGTCAGAGAGCAGTCCAAGAGGGTGTGTTTCCATGAGGAAAGCATGGTGGCCATTCTAGATAGGGCAAACAAGCAAGTGCAGTGCCCAAGCGAAAGGATTCGTGGCAAGGGGAAAGACACAGACAGGTTGCAGAGCATGAGGACAGAATTGCAGTGCATGAGAAGAGGCTGTCAGTGCAGTTTCTGGAACAGGAGTGTTGCTTGAGGGAGGAAGATAGAGTGCTCCGGAAAGACCTGTTTAAGAGGCTCCTGCTGCAACCCCACCACATCCTGAGTCCCCTACACAGCACCATATGCTGCAGATCAGGAACACATTGGATAATTCCATGGCTGAGTGACCCAACTGGGACAACACTAACTGGACAGGGCAAACGTTGCTCCTACTGGCCTCCACCTCCATGCAGTGGCTCCAAGTATGTGCTAAACACACAAGAAAGGGAAAGGAGATGAGGGGGGCAGAGAACTTGCACAAGTAGGGAATGTATTTGTTGGCCCTGGTTTCATTGTTTGTACTATTCCCAGGGCTTTGTTTTATGATTGGCTTTGGCGTTGGTTTATTACTGGTGTTCTGGTGTTGCAATGACAGCTGGCCTGCCTGACAATGCTTTCATGTTGCTTTTCTGTAATAGTCATAAGAAAAGGCTTTTATTTCATTCATAAAGTTTTTACCATCATTGCATCACATCATATAATGTCTATTTTAATAAGAATGATAAAAACATGTAAAGTGCAACTGAGAAGTTGCATCCAAACGCACTTTCTCAATACATCTATTCTGATCAATCCACAATGAAAATCCACAGTTCATGTCACACAGACCATCGTCCCCCACCATTATATTAACAGTTGTCTCATCCACAATTAACAACTCCTGACAATTAACACCCCTCCCCCCACCCTGTTCTTAGCATACAGTGACAGTACTTCATTTACTGGGAAAGCTGCTGCACAAATACATCCATACGCATATTATTCTCCCTCTTCCATTGGCCCAGGGAAGTCCATAGTGTGGGTATACAAAGCATCCCTTGTAGTAAGATGAGGCCCTGAAACATAAACTCTTGTGTCAGAGGCCCAGTCTGAGGCCTGAAGCCTGAACCAAAGTACTTCCAGGCATTGCTAAGCACAAGCTGGGCTGTGAGCCAGAGGCAGGCCCCACTCACAGAAGTTGCCAAGAAGAGGGTTGTTAGAAGCAGGTGCATCCACACATAAGTGCTGATAAGAGGAACTTGTGCCAAGATGGCATCTGGACAGCCCGATACGAGGACGCTCCATAGACATAACAAAGAACAGGCAGGTGCATCTTAAAGACAGGGTCAAAAGGACAGTATGATGGATAGATCTATCTGTGTGAAACAACATGATCAAAGAGGAGACAGCCCCTAATGGGCCAAGGGGCTGTACCTCAATGCGTCAGGAGGGATGAGTGATCTGTCCTGTAACGGTATAAAAGTAGGCCCCGGAGTGCCCATCTTTGTCTGGCCTAGGGGGCAGTGGAAAGTCCCACCACTGACTGAGCCGGTCCATTGCCAGGGGACACAAATTCGTAGTATGTCTTGTAGAGTCTACGGGAAACTATCACTGTGCTTCGTTTGACAATAAACCTGGCTCAGGTTCCTTCGTACCTTACTAGAGTCTGTGGCCTTTGGGGGTTCTCTCAGGGTTTGCTGTGCCAGCGATCTGCACAGAGCCGGGGCAGCGCACGCAGCCAAACAAGAGCAGAGCACCACACCGGTAGCTACTGACAACATCCCTGATTCAGTGGCGGATTAACAAATTTGCCACCCCTAGGCCCTCAAAAAATTGCCGCCCCCTCCCCCCCGCCAGCTCACCTCCGCTCCCCCGCGGCAAGCCTGGGAGGGAGGGGGGAGAAGGGGAGTTGTGGCGTGCTCAGGGGATGGTGGGGAGCGGTTCCTAGCCCCGCCCCCGAGTTACTTCCCATGCCCGCGGGCCCCAACTCACCTCTGCTTCGCCTCCTCCGAGTGCTGCTACTTGCTTCTCCCTCCCTCCCAGCGCTTCACGTGGCAAGCCTGAGAGGGAGGTGGAAGGAGGGAAGCGCGGTGCGCCTGGGGGAGGAGGTGGGCCGGGAATTTGGGGAAGGGGAGGAATTGGGGAGGGAGCGTGAGCAAATTTGCCACCCTAGGCCTAGGCCTTGCTAGGCGATAATATGCCGCTGCCCTGATTTCTGTTGCCCGGGTGCATCCTGCTCCAGCTATGGCAGGAGCACTCAGCCAGAAAAAGCATCGGTTCAGCAACCCATTACTGTCATAGGGCCAGCCAGGAACAAATGACCCACCTTTGGATTCACAAAGCTTGTGAAGAGCACAGCAAGACGCAGTAATGCAGACAGCATTGATGACATTGGAATCCAAACAGTTCTGTAAACAGCATCAGAGGGATTTCAATCTGCCAAACGCACATTCAACCACCTTTCTACACCTACTGAAAGCATAATTCAACTCTTTTGCCAGGGCCTCTGAGGTCAGGGTATGGTTTTATAAGCCAAGGCAAAAGGGGGTACGTGGGGTTCCCCAGAATAAGAGTGGGGATGGTTACTTCATGTATGATGATATCATTTCCTGAGAATAGTGTCCCAGCCTGACTCTGAAGGTAGATTCCTGATCAGTGGGGAAACCCTGGTGTCATGAACGTTTCCATAGATTGATCTGTGTGGTGCACAAGGCCCTGCATAGCAATGGAGCAGTACCCTGTGTGGTGCACAAGGCCCTGCATAACAATGGAGCAGTACCCTGTGTGGTGCACAAGGCCCTGCATAGCAATGGAGCAGTACCCTGTGTGGTGCACAAGGCCCTGCATAACAATGGAGCAGTACCCTGTGTGGTGCACAAGGCCCTGCATAGCAATGGAGCAGTACCCTGTGTGGTGCACAAGGCCCTGCATAGCAATGGAGCAGTACCCTGTGTGGTTTATGTACTCATGCTCCTTGAGGAGGGCAAACTATGGGCATATGACTCCCCTCAGTGGCTCCAGTGCAGTTTAGAAACCCCATTTTTTGAAAACCAGCAATTACTTCAGGGATATTATTTATGCCCACCACCACCGTTGGGTAAATCACACTCCTGATTGCCTTAAAAACCTGCACCAACACCTTACCCACAGTTCACTTTCCATGCCAAACTGATTAGCCATGGACCTGCAGCAGTCTGGGGTAGCCAGCTTCCAGATGGTTATAACAACCCATTTCTGGACTGCATGTCCATCCTCGTGCATGTGTCATTATGCTTAGACGGTTGAGGCAAGCTGCTGACAAGGCACCAGAAATGTAGCTTTCTTCATGTTAAAGTTCTGCACCCACACTTGATCACCCTGATCTGCTTGACTGTGTGACTCCACCAGTCTCTGTTTGTGGCCCTGCTCCAGAAGAGCCAGTCCGTGTAAGAGAATCAGCAGCTATACCAAGAGCTGTGAGCAGCATCAGCCAGTTTGGGTCTGACATGTTTGGATCCTCCTCCTCCTCTGACAGGTGCCTTTGGTAGGTCAGAAAATGCCACCGAAATGTCCACCAGTGTCTAATGGATGCTCTGCTCATTTCCTGCAACAGGAGTGAAACCGCAAGAAAGACAATGGTGACACTTCCATGTTGCTGGCTCTGGATGACGGGAGCATGCAGACCCAAAAGGTGACATGGCAGGTTGTGTTGGCAGGTTGCGACAGCTTCCTCTAACGTGGGAGGTGGGCAGTCAAGGTTTCCCACACTGCACCAAAAACCAAGGGCTACAGTGGCTACAAGTGGGTAGGGTGCTAGAAAGCCTGGCCTAGGCTGGTTTGACTTGCGTCTGTGTAATCTAGTGTAGCCTCCTGGGCACAGAAATTCTGAACCGAGGGTCAATATTCATGTGGCCGCTCAAGCCTGGGGTTACAAACACTGAGCCCGTGCGCGCAAGGCCCACTGATCTTTGGGCTAACATTGCAGGGTAGACATACGCTGTTTCAGCTTGCTTGCCTCTTGCCTCACTCAGCTGCAGGTACTTATCACATTTGGAGCTGTCTGAATTTATCTCCTACTCTTGTGCGCAGCCTGGCTGAGCGACAGAGTATAGAGGTTAGCTGGGTGATCTTGGGTCCCTACCTCCCTCATCAAATATCTCCCACCTGTTTGTCAAACTAGGCTTTAGCAGATGGAGCAGAGAGTACATGACGCCCCAGAGTGATCTTCGCACTGCCCCACAGCCCTCCCTGGTTCTTCTAACTAGCGTGCCTTCCCTGTGTGCTGTGCATTGTCAGCTCAGCCCCCTGGGGCTCAGAGGTGGCTCCCATGCAGACACAGGAGTGGGATGTTCTGTGCAGGAGCACTGAGGAAAGCGACTACAGACATGAACATCCCCATTGGAGAGGACTGCAGTGTTGGAGCAGGGGGACCAGACAGTGCAGCTGGCTAGCACTGGGTGACTCCGGTTGGTACTTACATTATTTGTATTCCCATGGTGCTTAGAGCCCCTGCCACGGACCAGGCCCCATGGTGCTAGATACCATACTAACACAGGGCAAAAAGATAATCTCTGCTTCAAAGAGCTGACAATCGCCGGGCCTGAAAGCTGCTGCCAGCTGGTGGCTGCCGAGTGGCCATTTCGAAATGGTTTGGGGTGTCAGCCCATTTCTGATCAAAGGGTATGTCTATGCTGCAGTTAAAACCCCACAGCTTGACTCGGGTTCGCAGGGCTTGGGCTACAGGGCTGTATCATTGCAGTGTAGACATTCAGGCTCAGGCTGCAGCCTGAGCTCTGGGATCCTCCCACCTCACAGGGTCCGAGAGCCTGGACTCCAGCCTGAGCCAGAATGTTTACACCACAGTTAAACAGCCCCTGAGCTCCACGAGCCTGAGTCAGCTGGCACAGGCCAGCCATAGGTTTTTAATTGCAGTGTAAACATACCCAAAGTGTCCCCATCAACTTCTGGGCCTCTCTGTGGAGGCTGCCAGAGATACATGTGACAGGGCAATGACCCTCTAGACAAGGATGGATTAAAACAAAATAGACCCAGCCAACCGTAAGCACCTCCACAGCCAAGCAAATGGCTCATGTGACTCCTGGCTTCCTGCCCTATCCATCCAGTCCCCATGGTAGAGTCTGAGTACCCACCTGTAGACCCTAGGATCCTCTCCCCTTGTCACACCCAGAGCCTGGCTCCACGGACCCAGCATAGCCTCCCCTGCCTCCAGACCAGGCCTGAAGCACCTGGCTGAGGAGTTTGCGCTGTCACTGTCAATGCTGCAGCTATTGTATGGCTAAGGAGAGGACTCCAGTCACCAGGGCTGTCAGTCTGGCACCTTTCACAGCATCGTGTTCAGTTAATTAGCAACCAACCTGATATATCCAGCCAGTCTCCCACGGGCCCCCTGCAAGCGCTCTCGCTGTATGGGAGCGCTGTTATCAGAAACTTGATCTTGGTAGGACAAATACCCCACAACTTGACGTCTCTTCTGGCGGAAGGGGTGAGCCAGGGCCCCCGCCTCCCTCTGGTTCTTTTTTCGCCGCCCGCGCCATGCATGTCGCATGCACGGCTCGGGGGGGGCTTGTCCCCTCAGCCTTGCCCTAGAGGCGCAGTGTGCCCACATAAACTTACTTTACTGATGTAAAAGAACAGATCTAAGAACAGCTCTACAAGGTCTGACTCAAAGGTCTGACTTGTAATCTATTGGAAGGAAATCTACTCTCACTCTCATTTTCGTTTGTTTTCACTGGCAACAAAATTTTAAAAAAATTTAAGGGAAGGGACTTGCCCCAGAGACTTCAGAGAGACCAGAGAGTCATCTTGATCTGTGTGCTGAGTAAAGATTGAAACAGAAACAGAGAAAATAAGAAAGGAAAAAGCCATTGATCTTTTGATTTCTGATTGAGAGCAGAATTCACAGCTTGCAAGACTGGACAGAGTACAGAGTACTCCCACAGTACTGTCTCAGTGCTGTCATCCACTCCACCCTATTAGAGCTTCTAAAACCTATAATTTTCTAATGCAAAAGGTATTACATCCAATGCAAGGTCGTTCTATTCTGGACCTCATTCTGACTGATAAAGATGAATCCATCAGTGTACTAGAAATTGGTAGATGCCTAGGGACCAGTGATGGTGATCTGATTTCATTCAACGTAGGCAATCAGAGGACAGTTTTAACTAGTAATATAATTGGTGCTTCAAAAGAGTGAAGTTTCCAAAATTGAAAAAATTTGAATGAAATTAATTGGGAGGAAAATTTAGACAGAAAAGTCTGAATGAAAATTGGGAGTTAAGAAGAGTTTATTGGCCAAAATGCCATGATTCTGCAATCAAGAAATTGAGACTTGGGTTGCTAGCCAATCCTGGTTCAGTGGTGAAGTGAAGGCAATGACTAGCAATAAAGTCACATATAGTAAAAGGAAAAAGGTGAAAATACATAGCAATCTATATAAATTTAGAAGTTATGAAGTTTAGAAAATTGATAAGGGAAGCTAAATACACCAGAGAACTAAGAAAAACAAGGAGGCATTTTCTAAGTATATTAGGAACAAAAGAAACCCTAGCAATTGTATAGGCCCATTACTGTATGGAGATGGTAACACTGTTGATGTAGAAAAGGCAGAAGTGTTCAATAAATATTTATGTTCTATATTTGGAAAGAAGCAGGATGATGTACTTGTATCACATCAGGATCATGAAGTACATTCCAGTCCATTCTTAACTTGGGAAGATGCTATTATCTACTAGGGATGCAAAAATTTTTAAACAGGACCAGTTTACTTGACCCAAAAGTGCAAAAAGAATTGAGTCACTGAGGAGATTTCTGGCCCACTGATGTTAATTTTTAATAAATCTTGGAATAGCATGGAAATTCCAGAAGAGTGGAAGAGCTCTAATGATGTGCCAGTATTCCAAATGGGCAAGTGGGATGATCCAATTAACTACAGATCAGTTAACCTGACATCAATCGTGGGAAAAATAATGGAAAAACTGACATGGGATTCAATATATAAACAATTAAAGGATAGGAATATAATTAATGCCAGCCAACATGAAATCTCCCAGTTATCATGTAGTGGGGCTTTCTTTCAATGGAATTGCCATAGGCAAACTGATGCAATTAAGTACCTAGCTATAACAGTACCAAAAATACTAACAAACTAGTGAAGATAAATTTCGATCCTGTACTTTATTATATAGTTAGTGATACAAATCCTTGCTCCCTGAGCCTGTGGGGAAGAACATTAACATAATAAAAATGAATATCCTGCCTGGGCTCCGCTATATTCCAAGTGGCCTATCTGTATAGATCCCTCCATCTTATTTTAGAAAATGTAATAGCATTATAAGAGCCTTCCTATGAGTCCCTGGTCAACAACTAAGCTATAATTTAAAAACCTCTAGGCAAGGGAGCATTGGGCTTCCAGATATATAAAATTACTATCAAGCTTTTAGCATGTCACAGATATCAAACTGCTTCCAGCACCCTGACACCCTTATAACCATACGGGTGGAAATGGCATGTGTCTGGATGCTGCAATTCCCTCTGTGGGGCTCCTCAGTTCTTATTTGTCTTCACTGGACACAACCAGGATGCTGTGTGAAGGGTCTGAGTTATCCTAGCTAAGAGGCACCAATTTTATCCTTGCCATCATGCAAAAGCACCTATTTGAGGCAACCCAGACTTGCAAATTGGGAACAGACAGACAGTCTTGAAGAACTGTATGAGCAGAGGCATTTTATGGATTCCCCAATTAGTGCAGGATGAGGGCTTTGTCCCTTTTCTAACAGTAAACTAAAGCAATGACATGGCCTGCCACCCTGAGTGGAGTGGCAGTACTTACAGCTAAAACACTTGCTAATGTATCAATTTGGTCTGGATGCTCTGGGACTGCCAGAGGCCCCAGAACTTTTGGGAACCTTGGAAATACTTCATAAGCTTCCCAAGCCCATGTGTCTACTATGTGCACACTCATAGACTTATAGACTTTAAGATCAGAAGGGACCATCATGATCATCTAGTCTGACCTCCTGCACATTGCAAGCCACAGAACCTCGCCCACCCATTCCTGTAATAGACCCATAACCTCTGGCTGAGTTACTGACGTCCTCAAATCATGATTGAAAGACTTCAAGTTACAGAGAATCCACCATTTGGACTATTTTAAACCTGCCAGTGAGCTGTGCCCAATGCTACAGAGGAAGGTGAAAAATCAACAGGGTCTCTGCCACTCTGACCTGGGGAAAATTCCTTCCTGGCCCCAAATATGGGGATCAGTTGGACCCTGAGTATGTGGGTGTGACAAAGTGGGAGGTTTTTTCTTAATGTTTAGTGAGAGTCTTAATGATTTGCATGAATACTGTGAGTGCCTCAATTTCCCTGTGTTACCCCAATGCCTAGGTGGGGACAAAGGTGTGTGATTTTTGCTGAGACCCTAGTGGGCAGGTGGGGCTGCCTCTAGCTGTCTGCATGTAGACAATGACCAAAACACTCCACAACCTGGCAACTGATGCCTGGGGCCCTCCTACCAGGAGACAGCCATCTGCAATCAGCTGGAACCAGGAGAGAGGTGGCAACCAGAAGACCCTTTTGCTGGGAAACCAGACAAAGGATGGAGGAGGGGCAACGGGTGTGTCTTAAGCCAGGCACCTGGAGGCTAGTCAGTCTCCTCCTGGGGGACTCAAGGGGGAGGGCCAGGGCCCTGGGCTCTGGATTATTCCCCTCCTCACAAGATGGACTTTACTGAACGTTCCTGATTTCTGTGCTAACAAGATTTGTTCTATGCTGTATTCCTGATGCCTAATAAACCTTTCTGGTGTACAACACTGGCTGAGTCCCTTCTGACTGCAAAGTTGGGGTGCAGGGCCCTTTGGGGCAGGCAAGACTTCCCCAGATGTCCCATCCAGGTGCACTCATGGCAGGGTGCTCATAGTGCGAACAGGGGTGGGGGATGCTCCGACATCGGACCCAGGAAGCGCCAAAGCCAAGGAGGCTTCTTGCCTTGGTGACAGGTGCCCTGAGAGGAGATGCTGCCCCAGAGTCCTGGCTGACCTTCATTGAGAGACAGCAGGCAAGACCCAGCAGTCAAACACCTGGGGGAAATAATTCTCTGTAGTAACTCAGGGCACTCCCCATCTCGCGTCCCATCACCGGCCACTGGAGATATTTGCTGCTAGCAGTTGTAGATTGGCTACATGCTGCTGTAGGCAGTCCCATCACACCATCCCCTCCATAAACTTATCAAGCTCAGGCTTGAAGCCAGTTAGATTTTTTGCCCCCACTGCTCCCCTTGGAAGGCTGTTCCAGAACGTCACTCCTCTGATGGTTAGAAACCTTCATCTAAGTTCAAGCCTAAACTTGTTGATGGCCAGTTTCTATCCATTTGTTCCAATGTCCACAGTGCTGCTTAACTTAGAAAACTCCCCTCCATCCCTGGCATTTATCCCTCTGATGTATTTAGAGAGACCGATCATATCTCCCCTCAGCCTTTTTTGGGGTAGGCTAAAGAAGTCAAGCTCTTTGAATCTCCTCTCATACGGCAGGTTTTCTAGTCTTTGGATGATCCTAGTAGCTCTTCTCTGCACCTGTTCCAGTTTGAATTAATCTTTCTGAGAACATGGGAAACCAGAATTTCATATAGTATTCCAGGTGAGGTCTCACCAGTGCCTTTGTTGATGAATAGGAACTACAGTAGTCTCCAGTTCTTTGTGAAAGTGTGGAAAGGGGATTTATCACAGCCCTTAAAAGAACCCCAATGGCAGAGCATATTGTGGAATGTTACAAATGCTTTTGTAAATCTCAGGCTATACTTGAAACAATAAAAGATTCTATTCAAAATGTATTGGATGCCATAGAGGTTGCATGAGATAAAGGTTGTGAGGGTGCCACCCATAAGGATTTATGGAAATATGCTTATTATATATATATATATAACATAACATAACTAGAATGTGTTTTATGCTACATGTGCCATGTAACATATCTCTGTAAAGGTCATGATCTACTGAATCTATTAATCCTATTTGTAGGCATGTATCATTTTTGTATTTGAAGTTATGAATACTGGCAGCGAACTTGTCTGATTCTAAGTAGGCTGCAGTGAGGCAGTTGGTGGGTTCCTGAGAAAAGACTATTCTCAGTACGTGCCCCATCAAGAAACACTGAAGCCAACAATGAACTTGGAGACACCAATCCACATCTGGGCTTTCCCAGGAATGTGGCTTGGCTGGTAGGAACTCAGTCATGCATGGACATGTGACTTGCCCAGGTGACTCCACTACTCCATTTTGTAGCTGGACTTTGCATAGGAGAGAGGAGGGGGTCTCCATCCACAAGAGAAAGTCTATTTAAGCCCAGGGGTGACCCCCCCATTTTGTCTGCAGCTGGTTAAAGAGAGAGCCTCTCCACCCCCAAAGATACCTGAAAGAAACTGGAAAAAGGGCAGTGACTGCAAGGGGTGTGAGTGATTGCTGGACCCAGACTAGCAGGAGACTAGTCTGTAAAGGGAGGAAGCATTCTGGAACTGGTGAGGATCTTATCTGTATTCAGTTTCTTACTGTATTAGACCTAGACTGGCGTGTTTTTTTTTATTTTACTTGGTAGTTCACTTTGTTCTGTCTGTTACTACTTGGAACCACTTAAATCTACTTTCTGAATTTAATACAATCACTTTTTACTTATTAATTAACCCAGAGTGTGTATTAATACCTGGGGGGGAAAACAGCTGTGCATCTCTCTCTATCAGTGTTATAAAGGGTGAACAATTTATGAGTTTACCCTGCATAAGCTTTATAAAGGGTAAAACGGATTTATTTGGGTTTAGACCCCATTGGGAGTTGGGCATTTGAGTGTTAAAGGCAAGAACACTTCTGTGAGCTGCTTTCAGTTAAGTCTGTAGCTTTGGGGCAAGAAATTCAGACCCTGGGTCTTTGTTGGAGCAGACGGGCGTGTCTGGCTCAGCAGAGACAGGGTGCTGGGACCAGGGCCAGCTCCAGGCACCAGCGCAGCAAGCAGGTGCTTGGGGCGGCCAAGGGGAAGGGGAGGCACGTCCGGCTCTTCGGCAGCAATTTGGCAGCACGTCCCTCGGTCCCGCTCGGAGGGAAGGACCTGCCGCCAAAGAAGAAAGTGGCGCGGTGGAGCTGCTGCCAAAGTGCTGCCGACCACGAATGCATTTTTTTCCCCCGCTGCTTGTGGTGACAAAAACCCTGGAGCCGGCTCTGGCTGGGATCCCGAGCTGGCAGGGAAAGCAGAGGCAGAAGTAGTCTTGGCACATCAGTTGGCAGCTCCCAAGGGAGTTTCTGTGATCTAACCCATCACAAAGGTCTTATCCACTGATGTTTGTTGGTGCTGTAATAATGAAAAGGGAACCCTGAGGCTTATGCTATGGGACTGTCCAGCAGTCAGGCAACTATGGAAAGATGTGGGTATAAAAGTCAAAATAGTGCTCGGCTTCAGCAGCCAAACCTCAGCTGAGAATTATATCCAAGGTTATTTACCTGCTAACTAGGGTTTAACTCTGCGACAGTTCATAAAGGTTGCATCAAGCACATGCTTTTAGAAAACTGGAAGAGCAGGCTTGTACTCAGAATAGAACAGCGGTATTCAGACCTGTCTGAGTTAGCAGCCGAAGAAAGAATTGCCTATTGTTTAGAGATCAATTGTGTGAACTTTAAGAAATTTCAACTCTGTTTCTAGATACATTTGGATAAAAAGTGCTGCGGTGGCTCAAAGAATGCTAGACCTCCCTTCCACCTAACACCTCCTCTTTTTCCCTCTTCTCCCTATTCATGCAAGTATCCCGTTTTATTACTTTAATACCTATTTATTTGTTACCTCCTACCCTAACATGCTAGGTCTCTGTTTTGTCTGGATTTATATTGTCTGATCTTGCAGCTTTGACAAGTTGTACAGTTGCATAATTACATAATTCTACATGAAGTATATAGTATTTGGAAAAATACACATGCTGTTAGTCATTTATATTTTTGCACTTTTCATTGTCTTTTCTTCATGAAATGAAAACAATTATCACAAAAAAAGCACTATACAATATCAATAAAGCACACGTTAAATAGATTAAGAACTGAGTGACAGAGTTTTTGAAGTAGTTGTTAATGGGGACTCATCATGAAATGGGGGGTGTTTAGGAGGGTTTCCACAGGGTTAGTGCAAGGCCTAACACCATTCAACATTTTCACCATTGGTTTGGAAGTAAATATAAAATCCCTGCTGATAAAATTTGTGGATGACACAAAGATGGAGGGAGTGTTAAATACTAGGGCTGTTGATTAATTGCAGTTAACTCACATGATTAACTCAAAAAATCACGATTAAAAAAATTAATCATGATTAATCGCAGTTTTAATCGCACTGTTAAACAGTAGTAGACCAATTTCAATTTATTATATTTGTGGATGTTTTTCTACATTTTCAAGTATATTGATTTCAATTACAACACAGAATTCATATTGTACATTGCACTATAGTACTTGTATGAGGTGAATTAAAAAATACTATTTCTTTTGTCATTTTTACAGTGCAAATATTTGTAATAAAAAAATAAAGTGAGCAGTCTCTTTATTGTGAAAGTGCAACTTACAAATGTAGGGGGTTTTTTTTGTTACATAACTGCTCTCACAAAAAAAAAATACAAAACTTTAGTGCTTACAAGTCCACTCAGTCCTACTTCTTGTTCAGCCAATCGCTAAGACAACCAAGGTTGTTTACATTTACAGGAGATAATGTTGCCCACTTTTTATTTACAATGTCACTAGAAAAGTGAGAACAGGAGTTCGCATGGGACTTTTGTAGCTGGCATTGCAAGATATTTACATGCCAGATATGCTAAACATCCCTGTGCTCCTTCATGCTTTGGCCACCATTCCAGAGAACATGCTTCTATGCTGATGATGCTTGTTAAAAAAAAGTGTTAATTAAATTTGTGACTGAACTCCTTGGGGGAGAATTTTATGTCTCTGGCTCTGTTTTACCCGCGTTCTGCCATATATTTCATGTTATAGTAGTCTCGGATGATGACTCAGCACGTTTGTTTTAAGAATGCTTTCACTGCAGATTTGACAAAACGCAAAGAAGGTACCAATGTGAGATTTCTAAAAATAGCTACAGCACTCAACCCAAAGTTTAAGAATCTGAAGTGCCTTTCAAAATCTGAGCAGGGTGAGGTGTGAAGCATGCTTTCAGGAGTCTTAAAAGAGCAACACTCTGATGTAGAAACTACAGAATCTGAACCACCTAAAAAGAAAATCAACCTTCTGCTGGAGGCATCTGACTCATGATGGAAATGAACATGCATCGGTCTGTACTGCTTTGGATCGTTATTGAGCAGAACCCATCAGTATGGACACATGTCCTCTGGAATGGTGGTTGAAGCATGAAGGGACATATGAATCTTTAGAGCATCTGGCACATAAATATCTTGGGATGCCAGCTACCACAGTGCCAGGCAAATGCCTGTTCTCACTTTCAGGTGACACTGTAAACAAGAAGTGGGCAGCATTATCTCCTGCAAATGTAAACAAACTTGTTTGTCTGAGCGATTGGCTGAACAAGAAATAGGACTGAGTGGACTTGTAAGGCTTTAAAGTTTTACATTTTTTTATTTTTGAATGCAGTTTTTTTGTACATAATTCTACATTTGTAAGTTCAACTTTCATGATGAAGAAATTGCAGTACAGTACTTGTATGAGATGAATTGAAAAATACTATTTTTTACAGTGTAAATATTTGTAATAAAAATAAATATAAAGTGAGCTACTGTACACTTTGTATTCTGTGTTGTAATTGAAATCAATATATTTGAAAATGTAGAAAACATCCAAAAATATTTAAACAAATGGTATTCTATTATTGTTTAACAGTCCGATTAAAACTGTGATTAATCATGAGACCGATACTGCAATACTACATCCAGTTCTGGTGTCCACATTTTTAAAAGGCTGTTGAAAAATTGAGGAGGTGCAGAAAAGAGCCACAAAAGTGATTGGATGACTCGAGAAAATGCTTTGCGTTGAGAGTGAAAGAGCTTGGTCTCATGGGCGGAGGGTGGACCTCCATTCCGGGAGGCTTGCCCCGTGGTCTCACCCATTTCACATGAGGCCCTGCCCCCCACGGCCTGAGTCCCCCACCCTCCTCTCCTGTGGCTGGAGAAACCCTGGGCCATCTGGACCCTCAAGCCACCCCCAGGGCCGATGGGGTGGGGGGGAGCCGGTACAAATTACTGGGGCCCAGCTTCGTCGGCCCTGTTTAGATGGTCCACTCTTGCTGGGGGGCCCAAAAATTTTTTTTCACCAGGGTCCAAACCCACTCTCGGCGGCCCTGGCCACCCCCACCCCCACTGCCAGAGGAGCCCCAGGCCAGCCCCAGCAGGCCGACGGACCCACCCGAGCAGCCCCAGCTGTGTCAGCTGGCTCAGGGCCGGCGCAGCCCCAGCCCAGTGTCCTGTGGCAGCGGCTGTGGCTAGGGAGGGCAGAGCCTTCCCTGGCTTCTTATATCCGCCGCCCATGCGTGATCTGTTCATCAAAAAGAAGATTGAGCAGTGAGTTGATTACAGTGTATCATTACCTTCACAGGGAGAGAATATTGAGGCTCTTTAATCTAGCAGAGAAAGGCAGAACACGAACCAGTGACTGAAGCTAAAGCCAGACAGATTACAATTAGAAGGCAACATTTTAACAGTGAATGTTGGGACAAGCTACCAAAGGGAGCAGGGGATTCTTGACTAGATGCCATTCATAGATTCATAGACTCTAGGACTGGAAGGGGCCTCGAGAGGTCATCGAGTCCAGGCCCCTGCCCTCATGGCAGGACCAAATACTGTCTAGACCATCCCTGATAGACATTTATCTAACCTACTCTTAAATATTCCACAACCTCCTTAGGCAAGATGCTTTAGACAAACACAAATTATTGGTCTTACTACAGGGGTAACTGGGTGAAATTAAATGGCCTGTGATATACTGGAGATCAGACTAGATGATCAGATGGTCCTTTCCGGCCTTAAACCTATGAAATCTATGAAAACACCTGCTCTTTCCCCAGTAGCTCTTGCCAAAGTGCCACCTGCCAGCCAGGAAGCCCCAGGAGCCTAATGAATGAACTGCCTCCCTTGGCTGACTCTTTCTCCAATCAGATACTAATCCGAACATAGCAATGTACTAGAGTGCAGGTGCAAGGGGATCTTGTACTTTCAGGCATGTGCCCCCAGTGGTACGCAGGGCCCTTCTTTAGCCCTAATGTCTCCTTTCGGCACTGTGACAAGTGCACAGGCTGCTACGACTGCTCTGCATTGTTGGCCAAGGCTGCCTCCAAGGGCCAGACAGTACTTTCCCCAATATTTCTTTATGTATTTATTTCTTCTTTCTGCCTCTGACAATACACAGCCAAATGGTGGGTGTCAGCCCCGGCTCTGTGGTGTGGGATGGACCCAGTCTCCCACCTCAGATACAACCTGCTTTCCCTTTGATCTAGCAATAACAAATTATATTCCCAGGCTGTTATTAAACTATGTTTTAATTGTCATATAAGAGAGAGCCCACATTTGAGGTTAAGGAAATACCCACAACAATACACTATCCCAGCTCACAACAAACTCGCCTGAATCATTGGCTTCTCAAGCCATAGCAGTGTCTGTCTATTTCAAACAGGGTCAGATGGACACTTCCCCACTGAACGTCTCTTCTTCCAGGTGATATCTTTCAATTCCATCATCTTTCTGACCCCTCCATGTATTTCCTAAATGCCCCCTCTTTCTTATTGGTGAAAAGCTCCTCCTACCTGCTCAAGTAGCACTCAGCAAAATGGCGTTTACAAGCCCCACCTGGAGTGACTAAGCTGTGTGCTGGCTGCTGAGGTTTCATTGGGGTGTTGCAGAGAATAGCTCATGTAACCAGGGCTAATGGGTCTGACTTAAAAGGAAGCCAAGCTTGTTGCTGGGTGGATGAGAAATGGGGAAGAGTGCAGCATGCTACCTTGCCAAGGGCGATCAGCCCTGTGATTGAGCAAAGCCTAGGGGATGGAGAGATGACTAAGCCAATTGGAGCGGGGAATGAGAGGAAGACAACTTTGCCTGTGGGGAGCATGGGCGATCCCCTGTCTCTCCCTCTGCCCGAGGGGAGCACGGGCGACCCCACGACTGTCTCCCCCTGCCCGAGGGGAGCGCGGGTGACCCCCTGACTGTCTCCCCCTGCCCACTAGTATGGAATAAACTGGACTTGTGATTCCAGAGAAATCCACCCTGGGGATTGTGTTACTTGCAAGTTGTAATGGTGTTACTGATGTACCCACTCCAAATCCATCTTTCCCTTCCCTTTATATTGTACCTCTATATTTTCCCTTGCAAATAAAGTGTACATTGATTGTTGGTTCATCCATTACAAAGGTATCAGAAGAGTATTACAAGGTATCAGGCTAGTCATAGGGGTAGGGTCAGGGGTAGTTGAAATCACATAGAAAAGTATGGTTGAGTTCCTGACTCTCTTAATTAATCAGGTGGAGGCATCCTCAGTTAGCAGCCTGGGCCATTGAAACCCACAGCAGCCAAAGCAGAGGCACACTGGGTAAGGGCTTGGTTGATGATTACCTGCTCTTAGAGGTATGGTGACTTGTAAAAACCCCTTATATTCAGATGGGACTGATTCCAATTTAACAACAGGCAAACACTGGAAGTTATAGGCATATGTGCATAGAGTGTGCTGAGAGGGTCATAGGTCTGAAGTGAATTCCCTTGTATCCTAATCTCTCTAATGTGACCAGGCAAGGGGTAGGAGCATCTCTGGATGTAGAATAAATATTTGCATGACATACGTTTTTCTCTGTATACACCACATGGGCCTGATCCTGAACCATTGAAGTCAGTGGGAAAACTCCCATTAACTTTGATCAGCCCTTGAAGGACCCACATTTACACTGGATGCATCCAAACATGTAATTCCAGGTTTAGGATAAATATGTTTGTGTAACAGCATGTGTGTGTGGGGGGAAATTCTTAAACTTTTATTGTGAGTCTTGCTATATGTGGTGGTTTTCTTAAAGCCCCTGCTCCTGGAGTCAAGTGATGATGTGTGAATCTCAGATTTCATTTTTTTAAAATTAAGTTTCTAACCCCACCCCTCCCTGCTTGTGGAAATCCTAACCCTAAACAGCTCCTCAGAAACCTTGGCCCTTTACGGCACCTCAGAAACCCAAAGGAAAATAAACAGTATCCCAGATTTATTATTTTAAAAAACCCTCTTGATTTCTGAAACCCTGGGGATGGTTCTACGGCACACAAACCAAGCTTTTTCTAATGTAGAACTCCTGGCTGGACCCAGACCTCACCACCTGTGCTCACGCTCCCTCCAGCGGGACTGCAGGCTGAGGACCCAGTGAGCTAGCTGGTCAGATTGATGCCTTTTAGAAGAGGCACTTACTTCCTCCCGAGAAGCAGGTAAAAGATGCATTTAAATAAATTAATTCTCCTTTGTGCTGTAAATTGACCAGGGAACTGCCCTGCCCAGAAATAACTGAAAATTACAGCTTCAGCGTAAAGATTCATAGGTGCTCCAGGGACAAGATAGCCACCTGTGTTCTGAACTACATTTCCCAGAATACCACAGGTCTAGGGTCAGTTTCACTCTCCTTCCTGGGTATAAAAGCTCCAGCCTCTGCACACATCTCCATTATACAGGGTTCCTAGTGAGAGAGAGACTCTGGGGCAGGTGAGTGAGGAGTAACTTCCTTCCCTGCACCTTATCCTGGAGTACAAGCAAATCCATCACACCAATAAGGTATTTGTTTCACAACTGATATGTGGTTCCTGTTTCCCCATGAATGACTGGGGCAGAGGGGGGCTTACTACCTACTTATCCCAGCAATTCCTCTACAGGTAACTCCTTCACTGTTCCCATAAAGACACAGGCCTTTCTGAACAGCCTTCTGCCCTACCCAGTGTGCTCCCTGGCTCAGGATCACCTGGCTTGTGCCAGAGCAAAAGGGTCTGTCTGCTGACCTGTAAAAGATTAGCTCTGCCCATCTCCATCCATATAGCTGCCCCTGCCTTGCACACATGCTGGCAGTGCCCTGTGCTTTCCATGCCCTGTGTCTCCCCTCCCAGTGCAGGCAGCCATTGCATGTGACTTTTGATCCCGATAAGTACAACCTGTGTGGTGAATCACTGAGGCAGGGACAGTATCGCCTGCTTGGAGGGGGGAAGACTTCAGGCTGCTCCACCCTAGCACCCTCAGGCCCATTATGGAGCTCTCTGGTTTTGTCTGGGTGACAGACCTCCCTTGGGAGCAGCTACGTGGGCCTCACCCAGCTCAAGTTGCTACTTGAGACACAAATGGGCAATAAACAATACTGAGCACAAGCACTCACCTACATGGATACAGAGCTAAGTCTGTCCTCAGGGGGCCCCAGGGACCCTCACCCCACTACCCCACCCCTTCTCTGAGAGCAGCTTCGTAATGAAGAAGAGCAGGAGCTACTGGGCCTGGTTCTGGTTTTATGCCCATGGAACTTCATGTGAGTTTCTGCTGGTCCTTGCTGGGGTGAGCACCCACAGCAAAGAACAGCTCTGTGTATTTGCACTTCCTTTGTCCTGGATGTTTCCAGCAACCTTGTGCACCCAGTTTTCTGTAAGAAATGGTTCTACATTCTCTGACTGCCCAGACCAAGCACAATGTCCTGGAAACACCTTCCAATTCTCTGCAGTAATGAGTGACATTTAACATAGAATTAAAACAGTGAAACCACTGGTAGCCCTAGCGGGGGATGTGGAGGGAGAGGGTTCTCTGTCTGGTATAACATCTTCTGGCTCTCGCCATGTCCTGCACTTCCAGCCAGACCAACTGGTGGACTAAAAATGTCTATTGGCAGCTATCAAATGGCTGAAGTGGAGGCAGGCATCAAGCCCGGGACAGAGACAACATGCAGCATCACTAGGGAGAGGAGAGAAGGAATCATTGCATCTTGTGTGAGTACAAGTTGATGTCTACAGAAGATGTTAAACGCCATTATTCTGTGGTCACTATTTCCTACTGGCTCAACTATAGTTACTCCTTGAACCAGCTCCTGTATGTTATTTAGAACTAAATCAGAGAAGCCTCTCCTCCTATGTGCTTCAGAATAGGGATGTAAAATGTTAACCAGTAAGCATTAGGCCAGGGGTTCTCAGGACAAATTTATCGATGGCCTCAGAGTGCAGCCACCAACTCTTGCTGGTGGTCGCTCTCACACTTTTTTATAAAAAACATAATTAGGCTTTAGGAAAAATAAATACATATGCACATACTCACATCCAAATCATTGTAATTTATGTATTGCTAGCTTGTAAGTCTGTTGTGAAAAGTGATATTAACAAACATACAAGTATCACTTTTCACAACAGACTTACTCAGCCATGCCAAGCCTGGGGACAAATTAAGCCCTGGATGGGGCCGTGCAGCCAGAGCCTGGGGCTGGAGCCCGAAGCCCTGCAGCCAGAGTCTGCTGCCCTGCCACCCCGAAACTGTTTTTCTAAGTTCGGTCTTGGTGGGATATTTGACCAGTTAATATCGAGGTAGCTGAAGTTGCCCAGTATTAGAATCATAGACTCTCAGGGTTGGAAGGGACCTCAGGAGGGATCTAGTCCAACCCCCTGATCAAAGCAGGACCAACCCCAACTAAATCATCATATTACTGTGCTGGTAAATGATGTGGCCTCTGTTATGTTAAGCTTATTGCTGTTTAAATCAGAAGTTTTCAGACTGACACAGATGGTCCATCTGAGAAATCACTTTGAGGAAGGTTAGACAATAATGCAGTCCCAAGAGCTTTCTGGAAACCCTGCTGGGAGGAGACTGTCGTGCCCCTCGCCTTTCCCAAACCCAGACCACCTCTCCTCCAAGCCGGGGCTGTTCCTCGCCTGGCACTAGCGCTCTTGCCGCTCCTTCAAATCCCGGTAATGGGTGGATTTGGCACCCCCCTGCTCAGGAGGAGGACGATAGCAGGTGTTTGCCCTGAGGACCAGGCCACTGAGGAACTCAGCTGTGGTGGGTGAATGGCGTGAGCACAGCGCTCACTGCACAGAGGAAGGGTGAGGGTTTGGGGAGTGTCTCTGGCTGAGCTCAGGCAGGAAAGCGTAAATCTTCCCATGTGGGTTTTATGGCCTGTGGCATGAGACTTATTTGTGTTGACACTCATGGAAGAGTGTGAATGCCCAGTGCTGAGCAGATTGTGTCTCTGCGCATGGCTGCGGAGCTGGAAGCCTGCAAGGAGCCATCGGGAATGTGTGCTTCTCTTTGGCAGGGACTAGGAGATGCTCACCGGGGTCTCCTTTCTGTCACCATCCTTCATTGTAGGAGCACCCCCACACACACACTCTGACTCTCCCAATTCTGGTTTCAGCAGTGAAATCTCATTTACATTCAAATTGCCCAATCCACCAAAGTCTCTGCATCCCTGCTGAGGGTGGAGACCTTTCTGTTCAGAGGGGTTTGGAATGGCTAATGAGCTGCAGAGAGCAGGACACAGAGAGCACCTGCCATGAGAATATTGATGTGAGTCACTCTCACTCCCTCTCCCCCCTCTGCTGCACGCATCCCTCCTCACCCCAGACATATCCCCAAAAGCTTCTCCTTTCTTATTTCTCCCCCACTCTCCTGAGGGCTCAGGAAGAACAGAGGACAATGCCCTACCAAAGGCAGCCTGCCCTTCACAATTCCAGAAGGGGGTGAGGAGTGGGCTTGGGTCACCGGAATGGCATGCTCTCTTCAAGCAAGATGCCTCTGAATTTCTGTCTCCATGGCAACTGCATGCAACTCTGTCTGAGTTGCATGATCACTTCCTCATGTTCTTCTCCCTCCCCAGACCCCAGTATCCCCCTCTCCTTCCCCATCTGTCTGTATACTTCCCTCTCCTCCTTTCAGGGCAGCCTGCAGCCTCTCTGTCTGACCCAGATCCCTCTCGGGAATACTGTGCTGCTTTGTCCATCCATCTTGCCTTACTCCTCCTCCCAAAATATCTTGCTGCCAACTCTCCAAAAACATTGGGTTTTTCTTTCCCTGTGTTTCCTCCTGGAAATAGGGAAGGATTCTCCTGGGATTTCCCAGGCAAAAGCCCAAAGGATTCTCTTTAACTTAGAGAGCAAGCTTTGAGTAGCCCAGAATGACCATGAGTGTCTGGCCCCAGGGCACATGAGAAGGGGCTGTGATATTCACCCATCTAAACCAGTACAATGGGAGATCCGGGTGTGCAGACACCCTGTTGCCTCCCTCGGTTGTGGCACCTCAGGGTAGGTCTATACTTAAAACACTGCAGTGGCGGAAGAAGCTCTTCCCATCGACATAGCCCTGTCTGCACTGGGTGCTAGGTCAGTGTAACACTGTCACTCAGGACAGGAGGTGGGTTTTTCCCACCCCTGAGTGACACAGTTATACCAGTGTAAATGTATAGTGTAGATCAGACCCCAGAGTGTCTGTGGGAGGCACTTTGTAGGTGGTTTGTCCTGAGGACGCCTCCCTAGTCTCCAGCTACTTCTGCTCTCTGTAACTGCCCTTGATTGCCATGTGGATGCCCTGGATCAGCATCTTTCTCTTTCTCCTCAGTGCCTACCTCTGGGGATGGACAGCACTGGGGACAACGGGAAAGTGACGGGCACAAGTGGGATTGTGGGCTGATGACTAGATAGATGGTCTGAGTGGAAGGCAGGTGGGCTGGGCTCCAAATGAATGACTCAGTAGCTGGCAAAGACTATTGCAGGTGTATGAGGGTGAGTGAGTGGCTGGATGGAGCGATGATGGGTAAGGAACAGAGGGGTGAATGGTAATTGCACGTCTACGGATGTGTGGGGGTTGATGGTTCGGATCCTAGGCGTATCTTAGCTATAAGGCAGGACAGCGCTGAGGAGACCAGGGTGAATGAGCTAGAGGCTGGACGGGGGACAAAAGCAGGGTTCCCCCTGCACTCTGTGGGGAAAGGGATACGTGCAGAGCCGAAGCAGCACTGTGGGTAGGAGGCAGAGGCTGAATGGTAGGCAGACAAGGTGAGGACTCTATGCACATGGCTGGATTTGTTCCCTCTACATCCCCCACGTGAGATGTTGGTCTGCAAAGTGGTGATTCCCTCGGGCAGGACTGGAAGCCTGGAAGATGAATTGGAGGATCTCCCTGGTGGCAGTGAGGCTAATCGGAGACTCTGCAACATGAGGACTGTTCTAGGGAGCGAAACACAAGTGATGGGCACAACAGCTCTGGGCTGGGGCACATCTGTGGATGTGTGTAGGAGAGAGATGGGGGTTGGGGCTGGGCAGTGACATCTGGGAGTTTGTGCATGTGGCTAATTATAACTCAGTTTCCATCTAGCTTTGCTACAATGTATGGCCCAAACCCATTCCCATGATTTCAGTGGGATTTGAATCGGACCCTTAGCTCTCAGGAGGACTCTACATAGATTAACCCTTTAATTTTGTAATTCAGATAATGAATGACAACAGTGAGATCTGGTGAATACTGTTTTAGTCTCGAAGCTCTGCCCTGCCCCGGCCCAACCTGGCCTGACAGTGTCCATTCACCAATCTGTCCACTAAAGGCCCTGAATGTTTGACATCCCTAGAGCTCTCCTGGTCCAGCCTCCTCTGCACCAGTTTGTTGCATAAAGCTTCTTTGCCAATAATTCAGCACAAGCTTCAAGCACTCCTAGGGTTGGACTCTGCTCCCAGGCCCACCAGTGTAAATCTGGGGTATTTTCACTGACACCAGTGGGATTGCACCCAGGGCCGGCTCCAGGCACCAGCATTCCAAGCTGGTGCTTGGGGCAGCAATCTGCAAGGGGCGGCAGTCCCTGTTGTTTTGCCCCCAAGCAGCGAGCCGAATTGCCGCTGCGGACAGCTGGGGCAGTCCATGTGCCCTTAGGGCGGCAGCCGCGTTTCCGCGGTGGCGGCAATTCGGCAGCAGCTTCTATGTTTAGCTGTCCGCAGCGACTTCAGAATTGCCGCCACCACAGAAACGCGCCTGCCACCCTAAGGGCTCACGGACTGCCCCCGCCATCCACGGCGGCAATTTGGTGTGCTGCTTGGGGTGGTGAAAACTGTAGAGCCGGCCCTGATTGCATCTCCCACTGGATCCACACCAGTGATTGCAGGGGAGCACCCTGATCTACAGCAGCATTGTGGTCAGCTGCCAGGCCCAGTGTCTGACACATAGAAATCATAGAACTTAAGATCAGAAGGGACCATTATGATCATCTAGTCTGACCTCCCGCAAGATGCAGGCCACAAAAGCTGACCCACCCACTCCTGAAATAATTCTCTCCCTTGACTCAGCTATTGAGGTCCCCAAATCCTGATTTAAAGACTTCAAGTAGTAGATAATCCTCCAGCAAGCGACCCCTGCCCCATGCTGCGGAGGAAGGCGAAAAACCCCCAGGGCCACTGCCAATCTACCCTGGAGGAAAATTCCTTCCCGACCCCAAATATGGCAATCAGCTGAACCCCGAGCATGCGGGCAAGACTCTCCAGCCAGACACTCGGGAAAAAGACTTTCAATATCCCAACATTGACCCTCAGTACTAATTACCAGTGGTGGCACCTTATTGACCTATTGACTAAATCACGTTATCCTATCAAACCATTCCCTCCATAAACTTATCAAGCTTAATCTTAAAGCCAGAGAGGTCCTTGGCCCTTATGTTTCCCTCGGTAGGCTGTTCCAGAATTTCACTCCCCTGATGGTTAGAAACCTTCGTCTAATTCCAAGCCTAAACTTCCCGAGTGCCAATTTCTATCCATTTGTTCTCATGTCCACATTAGTACTGAGCTGAAATAATTCCTGAACCTTGTTCCTGGGAGACCCCTATGGAGAGGCAAGGAGCCCTCAGAGAGTTAATGCTGACAGTCTGGGAACTGCTGCTGCAAACCTAACCTCTCTCAGATGCAGACACTGGCCAGCTTCCGAAAGCTCAGGCAGTGGCAGTGATATCAGGTACCCCGAGCAGACAGAGCAGGCTCTAGAGCAGGGGGGCATATCCGGCCCTCGAGCTCCCACTGGGGAGCGAGCGTTGGGGCTTGACCCGCTCCAGAGCTCCAGCTGGGGAGCAGGGTCCAGGGCCACTCTGCGCGGCTCCCAGAAGCAGCGACATGTCCCCCTTCCGGCTCCTACACGTAGGGGCAGCCTGGGGCCTCTGCTCCACATGCTGTCCCTGCAGCTGCCTGTGGACAGGGCAGCCAGAAGAGCCGCCTGGCCGCACCGCCGCCTAAGAGCCAGAGGGGGGACATGCTGCTGCTTCTGCGAACCACTTGAGGTAAGCGCCACCCGGAGCCTGCACCCCTGAGCCACCCCCCTCCCCAGCACCCCAACCCCCTGCCCCAGCCCTGATCCCCCTCCAACCCTCCAAACCCCTCAGTCCCGTCCTGGAGCACCCTCCTGCACCCCAAACCCCTCATCCCCAGTCCCTCCCCAGAGCCTGCACCCCAGCCAGAGCCCTCACCCCCTCCTGCACCTCACACCCCTCATCCCCAGCCCCTCCCCAGAGCCTGCACCCCCAGCCAGAGCCCTCACCCCCTCCTGCACCTCAAACCCCTCATCCCCAGCCCCTCCCCAGAGCCTGCACCCCTCCCCAGAGCCCTCACCCCCTCCGGCACCCCAAACCCCTCATCCCCAGCCCCTCCCCAGAGCCTGCACCCCAGCCAGAGCCCTCACCCCTCCTGCACCCCAAACCCCTCATCCCCAGCCCCAGCCCCTCCCCAGAGCCCTCACCCCCTCCTGCACCCCAAACCCCTCATACCCAGCCCCACCCCAGAGCCCACACCCCCAGTCAGAGCTGTCATCCCCTCCTGCACCCCAACCCCAATTTTGTGAGCATTCATGGCCCGCCATACAATTTCCATACACAGATGTAGCAAGTTTGCCCACCCCTGCTCTAGAGAAGAGTACAGCACCTCCCCTCTCCTAGTGCAAAGGCGCATGCACACACCGCACAACTGCAATACTGTTTCTATTAAGCTCTCATCTGCCTTCTTCAGAAGCCCAGTCAGGCTGGGTTTGACTGCTTCCTGGCCTGGGATGTGCTTATATTTGCCTGCCAAGGCAAGGGCACTTCTCTCTGTTGCCAACTCACAATGTTTGATGTTTTCTTAAAGCCCCAGCTCCTGGAGTCCTGTGGTTATGTGAGAATCTTGGCTTTCATTTATAAAGGAATGCATTTCTAGCCCTCATGGCTGAGGAGCAAAGTTGGAAACCATGAACCTATGTGGCTCAGAAACCAGAATGCAAAGAAAGCAACCCACCTTCTGTTACCTTTTAAAAATCTCATGATATTTAAGCATGTCCCATGATTTTTTAAGTGCTGGGGTTGCAATATTAAAAACAACTTGGCTGCTCCTCTTTGGTTTATCTTGACCCTTCCTGAACTTCTCCATACTCTGGGCTGCAGCTGCCTTCCCCGGCATCTTTCCCCACATGCTTTTCCTGACCTGTTTATCCCTAGCATCCTCACTGCTAGGTCTTGGCCCCTACTGTTTCTGAATGAATTTTGACCTCCTTTCTCAGCTCTAAAGGCCCCCAATGAAGCAAGTCTCCTCTGTTCTAAGCAGAAGAAATTTGACTCATCCTTTCTTCAGACCCAGGATCCCCATAGTGCAGTAATCGCCTTCCTGTCAGATGGTAGCCAGCGCTCACAGACAGGGACTAACAGCAGCACCTCGTCTGGGATTCTGCTTTTATGCCTAGTATTTCATTTGCCTTTTTTACCAGGCTGCCAGGTTTGCTGCTTCCTCACAATCATCTTGGAAACTTCTCAAGACCTGAGTGCTCTGTGGTTGGTCCAGTTAGCTCATATTCCCTAGACTCAGTCCTTGCTTCCCGAGTCATGATTTTACACTGGTCTCCATTGATCTGCATTTCCCCACTGCTGTCCAGTCCTTCAAACCCTGGCATCCCTTTGGAATCTCCCTGTGTCCTTATTATGTGCGGTGCCCCCACAGTCAGTCTGGCCTGTGAGCCCAGAGAGCTTGTTTTCAATCCCCTCACATTCAGTGCAGTTCCATGATGGGTAGAGATCCTAGAACCACCCTGAATGCTCAACTCAGCCATTCTGGAGCTGGGTGAGTCTCCAACTAAGAGCCCCCTTTGTCTCATGCTCCCACACTTTTCTAGCCAGTTCCCCTGTCTCTCCTCCTACTCCTGTGCTTTGCCATGAGCCATTTGTCTGGGATGTCAAATCCTGTCCGTTGTTTAGACCAGCTCTCTGCTGATCCCTGGTTTCCCCTTTCTCTGCAGTGAGACCCTCCCAGGTCCCCTGCTGTTACGCACACACGCTTTGCTGCCTGAATCCACCTTGGCAAAGCCAGCTGCCAACTGGACTCCCCAGCGCCTAATCGCCAGGCCCTTTAGGCGAGAGTTTAGAAACAGGCTGCTCTTGGTTTCCTGGTGTCATAATCTTTGTTTGTCCCTTTCCAGACTTCAGGAATCGATCTCAAATTCACTCCATTTTTTAAAAGTCCATTTCTATGTGAGGAGTGTCTTGTGCTTCTTCCTGAATTCTCCTTTGGCTGCCCTGACATCTTTGGCTCTGTTTAGCTGGAATCTCTTGGCTGCATTTCTTTTTGGAGACGCTTTATGGCTGTCTAGTTTCACATACTTTGGTACCATCTTGTCAGAGGCCCTTTGGAAATGATATGCACATCTCAAGGGCTTTTCTTATCCTAGCAAAATTAATTAATTGAAGGGAATTTAATGTTATGACTCAGGCTACGACAATGGAGCAGGATTTTAGCAAATTACAATGAGGAGGCTCTTACTGACAGGACTAAAATCCTCTTGGTAGAAGATTCATTTAGCTAATTTGGAATGTCTGAGTAACCTGCATGTTTGCAGAATATCAGGCTTATTCTAAAGCAGAGGAGCAGCTGCACAGGACTGGGAGTTGTCTGGCAGGATTTAGATCTGATTTATTTTTCCACTGAAAACTCCACACACAGTTTGTAAAGGGCCTGAAGATTGCATTTCTAGGCCAGCATAGACATTAGTCTCCCGTCCTAGAGCCTGAGAAGAGGAGACTATGCTTTTCATGACCTAGTTTTGTTTTCTAAAACATAGGCACACATTGGACATTTTATTTTATTTCTCTCCAGAGCTCTGGGTGCATGCACAACTCAACACAAAAGTACAGAATAAAATCAACATGACCCAATAGGAACGTTAAATCTCTTACCCTCCCTCCCCCTTTCTCCAGCCACTCTCCAAAAGCCATGGATAAATGGAGAACGAGGCCTGTCAACATGCCCTCCAGGCCAACAGATTTGGGCTTTGGTTGACCAAGAGTGTGGAGTACGTTCCACTGTCAAAAGATCTTCACCCCACCTCCACGCTAATGCCTCTGGGGACTGGCAGCTGACTCAGTCTCTGGGCTAAAAGACACCCACACCCAGCAGTCTCTAAGGAATCCAGAACCCAAACCATACAGGGCTTTATTAGGTCTACACAGCAGTGTGAACTGGAAGCCAATGAGGCCTCTGCAGCCCTAGTGTAAGATGCTTCATTTGAGAAACCATGCTAAGTACACGGACAGCTGCCCCCTGCAGCAACTGAAGCGTCTGAGTGCTCTACGGGATAGTCCCAAATACAGCACAAGGCACCATCTAGGCCTAGTTACACAAAGACAGGGCAGGTCACGTCTCTTGTCAACTGTAGATGGAAGCACCCCCTTGGCCACTGGTACTATCTGAAATCCAGATGTAGCTAAGGACTCAACAACCTCCTACGCTGAGACCCTCAGTAATGAACGGTGGGTGCAGATATTGCTTCCAGCCCACCAGCATCCCTTCAGCCAGGTAGATCAACTGCACAATCTTTGTCTGAAGCCATGGAGCCGGAGAGCTGAGTGCCTTCTGCATGCTTCCAGCACCACAGCCCATACCAGCTCAGTGTCTTCCCCGGGGGCTCATGTACATGCTGTACAGGAGGAGAGATGCAACAGGACCCTATGGCAGCAGCATGTGAGCCCTTGAGAACATCTCTATACCCCTGACAGGGCCTGCATGCATGTCAGCAGGAGCTCATGACTGATGGTTCCAGTCAGCTGAGAACGTCTAAAGGAATCAGCCAGGACATGTGATCTTCATTGCCAGCAGGAAATCGCAGACCAATGGGACAAGTTGTTCCAGGCCCAAAACCTGCTTATGGAGATCTCAGTCCCCACCCTATTTCTCCCTAAAGAAGAGAGATTGGGGGTGGGCGGTGACCGGCAAGGCTCTGTCTGGAAATGTTTTCTGGAGCAGCGCTAAGAAGAGCTACTTTCAGTGAGGCTGACGCCTGGCCCTTTTAGGAGAGACATTGATGTTCTCCTCCAATAATGGACTTGCTGTCCCCCTGCTAGGCTCCCCCACTCAAAAAGGACATGGGTCCAATTCGCAGGTCCCCAAATGCTTCCAGAGTTTGAGCCAGTGGTGCTGGCTGAAACTCATTCAGAGAAGATGCCATACGACGCATCTTCCCCCTGGAGCATACAGTGCTGAACTGGCCAGTGATCTGCAGTCTTGTTGGAATCAGGTTAAAATGAGTCCCAAGGGAGTTTAGCCATTGTCTGTTAATTCTACAGCAAGTAAATGTTACTGGACTTCAGGCCTTCTGTGGAATGTAATTTGTGCAACTCTAAGATGGTGTATGCCACTTGTCCCTTAACCAAGGTCAAAGAGAGGAATCTCTAAAAGATGGGTGCCGCACTTTGCTGGGCTATTCAACCATCCATCTCCTGTCAACACACAGATGCTAGCGGAACTGTCCCAGCACCTACAGATGAAGAAATTGCCCAGCCACCTTCCACTGAGGAAGTGCAAAAAGCTTTCACACAAATGAAGTCAAGTAAATCACCTGGCACAAACACAATACCAGCTGAAATCTTTACAGTTGCAGGCACCCAAACTGTCCACTATCTACATGAAATCATTAAGGATATCTGGGAAGCTTAGGAAATTCCTCAGGACGTTAGAGATGTAATAATAGTGGCACCAAACACAAATAAAGGAAACATATCTGACTTTAGGAACTTCTGGGCATGTGTGACAGAGAGCCCTTGGCAAAGGATCCTCTGCTCCTGTTAACCTGCTAGGAGAAGGCAGGACAGGCCTAGCCCAGAAGAGAGAGCTGGAATGGCTGGTGGTGTCAGGGAGCTGACACTCAGCCGGGCACAGATGAGACTCACTCTCGCTGGAGGCTGGGGTAACCAGGGGACTCTCAGTCCCGGGTTCCCTGAGAACTGTCACAATAGCTCCCTGATAGCTACAGGTGGCTAAAGACTTGCCCATATTTCAATCAACTGGCTTGTCAAAACAGTATCAGAGAAGTTTCTACAAGAGACCTAGTGTGGATTTAGGTCAGATCAGAGCACCACAGGCATGATTTTTCTTGTGAGACAGATTCAGGAAAAGTGTATTGAACAACACATGGACTGTATGATTTCTTATTTATCTAAAAAATGCATTTGACACTACACAGAAATGGCCTCTGGAAAATTCTAGAAAAGTTTGGCTGTCCCACCAAATCAGTTAGCATCATCCATCAACTCCACAAAGACATGACTGCTCAATACTCTCAGATGGTGGCCTTTTATAAACCATTTCCCATATCTAATGGGGTGAAATAAGGCTGTGTGCTGGCACATACACTGTTTGGTCTCTTCTTTGCAGTCAGTCTGAATTATGCAACAGGCAACCTTAAAAAGGGGAACCTACATAAGTTACAGGATTGATGGAACTCTCTTTGGTCTCCAAAAGCTTACAGCAAAGACAAAGTTCTTGAGGAATTCATGTGTGAAGTCCTTTTTTAGATGATTGTGGTCTACTTAGTTATAGTGAAAGTGACCTACAGCTTATCCTTGACAGGTTCTCAGATGCAACTGAACAGTTTGAACTCACCATCAAAAATTGAAGTCCTCTTCCAACCAGCTCCATCAACCATTACCACTGAGCCAAACTCACTGCTGATGGTACAGAACCAAAGAGCATGTACCGTGGCAGTACTATCTCAAGTGACAGTTTCCTGAGTCAAGAAATATCATAGAATATGAAAGACAAGTCAGGCCTTCAGAAGATTTCACCATAGGATACTTAAGCTGCACACCAAACAGTCAACAAAACAGAAGATCTGCAATGCAGCAGTGATCAGACCCTTTTATATGGGTGTGAAACATGGACAGTTTACTGCAGACACATTAAGCAACTTGAAAGAATTTCACATGTGCTGTCTCTGATCTGTTGTAAAGGTCCACTAGCAAGACAAAGTCTAAAACATTAACATCCTTGAAAGAGCAAAACTAACCACCATTTAAGCAATGATCATCTGTCCATTTAAGCTGAGCTTTGATAGACAGATCGTGTTACGAGAACAGGCGATAATAGCCTCCTGAAAAATGTTTTCTATGATGAGCTGAAACTCAGAGAGCACAGGAGGCTTGGTCAACGAAAACACTTTAAAGATACCCTTAACAGAATCTCACCTCTTGCAGCATAAATACTGGTAACTTCGATGACACAGCCGCAGACAGATCTGAATGGAGAACAACTATCAATAAGGGCTGTAAACACTTTCAGGAAGGCAGATACACACACATTTAAAAAAAAAAAAAGATTGTAAAAAGGGCCAGGCATCATGCCAAGTCTTCATGTGGGAGTCTGCACATTGCATAAGAATGGCCATACTAGGTCAGACCAATGGCCTCAGTATCCTGTCTCTGACAGTGGCTAGTACCAGATACTTCTGAGGGAATGAACAGAACAGGGCAATTTATCGAACAATCCATCCCCTGTTGTCCAGTCCCAGCTCCTGGCAGTCAGAGGTTTAGAGACACCCAGAGACATGGGATTGGATCCCTGACCATCTTGGTCTAATAGCCATTGATAGACCTATCCTCCATAAACTTATCTAATTATTTTTGACCTAATTATACTTTTGGCCTTCACAACATCCTCTGGCAATGAGTTCCACAGGTAGATTGTGTATTGTGTGAAGAAATGCTTCTTTTTGTTTGTTTTAAACCTGCCGCCTAATAATTTCATTGGGTGACCCCGGTTGTGTGTTATGGCTAAATGACATTTCCCTGTTCATTTTCTCCAGCCCATTCCTGATTTTGTCATATCCCTCCCTTGACATCTCTTTTCTAAACTGAATAGTCCCAGTTCTTTTAATTTGTCCTCTTACAGAAGCTGTTCCATACCCCTAATCATTTTTGTTGCCCTTCTCTATACTTTTCCCAATTCTAATATATCTTTTTTTGAGATGGGGCAACCAGAACTGCATGCAGTATTCAAGGTGTGGGTGTCTCATGGATTTATTTAGTGGCATTATGATGATAACACAGAAAATATCCATCCCTTTCCTAATGGCGCCTAACATTCTGTTAGCTTTTTAGACTGCTGCTATACATTGAACAGGTGTATTTAGAGAACCATCCATGACGACTCCAAAATCTTTCTCTTGCACGGTAACAGCTAACTTAGACCCCATCATTTGATATGGATAAATTGGGATTATGTTTTCCAATGTGCATTACTTTGCATTGATCAACATTGAATTTCATCTGCCATTTTGTTGCCCAGTCACCCAGTTTTGTGAGATCCCTTTGTAGCTCTTAGTTAAGTCCAAAGCTGACTTCAATCTTGAGTAATTTAGTGTCATCTGCAAACTTTGCCACCTCACTATTTGCCCCTTTTTCCAGATCATTTATGAATATGTTGAACAGCACTGGTCCCAGTACAAATCCTTGAGGGACACCACTATTGACTTATCTCCCTTCTGAAAACTGACCATTTATTCCTACCCTTTTGTTTCCTGTCTTTTAGCCTGTTACCGATCCATGAGAGGATCTTCCCTCTTATCCCATGACTCCTTATTTTGCTTCAGAGCCTTTGGTGAGGGATTCTGTCAAAGGCTTTCTGAAAGTCCAAGTGCACTATATCCACTGGATCATCCCTGTCAACATGCTCGCTGACTCCCATCAAAGAATTCTAATAGATTGGTGAGGCATGGTTTCCCTTTACAAAAGCTGTGTTGACTCTTCCCCAACAAACCATGTTCATCTATTTGCCTGATAATTCTGTAGTTTCAACCAGTTTGCCTGGTACTGAAGTTAGTCTTACTGGCCTGTAATTGCCGGGATCACCCCTGGAGCCTTTTAAGAAAAACATTAGTGTGACATTAGCTATGCTGCAGTCAGAGAATAATACAGAGGGTGATTTCAGCGAATGATTACATACTACAGTTAGTAGTTTTGCAGTTTCATATTTGAGTTCCTTTAGAACTCTTGGGTGATATCTGTTTGCAATCTTGGTCCTCATGGCTCAGACTGTAGAGCTACCTGAGAACACATGTGATGTCAGTGTAGGATACGATGGACAGATGTATAGTCCCTCCAGGAAGTAATTACAGCCCCGCCCCTCTGTTCTCTGAGAAGACTGCTTTCCCCTACAGGAATCGTACCTAGAATCCCATCTCCTAGAGATGGAAAGGAACTGATTTCCTGACGTTGTCCACAGCACAACCTCTGCAGCTTTCCCAGCGTCCCCTGATGCAAGCTGCAGGTGTCTGGGACTCCCCACTAGGGTTCTTCCGTTTTTATGGAATCATTCACAGACTACACCCTGGCCTCAGCATGTGCATAAGCCCTCTCAGCTGGCCTCTGCTTTCTGAAGGACCATGCTGCTCCTGGAGGTGCCAGCAGCCAGGGAAGCTGCTGCTCCTGGGACCCAGATGGATTCTGAGAGCAGATAGGCAAAGGTATGAAACCAACACAAACGTCTCTACGTTCTTTAAGTGGTGTGTTGGCTGAGTCACCAGGGTAGAGGGAGCAATTACAGATAAGAACTCTGCTGAGAATGATTTCTAGCATTGGTCTTTCCCCACAAAAGGTGCTGGGGAGATAACTAGTCTTTCTGGGTAACAAGGATGGGACACTGGTAAGACTGTTCTCTAGCAAAATGATACAAGAACAAATGATAAATTAAAAAGATACATGTTCCCCCCCCCAGGCACATGCGCCACATACAGGCGTCTGAAGGAACATAAGAATGCATCAACTGAGACGGATTAAAATAAATTGTTAGATTGAAGGGTAGCAAATGTTGCATCTCTGTTTAAAAATGGTACTAAAAATGATCAGGGAATTACAGATCAATGGGTCGTAGGTCTGTACCTGGTAAATTGACTGAAATGATAATTAAATAGAATAATAAACCTAAAAGATTATGGTACAATAGGGTCTAACCAGACAGGATTCTGCAAAGGAAAATGGTATCTTACTATTCTACCAGAATTCTTTGAATACATTAGTGATGATCTTTGAGGCAGGGCCTGTCTCTCACTGTGTGGCTGTGTAGTGCCCAGGACAACTGGGCACAGATTGCATTTGAGGCCTTAGGCTTCCGCCACTTTGGGTAATAGGAAATATAAATAACAGATAAAGGAGAATTGCTCAGCATCACTGATTTACTTTGGCGAGGTCCCTCCGGAGAGGGTGTTATGGAAATTAAGCAGCAATGGAGTGAGAGGCAAAGTTCTGTCGTGGATCAGAAACTGCCGAAGAGACAGAAAATGCAGCAGGCGTAAATAGTCCATTTCCATCCTAGCAAAAGGCTCTGTACTAGGACTGGTATTTATGGTATTTTTTAGTGATTTAGAATTGGGGGTGAGCAGGGAAGTGGCAGCCATTGCAGATGATACTGTGACAATCAGGGTCCAGACAACCACATGGTAGGGCAAGGGCTCTGAACCCCAAAGAGTAAGCAATTGAATCAAGTGGTTTATACAATGTTATTGTGTATACAAATATGTTGAGTAAGGTCTTTTATGAAAGCTTGTAATGTTCTGAACTTGATGGTCATTGATATATAGATAGACACATATAGATACAGATATATACACACACACAGAGGGTGGCTATGAATTATGTATTTATATGGAATAGTATGCTCATGACCAGTGCTATGACTTCAAGTATTCCTCACAGCATGGAAGGGCTCCTCCCAAGCCTGGTGTTTGCACAAAACTAACTTCACATACCCACGCATTGTCCAGCCAGGAAAAGAAAGTGGTGGACCATTAGAGTTAATGGGAAAACACTGAAGGACATCAGAAAGGGAAGGCCAGCTGTCTGTGAAACACTAGATACCCCTCTAGGACAGAACTGCAAAACCGTTTAGAGTTGATAGGTAACTTGGAAAAGGAAATTTAGCTAATATAGACGTGTGAAGCCTGAGGTTGTCTCGGTTTATTTTCTGTGTAACCAGTGGGTGTTTGCTTTTCCTTATGAGTTCATCTCTGAATCAATGATTTTTCTATTACATGAACGTTGTTTATTTTTACCCCCAGCAGGTCTCTGTTTTCCAAACGGTGTGGATGGTCTATCCCAAAGTGAACTGATGCCTTTTGAGAAGGTGACGACCCAGTCCCAACGGCTGATAGTTAACAACTGGGGTAGACGTACTTGAGGATAATCCGGACTGGAACGGGTGTTGGTGTCACCTTGCAAGGAGTAACGAGGCTGGTGGAAGCCAAGGTGAGACTTTTATGCTCGTAGGCTGGCTACTGGTGTCAGGGCTCTGAGCCATAGCAACACAGCATTAAGGCACCCAAGGGTTCAGGGCAGGTGGTGACTGACCCCTTTCGTGGTCTGGATGATCCCAAAATTGTCAGTCACAAAATTATTTAAATTAGTTAAGATAGTGAAGACTAAAAGGAGCCTTGAAGGGATTAACCCAACAAGGGGAATGGACAACCAGATGGCAGATGAAATTTGGTGCTTCATGTGCAGCAGCAGGAACAAGCAAATAAAAAGTTGAGATGCACAAGGATGAAAAAGACTCCTCTGGGATGCTGTGCTCAGTGCTAGTCCCCCCATCTCAGCCAGGGCATAGCAGGAATCAAGGGGCTCGGGCAGAGGCAGAGAGAATCATCTGGGGCTGGAAAGCCCCCAGGCAGAGAGACTGAGAAGCTTGGGCCTGTCTCCATTAGAGAAGAGCCAAGAGGGGAGCTGATAAAGGGGCCTGGACAACGAATGGGCTAGAAAAACTGCTGTTCTCCCTCTGTCCTGGCAGGAGAACCGGGGGCGTTTCAGGACATTGAGAGGGAGCACGTTTAAAACTGAGACAGGAAACAATTTTTAAAATCGCTAAATTCATGATTTCAGCTATTTAAATCTAAAATTTCAGTGTTGTGATTGTAGGGATCCTGACCCAAAAAGGAGTTGGGGGGGTCACATGGTTATTGTAGTCGGGGTGCAGTATTGCTACCCTTACTTCTGCGCTGCTGCTGGCTGGGTGCTGCCTTCAGAGCTGGAGAGCAGCAGCTGCTGGCTGAGAGCCCAGCTCTGAAGGCAGAGCCGCCACCAGCAGCAGCGCAGAAGTAAAGGTGGCATAGTATGGTATTGCCACCCTTACTTCTGTGCTGCTTCTGGCGGGGCGCTGCCTTCAGAGCTGGGTGCCCGGCTAACAGCCGCTGCTCTCCAGCTGCAACTCTCTTTTGGGTCAGGACCCCTAATTTGAGAAACGCTGGTCTCCCCTGTGAAATCTGTACAGTATAGGGTAAATGCACACACAAAAACAGATTTCATGGAAGGAGACAAGATTTCACGGTCTGAGACATGTTTCTCATGGCTGTGAATATGATAGGGCACTACTAATGAGACTACCCAGAGTAAAAGACAAATATTTATTAAAAAGAGCTGTGGAAGGGATATCAACCCACCTGCCACGGGGCATCAGCCAAGCCCCATATAGTGGACTGGGAAGACGCTTTCCCTGGGGGCAATGTATCCCACTGCAGGAGTTATTGCACCTTCTGAAGCAGCTGGTACTTGCCAGTCAGACAAGAGACTAGACTAACTTGGGTCTAATCCAGCCTGGCAGATCCTCTGCCCCGTTCCACCTGGTGTTGGTGTTACCAGGTTCAGACAGTGGCCAATGCTAAAGTGAAGGTTTCACACGCAATCTCCACTGTCATACCCCCATAATGTTCTGAAACTCCCCTTTGGAGCTGAATCTCCCTGCTGAATCCATCCCAAAGGGAATATCTGGGGATTTAGGATGAGAATTCCTGCAGCTGGATTTAAGTTGGGGAGAGATGTCTCTTCAAGCAAGTAATTCGCTCTGCTTCTTGCTGAGTGGGTGACAGCCTCACGGAGCTGAGGTCTGGAACATAAAGAATAAAGCTGGGGTCTGGGGGAACCAGATTTTCGATTTCACAGGAAATCCCGTAACTGAATTTTTTCCATTTTAAAATGAGTCAATCAAAACATTTAGATGAAATAACATTTTGTTCCAATTTTGACCTTTTAATCGAATTAACAATGGATTTCATTTTGAACGCTCATTCTGAAATGTTACCTGCTGAGAGTGTTGAAATAGGACATTTCAGCATTATCATAACGCTCCCTTTCGAGAAGAGGGGGTTAATTGATCAAATTAATGAACATGACTTTTTTTGTCAAAGAATTGTAATGAAAGCCTTCCGAGCGGTTCTGGTACAGAGCTCCTGGGGAGGCCTGGGACCTGGGCTGGGTGTGGAACAGTCGGGTTAGGTGTAAATGATGGCTGTTTTCAAGCTGTGGACACTCTTGTTGCAGAGTGCTCTCAGTGCATGCTGCTCAGGAAATGCTCCCCGGCTCTTGTCCCCCTCCCTGCCCAGCCTTGAGCCCCTTCTCCCCTGCTTCAGTGGTGTGGTTGAATGTGGGATCATTAAAGCATGTACTCGACTCACATTCGGAAAGCTCTCAGGATCCCAGCCCCAGAATGCAGGGGGGCCTCCTGAACCAGATGATTGCTCCACCCTGCCTTGCCCCTCTTGGCCTGACCATGAGAGGCTGCCCAGTCTGCTCTGCTGCCCACTTAATGAAGCAATGTTTACAAGAAAGGCTCCCGTGTGCAGCCCTTGAAATGCACATGGCTTCCCAGTGTAATTAAGAGGCACCCCTAGGGAGGATTGTTGCTGTCTTTGAGGGAGTGACAGGGCCGCCCCTAGGGCATGGGAGCCCCTGTGGCACCAAAGACTAACAGTTGTTCTGCGATCTCGAGGTTAACACTCTCCAGTGCATGACAGCAAAGGGTGGCTGAGCCCCCGAGCACCAGAATTGGCTGCTATGTACCGGTTGGTCAGTGCTTTGCCTCTGTGGCGAGCCGGGGAGCGCTCAGGATTCTTTGGTTAACATGTGCCCCTGGAATCGGAAGGACGAAGTGTTTTGTGCCATTGGAAGCATTTATTTTAGCAGGGACTGTCTGTGGGGATGACGCTTCGCATGGGAACTACAAAAAGGCAGATGCCTGGTATGTCTGTTTAGGCAGCTGTTCAGTCTCCCCCCCTAGTCCAGACTTGAGGACCAAGTCCCCTCTCTACCATGCTGACTGGCAGAGCTCCCATTGCTCCTTGGCACATGGTGGTGCATGGAGAGATGGCACTGGGGTGTGTTCCTGTGCAGAGGGCCTCCCTTCTGGGTGTTGTAGATAATTTGTGAGCTTTGTGTTGGGCCAGGCTATAAATTAATACTGCCTTTTCAACTCAAAATCTTCAACAATAGCTTCTACCTCCTGACATAAACATCACCGATCCAGGAAATAACACCCTCCACCCTCCGCTGCTCTGCCAGCACTCCAGCCAGAGCCCCGGGAAAGGGCACATGCTATTTCGGCAGCAGCAGAAATGCACAGGAGGGGGCTGCTGGAGGATTGTCTACTGAGCTAGCATGTCTGACTGTAGCTAGCATTAGTGTTTTGTGCCAGCACCTGTGTGCAAGTGACCAGTCCCCTGTCTGTTCTTCACAAATGTAGACACATGAACATTTAGTGGCCTCTAACACTGTTGGCAGCTCTTCTTTTCCCCTGCCATCTAGAGAGTGCCAACCTTCTAGTGTGTGTAGCACCACAGTGAGCTCTGCACAAAGATTCTTACTCCCACTCCCATCCTATTAGCTTGACCTGCCTCAATATGCAAGATGAGTTAACCTGACTCCTTTGGGATGCAGCGGTGCAGAGGGCACCTGACCTCCCCTATGTACCTTGGCATAAACTTGTAATGAAGCAATAATTTGCGTAGACGAGAGCCCATGGGATGGGGCAGGGGTGCTCTTGCTCCTCTTTGGTGCCACCTGGAAGCAGTGGTAAAAAAATCCTGTCCTTGAAGAGGGCTGAAGGACTCTGGAGCCCTGCAGCAGGAACAAGCCAGCCCCGGAGGCCAGGTGGGGCTCCTGGGGCTTTGTTCGGACTCTCCTTTCCCCCAAAAGGAGGTACCTTTCCCTGGGTTTGACCAGAAGACTGGACCCCAAATCATCTCGCCACACCCACCCAGGAAGGCTCTCATCAGGGAGGAAACTGAGGCTGCAACTGCGTCTCCACGCCAGGGAGAGGTAAGTGACTGTTCCATTCCGGTCACTGGCTTACCATGTGCATTCCAGCATGAATGCATACTCTGCCTCTGAGGCTCTGGGACATGCATCTGGTCCCTTGGGGGCAGAAATACCAGTCATTTAAGCAGTGGCTTTCACAGCTGTAATAAAGAACTGCTGTGGGGGTGAATCCTTCCAAAAGATTCCTTTTCACTGGTACGGAGGAAGCTGACCCCCCCAGCACCCATACCCCATGGAGGGTTTCATTCTGCCAATGCAGTGATGTTGCCTTGGTGTAGTTTGGCTCGTGGCTGATACTACTCAGTGGCCGTGTCTCAGTGTTTGACAATAGATGATACCCATTCGCTTTCTGGAGGGCAGGGCCTGTCTGAGAGATGTCAGTGCAGCCTGGGAAAGTGGGTTATGGTCTTGTTGCGGAGGGGAACCCTTTGGTACCCAGTTTGGTCCTGCTCTTGGGGGAACAAAAGGCCCCCCTGGTTTCCCCGGGGCAGGGGTTACCCTGGGATGCAGGAGGCTGCTCATTCCCTTGTCAGCAGGGTGAAATGAACAGCATGGAGCTGCCACAGGGCTGTTGTGTGAGCAGTTGCCCACTCTAGCTTGGCAGCTAAGGCAGTGCTTGGTGTGCTTGCTCGGCTTTGATCGGCCCAGCCAGGGGGTGTAACCCCTTAGCTGCCCAGCTGGATATATGCCTCCCAGCACAGCTGCTTGAACACTCAGACATGACGAGACTAATATAATCAACTCCAAAGCGCAACAGGTAAGGAGACAAACTAATCAAATGGCCAATGAAATGACCCCGTGCAAACAAGACTGACCGTATTTCTCAGACTTCCCGTCTGGTGTCATCTAGGGCCTGCAGAAGAAGTTAGACTGCTAGGAAGGAGGACTAATGGGGACACACTTTCAGATGTGGGATCTAATTTTTTTTGTCCACACTGAATCATGGGGACAAGCAGTCGAACGTCATTGTCAGCCTAGCTGGCTGCATCTGCCGCCTTGTGCTCACAATTGATTGTGAGCACAAAATCAGAGGCCTTTTGAAAGCGGGGCTATCGAGTGATGCTGCTGCTGTGTTATTGCCCACATGTGGCTGGAAGACTGGCTAGGGACATTCTGCTACTTGACTTTACAGAAGTGGCTCTATGGATTAGCTCGATGAACCAACAGACAGCAGGAGCTGATGCAGCGCTGTCACCCTGCCGTGCCCTTTGGGGATTGCCACGTAGTCCTGATGGAGCTAGATTCCAATGGGAAGTCTGGGGGCTGAGCCCATGAGGCTGCTTTGAAGTATCATGTGCTCTTAAACATTAGTATCAAATACCAGGACACAATTGTTATTTCAAACTACAAATTTCCTTCACAAAAGAATAAAATTTTAAACTTTCCAGTTCTGTTTCTGGGAGGAAGATGGGAATGCTCAAGGCCCGTCGATGGCCTATTGTTCCCGTAATGCTGCTATGGCTTCCAGGTACAAGAAATTCCTGTTCCATGATCCTTGGGTGTCACCAATGTGCCAGGGCATCTTCTGAGCCTTTCTAAGTGTCCCCAGCTCCTCAGGTCACAGGGGAGGTGGGCAGTATGTAGACGCTGGAGGTAAGACATTGAAAATATCAATCCAGCTGTCTTAGTCCCCTTCTCCATCTGCTTCATATAAGCACCTTCCCTCTCTGCCCTTCTGCCAGTCAAATGGCGTGGGGGCTCCCTCCACACCAGATGCAGTTGAGGCCAAACTACCTGCAGCCTAACTCGAATTGTCTGGCCTCCATTCTACCCCTCTAGGAACTTCCTCTGTCATTGGTAGTTCTGTATCCAGATGATGGTAGTGCTCACAATGGGCCAGTTACGTTCCAAACAGATAAGTCCCTCCCCAGAGAGCTCACAATTTAAGGTGACAAGCAACACATGAAGGGTGGGGAAGAGGAGTAAAACATGCAACCTATTTCTTTTCAAATAAGTATCAGTTCTGTCCCACAGATCTTTCTGTTGAGATGAGTTCCTGTCTGCATCCTGTCAAACTTGCCCATACCGGTATTGCCCTGGCCTCTTCTTTTGTCATTCAGTGTTGAACGCATTCTAAAACAATATGCATTTCCTCAACTTCTGGGGGTGAAGCCAGACTTTAAGGCACCTGCTCCCCTACTTGGTGTAAATTTTGCTTGTGCCAATCAGAAACGAACACAAACAGGTTTTGGGCCCCGTCCCCTATGACACTTCTATGATGTCATGGTTGGTACTTTAGGCCTGCCTGCCATGTGCAGGCAGAGAGAGGAGAAAGAAAAACGAATCCTGTGTATCCTGTGTACACCCGTAACCGAGCCTGATCACCTCGAAGCCTCTCTCTCAGCTCACGTGTTTCAAACAGAGCGTCTACGTTTGCCGGTCGTTATGCGTTGGTTTGTATTTGTAAGTATCGGTTATTACTAAATGCTGCATCTTCGTTTATAAATATTGTTAGTAGATATTTTAGTCATTGTGTGTTTTAAGTTTCATTAACTCTATTAGCTAATCATACGCTGCTCCCTTACCCCTTGTAATTATCCCCAATAAAACTTTAAATTGATTAATTTTAGTTGTGTGTGTGTGTCTGCAGTTTGCATCGTGACCCAATACTCTCCTTGCATCCCTTACCAATATAGTCTATTGCCACGTGCAGCCTGGTAAATAACAGGCCTGCATTTTCTTTCACCCCTGTGTGCCCGTGGCAATTTACATGGCGTCACGAACAGGATGCAAGGGAGTTGGGCCATGCCCGTGGCACGCTGCAGACCGCGCAGATAATGAAACTGAACAGTTCCAACATTTGCAGTTTCACCTTTTTACTAGCCAAAATTCGACCAATCCAAAAATAGAATGGATCTGTTCCCTTGGCTCGGGCAAAACTCTAAAAGGCTATACTGTGCCTTTAACCCTGGCAGATACTCTGAGGATGTTTCCACCGTTCTGTTTAGCATGATATGCAAGGCCCTCGATCTGTGCTCTGTCCTCCATGGGGGCACAATGTTTGCAGCTAAACAGGCAGCCCCAGGCTCTCCTAAAGATGATAATGAGGAGAAGACAGAAAAGGTAGAGCCCATCACTACCCCCCCCAAGTCCCTCTCAGAAAATTTTGCCACCCCTATATGAAGCTCCTAAAACTCCTCTGTATCCAGCTCTGCCAACAGCCCCAGAATTTACTGAATCTAAAACTGTAGCAGAAGCTTTGCCTATTGCGATAACTACCCTTGATGGAGTTAATCTTTCTTGGCTCAGGTCTCGCTACCTTCCTAGGTTGCTCTTCACCCCCCCCCCCCTTCCCCCACTCCACCTCTCCTCACTTCGGCTCTCTCTTTTTGTTTTAAAAGTTAAAAGCTATCGTTTTTACAGAAACCTCCAAAAAATAAAGCATTTGAAAACAGAACAAAACAAGAAACAAGAAGAAAACAAGGTAAAAACTTTAAATCCAGTAAATTAATTATTTTAACCCTTCGGGAATGCAACAGCTGGAATTATTCCTAACTTTCTTGAAGATATGGTTGCCAAGCAACAGAAGTGCACTCTCTGCTTCTTATCCTAACCGCTAACTAATATTTGAAACATGGGCTTTTCTTATTTCCATATAGCAGAGTTTTAAAATAATGTTAAATATAAAGTAATGCAAAATTCCTTGTTACCGAATTAATACAATACATTTGGCAAATACTAATATATTTTTATCAAATTTATGCTACAAGTTTTAAATAAGGTAATAATTTGTTTATTCATATGTTTAACCCTTTTACTTTTTATCTTTGGTTGTGTTATTTTGTATAGATATGAATAGGATTTTGGCACCATTTGTTTTTAATTGTAAGTTTGTCCTGTATGTCATGTGTGTGTGTTGTGTCTATGTTGTGTGTGTCACGTGACTATTTTTTTTCTTTAAAAAATTATGTTTATTTTGTTGCAACAAAAGTCAATTTTACACCCTTTTAAAAATATATATATAAGATGTGGTACCACACTATTTTAAAATCATGGTTGGGGTGTAATCATAGTATATTAACACCAATTTTTTGTGCAAAGTTCAAAAAGGTTTCAGTTACAAATATATGTACATATATTTCTGCCTCAACAAATAATGCAATTGCAAACAAAGGAATTCTCTTTTATCAATCACAGGTTTTTTTTTAAGTTTTTTTTTTAATTTGTTATTCAAAGAAAAAAAATGTAAGGGGAAACCTCAACATTAAGGTAAAGATAATATTAACAAATGTCAATTTCTTGTTTGGGCTTTTTATAAACTTGTTTGCACTTTTAATTATAGTTATAAGAATGTCATAACCAAACTGTTTTAAAATAACAATTTATGCATAAAGCTAACCAAACAATTTCAACAGGTTTCCACCTTTGGCTCCCAAACATAACAAAGCATCATAAAAGTATACCCTCAAATACCCTCAAAGTGTTTGCATGTATCTGTATTTAAAATTTATTTTGGTTTAATTTTATAGTTGGTTTGTATTTGTTATCCTGCTCTCCCTCACAACATCTTTGCCCACGGAGCCCTTAGGAGGGGGTGGACTACAAACTTGGTTCGCCGCCTACTGGGTGCAGGAGGTCAGCGGAAACCAGTCCCTGTCAGCGCTGAGTCCAGAAGATTGTCTTGTTTGCTCCACTCAGTTCTCACCTAAATATCCATTACCCTTTCAATTTGTACCAATAGTTTATAATTTTTCTTCATTAATATATCTAGTGTAAATTGTTCTTCCCCCTATGTGCAGTGGGCTGCTTCTAGTGTTTGGAATAATTGTTCTTCACAATTTAATTCTTATGTGTTTCCAGTTCTTAATGCTTCAGGTCGAAGTGATCATAGCTTTCCTTTAATTGAGAGTATTAGAGTTCCAGCATCTCATTGTTGGGTTTTTGTTGGTAATAGTTTAACCCCAGCCCCTACTTGGGTTGGTACTTATTCTAATCGTTCTATGTGGAGTTTCTCTTATGCTAATACCTCCCTAACTTAACCCACTCTTAATTTTACCTACCGCCCTCCCATTAATTGTTCTTATCGTCTTAATTATAATATTTTTTTGGAACCTTCTATACCTCCATAACACATACGTATCTGTTTCATGCCCAGCATATGCATCATGCTGAGGCTGCATGTATCAATCGTGCATCCAGCTTTTATTCTGTAACCAATAATGGGTGGAGCCATACCACAGTTAAGACCTGGTCATTTTTGGATTTGCGGTAATGTTGCATTTGCTGTGCTTCCTCCCAATCCCCGGGGTATATGCACCATTGGCACCCTGTATCTACAGGGCGGAGGTATTTATACCTTGCCATCTGGCCACCGACACCATCGGAGTACCCACTCTTTTTGGACTCGTTTGCAAACAGCAGCTTCCTCCCTCGCCTCCTCTATTGTTAGTTTTAACCCTGTTGGTTATATGATGTTACGTAATCAAGTGCTGTTTCAATCCCTTGCTATTGAAATGCTTGCTAATACTACGGGCAAGGGCCTCTCCTTAATTAATCAGCAGTTAAATTCCCTTGTTCAGTATAGTATTCAAAATAGATTAATGATTCAATATTTGTTACAATCTTCCTCATTTTGTACTAAATTTGCTGAAGTATATCCCGACTTTGCTGATAAATGCTGCGTTTCTTTGCCTTCTATTTCTCCTAATTTGTCCTCAATTGTTAAAGACCTGCAAACATTGAGCTCTACTGTCAAAGAGTCACGAGAGTCCTTCCAGTTTTGGTCATGGCTCGATTGGCTTGGCCTTGCACCCTACAAATCATATTTCCAATCCCTGTTTGTGTCCCTTCTGGTTGGGCTCGCTCTTCTCTGTCTCGGATGTGCCTTCATTAAAGCCTGCATTCACAAGTTTGTTGCCTCGGCCTACATCGCTTCCACCCCCGAAGCGCATCCCCTCGTAGGTGGGAACCTCCCCAGAGAGCTCACAATTTAAGGTGACAAGCAACACATGAAGGGTGGGGAAGAGGAGTAAAACATGCAACCTATTTCTTTTCAAATAAGTATCAGTTCTGTCCCACAGATCTTTCAATCCACTCAGCTGGGAAGGAACGGTGGCCTCCCTTGCCAGATGTGGTGTTGTGGGGCAATATAGGACACTGTCATTCAGACGACTATTGTAGCTGGTTTTATAACAGAGAAGGATTTAGCAAAATCTCCAGTTCTGTGTTACTGGGATTGTGAACAGGGCAGATGGCTGGGTTTCTATTTGTGATGAAGTAAACTCTTTCCTCTTAATTAGATCCAGTTTCCTCCTAGGGGGGCAGTGGTTTTGAGCTGGGCCTTCTGTGATGCCTTAATTAAACCCTTCCCTGATTGTTGTCCAGTAATCAGACACTGGAGGTTTAACTCTTTTGCTAAAAGAGGCGCTGTCTCCTGCATTCAGACTATTCTCTCCTTCAATATGCCCCCCTTCCCCCATCCACTTTGTGACCCAGGTTTCCTCTGCTGTGTCTGAAGCAAACAACAAGTCACTCACAGATTGCACCCATGTGTTTCCCAGGATTAATGTAGCTGGAATCCCTTGTTATGCAGCTTCCCACTCAGAAATGCATCTTCAAGGAGATCAGAATAAACTTCTGTGAAACCCTGTCATTGGTACTAGAAGAAGGTAAGAATGACCATACCATAGTGTCCATTGCCAAATGCTTCAGAGGGAGTGAACAGTACAGGGCAATGTATCTGAATGATCCAGCTTCTGACAGTCAGGCCTAGGGACACCCGGAGCCTAATCATCTTGGCTGATAGCCATTGATGGACCCATCCTCCAAAAACGTATCTAGTTCTTTTTTGAAAAGCCAGTTTTATTTTTAGCCTTCACAACATCCCCTGGCAAGGAGTTCCACAGGTTGACTGTGCATTGTGTGAAGAAATACTTCCTTTTGTTTGTTTTAAACCTGCTGCCTATTAATTTCATTGGGTGACACCTAGTTCATGCATTATGAGGAGGAGTAAATAATACTTCACTATTCACTTTCTCCATCCAGTTATGATTTTATAGACCTCTCTCATATCCCTCCCTTAGTTGTCTCTTTTCCGACCTTGAAGTCCCAGTCTTTTTAATCTCCCCGTGTATGGATGCCTTTCCATACCTCTGATCATTTTTGTTGCCTTTCTCTGTAGTTTTTCTAATTCTAATATATCTTTTTTGAGATGGGGCAACCAGAACTGCACTCAGATTCAAGGTGTGGGCGTACCAGGGATTTATATAGTGGCATTTTCCATCTTGTTATTATCCCTTTCTTCATGGTTCCTAACATTCTGTTAGTTATTTTGACTACTGCGGCACATTGAGTGGATGATTTCAGAGAACTATCCACGATAACTCCAAGATCTCTCTTGAATGGTAACAGATAATTTAGACCCCATCATTTTGTATGTAGCGTTGGGATTATGTTTTCCAATGTGCATTACTTAGTATTTATCAACATTGAATTTCATCTGCCATTTTGTTGCCCAGTCACCTGGTGATGAGATCCCTTTGTAAGTCTTCACAGTCAGCTTTGGACTTGACTGTCTTGAACAATTTAATGTCATCTGCACATTTTGCCGCCTCACTGTTTACCCCTTTTTCCAGATCATTTATGAATATGTTGAATAGGACTGGCCCCAGTACAGACCCCTGCAGGACACCACTATTTACCACTCTCCATTCTGAAAACTGACCATTTATTCCTGCCCTTTGTTTCATAGAACCATAGAATATCAGGGTTGGAAGGGACCTCAGGAGGTATCTAGTCCAACCCCCTGCTCAGAGCAGGACCAACCCCAACTAAATCATCCCAGCCAGGGCTTTGTCAAGCCTGACCTTAAAAACCTCTAAGGATGGAGATTCCACCACCTCCCTAGGGAACCCATTCCAGTGCTTCACCACCCTCCTAGTGAAAAAGCTTTTCCTAATATCCAACCTAAACCTCCCCCACTGCAACTTGAGACCATTACTCCTTGTTCTGTCATCTGCTACCACTGAGAACAGTCTAGATCCATCCTCTTTGGAACCCCCTTTCAGGTAGTTGAAGGCAGCTCTCAAATCCCCCCTCATTCTTCTCTTCTGCAGACTAAATAGGCCCAGTTCCCTCAGCCTCTCCTCGTAAATCGTGCTCCAGCCCCCTAGTTATTTTTTTGCCCTCCGCTGGACTCTTTCCTATCTCTTAACCAGTTACCGATCCATGAGAGGACCCTTCTCCCATGACTCCTTACTTTGCTTAAGAACTTTTGGTGAGGGACTTTGTCAAAGGCTTTCTGAAAGTCCAAGTACACTATATGCACTAAATCATCCTCATCCACACGTTTGTTGACACCCTCAAAGAATTCTAATAGATTGGTGAGGCATGATTTCCCTTTACAAAAGATGGGTTGACTCTTCCCCAACAAATTGTGTTCATCTATGTGCCTGATAATTCTGTTCTTTACTATAATTTCAACCAGTTTGCCTGGTACTGAAGTTAGGCTTACTGGCCTGTAATGGCCAGGATCACCTCTGGAGCCTTTTTTAAAAATCATTGTCACATTAGCTATCCACCAGTCATCTGGTACAGAGGCTGATTTAAGTGATGTATTTCCTTGATTTCATATGAGTTCCTTCAGAATTCATGAGTGAATACCATCTGGTCCTGGTGACTTATTACTGTTTAATTTATCAACTTGTTCCAAAACTTCCTCTAATGACACCTCAGTCAGGGACAGTTCCTCAGCTTTGTCACCTAAAAGGAATGGCTCAGGTGTGGGAATCTCCTTCTCATTCTCTGCAGTGAAGACCAATGCAAAGAATTAATTTAGCTTCTGTGCAATGGCCTTGTCTTCCTTGAATACTCCTCGTGCACCTGAATCATCCTATGGGCCCACTGACCAGCAGGCTTCCTGCTTCTGATGTACTTTATGCTCCTTTCTACTTTCCTTAGTAGGGTTTCACTTCCAATTTTTAAAAGATGTATTTTTGTCTCTAACTGCCTCTTTTACTTTGTTTAGCCATGGTGATTCTTTTTAATTGTTTTTTTATTATTTTTTGGTCCTCTTACTGGTTGGTTATTTATTTGGTACATTTAGTTTGAGCCTTTATTATGATGTTTTTTAAAAGGTTCCATGCAGCTTGCAGGCATTTCACTCTTGTGACTGTTCCTTCTAATTTCCATTTAACGACCTTCCTCATTATTTAACTTTTTGAAGTTAAATGTTACTGTGGTGTGCTTCTTTAGTATTTTTCCCCCTAAAAGGATATAAAATTTAATTACATTATGGTTGCTATTACTGAGCAGTTCAGCTACATTCACCTCTTGAACCAGGTCCTGTGCGCCACTCAGGACTAAAGCAAGAATTGCTTCTCCCCTTGTGGGTTCCAGGACTAGCTGCTCCAAGAAGCCATCATTAATGGTGTCTAGAAATTTTATCTCTGCATCCCGTCCTGAGTTGACATGCACCTAATCAAAATGGAGATAGCTGAAATCCTTCACTATTATTGGACTTTCTGTTTTTGAAGCCTCTCTAATCTCCCTGACCATTTCACAGTCACCAGCACCATCCTGGTCAGGTGGCTGGCAGTATATTCCTCCTGCTCTACTTTTTAAGCATGGGATTTCTATCCATAGAGAGTCTATGGTGCAGTTTGATTCATTTAACATTTTTACTATATTTGACTCTTTCTTTCACATATGGTGCCACTCCCCCACCAGTGCAACCTACTCTGTTATTCCTACGTATTTGGTATGCTGGTGTTACCGTGCCCCATTGATTATCATTGTTCCACCAAGTTTCTGTGATGCCTGTTATATCAATATCCTCATTTAACACCAGGCACTCAAATTCACCCATCTTATCATTTAAACTTCTTGCATTTGTATAGAAGTACTTATAAAATTGGTCAATATTCAGTTGTCTGCCTTCAGGTGATATAACTGAATTGGACTCTTTTTCATTTGACTTTCTCTTCAGCTCCTACCTGCACGTCTAGCACGTCTATCCTCATCTCTTTACTAGACTATAGAATATCCTCTTCCCTAAGGGGATCCAAACCGTGTGCTCCTTTGCACCTGTTGGTTTTCCCTCAGCCCTTACTCCTCTATGACCACCTTCATTTTACATGCCAGCAATTTGGTTCTGTTTTGGTTTAGGTGGAGCCCATCCTTCTTGTCTAGGCTCCTCCATTCCCAGAAGGTTCCTCAGTTCCTAATAAAATTAAACTCCTTCTCCAAACACCATTGTTTCATCCATGCATTGAGACCCTGCAGTTCTGCCTGTCTAACTGGCCCTGCACGTGGACCTGGAAGCATTTCAGAGAATGCTACCATGGAGGTCCTGGACTTTAATCTTTTACCTAGCAGCCAAAACTTGGCCTCCAGGATTTCTCTCCTACCTATCCCTATGTCGTGTATCACAACCACTGGCTGCACATAGGTCTGTCTAGATGTCTCTAGAGGTCCACAACCTTCACACCCAGCAGACAATTTACCATGTGCTTCTCCTGGTCATCACAAACCCAACTACCTAGATTTCTAATAATCAAATCCCCCATTGCTATTACCTGTCTCTTCCTAATAACAGGGATCCCCTCCCCTGAGAGCTACTATGACATCATCTGTAAGGAGGGTCCAAACTACGGGATAATTTTTCTCCACTCCAGCTTGATGTTCTCCTTCTCTGAGACTCTCCTCCTTCTCAACGGCACAGACTGGGGTGGGACCACTCTGCTGTGTCCCGGAAGGTCTTGCCTGTGTACCTGTCTACCTCCCTCAGCTCCTCCACTTCAAGCACTCTGGTCTCCAGAGGCTGAGTACTGGCTACGAGGGCCATGAGCTGCCCCCTGCCCACAGGGCAGGTACTCAGCCATGCGGCAGTCAGTGCAATGAGCGGGCTAGCCCCCACCCTCTTGCTGAGCTTCTGCACACCTGATTTGTACTCTTCCAGGTCGTCTTTCTTTCTTTGTTCTTGGGGTGGTTTTTTTTGGGGGGGGGGGGATGTTGGCCTAAGTTTGGAGACTGTTTATTTGGTGTATCTGGCTGTCACACTCTCCCCTGTGTGAGCTCCTGCTCGCTAGCTCCAGTCCATGAGTGCATTTGAAAATCAGGTAGGAAATGAGAGCAGGCCCTCTTCTCCCTTCTCGCTGCTCTCACCTGCCTACCGCCCCTTTGCCAGTGAGACTGTACAGCCTTCAGCCTCACTGCCTGCCGTAGCCTGGGAAACGTGTGGCTTCCTTCAGCTCAGTGTCTCTAGCCTTAAATGCTGCTTTGGGGCAAGAGAAACAATCTCACACACATCATCATCTCCTCTACCGTCCCACCCCCAACACAACTCCCCCATTTACCTCCACTGTCCATAACAATGTGTCTATCTGCCAAGGCCCTGATCTCTCCTCCTCCTTCCCCAGCCCGTGTCCGTAACTCTGCTTAGTGCAAACTCCACATGCCCCAGTTCACTCTCCATTAAAATCCTCATTCGTGCTTCCATGACCTCCACCTGGACTACTGCACTTCCCACATCTAGCACTGCCTTCACTCCAGCTGCCGAGTCACCCCAGCTGACCCTATGTCACGGTCTCCTCACTCACTTCAGGATCTAGCTCAGCATCATCTGCCTTGGTCTTAAAAATAGCCCATGTTCAAGCTCCAGAGTAGACTAACTCCCAGACCTTGTCTCCATCCTCCCTTCCCTCCTCTGTCTGCTGACCTAACACTGACCTCTACGCTGAGGGATGATGAGCCTTTTCTATGGGGCTCTACCATCTGAACCAATCTTCCTTGTGGCTCCTCCCTTTTCTCCCAAAGCCATGGCAAGAAATCTCTCTCCTTGTCTGCCAGCAGCCCCTCACTCCCTGGCCCAGGGCTAGAGCTCCACCTGACTTCTAGGAAAGCTATGACTGCCCAGGAAGGTCTCTTGTAAAATTGTCCATTTCCAAAAGTCCAGCTGCTCCCCTCACCCCCATGTTCTGAGCGACTGTAACAGTAACTGCCCCAGCCAACCCCCTCGTTTCCTGGATTCCCTTTGCATTGGGTGCTGTGAACTACGTGTGCCCATTCAGCATTGGGGCCTGGATGTGTAGAGCAAATTGTAAACAGAACTGGCATCAAATAATGGCCTTTGACTCCGGAGGGTTCGCATGAGGCAGAGCTGTCCCCCCCCGCCCCATTAGCTGAACAGAGTTTAAAGGTACCAAGAACACGAATACGCCTTAGCTCACTGCCTCAGGTGCCTGGGCTGAGACAAACTCTTGCAGTGAAACCTGAGGGTTTAGCCAGACCTGCTCTCAAAGTATGTTCCGAAGGTAACACGTTCCCCAGATTCCTGTATCCTGCCCTTCCTGGGATTGATGATAGAGACCTTCAGAGAGGCGGCTCTCCCTCAAGCAGAATGCATCTGCTTGCCTCCCCCAGGGCCAAACCCAGCACCAGCCCATGCCCCTGGGCCCTGCTTCCTTCTCTGCCCCCAGGCTGCTTCTGCTGCCACTTTAAGGACTTGAGCCTGGTTTTCAAAGCCATTAATGGATCAGGCCTGGCATTTCCAGCCATGCCCCCCACAGCAGCTGCACTCAGGCCCCAGGGGGGAGGGCAGGACCAGGCCTTCGGGGTGCATTGACTTGAGCTTCCTGTTGGGTCTAGACTGCATCAATCTGACAAGCCAGAGGCTGCAACAGGACCCCCCTCAGCCCGATGGGCAGGTGCGTAGGCAGATGGCCAAGTAGAACTTTCCACCCGGGAGGCGAGAGAGCAGAGGCTGAGCCCACAGGGCCCCCATGCAGCTGGAGGGCCTGGCCCCATGGAATGGGGATATAGCCAGGCCCGAAAGCAGTGGTCCAAATTCTGCTTTTTGTGTCAGCTTTTACTCAGCCTCTGCTGGGTGGGGATGGGCTGTCTCCCCAGGGCCTGGGTCCCTGCTGGGTGGGGATGGGCCGTCTCCCCAGCGCCTGGACCCTGCTGGGTGGGGATGGGCCGTCTCCCCAGGGCCTGGGTCCCTGCTGGGTGGGGATGGGCCGTCTCCCCAGCGCCTGGGTCCCTGCTGGGTGGGGATGGGCCGTCTCCCCAGCGCCTGGGTCCCTGCTGGGTGGGGATGGGCCGTCTCCCCAGCGCCTGGGTCCCTGCTGGGTGGGGATGGGCCGTCTCCCCAGCGCCTGGGTCCCTGCTGGGTGGGGATGGGCCGTCTCCCCAGGGCCTGGACCCTGCTGGGTGGGGATGGGCCGTCTCCCCAGGGCCTGGGTCCCTGCTGGGTGGGGAATGGGCCGTCTCCCCAGGGCCTGGTCCCTGCTGGGTGGGGATGGGCTGTCTCCCCAGCGCCTGGGTCCCTGCTGGGTGGGGATGGGCTGTCTCCCCAGCGCCTGGGTCCCTGCTGGGTGGGGATGGGCTGTCTCCCCAGGGCCTGGGTCCCTGCTGGGTGGGGATGGGCTGTCTCCCCAGGGCCTGGGTCCCTGCTGGGTGGGGATGGGCTGTCTCCCCAGCGCCTGGGTCCCTGCTGGGTGGGGATGGGCTGTCTCCCCAGGGCCTGGACCCTGCTGGGTGGGGATGGGCTGTCTCCCCAGGGCCTGGATGCCTGCTGGGTGGGGATGGGCCATCTCCCCAGGGCCTGGACCCTGCTGGGTGGAGATGGGCCGTCTCCCCAGCGCCTGGGTCCCTGCTGGGTGGGGATGGGCCGTCTCCCCAGCGCCTGGGTGCCTGCTGGGTGGGGATGGGCCGTCTCCCCAGGGCCTGGATGCCTGCTGGGTGGGGATGGGCCGTCTCCCCAGGGCCTGAGTCCCTGCTGGGTGGGGATGGGCCGTCTCCCCAGGGCCTGGGTCCCTGCTGGGTGGGGATGGGCTGTCTCCCCAGGGCCTGGGTCCCTGCTGGGTGGGGATGGGCTGTCTCCCCAGGGCCTGGACCCTGCTGGGTGTGGGTTGGCGTGGGTTATCTCACCAGTGCCTGGACCCCTGCAAGGTCACGGTGGGGTAGGGCTGTCTTGGCAGGGCCTGGCCCCTGCAGGGTCACCTCTGGCTGGCGCTTGGGTCACCATTCATTGCTGTAGAAATGTATTGATCCTGTATCCTTGTCTTGGGTAGGAGACAGGGACTGCAGGAAGGGGCTCATTGTGCACAGTGGCTGGGGGCAAGGCTTGGTGTCTGGCAGCAGGGAGGGTGGGCCTGGGATGGGGGAGGGAGCAGCTGCCCCCACCCCACACTGGGTCCTTCCCACCTTGGGGGCTGAGGGGCCGTGTCAGGAGCCAGAACCTCCTACTGTGCACTGGACCCCCTGTGCACCCGGCCTCCGAGCTCAGCTGGCCTGGCTCTCCGCCACCCTGGCCGGGAGTGCCCAGGGTGCAGGAATGCCGAGGTCCGAGTGGGGGGACGGGATTTCCCTGCTCTGGCTTTTGGGAGCCAGGCAGGCCCCTGGCTGGAGCTGTAGGCAGTGACGCCAGCTCCCCCATCCGGTAGCACCCCAGGCAGCTGCAGGGGCCCAGTCCTGGGGATGGCAACTCCAATCCCTGTGGCTGAGCTCGGCTGCTCGGCCAGGACTCAGGCCCTGGGCACCTGGGCAGGTGAGTGTGACTCTCAAAGGAGTTAGCGCAGCGCACTGGGGCGGAGTCCTGGGACAGACTGGACTGACCCCCCTGCCCTGGCTGCAATGGTAGCTGGCTCTGGGTGTGCCCAGGGCACCCTGAAACCAGCCCTTGCTCTGAGGGACCCCCGGCAGCAAGCCGGACTGAACCCCAGGGCGCTGCACCCTGCCCCGCCGGCACAACCGCTCGAGCCGCAGCCTCGGAGCCCCCTGCCCCAGGGCCACCCGGGCCTGCTCGGGACCCTCCCGCACGTCTCTCGCCCTCTGCCCCGGGAGCTGCTGCTCCTCCGTGCCGGGGCTGCAGCCTGGGTCGCCCGGCGCCGCAGAGCGAGTCCCCGAGAGCCCCGGGCCGAGGCCGGCGCCAGCCCCGTGCGCCCGCCGTGACCCGACGGGGCGAGCCGCGGCCGCCTACCCGCCAGCAGCTGCATCCAGGCGCAGATCTTGTAGACCGTGGCGGTGTTGCAGAAGAAGAAGAGCGCGAAGCAGGTGATGCAGCCCAGGATCAGCACCATGGAGAGCAGCACGAAGAAGGAGGCCGCCTTGAAGGCGCCCGAGGGGATGGTGCTGAAGTCGGCGAAGGAGCCGCGGCAGGCGAGCTCGCGGCTGGCCAGCCCGTTGCCCACGCAGTAGTGGAAGAGGCCGAAGTAGCCCGGCTTGGGCGTGTTGACGCTGTCCCCGATCCAGTAGGGCTGGATGAAAACCACCACGTTGATGATGGCGAAGCAGATGGTGAAGATGGCCCAGAGCACCCCGATGGCCCGCGAGTTCCGCATGTAGTTGTCATGGTAGAGCTTGGAGGCCTCCTGCGAGGGCAGCATCGTGCCGGGCCGGGGGCTGACGGGGCGCTGGGGGCGCGGGGCCGGGGGCGCGCGGGGCGCGGGCGCAGGGGCGCGGGGCGCACGGAGCTGGGGGGCGCAGGGGCGCACGGGCTGGGGCGCAGGGGCGCACGGAGCTGGGGCGCGCGCGGGGCGCAGGGGCGCACGGAGCTGGGGCGCCGGGGCGCACGGAGCTGGGGGCGCCGGGGCGCGGGGCGCACGGCGCTGGGGGCGCGGGGCGCTGGGGCGCAGGGGCGCGCGGGGCGCACGGAGCTGGGGGCGCAGGGGCCGGGGCGCACGGCTGGCAGCCGCAGCGCAGCAGCAGCTAGGCGGAGGGGAGATGCCCCGGGAGGGGCTCCTGTGCGGAGGCTGAGCCCGGGGGGTGGCCTGCGGGGGGCCAGGCCATGGGGGGGCCTGCGGGCGGGGAGCCCTAGACGCGCCCGCTCGCTCCCACCAGCTGCAGCCGCCGCGACTCCATCTTTGCTGCCGCCTTCCTGCTCCTGTGCGCGGCGCGCTCCCGCGGCGGGGCGCGCTCCCGCGGCAATGCAGATTGGGGAGCCGGAGGGGGGCCGGGTCCCCGGCGGCCCGGGCTCTGCGCCAGTCCCGGGGGCCCGGAGCTGTTCCTCGCAGGGTCACAGCACCCAGACCGGTGCCCCCAGCTAGGCGGGGACGGGCACGGGTCCTTCAATGGGGGTGGAGAGAAGGGGCCCGTTGGGGGCGGGGGACCATTCCCCCTGCGCTCTGCCCCCCCACAGGAACCCCGGGTCTGGGCTGGGGATTCCCCTGCCAGGAAAGCCCAGTAAGGGGTGGGGAACTCCAGACCATGGGGAGGGGCCAGAAGGAGCCCAGGAATCCGCTCCTGGGGGGCCGAAGGGAGCTGCTTCTGCCCAGGGTGCAGGGTCTGCGCCTCCCCCTCCCCCCCCCCACTGCCCTGCCTGCAGGCTTGGGGTGCCAGGGAGGCAATGCCTTGCGGAGAGCTCAGGTCGGCCAGGCCCCCTGCTGCTGGGGGCAGGACCCCCAGGCAGCTGAGGCCTGGCTGGGGGGGCAGGGCTTTGGCGACCCGTGAGAAATGTCACAACCGCTGGGGATCCCTCCCCTCCAGGCTGAGCCAGGCCTGCCTATGCCGGGGATCCCCTGCACAGCCATGTGCTGCAGGAATGTGTCGGGGCCATAGGGGCCTGTGCCCTGCCCTCAGTGCAGACCCCAGGGCCCCAGTGCAGTGCTGGGGGGGGGGGGCCATGTGGCAGGAGGGGCCACCTTTAAACTGCCACTAAGCTTGGAGGTCCTGACCACCCAGAGCCTGCTGCCAGCCTGGTTCTTCCTGAGCTGCAGCATTTTTCTTTGCCTCCTACTTTGGCACCCTGCCCTGCTGCTAAAAGCTGTCACCTGCTGGCATCTCCCTTTCACTGTCTGGCTGCTGATGCCCCGGACTCAGTGGTGGGAAGCAGGGGTAACAGCCCAGGCCACCTGCAATCCTTGGTGTGTGATGGGGTCAGGGCACTGCTTGGGTGCCCAGACAGCCAGGGCAGGAGGCTCTGGTGCAGGGCCGGCTTTAGGAGGTGCGGGGCCCAATTCAAACAGTTTTGATGGGGCCCCGGCAGGGATGACTTTAAAAAAAAACGTAAAACAACACGTGGGGCTTGTACTCACCGGGCGGTGCTCCAAGTCTTTGGCGGCACTTCGGCGGCGGGTCCTTCACTCGCTCCAGGTCTTCAGCGGCACTGAAGGACCCGCCGCCGAAGTGCCGCTGAAGACCCAGAGCAAGCGAAGGACCCGCTGCCAAAGTGCCACCGAAGACCCAGAGCAAGCGAAGGACCTGCTGCCAAAGTGCCACTGAAGACCCAGAGCAAGCAAAGGACCCGCCGCCGAAGTGCCGCCGAAGACCCAGAGCAAGTGAAGGACCTGCTGCCAAAGTGCCGCCGAAGACCCAGAGCAAGCGAAGGACCCGGTGCCGAAGTGCCGCCGAAGACCCAGAGCAAGCGAAGGACCCGCCGCCGAAGTGCCGCCGAAGACCCAGAGCAAGCGAAGGACCCGGTGCCGAAGTGCCGCCGAAGACCCGTAGCGCCGCCAGGTGAGTAAAAATTAAAAAGGCGCCTCTAGCCAGGGAAGGGATTCTCACTGGGCGCGGGGCCCTCTTAGGCATGGGGCCCGATTCGGGGGAATTGATGGAATAGACCTAAAGCCGGCCCTGCTCCGGTGGAGCCTTGCCTGGTGTTCCAACAGCCCTCCCCCAGGGGAGTCTCAAGCACTCCCCTGCCCGGGAACCCCCTGGCCCCTGAATAAAATGGGTCTTCTTGGCTGAATCACAAGTCCTAGCGGGACTGGCTGGAGCACAGAGAAATGCAGGTGACTCTCGGGGAAATGAGCGTAGCTCTGAGGTAGATCAGGGTGGAGAAGTGTTGCCCCAAGGCCTGGCCTGGGAGCTCCATTACTGTCCTTTCAGGAGACTGCCAGAAGCTGCCCTGCAGGGGGCAGCATTGCTCCATTTCCTGGCGCAGGAAAGGCAAAGGGGCTGCAGGTGGTGGAGCAGGACTGGGCCCTCTTGGATTTGTTTCATTCTTATTGCGCGAGCCGAGCCGTGGGCCGTGCACCGGGTCTGGTTCAAACCGAACTGGGTCAGTTCCTGGGGGGCGGGTCCGCCGATGGCTATTAGCCAGGATAGGCAGGGACGGGACCCCGTGCGCTGGCTGTTCACCTCCAACTGCCAGGGTTGCCAGGCATCCGGTTTTCAACCGGAAAGTCTGGTCAAACAGAGACTCCCGTCAGCACCGCTGACCGGGCCATTAAAAGTCCACCCTGAACCCCCTCCCACACCCCAATCCACTGACCGAGCCTCAAGTCCCCTCTCGCACCCAAACTCCCTCCTGGAACCCACCCCCCATCCCCTGAGCCCCAGCCCTGAGCCCCCTTCTGCACCCCAACCCCCTCATCCCTGGCCCCACCTGAAGCCCCCTCCTTCACCCCTGTGATAAATAAAGTGGGGGGAATAGCTCCCTTTGATGGACACCCAACCAGCCAGCTATAAAATCCCTCTTGATAGCAGTTCTCTACTTGCTTTACCAAGGATTAAAAAGTCCCCCAGGTAAAGAAAAAGAAGTGGGCACCTGACCAAAAGAGCCAGTGGGAAGGTAGAACTTTTTAAAATGGGGAAATAAACTTTCCCTTTGTCTGTTGCTCTCTGGACTGGAGGGACAGAGTAGCCATGCTGTAAGCAGCTTAAGCCAGGTATGATCATAAATCATCAGATCATGCCTAGAACTCCAAACATGTAAGTAGATCAGAATGTTTAGCTAGATGTGATCAGGTTTATTTTCTGTATTTTGACTTGTGGATCTCCTCTCTGCTAACCCCAGCTGCCTTTGTTTGCTTGTAATCTTTAAGCTGAACCCCTAAGAAAGCTGGTTTGGGTACTTACTGTTTATAATTGCTTCTTTTAAGATCTAGCAAAGCCTAAGTTCCAGATGTATTTTTTTCCTTTTTGTTTTAAAATTTTTTTACCTTTTTTAAGCACAGGATTGGATTTTTGGTGTCCTAAGAGGTTGGTGCGTGTTGTTTGATTAGCTGGTAGCCACAGCTAATTTCTTTTGTTTTCTTTCTCAGATCTTCCCTGGAGGGGGGTGAAAGGGCTTGAGGGTACCCCACAGGGAGGAATTCCCAAGTGCTCCTTCCTGGGTTCAAAGGGTTGGGGTTTTTTTGCATTTGGGTGGTGGCAGCGTTTACCAAGCCAAGGTCAGAGAAAAGCTGTAACCTTGGGAGTGTAATACAAGCCTGGAGTGGCCAGTATTATTTTTTAGAATCCTTGCGGGCCCTCATTTCTGCACTTGGAGTGACAGAGTGGGGATTCAGCCTTGACAACCCCAAACCCCTCATCCCTGGCCCCACCCCAGAGCCTGCACACCCCCAGCCAGAGTCTTCACCCCCTGCCCAACCCCCTGCCCCAGCCCAGAGCCCTCTCCTGCACCCTGAACCCCTCATTTCAGCCTGAATCCCTTGGCTGCACCCCAAATCCCTCATCCCTGGCCCCACCCCAGAGTCCAGACCCCAAGCTGGAGCCCTCACCCCCCTCGAACACCCCAATCTCCTGCCCCAGCCCAGTGAAAGTGAGTGAGGGTGGGTAGAGTGAGTGGGGCAGGGCCGCCCAGAGGATTCTGGGGGCCCGGGGTCTTAGGCGGGGGGCCGTTCCATTCCGGGACCCGCCGCCGAAGTGCAGCCCGGTCTTCGGCGGCAGGGGGCTCCCCGCCCCGGGTCTTCGGGGCACTTCGGCAGCGGGTCCCGGAACGGAAGGGCCCCCTGCCGCTGAATTACCGCCGAAGACCGGGCTGCACTTCGGCGGCGGGTCCCGCTCCGTCTTTGGTGGTAATTCGCCAGCGGGGGGTCCTGCCGCCCCGGAGCGGAAGGACCCCCCGCCGGCGAAGACCGGGAGCGAAGAGTTTTCCGGGCCCGGCCCCACAAGAGTTTTCCGGGCCCCCCGGAGCGAGTGAGGGACCCCGCTCCAGGGGCTCCGAAAAACTCTCGTGGGGGCCCCTGTGGGGCTCGGGGCCTGGGGCAAATTGCCCCTCTTGCCCCCCCCCTCTGGGCGGCCCTGGAGTGGGGACGAGGCCTCCAAGGAGTGGGGCAGGGTGAGGGCATGGGCGGGGCAGGGCAGGGGTGTTCGGTTTTGTGCAGCTAGACCGTTGGCAACCCCACCGACAGTCAGAAGCTGGGAATGGGCGAGAGGGGATGGATCACTTGGTGATTCCCTGTTCTGTTCATTCCCTCTGGGGCACCACTGTTGGCAGACAGGACACTGGGCTGGGTGGATCTTTGGTCTGACCCAGTCTGGCCGTTCTCATGTTCTAATGAAATGCCCGCTTGCACTGCTCCAGTCCGAGTATCACTCTGTGTCTGTCCCCGGTGTGCACTGTGTGAGGGCAGCCAGGGCTGCCGGGTGGCATCTGTCACAAAGGGGAAATACCCAGCCCAGGATCAGGGTAGCACAGTTCAATCCCAGTCTTTCCCACTGTTCCTGGGCAAGGAGGGAGTCAGCCACATGAACCCCTCTGCAAGCTCCCCACAATCTCCTGTCACTCTTGGCTGTGGATCGATCCTCCCAGGCCATTCAACAGCTCTCACTGCCAAATCTGACCCTATGATCTTAATCTTGTCTGGCATCTTTTAATTACAAATGATACAAAGCTAAAACAGGCATCGAATGGGCCCATGGACAATGGGGAGTCCTTGCTCGGAGACTTGGCAGTGCATGTTCGTTGGTTAGTTTGGATTCTGTGTAAGGAGGGGCCTGTCTTCCCCTGGTTTCTGTCAGTGTTTTGTGGTTTATTTTCTGTACAAAGTACTTTACTTTGCAATGGTTTCAATTTGTTTAAATATTCCTGCTGTTTGGATGGACTCAAGTGTTTGGCCTAAAGCAGCTGGGAATCCCCACTGGGTGAGCATGGTCAGTGACACGAAACATTCAGCTCACATCACCCGAGCGCGTCTCCATTCGCTCTGCTATGTACAGCAGAGGAGCCTTTGTTAAGCTCTCAGCAGAGCTATTTATATACTGACTGCGTTCTGAGTGAGCGTCCTTCCACAATCTGCCTACACTAAAAGGGAACGAGCCAACCCCTCCTGACTTACCCATCCCTGAGACTAGAACCACAGTCCCCTTATAACCACAGCAGCTACACAGTCCCAGTGGTCTCACAGTCCCTGGGGAAAGTCCCTCCCTTGCCATGCAGGGAGCGTCAGAAACTGGTCCAGGAGCCTGTCCGTGGAGGAGGCTGGAAATCTGTGCAGGGAGAAAGGAGCTCAGGGTCTGACACTCTCCATGGCGTATGCGACCTGTCTCAACTCATGTGATTCCATTTGGTCTCCCTAAAGCCTTGCTGCTGTTTCAGTTGAATACAGGATTCTTGCACAATGCTGCCTGTTCTGAACTGCGGTGAGATGCTGAGCAGCTGCCATGTTTCCAAATAGCGTTTGGAGGGTTGGCCAGGGGCATTTCTCCTGGGCACAGAGTCTGCTGTTTGAGGGAGCACATGTGTCTCAGGTCTCAGAGGGGCTCCTGTTTGGCATTTCCCATGATTTCTTGAATTCCACATTTACCTCTTTTATTTTGTCGTTATGACCCTTGCTAGGGCATAACCCTCCTGCAGAAAGGAGAATAATTAGCCAGTACTGGTGCTGTCCCCCCACACTCCCATTATGAAAGCAGGAAAGTGTCCAGAAATATTTAGGGGAGAGCTCAGAATGAGTCATAAAGTCTGATGGAATCTGTGGAGAAATTTTCTCTAACTCCAGTAGAATATTTATTTAAAATGTTAGTGTGACAAAATGCTCGTCCTGTCCCTGTGTCAGTGGCCGGAGGTCTGGCTTGGGGGCTGGGAATGGGCTGCCATTGGAAAGGGAATTCCCTGGGTTAGCAATGGGGTCTCAGGTTTGCCACTCCTGTGGTTGTCCTGTCTATGTTGCTGGGTTCCTTTCTGCTTGATGGGGATGATAGAAATGAAGTAACTGGGATTTCTGGCATGTTATGGGGTGCTTAGAAGTTCTGGATCAAGTGGGGAGTGAGAGGTCAGGTTGCTTGTGACCCCCAAGTGCGTATGCATTATTATTAGTCTGTATTTACATGATCACATGCTAGGTTTTGCACAGGGCATCAGCCCAGTTAGTGCACAGGGCGAGTGGTGCTCACTCAATGGGTGACTAGTCCATATTTCTCTTTATGCTTCTCATTCAGTGTGTGGCCCCCAGGCCATGTGTGCTGCACACATACAAATCCTCCGCTGAACACAGAATTACTACTTTCCTCCTGGCCATTTCGATGGGGCTCCTCGCTGCAGGGTCCGAGAATCTCACAAATACTAATGAATTTCTTGTCCCAACGCCCCCAGGAGGTAGGGTGACATTATTCCCATTTTACAAAGGGGAACTGAGGCACAGGGAGATGAAGGCCAAAAGTGTCCAGTAATTTTGAGTGCCCATTCGAGACAGCTAGAACTTCACTTGACAGACCACTTAGCACTTTATATGTTCAGACTCTAAGACTAAATTCTGACACTTAAAAATGTACATTTGGTCTGTGTTAAATTGAAGCCCGGCCATTCAAACAATCGATGATAAATTCCAATAATTCAAGTGATGGTGTTCTAGAAGAACTCTGAAAATGTCATGGACAGACCGAGTAACCAATGACAGATCATTGGGGACGACTGGAGCTCAGCAAACACTAGTCAGGTCTGATGGAAAGAGATTTGAGCTGACGAGGTTCGGGGGCAATGCATGTTGATGGATGTTGGAGGGGAAAGTTGATGGCAGAAAAAGAATTTCTGGGGTGGATCATAAGAACTGTTTACCCACAGAAAGACTAGCAGAATGGGCTACCATGGGGGCAAGCAAACCTCCCTGTGCCAGGGGTTCTGGGTCAGAAGTTGACAGTATCTGTCACTCAAATCCCCATCAATATAGGTTACTCGGGGTCTAAACAGAGGATCAGTTAACAAGTGGCGCCACAGCTGAAGGGCTGATTAGAGGGGAGCAACCCCAGCAGCTGGGAGCAGAAAGGAAGGAAGCCGGCGTGCAGGGGAGGGAGGGAGGAAGGCAGAGCTGACTGCTAGTGCTGCTTCCTGCCCCCTAGGAGCAAGAGGGCAGCTGGCTAGGACCTGTAAATAGCATTGCAGCCAATGGCCTGCTGGTGCTGGTGGGCTGGAGTGAGTGTGGCAAGGAAAGACTCTCAGAGGGCCACCCCCGTGCCGCTCCAATCATGCAGACACAACAAGAGTCAGGAATAGAACCCAGAAGGCCTAACTCCCAGCCCCCTGAGCCCACAGCTGCCTAGAACCCAGCCGTTCCGACTCCCAGACTCGCTCAACTGGCCATTATTCCCAGTAAGGTGACTGCAGCAGCAGCAGAGGTGTGACTGGCACAATGTCAGATGAATTCACGCTCCGAGTTAGACAATGCAAGTCACAGGAATGGTGCACAGGCCTTGTTAGGTTTGGCTGACAGCTGTACAGTACTTGTATGTGCTGGGGGTGAGGGAACGGGGAGCGGTGGCCCAGAAGCGGTGAGTGACCAGGAAGGACTTGTAGGAGATGAGCACGGTTGCAGGGGTATCGTGAGAAAAGGCACAGGAAGCTGGGGAAGGGCCAGAGTCTCGGTTGTCCTGTGCCTTGCGCTGTCATTGCTAGCCAGTGGGAATGGCACTTTCCCACCAACCTGCCCTTTTCTGTGCAGAGTGACTGAGATGGCAGAGCACGGCGTGAGGGTGGCCTTATGCAGAGCCATGGGTAGCATCTGGCTCCTGAGAGCTGCACCCATGAGTGCCCACCATGAGCCCAGGCAGACTGGCTGATTTGATGGAGGAAGAGAAGCCCTAGCCCCATCTGATGGCTAAATTTAGCATCCAGGTTTGAGAGGGGCAGGAACGACTTGCTACCAGAGGCAGGAGTCTGCACATGGAGCAAACTCTGCAAGGTCCCACCTGCTTCACGCAGGCTCCAAAATATGACCTGCCAGATTCTCACTTTTGCTGTGGCCTTTGCCCTGCTCTGGGACTTTAACACAATTGTAAATTACATTGGCTCTGCCACAGCAACATAAAGGGCCCACCAGGTAAAAATCAGGTCCCGGGCGTTCTGCAGCACCCAAGTGGAGTGGGCAGCAAGCACTATTGTGTTGTGGCCACGGTCAGGGGCTGCAGGCGGTGCCACCTTGGGGCGGGGCCTGCACAGACAGCAAGGAGGAAAGGGGAGAGGGAAGTGCAGGCAAGAGCTGAGAAAGGGAGAAGGCCCCGGACGGGAGTGGAGTGCAATGTCCCTGAGCCTTCTCCACCGTATTCCAGACCCAGAACTTCGGACTGGAAGAAATCCTCCCTCTCCCAGGCTGTGTGCACTGGGGTAGCAGGTTCGTGAGGGCCTGTGTGTGTCTGGGCAAGCCAGCTGGGAACAATGAAGCACCTAGTTATAGAACCCTTGTTTAAGATATTCCCAGGTACCTGAACACCCTGGCTGTGGGGAGGGGACCCCACGGG